>NC_081420.1:15628073-16228073 GCF_949786415.1 Peromyscus eremicus
TCTACAGTGTTGACAAGTTTGGAAGTACATACTCTAACAAAGTTATCTTATTTTGGAGGAGAATTTAATGAACATGGGAAATATGCCTTTTTTTTTTTTTTTTTTTTTTTTTTTTTTTTTTTTTTGAGACAGGGTATGTAGCTCAATGCAGCCTGGAACTGGTATCTTCCTGTCCTGGTTTTCTGAGGGCTAGGATTACAGGTGAGTGTTACCATGCCCAGCTGATGTGAGCCATTTTCTAAAAGACGGTTCAAAACCATTTTTTTCTTATCATATTTACACAGACAAGTGCAGACGCCTTTCCTGACAGTGGCCAGCATGAGCCTGTGTGTTTCCTGGCTTTGTTAGAATTCTGCCCTTATTCCAGTTGCATGACCACACATGCACAGTTCAGGAGTTGCGTCTTACGTCATCAGTGTGCACTGGGGACTACATGCGTGCAGGGTGGTCACACAATCAGCGTATGTGTGGTGTAGCTCCGTAAGCCTGCTTCACCAGGAGCCCTTAAAAAGCCGGATGCAGACCCCACCCTCTCTCTCTGCTCTGTCCCCCCTCCCCCTAAACCTTTCTCTCTGCTCTCCGCAGGTGCTCTTTCCTAGGCCTGGTCCTTCTCCCACTCCTCTTCCTCCTAAAAAAGCTCTAAAAGAAATACTGGGTTCTGTCGTGACCATGACCTTTCCACGTGGTAACCAGCCCCGCCACCAGCGTTGCTTATCATTCACCTCAGATAGGACTGAGGCAGAGGTGTTCAATGGGCAGCTAAGTCTTGTTACAGCAGAACTATTGATCTTCACATTAAACATGAAACATCCAGAAGGTCTGGGGTGGAACCCGAGAGCTTCTATTTCTCACAGGTTAGCTGGTGTTTAGTCCCAGGGTTTGCTGTTGTGCCCTCGGGAGCGCTGTATGGAACCGTTTGACGGGAGAAGGACTTATGGTGGGTCTCTGTTTCAGAGGTACCAGTCAGTCAGGGTGAGGAGGATGTGGCAGAAATCACAGTTCATGACAGGAGACAGGAGAGGAAGCCTGGGGTTCAGCTGCCTTTCTCCTTCTGCCCCTTTTAGGTTACCCGGGCCCCTAGCTCAGGGATTGGTGTCACTCATGTTTAAGATGAGTGTATCCTTTTGAAACACACCCACAGACACACCCTGGAAGTATGCCCCACCTTTCCAGGAGACCCTAAAGCCAATCAAATTGAAAATTAAAGTTAATCACCACAATTTAAAAAGAGGAAATATATATTTTGGCTCATGGTGGTAGATATTTCAACCCAAAGTTGGATGGATCCATTGCTTTGGGCCCAGAAAAGACAAATTACGGTGACAGGAATATGAGAAAGAAGAGGCTGCTCATCCTCCTGGCTGAGAAGAGATGGGGTTGGGTAGGACAAAGCATCTTTAGGAAACACCACTCACCCCGAGAGTGAGTTACTTCTTCCAACTAGGCCCCTTCTCCTAATGTCTTCTTCCTTCTGTCACTGCCATAAAGGAATGAGTCCATCCATAAATTAGCACCAAACCTCAATACAGGGACACATTAAGCATTTTCATATTTACACCACAACTGATGGTCTGTTTCCGACTACCCTTGGAGAATCATTAGCTTAAAAGGATTGGACAAGTGGGTAATTTTTAGAACTTTGAGAGACTCGGAATCGTAGGACCTTCTTTGACTTTGGAAGCTGGGAGGAAGATAAATCAATAGTTGCCGATTGAACCATAGGTGCACAGGACTGAGTGAGAACGAGGCGTTTTAGTCTTACACTAAAATAGCTTTCTAGTGTAAGCTTTTGAAGATCACTGGCTTTGTTTAGGAACTCAAAGCAAGAAAAATGTTCTAGGGTAACAGGTAAATGTTTGTGAAACATTATTTGGACCTGGGAGGCAAATGAATGGGCCCCTATAAAATGGTGGTATAATAGTGGAAAACATGGATTGAACTAATTCTCAGACGTCTTGAGCTCCACAGCCCTGAAGTATTCTCCTTGGCTGTCTTAGCAATGATACTGATTTTTGTCGCCCACTCTACACCCTGGTCTTCACTGCATGATCCTTTCCCTCTGCTTCTGATTCATTACCGGGACACCCTCCACAGCCAACACCTGCAATAAGCCTTCAAGACAGGGGGGCAGAGACCCTTGGAGACCTTGATTACCCTCAAGTGAAACCTCATCCCCCTTCCCCAGCCCTTTCCTGTAATCAGATACTCTTATCTATTTCTGTTGTGTTGGTGTTTGATCTCAGAGCATCTTCTGCTCTGTTTCAAATCCAGTATTTTCAAAGGGAAAGACAGCTTCACTCTGACTTTGTAGTTCTTAGAATACAGTCACACAGAAATTACAGGGAACTCACATCCCAACAAGCCATCATAAATTGAAAATATTGTAAGTAAAAAAAAATATGTTTTTTTTAAAACTCTTTACTCTTTAGGGGACCCACCACCCAGATCTCAAATAAGCACACTGAGACTTATTCTTTCTTATGAATGCCCAGCCTTAGCTTGGCTTATTTCTAGCTAGCTTTTCTTAAATTATTCCATCTCCCTTTTGCCTCTGGGCTTTTATCTTTCTCTATTCTATATACCTTTCTTTACTTCTTACTTCCTGGCTTGCTGTGTAGCTGCGTGGCTGACCCCTGGTGTCCTTTCTCCTTCTCCTTCTCCTCCTTTTCTTGCTCCTCTCTCTTCTCTTTTTCTCCTTCTATTGATTCTCTCTGCTTGGCAGCTCCACCGATCCCTCCCTGCCTAGCTATTGGCCGTTCAGCTCTTTATTAGACCAATCAGGTGTTTTAGACAGGCACAGTAACACAGCTTTACAGAGTTAAACAAATGCAACATAAAAGAATGCAACACATCTTTGCATCATTAAGCAAATATTACACAGCGTAAAAGAATGTAGCACATCTTTAACTAGTATTCCACAACAACACGTTTGATACCATTCCTATCCAATAGCTTAGCCAAACAGAGACTTTATAGTTCACTCTCACAGTCATGAGGCTGGCCTGGAGTTGCGGCTCACTGTCACTGTACCACTATCAAGAAAAAGGATTTGAGCATATGTCACTAGCCTGGGAGAAAGAAAAGCTCAAAGCTCAAACTGTTTCCTATGAAATCCGCTTTGTTTTTGCATCACTGTAAAGTAAAAACCCTGAAGTCAAACCGTTGTCACTTGGGGCCTTTGCCAGACATAGAAAACCAATAGTCTGGGGAATAGGTGTGGTGGTGAACACCCGCACTTTGGAGGCAGAGGCAGGGAGATTGCAGCAATTTGAGGCCAGCCTCAAACCGCATGACATCCTGAGTTCCAGGACAGCCAGGTACATACAGAGATACCCTGTCTCAACAAACAACATCAAAACCAAATGGTTTTCTTTGCCGACAATGATTTCTCATTAACGGATTGTCATTAAGCTAGCTTTTGTTTGTTTCTGAGACATGTGGGTAGAGAGTAACCTGTGTTAAGCCTGTCTCTTCCCAACCACTGGATTTTGTATCACATTTGGTGAAAGGCAAGAAGAAAATCATCTGTAGGAGAAGAATTTTCACGTTGTGTGTTTGTGCTCACTAAGGAAGTGCACACACAACACATTGCACAACAAATGAACTCTTGCAGTTCACCTTTGTTTAACGGGCACCACGACACACTAGGCAGCACTGATCCAGGAGGGAGAAGACTTCTCCCAGGAACTGCGTTTGCCATTGGGTATTGAGGATGGAGGGCAATATTGTGGAGTCTTCACTCTCCTCTGTCATCACAGCCAGGGGACTCAATGTTCCTCATGGTTTTCTCTGCCTCGTTTTGCTCAGAACGGCCTTACACACATGCACATCAAGGGTCAGCCACGGTTTGAACAGCTTCCTCTATTACGACAATGCTGTCAACACCCTGAAAACTCCCGGTCCCTCTGTGTATCACAGTCTCCTTGGGATGGCTCTGTTGATTGTGTTTCCTTGTAAGGGAGTCTTGTGAGTGTTCTCTCCAGCAACTGCTTTCTCCGCTTGAGCATCCGAGTCATCCAGGAGACATTTAATTTGGGGACAGAGCTGTTCTTCTACACCACTGCTGCCATCCTATGTCACAGCTGACTGCTTTAGTGGCAATAAAATGTACAGGGGCTCTGCTTTTCCTGGGTGAAGCACCGAGTGTCAAAGCCATTCCTATTAAATATTAACATCATTTACTAAGAGTATAATTAGAAATAAATAAACTAGCATATACATTTTGTGTCTGAATCATTCCCTGCTCTTATTCTGGTGTGGAAAAATAGCTTTCTCAAAGCTGAATATAGTTCAGGGTTGGAATTTTAAAGGCATTGATGGTCATCAGGGAGAGGCAGTGAGTGTTTCTGTATAATTTGAGAGATGTGTTTTTAAGAGGTCCAGAGAATAGTGTGCCGAAAGTGTGAGCTCATGTATGCAGAGGTAATAAATAAACAGAATGGCCATGCATTTCTAATTCTGAAATAAACCACACGTTGGCTCTCTTATATCAGTTATATAAAGTACACAATGTGGTGGGCAGATACCCTGAAACAACTGCTTTTGTTCTTTTTCTTTTCTTTATTAAGATTTTTTAAATTCATTTTACATACCAACCACAGATCCCCCTCTCTTCCCTCCTGCTGCTCCCCCCCAGCCTCCGCCCTCTCCCCCACTTTTATTCCTTAGAGCAGAAGGGAGAGTCAACCCGAGCACACTGAGAAGCACAGCTATCGAATTAGATGAGAATAGTCACCAGGAGTGGGGGAGATGGCTCTTTTGGTAAAGTGCTTGCTGCACAAACTTTAGGACCTGAGTTCAATGCCCAGAAGCCACATCAAAAAGCCAAGTGTGGTAGCATACGCTTGTAATCGCAGCCCCGGGGAAACCAGGAGACAGGCAGATACCTGGGACTCCCAGGCCAGTGAGCGACCCCATTTCAAACAAACAAATAACAACAAAAACAAAGTGAAGCTGGCGGTGGCAAAGCAGAGGCGGTCAGGCTCCTGTGAATTCAAAGCCATCTGCTCCACACAGGGGTTTCAGGCTGGCCCAGGCTATGTGAGACCCCTCCTCAAACAAAAATCAGGTGATACAGCAAGGTGAACACGACTGACAAGAAACGGCACTGGAGGTTGTCCTCTGACCTGCACACACCTGCACACACCCGCACACACCTGCACCTACCCGTGCACATACTCATGTACCTGCATACACCCAACTACAGACCCACACGAGGGATGATTGATTTTGCATGCCCGTTTTGTTGCCCATGGACTCCAATGGTGGTTCTTTGGGTTGCTCTCCAGTTTTGCTGTTACAAGGTTTTCGCTGTGATCATGTATTGGTGAAATTAAGGCCACTCCACATAGTTAAAAGGGAGGTTTATTTTGTGGGATAACTTACAAGTGAAGGGATAGGTAACAGGGTCTGGGAAAGGTGTAGCACACTCCGGTGGTGTTCTCTGGAGAACTCTGCTCTGTCTACCTCCAGTGTCCAGGGTCCAGGAACCAAGAGAGCCGGCGCATCCTGATCTCAGGTCTTCAGCATTCTCTCTTGGCCCTGCCTTGTAGGCGTGACAGTTACCGAAGCCTGGGGGTTCAAACTTCCAGATCAAAGCTGGAATGGCTACCCACTACAGTCATGATTATGTTGTTTCCTGGTCCACAGTTGCTTGACTGTCTCTAGGAAGCCCTCCTCTTCACAATGCTCTGTCCACTCTCATTCTGTCTGCTCTGTCATTGTTATTAGCCGGCTAGTGACTCCTGTGCCCACTTCGTGTTTTCTCAGTAGAAATGGGAAGTTGGCGTGCACCTTTCCAGCTTTGGGAGATAATACCCCAACTCTTTGCTCAAAAGCCTTGGCTGCAGCCACAGTGTGTGTGAGCTCCTGTCAGCACTCCATGACCCTGAAGTTTAAAATTTCATGAACCTAGATTTAAAAAAAAAAAAAAAAAAGCAAAACCTTTATTTAGACAAGGTCTTATATAGCCGATGCTAAGCTCCAACTCCTTAGCAGTCCAGGATGACTCTGAGCATCTGGTGTGTCCTTCCTCCACCTCCCTAGTGCTGAGCCGGCAGGCGTGGAGCACCGTGCTTGGTTTCTCCAGTGCTGGGGATCAGGCCCAGGATCTCATGTTTGACAGGAAAGTGCTCTATTAACTGAGCCACATCCCTAGCCACTGGACCTGAATAAATTAATTAATTGATCAATTAAGCAGTCAGTCAATCGATTAATTAATTTGTGTGTGTATGTGTACAAGTGTGAGTGTGAGTGTATGTGTGTGTGTGTGTATACAGGTGCACTAGTCTTGGCATATTGGAGGATAACTCTTAGTCAGTTCTTGTCTGCCAACTTGTGGGATCCAGGGATTGAACTTAGGTTCTCAGGCCTGCACGCAAGCCCCTCTACTTGCTGAACCATATTGTTGGCCCAAACCTGGATAAAATTTAACCTTATTTTATTTTTTATTTCAGTTCTGTGACTATTAAAGAGGTTATCATCTTTCATGTTTATTGGCCATTCACATTTTGTTTTATCCACATAATTTACTATTTTTCTTTTGAGATCTTCTTTTATTGTTAATTATTAGGGATATTCTCATACTAATCTTTTTTTTTTCTTAAAAAGTCACACTTCCCTTTTCTCCTTTTTGTAAAGATTTATTTATTTCTTTGTGTGTGAGTGTGTGTCATCTATATATGTTCAGGTATGGGCATTTGTGAATGTTGGAGGTCAGAGAAGGGTATTAGGTCAGCCTTTCTCTCTCTCCCTCCTATTCCTTTGAAGCAGGGTCTTTCCCTGAAACCAGGGCTTATGTTTTCTAGGCTGGAGGCCCTGTGAGCCTCCTGTTTCTGCCCCTTTTAGTGCTGAGATTATAGGCATGTGCTGGATGCCTGGCTTATGTGTCTGCTAGAATCCAAAATCCAGTCCCCATGATTGTGCAGCAAGCACTTTTGATCTGGGCAATTCCTAATTGAAGTTCTCTCTTCCCAGATGACTCTAAGTTGTGTCTAGTTGGCAATAGAAACTAACCAGCATGTGAACTGTAGAATATTATTTTAGGATGTGTTACATTTGTTTATGCTGTGGAATATTTGTTTAATGATAAAAAGATGTGTTGAATCTTTTATGTTGCATTTGTTTAACTCTGTGAAACTGTGTTACTTTGTCTGTCTAAAACACTTGATGGTCTAATAGAGAACTGAACAACCAGGCAGGAATGAGGCAGGAGAAAGGATAGGCAAAGAGAATAAATAGGAGGAGAAATCTGGAAGAAGAAAAAAAGGAAGAAAGAACAAGAGAACAAGGAGAGGAGGACTTGAGGCCAGCCACCCAGCCACCCAGCCAGCCATGGAGTAAGAGTGAAAGTAAGAATACAGAAGTAAGAAAAGGAAAAGCCCAGAGGCAAAAGACAGCTGGGATAATTTAAAGTTAAGAAAAGCTGTCAAGAAACAAGCCAAGCTAAGACCAGACATTTATAATTAAGAATAAGCTTCCGTCTGTGTGATTTATTTGGAGCTGAGTAGTGGGCCCCCAGAAGGGCCCTCAAAGAGCCAAAAGAGTTAAAAAAAAAACACATGTGTATCACTCATATCTAACAATTTTGTTGAACCATTCTATTAACTTGGTAAAGAACTTATGGATTTATGTGGGTATTTTATGAAAAGCATATTATCATGTGAGATAAATAATAGTTTGCTGTTTCCTCTCCCTATGCCCTAACTTTTTCTTCTTTAATTTCTTTTTTGCTTCTTTCTCTCTCTTCCTCCAGCTTTGCTTATTGTTTTTCTTCTTTCCTTCTTTTCATCCTTTTCAGAGGCCATGTCACTGTGTGTACTGTTAGAATGTGTATATGGAAGTGATGTCAGCAGGCAGGAATGTGGTACCCATGACTTTAAAAGGAGTCCTTTTAATGTTTCACTGTTTAGTGAATATGCTTTCTGTAGTGCATGTGTGAAGTGTTAATCTAATTAATCTTTACCAATAAGAAATTGGGAGTCAGATATTGGGGTAAGAACCTGAAAGATCAGAAAAGCAGGGAACAGCCACCGGTCGCCTCCTACCTTCTTCCAAAAGGGTCTAGATCTTTTCTCCATCCCACCTTATTACTTCCTGTCTCCTCTCTGTCTACAGTCCCCCAAACCTCTATGATTAATTTAGGTCAGCTATTGGCTAGCTCCATCCTCTGACTCCAAGCAAGCTTTATTTGTCAGAACACAATCAAAATATCACACAACATGTGTGTATGCTCGTGTATGTGCGTGCATGTGTGTGAGTGTGTGAGTGTAGATAACCACTAGTTCAACAAAGAATTTTGTTTAGTCCTTCCTCAAATCAAAAATGGTTATGAATTTTGGCACTTTCCCATTTCCATAATATGATTATGATAACCATATTATTTTCTTAATTTGTTGATATGAAAATTGTTACTGTTTTCCCTCCTTTCTTCTGTCCTCAGTCCCTCCCTTCCTCTTTTCTCCCATGTCCCTACCTGCTTCTTTATTTCCCTCCTTCTCTTGCAGTTTCACTAGGTGACCATTCCTCTGCCTCAGATCTCAAAGCGCTCTTATGGCAGTCCTGTGCCACTATGTCTGGCTTGGTAACATGTTCTCTAGAGTTGAAACAGCTACATTTTTGAGATTTTAAATTTTTATTTAAATTTTTTTCTTGAAGTAAATGTCATACCACAAGAAATTTGCCACCTTGTCCATTTTCATGTGTACAGTTCACTAACACTCACTTTTCTGTACAACTATCTCAAGACATTCTCACCCTACAAAAATGAAAACTCAATTTCTGTTAAATCACACCTCTTTATTTTCTCCTACCCCCAGTCCCTGGAAACCTCCATTTTGTATTATGTTTCTATGAATTTGACTCCTCTGTTAGATCAGGCCAGGGGAATAACGTGTTTCACTGGCTTATATTATTTAGTATATGTCATCAAGGTCCTCCATGTGGAACCCTGAGTCAGAATTCTCTTTCTTTCTGAGGATGAACCACATGCCATTGTGTGTATAGGCAACATTTTGTTTCTCCTTTTATCTATCAGCAGGCATTTAGGTTGTCAATGAACACTTTGAATGTCGCTTTGGACATTAGTTTGCAGATATCTCTGAGATCCCGTTTTCAGATCTATATACCCAGCTGTGGAATAGCTGGGTTATGTAGTAATTCTAACTTTAACTTCCTGAGAAAACTCCATGCCTTGGTTTGGATCCTGCATATCCCCCAAAGGCCCATGAGTTAAAAGCTTCATCCCCAGCTCTTTAAGAAGTGGAGCCTAATCAGAGGAAGCTGAGTGGTTAGAGACATAGGCTTGAAGAGGATGCTGGGCTCCCAGCTCTCCTTTGATATCTGTTTGCTTCTTGGCCACCGTGGGGGCAGTAGATCTCTGCATTATGCTCTTACCTTGACATACAGTGTTGTGTCCCAGGCCCAAAGCACGAAGCGAACTCTAATGGTTTCCTGCTTTCCTTGAGGATGTGTGCCATGGATATTGAAAATGTCTTCACATCATGTGCTAATCTCAGTACTTAGTTAAATCTGGGTTCAAGATTTCTAGATGTTTCCACCCTAGTATATCCACCAGCCATACCATGGAAGGTTAGTTGTTTATTTAAATATGAAAGGAAATATATAGTTTGTCTGCACCTGAATGACTTTATCTATAGTACTTCTCTAACATGCAACATTTTCAACAAAATAGTGGTGAAATGGGGCTCTGGAGTTATGGCTTGTGTTCTGCAATCAAGGAAAGACAGCCGCTCTTAGCTCCAGGTGTGTGTCATCACACTTGGATAGACACACACTTTTACACTGACGTGACTATGTTCTATGCAGATTGCTATCATTTCCGCATAGGAATGTAAAGAAATATGACAAGGCAGTTGTCAAATATTGTGGACAAATCTCTGATGGCTCTCAAGTGTAGATGAAAGTAAACTGGACTTCCCCCAAAGTGCTCACTGCAGGGACAACACTTACCCAGTCCGTGAGCAGAGTGAGGGACCCCAGGTTCTCATTCTGAGAAGTGAAAGCAAACCTTTGCCTTAAGTAGCCTTTTTTGATTTTGTTTTTCAAGATAGGGTTTTTCTGTGTAACAGCTCTGGCTGTCCTAGAATTCACTTTGTACACCAGGCTGGCCTCGAACAGAGGTCTACCTGCCTAAGAAGTAGGCCACCATTGCTTTTTTTTGATCCCTGAGTAGCTTTTGACCTCTCTTTACTCATAGTGACTGACATTTGGTCTGTTTAGCGCCCAGAGCAGAGGAAAAGGATGAAAATGACCATCTCATCACCTGGGATGTCCAACCCTTGTCCTTAGCACGGGTACTGCTTGCTGAACACAGTATCATCGGGTTTGTTTGTATTTCCAAGTATTTGTGAGTGCTCCCCACCCCCAGGATGGGAAAAAGCAATACTTATAGAAGAGAAAGTGCTTTGGCAATAAAGGAGCAGAAATTAGCTTTCATTCCGAGGAAAGAGTGCGCATATGTGATTTCCTTTTAAGCAATTTCAGATTGCTGGATACATTTATAATGGTGACTTTCAGCCATCACTCGTGTTTTGGATTAGTTACTTGGCTTAATGGGCCATTCAAGTAATGCTTTTGCTATTAGTTTTTGTTTTTTTTAGTGGAAAGTAAACAACATTTTGTTATTATTAAGAAAAGCATATTGTCTCCTAATGATTTATTGTCAGTGAGTGTCCGTGTTCTTTTATTGTGCGTGGTGTCTTCTAGTTAGCATTCAGATGATATTATTATTTTTATCAAGTTCATCATAACCTCCTAGGTTGGTTGTTTAGCAATCATTTGGTGCCTTGAGTTTTACAGTCCTTTAGAATGACCACATGTTTGAGGCTACCAGTCTAACAGAAACTATGTCATTTGGCCTTTGGCCAAAATATTGAAATTTGTTATTGGAAAAAAGGAAGCATACAGTTATGGTGAGTTATTTTATAGCTTGACATTCATGACCTATTTTTTCTCATTGCTATGTCCTTATCCATTTTTGAATGAGTAGTTTGTCATTTGGATAGAATAGGATAGGGCATCACTGTTTTCATTGTGGGTTGGAAGTTTATTGGTGTGTGGTCAGGGTAGGATAGAGAGAGAGTGTGTCACTGGATTCAGTAAAGTACGATATGACAATACATACCGCTCTAGTCTAATTGCAATAACTTGAAGGTTGTTAAAATACACTGGTTTTTATCAAAATTTTTGCGTACTTTTATGAATCACCCCATGTTAAAAATACTGTAATTATTATTTGTCATACTATGTAGCCCAAGCTGGCCTGTAATTCATTTCATAGCACAAATTGATGTCTACCTCAAGAACCTCCTGCCCCAGTCTGTTGAGTGCTGGGATGAGAGGCCTGAGTCACCACATCTGGTTATTCACTTCATTTGTAATAGTAATCGTGGTTTTTTTTTTCCCAAGGGGAAAAAAAGTACATTAAAGTTTTGTGGTTTAAAGCAAACAAACAAACAAACAAACAAGCAAGCAAACAAACCCTAAACTTGACTCATTGAATTCCTCAGTTCTTTCTTATTTGTGAAAGCACAAGTGTTTGAATGTAACTGTGGTTCAGAGAATCACGATAAAGACAGAATGGTAGGAGGCCCATTGATGTGGGAAAGGGCAAAGTGAGCTGGCCCACAGTGTGGCCCCTGTGAGCAGAAATCAGATGCAGGCTGACAAATGCTTGAGGTCTTCAGTACAGTGACAGAGCAAGATGGGCGGAGGCAGGCTGTGTGTTCTGGGCCTACCAACGTGTTTGACATTCTAACTCCAATGTTAATAGGCTCCCGAAAGACCTCAATTGAAGACCTTGGTCCTTCTGACATTTGCCTCTTCCAGGTTTCTTCTTCTTCTTCTGTATTATTTCATTGTTGTTTAACATTGGCTGCACTCCAGAGTCACCAGGGTAAGTTTTGGAACTATCCGTGCTATCCCAATACTATGGAATAAGAATTTTTAGGACATTTATGTTTTGAAAGGCTTCTTTGACTAGTCATGGTAATTGTGAATCACCAACTCCTCACCTATGAATCCCATCAAAGACAGCTTTCTTGTGTTTGTGAGTTCATGTTAGAAGGGCAATCAATTCAAAATTTCACATCTCCCAGTTAGGTATTGATCCAGCTGAAACATTGTTGGTGTGGGAATTCAATACACAATAAGAAATAAATGGAATCTTTGATTAATTCTGATACCTAAATAGACATAGGTGAATGACTTCGTCTTTCTTTTGGAAGCCTGTGAATTGAATAGTCATCAACTTCAGTGTTAGTCATTGACTGCATCAAGTTGTTAGCATTTACACAGACATATATTGTTCTTGTTGGTTTTCTAAATACAGAACAAGAGAGCTGTTTAGGAAACGTATTTGGGATCTTCTTGCACCCTCTGCACAGCAGGAATCATATAAAGAAAGTGCCCATTTTGAACATAGCTCCTCTGTGCAGGTAGACATCTGCCATGGAAGAAAAGACATTCTTAGAAAAATATTCACACACCATGTTTGTCTTTCTGAGTCTGGGTTACCTCACTCAGGATGATATTTTCTAGTTCCATCCATTTGCCTGCAAATTTCTTGATGCCATTGTTTTTTACTGCTGAGTAGTACTCCATTGTGTATATGTGCCACATTTTCTTTATCCATTCTTCTGTTGAGGGGCAACTAGGTTGTTTCCAGGTTCTGGCTATTATGAATAATGCTGCTATGAACATAGTTGAGCAAGTGTCCTTGTTGTATGATTGAGCATTCCTTGGGTATATGCCCAAGAGTGGTATCATTGGGTCTTCAGGTAGATTGATTCCCAGTTTTCTGAGAAACCGCCATAATGGTTTCCAAAGTGGCTGTACAAGTTTGCACTCCCACCAACATAAGCTGCCATCAGTGTTTTTGATCTTAGCTATTCTGACAGGTGTAAGATGTATTCCCTTGCAAGTGGATACTAGATGTAAAGCAAAGGATAACCAGACAACAACCCACAGCTCCAGAGAAGCTAGGTAACAAGGGACACTCTAAGAGGGATGCATGCATCTTCCTGGGAATGGGAAATAGATGGGATCTCCTGAGTAAACTGGGGGTAAGAGGGGTAATAGAGGGTAGGGATGGGGGATGAGAACATAAGGGAATGGAATGGTCAAACTGGAACAGGGACAGAGTGGGAGAGCGATGAAAGATATATCATGATAGAGGGAGGCATCATGGGGATAGGAGAAACCTGGTGCTAGGGAAGTTCTTAGGAATCCACAAGGATGACCCCAGCTTAGACTACTAGCAATAGTGGAGAGGGAGCCTGAGCTGGCCTACCCTGGTAATCAGATTGGTGAATACCCTAACTGTCACCGTAGAGCCTTCATCCAGTAACTGATGGAAACAGATGCCGAGATCCACAGCTGAGCCCCAGGCCAAGCTCCAGGAGTCCAGTCAAAGAGAAGGAAGAGGGATTCTATGATCAAGGGCCATCAAGTTTATGATGGGGAAATCTACAGAGACAACCAAACCAAGCTATTGGGAACTCACACACTTTAGACCAACAGCTGTAGAGTCTACATGGGACTTGACTAGGCCCTCTGCATAAGTGAGACAGTTGTGTAGCTTGGTCTGTTTAAGGGGCCCCTGGCAGTGGAATCAGGATCTTTCCCTGGTGGCTTCTTGGAACCCATTACCTATGGTGGGATACCTTGCACAGCCTTGATGCAGTGGGGACGGGCTTAGACCTGCCTCAACTGAATGTACCAGACTTTGCTGACTCCCTGTGGGAGGCTTTACCTTTCTGGAGGAGGGGATGGGGGGTGTGTTGAGGGGGAGGCGGGGTGGGGAATGGGAGGAGGGATGAGAAGGGGATCTGTGGTTGGTATGTAAAACGAAGAAAATAATTCTTAATTAAGAAAAAATAAAGAGAAAAAACATTAAAACATATTCATATATTTATCAATTTTCTTTTTCATCATAAGTTTCATCTGGAACGCATCAACACTTCAAGGGAGAGAAATCACCTTCTGATTAGTGCTGGAGGTATATGCATGTATGTGTGTGTGCATGTGCATGCATGTGTGTATGCGTGCACGTATGTATGTGTACAGGAGGAGGCAGGAATCAAAGAAGAAAGGCTTTTTATTTATTTATTTTTATTTAATTCCCGCATTCTCATACTACTTTCCCTAGATTTATTTTTCTTTGTGATGAATTTTCTTGGACACATTAGTAGAGTCTGATTCCCGCTCCCAATCTCCTGTCTATTTGATTTATAGACAACACTGAGCTGTCTTCTTCTTGCTTTATAGATCTGTTGGATCTTGGTGAATTTGGCCTCTGGATATTGATACATTTAACTTTTTGTCTCTAGACTTTTTGGCATTTTTTTTTAATTTGTAGTAAACTCGTGCAGTTTAGGATCTCGGTCAGCTCTAAGTTAAGGGTCTTTTCAGTGTGTACATTGACAGGATGTGGGATGGGTCAATGGTTGTGAACTCTTAAGAGATTCAAAGAGCCCAAGAAAGGCTTCTCTTTAAACTATTCTGCTTAAAGAGAAAGAAGTCAAGCCAATACTCCATCTTCCACATCCTGCATCAAAGCAACACAAAACCAAACCAAAAAATGGTTTCCTGAATGGTACTGGGAAGGTAAAGCTGTAAGAACTCGGAATGCATTTGGGAAGACACAGCTGGAAGAACTCTGCATGCATCTGGGAAGGTAAAACTGCAAATACTCTGCATGCATTTGGGAAGACACAGCTTGAAGAACTCTGCATGCGCTGCTTGTGAGATGGAAACTTAGGAAAACAATGGCCAATTTTGATGAAAGGTAAACTTAGATATCTATGACCTAATGATCTCACTCTGCTGTATGCATCCCAGAAATCCCTGCTGTAAAGTAACAGACTAGATGTAAGATTTCCAGACAGCATTATAATGGATGTCAAAATGTCTGTGTGCCCAAGTCTGAATCCCCATCAACAATCCAGTGACATACTCATGCACAGGAATCATCTGTGGTAATATAAATAGACAAGTTCCAAGAAATGCCAAAGAATATGGGTTGACCAGAAAGACATAAGCCAGACATAATGGAATATATTCTGTATGAGTTGAACTACACCAATGGAAAGCCCAGATTCCACTATATTTTGGGATGTGCATAATTTGCTTAATGTACTTCTATGTGCATATTTGATGATTTAAAGTAGGTAACTGAACAATTAAAAGTGAGGTTGAGACACAATGACAGATGACAAAGATAATATTAGCTCAGGTTTAAACTCACAAGAGTGAAAACAGTGTCTGCCAATGACAATTTGCCGTGCCTCTTATTATGGCACACGAGGTGAGCTCAGGCATGCTGAGGAGTCCCCTGCAATAGTTTCAGGAGATAAAGCAAGGCTGGAGAGGAAGCCTTACAACTGGGTGAGATTGAGTCAGCCTTCATGTCACCAGGGCACAGTCATGTGTATGTGTGAATGCGTATGTGAGTGTGAATGTGCCCATATGTTAATTTTGATTTAGTGTGATGAGGAGAGTGCTGGAACTCAGTACCAGCCATGTACCTCATGCACCCTCCCATACCTGACTACGATGGTTATAAAATGCTGGCCATAAGAGACTGCAGTAAAGATCCTCTTCATCCTGGCATGGGAGACATTGGCGGTTTCACTTGGATTCTCAAAGTGCAGCTTGACTGGAGATTAATGTGTGGGTGGATCAACTTTTCTTGTTAGAGCTGTTGTTTTTGCACCAAATGTGTGAAAAACAAATTTCAAATAGCTGCCCTGTTGCACTTGTCTGCGATTCATATTATCACCCTTTTAGGTTTCTCAGCAATACCGACACTTATTAAACTTACCCGGGCTTCCCTCCATCCCTCGTCTTTCCTCTAAACATCTTTTTCCTTTTTTTTTTTTATTAGTCTTCCGTGGGGTGGAATTTCCTGCTAACAGAGGGTGAGTTTGTTCATATTTTTCATACTGTCAACATAACAATTCTTTGATTGACTTGTTCAAGTCCCAAGAATGTTTGAGGGAATAGAGGAATCTTGTGGGTGCATTGTCAATAGGTCATGTATTTATTCCTAAGGGGGGGGAACCACCATATTGTATTTTTCTCAGCTTTCAAATTTATTGGGCACATATTTTCTAAATATAGATATTTCTCTAGTATTAGTTTTCTCATGATTAGTATTTCCTATATGTTGCCTTATACATGAGCATAATTTTTTTGGCTGTAATTTTCAGATTGTAGCACAGAAGATTTAGGCTCTTACCGAATTCTACATGTTTCTTAACTAAAAATAATACAGTTGATTCAAATGGTTCTACACTCTCAGACTCTATGGGGAAGGTAATACCTTAAGCTATTTTTCACTCTGTAGTGTACAGCCCTTGTGCTGTTTAGAGTTGTCAGAAGGGAGGGTCTCAGGAAATCAGACAACAGTTCTCTAAATCACAAATAAGTAATTTTAACGCAATTTGTGTTTTTGAGACTTTCCTCTATCCTGTCGAATGGATGTAACTCATTTTGTTTGCTATCATATAATGCTGTGTTTTATTTAATGGTATAGACATTAATAATGGTTAATGTTATCAACTTGGTTGCATTGAGATTAGTAATGTACACTCCTGGTTGACACCTAAGGGAGAAGATTGGCTCTGTGTGTGGTGGTGGCATCACTCTGTAGGCCAGAGTTCAGAGGGAATAGAACTTCTTTGTAAGCATTCTCTGCCTCTCCCCCTTCTTCTGTTCCCCGCTCATTCCTCTGCCTAGACTTCCAGGGTACCATTAAGTGAGTTACTGTGTTCTATCATGCCATCCTGCTGTAACAGGAGAAACCTCTGAAACCAGGAGCCAAGACCAAATCTTTCTTCCCTTAAATTACTTCTCTGAGGTATTTGTCACAGATGAAGAGGTAGGGAAATGTAGAAAATTGATTCCGGAGAAGTGAGGTTGCTATGACCACCTGAACATATGACTTCCAATTCTTTGGGAGGGGCTTGTGGAAGGAATTTGAGAAATTCAGAAGAAGCAGGGTAGCAAAACCTTAGAATGTTCTAAGCAGAAAAATTTTAAAAAGTGAACAAAATTTGGTAGGATCTCAAAAGACGAGAATGCTGAACAGAATGTGGATAATACCAACTGTGCTTAGAAGGTTTCACCAGGAAATGAGGGATTTGCAATTTCCAGAATTGGGAACTAGACTAGAAGCCATTTGTATTACATTATGGCAAAATATTCCTCTTCCTTTTTTGTTTCATGCTTGAGACTTTTTGAGTGAGACTGAATTTGAGATTAGGAGCTTTCAAGATAGCACAGCAGTAAGGGCTGTGCCATGGCTAATGCTGGCTGATTTTAGCCACATTTACAGTGAGAATTGGGAATGAAAAGCAGATAGAAGAGTATAAAAAAATGAAGTCTAGGTAGGTCTTCACCTTGCTGAAACTTGGGGACTTTGTACTGACTCAGTAGGAAAGATGTCTTGGCAGCATGTCAGGAAATGGCTGGACCCCAACCATCACAGGCTCCAGATGTAAAGAGTTAAACACTATGCTTTGATAGAGAGCTCTTAGGCACCCTGCTTAAACAGGATCGATTAGAAAATGATTTCCCCAGGTTCAGCCATCCAGGCACTCACAGCTTCTGGTGCCATAGATAAATGGGCGGGGCTGACTGCTGATGCCAGACTTTGGTATCAGTCACATAATTCTGATTTTACAGTTACACAGAATGCAGGAGTTTCAGGATCACAAAAGTGTCCATCCAAATTTCAGTGGAAAGTCTTGGAGGTCAAGTGGTGTGTGGCAGTGCCAGATTCCTGTGGGTAAACTTAGCTGTAAGATGAAGCTGAAGGAAGTGAAGGATGCAGGAATGTGGGACATCTGCTGGGGAAATCCACAACAGCAAGAAGAGCCAGTTAAAGAGAAAAGTCATATAGGCTAAAGCTAGCAAAGTCATAGGAACATATTGGTCAAATTATTAAGGCCACTCCACGTAGTTAAAAGGAGATTTATTTAATGGCGTAACTTACAAATTAAGGGATAGGTAGGTCGCGAGGTCTGGGGAAGGTGTATCGCAGTCCAGCGGTGTTCTCTGGAGCTCTGCTTGGCCCACCTCCACCGTCCAGGGTCCCGGAACAGAAAGAACACTGACCCATCCAGATCTCGGGTCTCCAGGCGCCTCCCTTAGCCCCGCCTTGTAGGCGTGACAATTGCCGAAGTCTCAATGGGGGTTGGGACTTCCAGATCAAAGCTGGAATGGCTACCCACTACAGGAACAGGGATTCTGAAGACAGTTAGGGCTCACATCATGGTGGCAATTGTCCTGCATGATGAACACAGAACTACAGGATTCAATGCTTGCCTTGCTGGGCTTTGATCTTGCTTGGTCTCATCCTTGCTTTGTGATCTTATTTTTCCTTTTCAGAATGGGTATGTGTTCTTTACTCCATTGTGCCTTGGAAGTAGGTAAATTATTTTCTGGTTTCTTTGATAAGGGCTCACAGGTAAACATGTCTCAGGTCTCAGAGCAGACTTTGAAACAATATTAGAACTATGAAGACTATAGGGATTCATAGAGACGGACTGAGCACATTTTGCATTGTGAGACAGACATGAGCCTTTCAGAGCCCAGGGGTCGAATATGACTGACGGCAACGTGCCTGGAGTTCAAATTGACAAGCAGAAGGCTTGTGATGGCCAATCGTGTCAACCTGATGGGCTGGGAAGCACATAGGTCTGAGTAAAGTGTACTTCTGGGTGTGTCTAGGAGGCTGCTTCCAGGTGGGTTAGCTAGGCCAGGGGGCTCTTTCTGAATGTCATGTAAGACTCAATAGGGTAATGGAATAAAAGTGAAGAAGAAAGACACAGGCTAGCATAGGCATTTCTTCCTCTTGCTTTCTCTCCTTTCTCTCCCTCCGCCCCCAGGCTCTCCTCTGTCTCCTCAGTTATGTGATTTCTGTGTTCTGCCACACCCTTCCTGCCGTGGTGGATAGAAACATGACTGCTGGCCAAAATAGACATTTCTTTAAGACTGTTTTCCTCAGGTATTCCATTTGCCACAAAGATTAAAAAGGTTGATCAATACAGCCGTCATGTTTACACCTTTTTAAAATTTATTTTAATTGTTTGGAACCTATATAGAGGGATCAAACAGTTTCTATTGAGTGGGAATGGAAGTCTTCACAAAAATCAAATGCACACAATACATCTTTTGCTCAGCTAATCAAGGAATAAACTGTAACATATCCTTTATAGGAAGATTAGACATTTTGCTCTTAAATGCTCTTTTTTTTTTTTTTTTCCTGTCCCATAGCAACTTCGATGCAGTAAAGATTTACATTTTAATTCTGGGGTCCAAAGTTCTTAAGTCACATCTATGATGGAAGGCTTTCCAATGTAATGTTTCATCTTTCTTATTCACAATCCTTTAAAAACACAACAAAGGTTAGGTTGTGGTAGAAGCTACATGTAATCTTATAAGCAGACTGGCAGTACATTTGTACTATTAGTAAACGATCCCACTGGGCATTTGCGAGAGTCATTCAGGATAGTAGATTCAATATGTACATTTCAAGGTTACTAAAATCCTGAGTAAAATGCTTTCCAACCATATAGTGGTGGCCAAGTTCACTGAGTACTTTTCCATCCGGTAGAATATGAGACGAAGCTGGTGTAGCCATCTTTCTACAGCCTACCGTCACTCTCAAAATGTCAGCTGCTTAGACAGCAGGGCCTTTGTCACTTGTAACCACAACTGGCTTCCTGTGGAGAAGATGTAGGTGACTTGTCATTGATGTCTGGGTGGAATTCACTCTATTTCATAAGACTTTTCAAAGTTAAAAGCTAGATGCTGACTCAACTACTTGGACTCTTCCCAGTAGACATGATGGGGATGGAAAGATCCAGAAGAACAATGGAAAGGTGTTGCAAGATCTGGGATTCAAATGCATTGTGGCATCAATCAAACCACATTTGAAACATGTGGAAACCTAAGTCCCAGGTTGAGTTAATAATAAACAATGAGTGTCCGGGTTATTTTTATGTCAACTTGACACAAGCTAGAGTCATTTAGAAAGAAGGACTCTTGACTGAGAAAATGTCTCCATAATATTGGCCTATAGGCAAGTGTGTGGGGTTATTTTAAAAAATTATTACTAATTGTTGATGTGGGAAGACCCAGTCCACTGAAGTGATGCCACCCTGGGTAGATAGTCCTGAGTTGTATTAGAAAGCAGGCTGAACAAGCCATGGGAAGCAAGCCAGTAAGCAGCACCGTCCATGGCCCACGCTTTAGTTCCTCCCTCTAGTTTCCTACCTTGAAGTCATGCCCTGACTGTCCTCAGCGATGGAGAGTTGTAAGCCAAAATAAACCCATTGCTCCTCAAGTTCCTTTCTGTCATGGTGTTTTATCACAGGAATAGAAATTTAACTAAGACAGTGGTGACTTTAGAGTCATGGATGTGGCTGGGAGAGTGCTAGTATGCAAATGGGGGTAATATAACCAGAAGAGAAATAAACTCACTTCGAATCCCAAGAACATTTGCTTTGTTTGTCACAAGCTTAAAGACGCTTGACTTGGTGCCTACCATGCTTGCCTGGCTCCTCTAGATGATATTTAACCTCTGGTGTCGGTGGTGTCTAGGAACACGGCTTCACTGTGCCATGCTGGTGGGATGAAAATGAATCAGGAGGTAGTGATGTACCTGCTGCTGCTGCTGGGAATATCTCTATCTCTATCCTTGGTACTTACACACAGATATCAGGATAGATATACACACAAGCACACGTATACTCAAAAACCACTTGGTGGGGACACAGGATTTTTGTGTGTATAAGTGTTTGTGTGTGAGCATGTGTATGTTGCATGTGCGTGCATGTACATGTCTATATGGAGGCCAGAGGGCAATACCAGGTATCTTTCTCAATCATACTCCAATTATTTATTTATTTCTATTTATTTATTGAATTATTTTTGGGGTGGAGTGCTATTGGAGATTGAACCTAGAGCCCTGGGAGTACCAGGCAAGCACTATCACTGAGCCATGCCCCTAGCCCTCTACTTTATGGTCTGAGATGGAATCTCTTTCTGTAACTTCAGCTCATGGGTTTAGGTAGTTGGCTTGACCAGGAAGCCCTGGGAACCATTCAGTTCCGGGATGATAGGTGTCTGCCACCACACCCAGCTTTTTCACACGGGTGCTGGTGATCTAAACTCAGGTCCTCGTGTTTGCATGGCAATCACTTGACTGACTCCACTCCACACTGAGGTTTCTAAGACGCAAAAGAAACTCAGGAAGAGCATACCTCTTTTTTTTTTTTTTTAAATGCTGTGACTCAAACCCAGGGTTTTGAGTGTGTTAGGTGAGTTCTAGAGAGAACACATTCTGTTTCCTGCTCCTAGGATGCAGGAAAGGGCACCAGGTGTTCTGGGTCTGCTCTGCCCCTGGGCTGAGTCTTGGATGGTCTGTCTGAGGTGACAGGGTGACAAGTGACCCATCTGAGGCTTTGAGGACTAAGCCACTGCCTTCTAATAGAGTGTGGAACTTCATCCAAGTCTGTGGAAAGCTAGTTCTCCTCCAGGATCAAGTTTCAGGCGAGTTTCCCTTTGCTGCCTATGACTCATGAAGGGATGTCGGAAAGAGTTCTGAAGGTTTGTTGGTATCTTTGTTTCTCCTGCTGCACTGTGGGAGAGCAGAAATTACAACTGTGAACTGTCATGTCCAGATTTACATGGGATCTGAACTTGGGTCCTCATGCCCGTATTACAGATGGGCACTTCACCTACGTAGCCATCTCTCTTGCCCCTGGGATTGTTTCTGGACATGCAGTTTTGTGTGTTCTAGCACCGGATCTGTAAAGCTCAGGCACAGACACACTTGGTCTGACACAAAACCTTAAGAGTTAGTCTTTAAAATGCATTTTCCTCAGTTTGGTACCACCCTGATTTCTTCTAGATGACTTATCATTCCAGGTAGCCAGGGATACCTCCTCAGAGAGGTAAAAAAGCATCAGATAACAATGCCACAGCTATTTTTAGAATGTTAGGAAAGCTGAACATCTTGATAAAAATCTGGAAGCATTTGCATTTTATAAAATAGATACGGCTGCTGAGATGTTCAGAGTAGCAGGCCTTAATGACAGAAGCTTAGTTTTATATCCGGGCAGCAGAGATAACCAGGGATAAGGAAATCTTGAATTATACTATTCAGCACATTGCTTTTAGTTACCGATGAGGTTAGTCTTAATCATAGGTGAGGTAAATCCAAATGAGTTGTGTTAACAAATAAGACAAGAATGCCACAGTACTACCTGTGATTTTCCCATGGTCAGATAAAGTTAATTGCAGGCATCGAATTTGGCTTTTTATTTTATCAATAGCCTGAAGCACACTCTGTGTGTGTGTGTGTGTGTGTGTGTGTGTGTGTGTGTGTGTACTTGTGCTTGTGAGTGTAAGTGCACATGTGGAGGCCAGAGATGAACGCCGAGAGTCTTCCTCAGTAGCTTTCCACCTTGTTTTTTGAGGCAGAGTCTCTTAGTGAACCTACAGCTCACCAATTGGTTAGTCTGGCCAGCCAGGCAAACCAAGGATCCTCCTGTCTTCAGATTTCCAGCACTGGGATTACAGACAAATACTTCTACATCCAGTCTCTACATTCAGCCTTTTAGATCGGTGCTGGAGATGCCCATGCTTTCACAAAAACAACTCGTCTCTCCAGCCTGTGAACATGCTTTTCAGGGTCCCTTAAAATGATGTTTAATGAAAACTTAGGCTAGAGATAATGAGACTTGAAAGCTTCTTGGGCCTCACTCAGGCAAACAGTCCCAGCTAAAGGGCATGCTGAGCAGAGACGATCATAGTCACCCTTGCCATTATCACACACGGGTTTACCTCCACCACCATCCGTAATAACAGGCTACATTTGGATGACCACTCTCCGGAGATACCAGCATCAGGCAAGTCATTGGCTTGCTTTTGCTACATCTCCCTGATAACAGAGAGCACCGTGGTTTAAGAAATGATGATGATTATCCCTCTGTGGCTGTCTAGTCTCACCAATCCTTCACTTCTTTTCTGTGACTCATCTGGCCACTAGAACTTGGTATTCATAGCTCTGAGCATGTCCGTTCACAGTCGTGGTGGGAACATCCCACTTGACATCTGTCCATTCTGCCTCTCTAGCTGCCTCCTCCCCATGCTCAGCTTTGTCTTTTTGTATGTCATTCTCTTCTTTTCCTTGCTTTCTATAACCTGGGACATTCTCGCCCCCTTTCCACTGACAGTTCAGATTCCTGTTAGCCCTTCATTTGTCTTCTGCTATAGGCTCTGGTGGCTAAACTAGGGACCTAAAGATACATATGGAGAGACAGCTGCTCTTTTACCTTCATAAGCAGGGAATGTAGCTCAGCTGGTAGAGTGCTTGTCTATCATTTATGAAGCCCAGGGTTTGATCTCCAGGACCACATAAAATGGGACTTGGTGGGACACATCTATAATCTCAGCCTTTGAGGTGGAGGCTGAAGGATCAGAATTCAAGGTTACCCTCAACTACAAAGTGAGTTTGAGGCCAACATGCTCTGTATGAGATGCTGTTTCAGAAAACAAGGAAGAAAGAAAGGAAGTGTTGTATGATATTTTGTTTGTGTTCTGACAAATAAAGCTTGCCTGGAGATCAGAGGGCCGAGCTAGCCACTAGTTAACCATAGAGGCCAGGCAGTGGTGGCACACACCTTTAATCCCAGCATTTGGGAGGAGGAAGCAGGGAGATCAGGAGTTCAAGGCCACCCTGGGCTACAATCTTTTAGATTGAACCAGTCTAAAAGAGAAACAGAGCCGGGTGGTGGTGGCACATACTTTTAATCCCAGCACTAGGAAGGTGTAGACAGGAATATAATAAGGCAGGTGGAGACAGGATCTCACCTCAGTCTGAAGATTCATAGAGACAGGGTCTCCCCGATTTGGTCTGAGGATTCATAAAGGTAAGAAGTTTCTGGTTGCTGGCTCTTTGGCTTCTCTGATCCTTCAGCTTTCACTCTTGATATCTGACTCTGGGCTTTTATTGTTAAGACTAATTAGGATCACACATCAAGGAAGGAAGGAAGGAAGGAAAGAAGGAAAGAAGGAAGGAAGGGAGGGAGGGAGGGAGGGAGGTGGGGGAGGCTAATCTTATGACCTTGGTGGGATTTATATAACACAATGGAAATGAACCTCTTGGCAGGTGTGTGAGGGATTTTCTAGATTAGGTTAATTGAGGAGAGAAGACCTGCCCTAACTATGGATGGCTCCATCCTATGGCCTGGGAACTTGGACCAAAAAAAAAAAAAAAAAGAAGAGAATAAGCCAAGTACCAGAACTCACCGTCCTCTGCCTTCTGACTCTGTACAGGACAAGACGGCTTCTCACGCTCTTGCTGCCCTGACTTCCCACCATGTTGAACTGTAACCTTGACCCATGAGCCTAAATAAACTGTCCTTCCTAAGGTGGCTTTTGTCAGGGATTCTGTCCCAGCAATGCATGAAGTAGATAATACTGTGAGGAAGAAAATGGCATGCTCTGTTTCTAGTGTGCATACCTTTTTTTTTTAGTTGATTGTTCTCTGCCTTTGGGGACTATGGACATGACGTTAGTCATTTGGCCATATAGAAGTAACTGATAGTAGACCAGATACCGTTGTAGTCCATTAAGTTCCTATAGAAACAGAAACAGGAGAAAGAAACTTGATTTTCTTTTCCATAATTTTGAACTCATGTCTAAAACCGAAGGACAAGGACTCATCCACACTTTGGCTAGGAGGGTACTTGATGTTTTCTATTGTGAGGTGATGTTTCGAGGGAGGAGACAGATAGAATGCATCATTAAACAATTAGGTAATAAAAATGAACCTTTATCTAAAATACTCATTCCAACCATGCAGTTTTAATATTTCTGATGTTACAAAATTATTATTATTTTTTCTTCAGTAAAAGTTGAATTTGTGTAGATTCTGATAGCCGTAGAGAAATGAGAAAGACTTGGAGATCATTGACACAGAGTCCTCTGTAGCTCTAAAATGTGGTTGGTGGAGTCTAGGTGATGAACAGACAGCTCTGCCTGTGTCTGGGCTTTATTATGACCATTTTCAAAGTAGAAAAACGTTCTAGGGTTATCTTTGTATGTTTATTTATCTTTGAAGAAGAAACATCTTTTTAGAATATGGTTAGTGGTTGCAACAGTCTTCCACTTCTGAGGAATAAAAATCTATGATACAACGCCAAACAAACAGAAGCTCAAAGTATCTTTAAAATGTCATTTTTTCCCACGTGATTAAAAACTCGATTCTCTTGTCATCTCATGGGGAGATTATGATGGTCCCCTCTGTACCTTTTTGAAAACTAACTTTTTATGTTCTAGTGCTCGCAAAGAAGCCCTCTGACTCGCACGTGGCCTCTTCCACTGAATTGGAAAATTTGGTTCCATTCTCTCAGCGAGTAAATAGCTTTAAAGCCATTCATGGTTTTGTGAGGGCAGAGGAGAGCAGAAAAGCATTACATATGTTCCAAGTCAAGAGAGGCCGGTCTTTCCCTGTGCTCAAGTGCTTCCTCCCCTCCCTCTCCTATTAAGGGCTCCTCCACAATGGAGCTTTAATCAGCTTCCTTGATTTAAAGCTAATTTGCACTTGGCTTCAAGGTTAAGGTCCACAGCACAAGCTGAAGACCTTTAAATCAGAAGTCACGCTGAAAAGCCTTAGGTATATCATATTGTCTCTTGTGCCTACGAATGACAGCTCTTGATGGCTGTGAATTAACTACGGGGGAAAAAAAGGCACAAAGCCAGATTTTCTTCTGTGTTCATCTAAGCTCTGCTAGCTGAGTTACCCAGCCCTCCTGTCAACAATCCCGCTTCATCTGTGAAGCGGTGGAGTTGGTGGCAAATATTTCGGGATTGTGATGTTAGGAGCCATCAATTTCTGCCTGGGTTCAGTTGGATTTCAACCTAATTGCCAAACTGATTCCATCTGTAATAACTTTTAACATTTATTTCTCCCAAAGGAGAAAAAAAAAGGCTCGTCTGTGTTTTGCAATTAAGAAGGTGATGAAATATTCAGTGTATGTCTCCAGTCTGACTAAATTCTTTTGTTAACTTTATCAGATAAGCTATAAAATATTAACCAGGCTCCCTGTTTGAGCATGTGCAGATGATATAGTATTTACCAGGCATATTCTTAATATACATTTAATTTTATAAATTGAATTAACTATTACGTGGCTAATTGCCCCTTCTCTTTATCAAATTGATGCAACTAGCATTAGGTGATTGGCAGTGTGCTGCAATAGAAAATTTGTGGATAATTACATAAGCTTAGCTGTGTATATGATAAATAATGTTTCCTCCAAACTTAGCCGTACAAAATCAAATCAAGCAGAAATAATGCTATTTTCTAAGCAAAATTATGCTGAATAGCAACGTTGGAGTTCTTGGCTTTTCCTTTTTTGATAGTATCTTTAAAAAAAGTTTCTGGAGCATTTAAATAGTTAAGTCAATTTAAATAGGTAACTCTAATCTGCCAGAAAACTTAACTTAAACATTCTTACCTGTAGCTTCCCTGACATTCCCAAATGTGTTAATTTAATAGCCGTGTAATACTTCAAGCATTTTTTTTTCTTGGAATGTGTTTTGGACTGAATCAAGGTCAAATACTAGATCATGGTATAAAGCTCATTTTAATTATGAGCCATAAAGCAGGTATTTTCTGAATTGAGGAACAAAAGCCTTGGTTATTGGTGAGCTGCTAAAATATCTAAGTGAACCTGCTTGGCAGAGTACAGATTCCTATAAGACTACTTTTCATTCAGTGTCATCCAGGGGCTTGAACTCCTTCGAGTAAGAAGAAAGGCACCAGTTACTGTCTAGTGTGATGTGTGTTCCCTCGACAGTTCACTCTAGGTCCTGGAGAAGGGAGTGTGCACACAAATCTCAGATTCCAGGGTAGTGTCACGGAGGAGATGATCTCAGTGGTTGCCTGTGCAGACAAAGTGTATAAAGAGGAGGAAGGATATTCAAGTACAAAGGACGGAGTGTGCAGGGACAAGTGTGTACATTCCATGGTGGATGTGGAAATGCCGCATGTGTAGTGTGTAGTCAGGAGTGGTGGGCGAAGGAATGAGATGGGTATTTCATCTTATAAGGCAGCGGTGGAAGTGGCAGGGTCTGCTGACCCCATGGTTCAATGGTCTATGCAGCTGTAATCTAACAGACACTTTGGAGGTATGTTTGCTGAAGAGTTTGACTCCTCGCTCAGCTCATAAGGAAGCAGAGAGTAAAGCTGAGGACAGCCTTGCCTCTGCTTCCACTTTGCCTCTGGGGGCTCTACTTTGGGTCAGGCTCCTGCTTGCTCTGCATGGCCCTGTTAATCACTCAAGGAGTGTCTTTCTATTTAACCTATCACACTCCCTTGGGGCTGAAAGTACCCAGATAAGCAAGCCATTGTCCTAAAACTGTGGTCACCTTGTATTCCAGGAAGAGCAAAGCCCAGAGGACAGACCACCCCCAGATAAACATGATCTATCTCTGATGGGGGAGAGGGCTCTACCCCAAGAAGTAAGTCACACCCTTTTGAGAACCAAATTATCTTCTCCCACAATAAGGACTTACAGAATGGATGGCCTTGAAGAGCTGGAGACCAGACAGTGATGGGCAGAATCACACCTTGACCTTGAAGAGCTGGGGATCAGACAGTGATGGGCAGAATCACACCTTGACCTTGAAGAGCTGGGGACCAGACAGTGATGGGCAGAATCACACCTTGAGCAGGACTGCTTGATTATGCATACTGCCTACCCCATTCTTCCTCCATTTAACCATACCGCTCATGCCAGTACCCTGAAAACGAAATTGGGGATGGGTAGGCCATTGTACCTTTTTTAACTGTTCCTCTTCCCAGCGTGTGGATTAACTGACTTCACTTGGCCTCTTCACTACTGCGGATTTTATAAATTGGTGTTGGGAAAGGTGGCCAAGCCCGATGCATTGGCATTGCTGGAGTGAAGGCTTTTGGCTTAAAGCTCTGCTTACAGCAGGAGTAGGGTGTGCTGGAGGCTAAGCAGCAGCAGACAGAAGGCAAGTGATGGAGAGGACAGGAGTAACAACTAAATTCCATGAGGTTTCAAGAAATGACTTGGAGAACTGCATGCTGGGAAAAAATGGAATTTAGTAATGAACAAGACTGGGGAGCAGTGAGCATTTAACACAAGTCATTCTGAAAACGGGGCATGCTTTTATACCTCAAGTTGGTGAGCAGGAACTCTGTAGCTACCTATTTACACCAATGTCAGAGTATGTGATGTGATTTAATTGTGTCTGACTGTACACTCAAAAATAGTTTTGGGAGATGCTCATTACTGCTTGTTGGTTTTCAAATTGAAACCAACACTGCTGCCCACTAATTGATTATAAACACTCGGCAAGATGTCCTACAGTGATACATTTCCAATCTCTGAAAGCAACAAGCAACCTCACTCATAGAGAGTTGTGCAGAGTGAAGCCCGGCATGTTCAAATTATTTTCCAACATGAAGAGACATGTGGGATGCCTAGAAGTAGAGGGGAACGAAGATTCTAGGGGCTTTTGTTGAGGTGGAGGACACAGAGCATGAACATTTCACACCTTAAACCACAAAAGCATCACAATGTTCAAAGAACATACTCTAGGATGAGGGGGGTGGTTGTAGATGTAAGGATGTGCGTCCAGCTCCAAGCTGTAGCATACTATGCACTTCCTTTTGAAGTAACAGTCCATGGGAATGTGCACAACCCTCTTCAAGCTGTGTGTATATGAACATAAAACACAGGATTCCTAGAGAAGTTGAGACGCTAATGATGGGGTATCTCAGTTGAAGGAAGGCCGATTACACTCGGAGACATTTGTTCAAGACGAGAGCAGTGTAAAACGGAGTGCTGCTCTTTCACAGGAAGAAACTGGCGTGAATGATGACAAAATTTCCCCCAAAGCAAGAGCATGAGTTTGAGGGAAATAGTATTTTAATATTATGTTCATTTATAGAATGTTGATGTTAAAACAATCTTTAATTCTTGGGGTAAGTAACAGTCTTCTCCAGTGATGATTCAGTGACTGGGATGCAGCTGAAGTGCGTGCCCACTCCCCAGACTCTCCTCAGGAACTTCTATGTTATATCAGTCATTAGCACTCAGGGCTCTGGGCTCTTGCCACATGCCTGATAATCCCCTATGGACACACCTGCTCTAGGAAAAACAAACAAGAAATAATTCACTTGGAAAGTGCCAAGATGGAGAAGTTGAACTTTGGTTCTCTTCATGGATCATTCACAAAGTCACCTGTGGACTGAGGCTGTGGCTACAGGAAGGACACTGGTTAGCATTTTGGGGCATTCAGCTGGCAGATGTTTCTTTCACCCCTGAACTCACAACAGGGACAGAGTCACCTACTCGCAATCCTCCTTGTCACCTCTTATCTGAATCATGACAATGACAACCTTCTGGTTAGTCTCCTCATCTTCCACCTAGCAGGAGTTAAAAGGATTATATAAGCCCGTGCCCCCATTCCAGAGATAGCCACCTCCATTTTTAGTACATGTGCTGCCAAAGTGAGCACAGATAGCCACCTCCAAACAGTATAAGTTGAGGAACTTGAGGAAAGTCACAAAAGAGACGAGGTCTCGGTCAGGTGCTCATCTCTTTGTCCCTTAAGATCACCAACCGGAGAAGGGGTCTCTGACTTTCTCCCTAAGCATGTGATAAGACCCTCATGTGAGAGATGTCCTCTCCATCCCCAGAGGAAAGTGGCACAGTAAACTCTAATGGCCAAGGGAAGACTCTTAACAGGCAGAACTTGCTGAGTCTCCCTGCTTATCCCCATCATGTTACACTCTTCTTTTTCTATTGGATTTTCCCATCATGCACTGCTTAACAGTCACAGACTCAGCTGTGACTTTAGACTGTCAGACATAAAAGTTAGATTAAATAGATTTGTATTTTTGGGGGGTTAACAGGGTTTTTGATGTAGGATTCTCAGCTATTGACCTAGAAAGGGAGAAGAAAAGATAGTTTTTTTTCCCCATTTATTTTTATAGCAGAACAGTAGCCAAACTACTAGCTTATTTGGTTGCTCCCGGGAGATCTTTAAGTAAAAGCTTCTCTCTCACCTTATTCCTCCACACTGTGTAAGCCAAGGGCTGTAGGGTTGATCTGGAATGTCCTTCGGAACTCCCGGTGTTAAGTTGGGGTTCCTATCTAGGCACCGCCAGGAGGACAGAACCTTTAAGAAGTGGGCCCAGGGGAGCATCTTCAGGTTATTGGGCATGTATTGCACCTTGGGACTGGCTTCTTCCTCTCCCTCCTGTTTCCCGATCACGGGAACGATGGTGTTGCAAGGCTGTACTCTTCCCACAGTGCTGTGTGGCCTCAATTGCCATGGGCCAGCTGACATGACCTGCAGCTTCCAGAACTGTGGGCTGTCGGGAACCTCTTCTAAGTCTGTCATCCTGGATGTTTGCTACAGTGATGGGAAACTGGCTAACACACCGAGCAAGCCCCGACATTCCCTCACTGTCTCACGTACGCTGGCATCAGCCTCCCACCCAGGCTGGTAGCATCCGAGCCCAGACTCACTTTGCCCAGCCATCTTCCCTTCTAACACTGCTTGGTCTGATCAGTGACTGTGTATTTCCTGATGAGTGCTTCCGAGGCACTACTTTCAATACTGCCTTCGCTCTGTCCTTGTTCGTAAACAAGGAGTGACGTCACACCAGCTCCTGCTTACTCTCCAAGTAAAAGTTTTATACGTTATCAGTAATCAGACCAGGCAATCACCATTCTCATTTTGTAAATGAGAAAGCAGAAGCAGAGAAAATTTAGACTATTTGACCAAATTTAGCAAGGAAATGGTGGGACAGAGTTTCTTTGCTTTCCCCTCTTTGCTGGGGATGCCCCTTTCCAGCCTTTTTATATTATTCGGGCTCTTACTGGTCTGTGGAGGGAGAAGGCTTGCTTTTGTTGTCAAGGTTTTCTTTTATGAGTCCTGAAAGCCTAGTAAACACGACTTTCTTTGGACCTGCCCTTTAAAATCAAAACCGGAAGATTTAGACACTATTAATGTGACAGGCATTTGCAAGCCTTGCTTCATCCACCCCACTGCAGTCTCCGGTCACATGACAGTAATATAACTTCACCCGATTAGAGCCACATAAGAAACGACAGCCTGATGCCCCGGGAACAGAAGCTTACAGCTAAATTTCCCATTTTGTAGATTTATGAAAATTTCCTTCATAGCACCAAAAATAAGAAATCACGTGAGAATATTGTTAGACCCTTCTGTCTATTGATCACATATTGACATACAGTCAAACCTGTCCGGGTTAAGCCAAGGATAGACCAGGAGATAAAATGAGAAGGAATAAAATATAGCACTTTAATTGCATTTGTGGCCAAGGGACCTACATTATACTGCAAGCAGCATCTAACAGTGTACTTCATGTTCCGTGATTTACCTTGCTGATAATTGCTTTGCACTCCTAATAAATTAACCCACAGAAAATCCATTCATCTGCATCTTCTTTTTATGCAGAGCTAGAGGCAAAAAGGACCAGTATAGCAATTTGAGTGGCAATCATGCACTGATTGTGGAGAGAGAGTAGCATGGTGAGAGTCTTAAGCATGCTGAAAGCATTTCTTTGTAAGAAAAGGGAAGGAAGAAAAGGAGAGGGGGCTTTGCTAATTAAGTTCTGGTTTTTGTCTTATTCGCTATGGAGAATGTATTATGTTCGAGGTCAAAACCTTTCGTTTAATACCGTACATTTCTTGTCGGAAATTTTCTTTTCATATCATTAACTTATTTCCTTTAAATATTCATAGGAATTTCTCATTGTTATGCTTACAGTTCTTGGGGAGCAAAGAATGTGTAAATATGTTATCTAGTTCCTATGAGGTTCTTCCCTTAAATGCAATTCCATGCTAAGTTTCACATCCCAAGCTGCCCAGGTTTTGGGGAGAGATTCTGCAACGTAAAGCATTTTTAATGCTCTGTGTACTTTTGTCCGAATGCTTTGTGCGCTCTCCATACCGTGGGTTCTGAGTCTGCCTTGCTGTTGCTTGGCTATTTGGTCCTCACAATCAGCACTGTGGTATGCAGGGAATGCTGAGTGAGAAAGGACTTTGGTTTCCTCCCTGCTATTACCTTAGGCATACTCTTCACCATAGATTTTTACTTTTTTGCAACTGAGTTTTCATCATCTTGGTAAAAGGGGATGATAAGAGATTCCTCAGGTCCTTTCTAGATTCAATAACACACAGAAAAGAATACTGTGAGTGACTAAGGGTCATAGAGGCAGATGCTAGGACACAGACAAGAATGGGTTGTGGCAATCTACTAACTTGATATAATGACTGACCATCCTTCAGGAATCAACTGAAAAAAAAAAAGCTAATATAGTCCTTCAAAGGCCCCTGAGATGCATCAGTGAGCTGGCAAAAAACCAAGACTTTCTTCAGTACAGGGTTACCAGAAGAAAAACGGCAGGAAATGCAGTCAAATTTGACTTTCAAATGAGCAACAAATAATTTCTTCAGATGATTATGACCAGGCATACTTATGACTAAAAAACCCGTATGTTTATCTGACATTCAAATGTAATGGGGCATCCTGTATTTTTCTTGCTGCATCTAACAAGCCGTTCAGAGGCTGAGGACTGACTGGGGCAGAAATCTGGAGACGTAAACTCCACTCACGGCGACGATGTTTTTACCGTGAAGGTGTCTGCTGCATACAGATGACCTCCAGCTCCGGTTTTTACATCCTCACAAACTAGAAACCCACTGAATACATCAGAGACCGCAAAGGCCACGTACCTATTGTGTAACTACCTAGAATTAAACCTAGCCCTTGTCCTGGACTGTGTGTGTATGTATCAGCACTATCAGTAACAATGTAATCCTGACGGCAAGCTCAATGCTAGCTGGCAAAAAGAGAGGATGCTAACCCCAGGAATACATATCTGAATTTTATACCTGGATGGTCTCAATAACCTCAAGTCAATAATCTTTAAGACGAGTTTCTGTGAACAATACAATCAGGTATCAAGGAAGACAACAATAAGTCCCTTAATAAAAATCCTACATAAGACTTAGGCCTCAAAGCATTCCCATGTGGAACACTTCTGGTCCTCAGTGTTTGCACCTAACGTTATGACAGAGAACCCGACAGATACACTTCCGGAGAAAAAGGTTATTTCAGAGTTTCAGCTGGTAGTCCTTGGTGCCACTGGCTCTCTGCCCATGGTGAGGGAGTTTGTTATGGTGGGGGAAGCATATGGGAGGGTCAGCTCCTCTTCCTTTCCCTTCTCTCCCCTCCTCTCCCCTCCCTCCTCTTCTCTTCTCCCCTCCCTTCCTCTCTTCTCCTCTCTTCTCTTTTTCCTTTCCTCCTCTCTCCTATCCCTTCCTCTCTTCTCCACACCAGGCTGCTTACACCTACCTATAATTCCAGTTCCAGAGGACAGAAAACCTTCTGGCCTTCATGGTCCCTGCATGTGCATGTTGCACACACACACAGACAGACACACACATACACACACAGACACACACACACACACACACACATACACACACAGACGACACACACACACACAAACATGTACACACATAGCCTAGGCAGACAAGACACACAGACACAGACACAGACACACACACAGACACACACACACACACTAAACAGACAAGACAGATATAGAAGAAGTTGTGTGGTTTATAAAGAAGTCCAAATATGCTCGTAGTTTCCAAAGAAATGCAAAATGTAACCACAGTGAGATTTCACACCCAGCTGACAGGCAGATGTGAAGTTGACCACAAAGTGATCCCTGGGAAGTTTGAGGGGAGCAGCTATGACCTTTACACACTGCAGGAGGAGTAGGCATTGGTCTAAGCACTTCAGACCGTCTGTGGGTATGAGTCACCTAACAGAGTAAGCCACAAGCACATTCTGTGAGTCAGCACACTTACTTGTAGATGCACATCTCCAGGGATGCTCTTGTGTCAGAAGAAAAGAAAAATCTTTAGCATGACAGCTCTGCACTAGCAAAAACAAAAACAAAAACAAAACAAAATAAAAACAAAGGTAAGCAATGCTAATGCCCTTTGCAGTGAGCACAGATAAAAAGGTTTCACCATTATACAAGGGATAAATGTGTGTGCACACAGCTATGAAAAATACTCACTCTACAATGGGTGTTTACGTCATAACTTACTGTTGTATGTGTTATATATATACAATTTTTATGTGACAACTAAATTTTGTTTTTTAAAAAAATGAATTATAGCCAGAAACTACAGGGGAAAATTGTAATAATGACTAGAAAAAATGTCAAGTTGTGGAGGAACAGAGATGAGCACAGGAAAGCCCATGGACTAAACATGCACAAGACAGTAAGGTCTGGGTACAAGGCAAAACCAAAGAGAACAGAGTGAAACTCTGAACATTGGCCCCTGAGGTAGGAGAGAAACAGGGGCCCCACTTCTAATGGGAACATGGGCTTTCAATGCAGGGTGAGCAGATACACGCTCATTCCACTCTCACTCTTAATATTGTAGATATTTGTAGTTGTTCCTTTGGACCTATTTGGTACCTAATAAAGAGCTTTTGAACACAAATGCACTAAACGTCAGGTTTTTGCTCCTCTCTGCTGTGCTCATTTTTGTGAGCTAGTTGATGGTAATTGGAGTTATGATAGTTTGTATATTCTGGAACAGTTAATCACACACAGGCATACACTACATGACTGCACCAGGTCGTTGTGCTTGTGTGGTCACTGCCTTTCAAAGGCAGGCACACACACACACACACACACACACACACACACACACACACACAAACAAGGAAATTTGATTTCTTGTCAGCCTGCGTCCCACTGTATTCCTGGGAATGAAAAATGTGCGCTAAGGCTGGAGTTAGGAAAAGCAGCTTGTGGTGCATACGTGGAGAGAATGTGCTTCTGAAACAGCTGCCCTCAGGGACAGTGAGCACAGTGTAGAGGTCAGAGGTGCAGGCTTAGAGCCTGAAGAGACGTGTGAGCTTTGGTCCTGACTCTAATTTGTATTTAATAATCTTGCCCGTAGAGTTCTGAGCCTCATTCTCCCTCTTTTTAAAATTTCTGTCTTCTGTAGAATTTAAAAAAGACTTATTTTATTTTTAGTTATATTTTTATGCATGTGTCTGTGTATGGGTATGTGCATGTGAATGCTGATGGGGCCCGGAAGAGGGTGTGGGATCCCCTGGAACTAGAGTTCCAGGCAGTTGTGAGCCTCTTGATGTGGGTGCTGGGAACCGAATTCTGATCCTCTGCAAGAACAACACTGCTTTTAACTTCTGAGCCATCTCTCCAGCCCTCTGAGCTTAGGATTACAGAGGGTTTCAGGAGCTGGTTCAGAAAAACAGTTGGTCAGCTTTTTGGTTGCACTCAGTATCAGATAAATGACAGCTGTCAATGATAATATGAAATGCTAGTAAAGGTAAGAAAGATGGAAAATTAGCATGCAGAGCTCCTGGAAGAGGCAAGACATCTTGTTGCTTATGTGTTAGCCTTTCCTACTAACAACTACCTGACATAACTTAAACCATAACAAAAACTCAAACACAGTACAGTGCATGGTTCTAGAAGTTTCAACCCATGGCTGGTTGACTTGTTGGTTTGAGGCCTGTGGAAAGGTGCATGACAGAATAAAACTGCTCATCTTATGGCAAAGGTGTGTGTGTGTGTGTGTGTGTGTGTGTGTGTGTGTGTGTGTGTGTGTGTATGACACACACACAGAGATCAGAGTCCTTCAATCCTATTAGGAGTTTGACTGCCTCCCAATAGAACCACACATGAGACCGAGTCTTTGACATGTGGGCCCTTGGGAGACAGCCTAGATCCAAGCAGGGCAGCTTTATAAAATTGCGAAGCTCAGGCTAGAAGCACAGCTCATTTGGTAAAGTGATTGTCTTGTGGGCCGTGAGTCTAGTTCTTAAATCCATTGAAAAAGCCAGACGTGGGGTGGCATGTGCTTTCAACCCCAGCACTGGGGGAGACAGACACAGGTAGACCTTTGGAACTTGCTGACCAGTCAGCCTATCTTACTGGTGAGTTCCAGGCAGGTGGGAGACCATATCTTAAAGTAGAGAGGGTGGATGGTGTCAGAAGAATGAAATCTAGGGCTGTCTTCTGGCCTCTTCATGCACCTGCATGCACCTGCACGTGCACACACGTGCACGCGCTCACACACACACATATGTACATACACACACTAACTCTCAGCTGTCATATGTTTCAGGAAACATTATTTTCCAAATAAGAAATGAACATAACTCATTTCCTCTCATTGGCTGTCTTCTCACCAGACCCATAATGACGTTCTTTTTCTCACCTCAACTGTGGTGATACTGACACTTGCCCTCTGTTTCTTCCCGAGTCTTTGTGAACTCCAATAGGATCTTCTTCTAGCAATTTGACTTAATAAGTAGGTCATCACGATTATCTAAGTCCATCTTTCTGGCATATCTTTTGCTGTTTTCTAAGAACAAACAGGCCAGCGTTCCTGTTTTTAGTGTGATTATATTTTCCTAAACTTGTCATCACTGTTGGATCTGTACCTCTCTGCCTAGCCACAGAAGAGGGCAGGTCATGAAGCATGTTCCCACACAGAGCTAGTCACGAGCAAGAGCCTGGAACCTCTCAGACCCTTAGCCGACCCACAAACCATACCCCAACAAAACCTAACCCCGAGATGTTGTCTGGGAGGGACGCTGTCAGCCTCGACAACAGCATATAGTTAAATTCAGTTCTGTTATGAACTCCATGCTGTGCTGTATGAAATCTAAATGGTATTATAATAAAAAACCCAGAGCCAGATATTGGGGTAAAGGCTGAAAGATCAGAGAGACAAAAGAAAAGCTACAGCTACTTCTCACTTCGCCAACTCCACAGATCCTCTGACTGATGTCTCTGAGTCCTCAGCTGAAAGGGGTCCAGCTGAAAAGGCTTCAGCTGGAAAGCTTTAGTTCCTGTCTCCTCATGCCTTATATACCTTTCTCTGCCCAGCCATATCACTTCCTTCTTAGTGCTGGGATCAAAGGTGTGTGTGTTTCCCAAATACTGGTAGCAAAGGCATGAGATCTCAAGTGCTGGGATTAAAGGTGTGTGACTCCCAAGTACTGGGATTAATAAAGGTGTGTGCCACCATTGTCTGGCTGTTTCTCTCCTAGACTGAATCAATCTCATGTAGTCGAGGGTGGCTTTGAACTCACAGAGATCCAAATGAATCTCTGCCTCCCGAGTGTTAGGATTAAAGGTGTGTGCCACCTTTAATCTGCCTGGCATCTACGTTTAATCTAGTGGCTTGTTCTGTTCTCTGATCTCCAGGCAAATTTTATTAGGGTACACAATATATCACTACAATGCTGTATTTCATTTCAATGTCCAAACCCAAAAGTGTCATTCATCTGGGTGACATCCATCTCTCTATGATCAAAGCAAAGCAAGAGGAAAGAAATACACACCCCTGAGAAAAATCCCCCCTGTGGCAATTAACTCCCCGGAATATAGGGGTGCAATTTAGCACTTGGTGAGGGTAGATTTATTCAATGTGCCTGAAGAGTTAATTTATCTCATGGTGGTGACAAGTTTGCTCTGAGAGCATTTCCAACTCACCCAAGATATGTTGGAGCAAATTCATTATTGGCTTACTTTGTCTTAGGGCAAAAAGATCTCGCTTGCTATAATGAAGGATAATTACACAGTATGATTTCTGCATCATTGTGTTTACCAGCTGATGGACCAACGTTTTCAGTAGGTGTTCCTTCTGTTTTGATAGGGATTAAGAAGTTTTGAAAGCATTGAAAGGTATTCTTCAGTGAGTGCTTTATTCAATCCATTCTAAGGTACCATACCTGGTACAATGTACCATTGTATTGCACACCAAGTTGAAAACATGCTGCTAATTAAATGCTGACACAGTGTATTCTTACCACCTAAGAAGTTTTTATTTCATACCTGTCGACAATGCTTAGATAATGTGTTTGAATCACATATTACTGTGATGTTTTCCTAAGAAGAAAATCAGGATGGCACAGCTCTTTGTAGTTGGAGAGTGGCACTTCTGAAATAGTTTTCAGTTCTGAGTTATTGGTGTCTACATTGTCCCATAGGAAGTTTTCATCTGTTCAGTGAGGACTAGTAAGTTGGGATAGCTCTAAGACTTACTAATGACAAAAGCGTAGACTTGTAAGCAAGTGACAATCTGAATAAGATTTAACGTTGACCTAAACTTCTCATAAACTGCATCCCCTCCCCTCCTCTCCCCTCCTCTTCCCTCCCCTCTCCTCCCCTCCTCTCCCCTCCCCTTTCTGATTGTAAGGTTCTTTCTATATACCTCAGGCTGACCTTGAGCTCTCCATTTTTGTGCCTTCACCTCCAGAGTGGTGGGATTAACCAGTGTGTGCCATTGTGCCTGGAAATGGAAGGCTTTCCAGTAAAAAGCGGAGTTCATGTCATACTCTGTGGCCTTTGAGTGTTTTATCTGTTGAAAACCAGGAAGTCTGAGTTCCCCAGTTCAGCTACCAGGCAAAGCACCCAGCTTGGGTTGCAGGAGGTGCTGGTCCACCTCAAGTGTCCACAGATTCTCTTCAATGAGCGAATGATCACTCATGAACACATTTCCTTTTGTCCCCTAATGCACGGGAAGCATCTTATTCTTTTTGTGTCTCTGAATCCTCCACATATTCATCTGCTTGATTTCCGGTCTCCTTCAGGTTTTCACGAACAACGAACGCAGCTCAGAGCAGTCAACACTCACCACTCTCCTCCCCCATCGGACACAGCCACCTCTTTCTTTGACACAGGAGAAAGCTGTAACCCAGACCAGGCCAAGAGGAGCCCCTTCTCTTGTGCTAATGCATCCATGATGACTAAAGTAACCATAGCTAAGATTAACTTCTGACGTATTCCCCACCTAGTAATGAGGACAGCGCCTGCTTAGGAGGGTTTTGGAGAAAAAAAAATGGTGCTTTTAGAACAGCTGACATGGACTTGACTCATGGCAATCACTGAATACGTCAGCAGTTGCTGTTCTGAGTACCATGTGGGCACTGGCGGGTCATTGGAGAAGGTCTGAAAATAAGAAGACAAACAGGTCGGGGTGAAGTTTGCACAATATAAAGTATTGGAATAAATGATGATGCAAGCATCTGGGTTGAATTTGTGGGACCACAAATGGATTTTGAGGTTTTTCTCTCAGGTGGAATGAATATCCATGGTTTACCTTGTGAATCCTCATTCAAGTCTGGCTGGGTGGGGCTGTGGCTCCAGGAGGACTGACTTCGGTCTGAGGTGCAGGGGCATAGGCATTCACCACTAGTACTTTAGAAATACTCTCTAAATATAGGGAGGGAAAAGACTGTTTGCACACAGCCCCTGTAATCCCCGTGAGATCCCCGAGGAGGATGGCATCAGTATCTTAACTAGTGAAGTCACCAAAGCCTACAGACATGAGGTAACTGAGCTCTGTCCTGGGAGAGGACAGAGCTGGGGTCTCCCTGGGATCTCTTGACTGCAAGCCTGGCTCTTTCTTTGTGCTTTGACATACCTTTCTTGTCTCTCTAGTTAGGTAGTTCAGGTCAGGTCATCTTCCACGTACAGTGTCATATAGAAGCTTGAGGCTAAGTCAGAACTGAAGCATATGTAACGGTCAAAGGAAATACATCCAGGTACGATCTTGAATCCTCTATTGCCTGGTGGGTGCTTGAAGTATTAGGCACAAGGCTATTGATTTTACAGTAGAGTATCAAGTCAAAACCAGGTGAAAATGGTCGTTACCAATTCTTCCTTATCTTGGAGCTGTTCTGCAAAATTGATAGAAATGAAGACACAGGATACGAAAATAGAAACTACCACTTCACATAGAAATTTAATCATAAATATTGTTCAATTACATGCACTTAAACTAATCTTTAAAACTGGCTTTAAAAGGCTATGTAATATCTTTAAGCAAGATTTTATTTAGTTATCTTTGTTTGGTTTTGTTTTTGAGACTGGGTCTCACTATGTAGCCCAGGTTAGCCTTAAACTCATGATTCTCTTGCCTCACTCTCTCCAGTGTTGGGATTACAGGGGTGTGCTACCATGCCCAACTCAAGACTTTGTTTTTGTAATTATAAATACACTCACTGAATATTGTTAGATGTTTTTTATATTATTACATGTCTATATCTATAATATCTTCCTTGGGTTCCGATTTACTTATTTGTGTATGTGGTGTATGTTCATGTATTCATATGGTTATGTTCACATGTATGCAGAGGCCAGAGGAAGGCACCGAGTGGCCTGATCCATCACTCTCTGTCTTATATTCCCGTGAGATGGCATCTCTCATTGGACCTTGAGCTAGGCTGGTACCCAGTAAGCCCAGCAACCTTGCAGTTACCATCCTCCACAGCACTGGGGTTAGAGGCAGACATCAGTGACCATGCTCAGCTTTTTACATAGGTTTTGGGGATATGAGCTCAGGTTCTCATGCTTGTGTAGGAAGTTCTCTTACCTGCCATGCCATCTCCCCAGACGTTCCTTAGGCTACATTTCTGAAGGTAGAATGTGGGTCAGAAGCAGACATGTGTTTTAAGACCCTTGGCATTTTGAATTAGATTGACTTCAAGAGAAATGTCCAACTACCACACGAGACCTGCTTCTCCATAGCCTTGTGAATGGTGAATTTGTTTATTTTTATGAATTACCAACTACATAAATAAAATGACAACTTAGTGTTCAATTTGCATTTTAATCATTATAAATGAATGATTGATTCATATATATATAAATATATATATATACTGCATATTTTTTCTGCATATGTATTTAAAAATTGTGCCCAGTTTTGAAGTTAGCATGCTCAGTATTATTGGCTGGTGAAAGTGGTTCATAAATTAATATATGCAACGTATACTGTAAATATGTTCCTGTTGTATTAGTTACATTTTTTTTTGTTGCTGTGGTAAAACACCATACCCAAGGCAACTTAGAGAATAAGGTGTTTATTTTAGCTTATGCTTCCAGAGAGCTAAAGTCCATAATGGCAGGGATTGTAGAAGTAACCGTTTATTAATAAGACCTTCTAAGTTTCATGCTACAAGGGATAGAATGGTATTAGGTGACAGGAATGGTGGCCATGGGAAGAAAAAATGGAGAGCTCACATTTTTTTGTTTTTTAAGATTTGTTTATTTATTATTTATTACGTATAGTGTTCTATCTGCATGTACCCCTGCCCGCCAGAAGAGGGCACCAGATCTCATTACAGATGGTTGTGAGCCATCATGTGGTTGCTGGGAACTGAACTCAGGAGCTCTGGAAGAATAGTCAGTGCTCTTAACCACTGAGCCATCTCTCCAGCCCAAGAGCTCACATCTTAAACCACAAGTGTGAAGGGGCAGAGAGTGAGAGAGAGTGAGAGAGAGAGAGAGAGAGAGAGAGAGAGAGAGAGAGAGAGAGAGACAGAGACAGAGGAGAGGAGAGGAGAGAGAATGAGGAGAGAGAGAGAGAGCGCTTATGTGCACAAACCAGAAGTGGTACAGAGTCTTTTTCTCTCAAAGCTTTATCTCTCAAAGCTTGCCTCCAGTGACACACCTCCTCCAGCAAGGCACTGCCTCCTAAACTTCCCCAAACAGTGTCATCCACTGGGGACAAAGTATTCAAATGCCCAGGACTATGAGACTTTTCTCATTCACACCATTATATCTAACACATCTGTTTTTAAGTATTATTTGTGTTTCCTCCTCCCCCATACATTTCAGTTTTGAGAATGAAGCAAGGACTTTATTTTCTCATGGAAATAGCTGTCTTTTATAGAGTCTATCTGGGAATGGAGATTTACTAGAGGATTTACAAAACAAGAACTCGGCCAAAGTCACTAAACCAAGGCCCCACAGTCAGAATAGTTCATTTTTTGCTGTATATTCTATGTATTGTTATTGAAGCACTATGACAGCAGTTTTCTGAAATGACATTGTGATTTCAATGTCATGTTGGGACAGCTCATTGTGTTTCTATGATGTGACCACTAAGTTTCTCTGTACATTGGTCTGTGTTCATATTCATTCCATTCAATTGCAAACAGCTTAGTCTGGAGCCTGCCATAATCATATCTTGTACATCTTCATAAGTCATATAGCTTATGAATCTTTTTGAGCCTTCATACCTGGGGATAAAACCTATGGTTTTTCAGACAGTAGGCAGACATTCTACAATTGAGCTTCACCCCAGGCCTTGTAAAGTATCTTAGCACAATTGACTAGCTCATGAAAGATCGATTGAGAAACTAGTTGTAAAACAACAACAACAACAACAATAACAAAACCAGAAAAATTGCTTGTGGTGGTTTTAAGGAAAATGGCCCCCATAGGACCATTTAGAGTGGCGCCATTAGGAGGTGCAGCCTTGCTGGATTAAGTATGGCCTTGTTGGAGGAAGTATATCACTGAGGGTGGTCTTTGAGGTTTTGGATGCTCAAACTTGGCCAGTATCACAATCTCTTCCTGCTGCCTGCTGGGCTGGATGTAGAACTCTCAGCTTCTTCTCCAGCACCATATCTGCCTGTGTGCCACCAACTTCCTGCCATGATGATAACGGACTAAACCTCTGAATCTGTAAGCCAACCCCAATGAAATGTTTTCCTTTATAAGAGTTTCTCTGGTTATAGTGTCTCTTCACAGCAATAGAAACTCTAAGACATTCTTGTTTTCAGTTTTGAATAAAAGTGATCCTAACTACAAAGGCAATGTCTAGACTCTAGAGCAGCAGTTCTCAACCTGTGGGTCATGACCCCTTTGAGGTCACATATCAGACATCTTGCATATCAGATATTTAAATTATGATTCATAACAGTAGCAAAATTACAGTTATGAAGTAGCAATGGAATGATTTTATGGTTGGGGGTCACCACAGCATGAGGAACTGTATTAAAGGGTCGCAGCATTAGGAAGGTTGAGAAACACTGTTCTAGAGTGTGTCAAAGGATTCCAGGACTAAATGAGTTTCAAAACACAACAAATAAAAACAGCAGAATACAGGATGAGCAAATGACTGCATGAAAACTGCAGAGAATCCAGTCTCATTTCCTGGGCAGCAGTAGCTAATTCAGAGAACAGTGACACGTGTCATGTCGGAGAGTGTCAGGGCTGAGACTTGTCTTGCAGATCTTCACCCACAGCCAGTGATGCTCACAAGGGTCCTATTTGCTGGGCTCTGCCATCCCTATGTTTGCATACAGGTCACTCTTCCCACCAATTTCTTCAAGACTCTACTGGCACCAACTCTACTGATAACTAGCCTTGGTTCAAGAACTGCCCTATAGGTTTGCCCAAACTCTAAATCTACACTGTGGCTTAGTGTGATACCTTCCCTCTGTCTGTTGAGATTCTTCCCACATATTCTCTCAACTGTAGACATTTCCCCTAATAAAATCCTTGTGTGCTTCTTCCTTATTTTATTTTATTTTATTTTTAAATGTTTCTTCTCAGGAGACCTAGAATAACAGAGAGAGAGAGCTTGCTGGTCAATTTTCTTATTCATTAGACATTCTAGCTATTTTTTTTTTCTGTTCCAAGAAATGGCTAAGAATCTTATTAAATACTCCAGTCTCTAGTAGATGGCAACGGAATGCAAGTACATAAAAATTTGCATGCAATTTTAAAAGATGCATACAAATTTTGGAGACCATTAGTGAATCCTTAGACAATTTACTAGGTGTCAGCTCAAGTATCCACATAATACTTTCTGAAGCTATTGAGGCCACAGATTTTTAGCATCCCACCCCCCAGGTAGGGGGATACAAGCTGTGTACCAGTTCATACCCCGTGTGTCAAATTACTTAACAACCAATCAGGCAGGATAACTGGCAGCCTCTGCAGCAGGACCTGGTTCCCACCCTGTTCTTTTCCATTGTCAGTGTTGCATGCAATCACAATAGTTCTAAACGTAACGTAGTTTTCTCATGCTTTCAATTGTGAAATGTTCAACCTTTATTAAATGCCAACAGGCCACATGGCCTTGCATGGGAGAAAACATCAGAAAAAGAAATCACAAAAAGTAAAACTAGCACTAAGGGGTTCTTTTACTCACGAGCTAAATGCAGGCGTAGCTTGCAGGATTTAAACTTAAGCAAGAGTTTGCACAATGCTATTCTTTAAATAGCCAACAAAAGGTTTTCCAGGCAGCCATTTTTAATTGGTCCAATCCTCATTCATATCTTTTGAAAACCGCTAACAATTTGTGTTGAACTGCGTGTCTACCTTCTTGTGTTCCAATGCTTTGCTTCACTTTGTCTCTTGTCTTTCCCATATGGTTCAAAAAAGCACTTGGGCATAATGCTTTTCTCTCACATGCCCCTTTGATTCCTAACATTCTTTTGCAGGCCTTAACTCTGCAACCATTACCTGATCATGGAGCTTTCATGTAGGATTAGATTCTGCATTTCTATTGATCTTCTATGGGATTGAATGTAGTAAACGAACCTCCTCGCTCCCGACAAATTTGCATGTAATTGCTTGTGCAGTCCTGCTCACTGAATACCGGCCTGGAAGAACACCCGAGCATGAAGAGAGCTGGAAAAAATGGTTTTCTTTCAAAGGCTCTGCTCCTTTGTAAGAATGGCACATGGGGGGAAATCAGAACACTTTCTCAAGGTTTGAGAAAATGGGGAGGTGAGGGAACATCTAAAAAATTATTACTACTCTCTCAGAATCATTATAAGGACAAATTCATCTTTGGAATATAGAACTAGGATTCGCCTCTTTTTGACCACTGGAAGGTTCTGACCTACATTTATATAACCCACAAAGGGAACCAGAAGGCTTTACTCATCCCTTCTTTCCTTAGATTAGTTTTACTAGGAAGTGATAAAAAACTTCATCTACTGCAACTTTAAAGGATTTGAATTCCAGAGTCACTGTGGAATACTTATGCAACAAAAATGTTTTATTTGAAGTCAGATACTTTTATATTTTATATCTATCTATCTATCTATCTATCTATCTATCTATCTATCTGTCTATCTGTCTATCCCTCCATCTATCCATCCTCATATTTTTTTCTGATCTGTCACTGTGGACAAAAATACGGAATTTTAAAAGGAAATATAAAATTTACTACAGAGAAATGTATAATTGTTATAACTTTATCACAGTTAATTACCAAAATCCTGTACTGCATTGTTCCAAGGCTTGGTTGTTAATTTATTAATTTAATTTATTTTGAAATGTCTGCATCATCAATGTTTGTATGGCTTTCCATTCACTCTGTCCCCCATGAAACTCTGCTGGGTAGCAATAATCTATTTAAAATATTACACGATAGACTTAAGATAAAGAAAAGGAAAGAGTTTAATTTGCCCTGTAATAATTGGGGAACTCCTGCAGTGTCTCCTGTCAAGAGGCTTGGAAATTAATTCTTATAAGTAAACCTCTTTGCTCACTTGGAGAGAATGCAGGAGCTCCCCATTTTGATGGACCACTTGGTATAGGAGAGGGGTCAGTGTTATTCTCCTTGTTTGTCATATTCTGTCTGATGAGCTGATGAAGTCAGCAGTCCAGCCAGGGATGCTTTGCAGTGATCAAGAGAGATTTCTTAGTAGGAGGTGTGGTTGCGAGGAAGTGTTGAAAGGATTTTTAAATTGCACTAATAACTGATGAACTTGAAGCATTATCGGCGTTGACAGGAACCCAGCTGAGTCTCTGGTAACATTCGCACTTTTTATTCCATCCCACTAGAAGTGGCAACACTAACACTCATGTGAGTTAAATTATCCTGCATCCTGATTCTGATTAGTTAAAAATGTGATCTGCTAATACCCACCTTCAGACTGAGACATGAAAACAGATATTTCGGTTCATGTGAAGGGAAGATTTAAGACAATGAGTTCTATTGTTTTAGAGTAAGAATTACACCTAGAGCAATCCATCCGCTGCTATTCTATAAGTGAGGCCAGCCAGATATCATTTGACCTAGAACAACTCTCCTAGGCTCTGTGCTCAACCTTGTATGTGATAACCAATTGATTCTGTTTTGAAAAACAGAATCACCATCAGGTATGAAACTATAATATGAAACCAAGGCTTAGGAAGGACAAGGACCTGACCAGAGTTCCTACTTGGTAAAGCATGTTGTCTGCCTTTGAACATCTGTTACTGGATGCAATCGTTCTAATTTAACAAAATGATCAGTCTATGGTGTAGCTCATGTACTATCCTCCACTGAAAACCCAGTGTCCAATGAGTTAGAGTCATATTTGCGTTCTTGTTCTGACACTCTTCACTATGCTCATGATCCAGGGTTTAGAAAACTGCTCTGATGTAAGCTAAAGAAAGGCGAGCTTATAAGATGAAGCCAATGTCCCATTCCCTTCTGATTTCACTCTTGCCTACACATTCTTTAGTGAGCTTACTTGAAGATACTTTTTTTTTTTAAACTAAATGATACCATTTATATAAAAAGACATGTTTTAAATTAATATGGGTTAAGGTCAAATTAAAACAATACAATAAAGAATATTCAATTCTCTATCATTTTGAACGGATAGTAAATATCTAACAAAGAATAAGGATGTGCCTAGCTTTTGGAAATGAGTTCCACACTGCATTTATTATTATTGTTGTTCTTCTTGTTGGTTTTAATTTTAAAGATTTTTTTCCCCAAGATTTTGTGCATGCAAATATTGCATGTTGATTGTTATGTTATAATATTATAATATAATATAATATATTATATTATAATAATAATAACAATAAAAGTAATAGTGAAATTGTTTTTTGAGACAGGGTCTAACTTTGTAGCCCAGGCTGACCTCAAACTCACAGCCCCCTGCTCCCCAAGTGCAGAGATTGCAGGTGTGAGCAACCACATTGTTCCTAGAACACATAAAGCATTTGTAGTATTATTGCTAGGAACATTTTCAGACTCCACAGATAAAGAAAATAGTGCTGGAGGGAAAATATTGGCTCTGTCACCATAAAAGAGACAAAATATATATTTTCAAACTGCAAAACTACAAAGCTTCTGTGGTAAGTTTTGGAAGGGATACTTTGTTGAGGGATAGTCAATTGTAGCCAACATGGATTTGCCAACAATGAGTGATATCAAACCAGCTGATTCTGCATTGACCTCATGGGCCAGGGTATGGTCACATGGCTTAAATTAGTTCAAGGGAACCTCAGTAGTATAGTAATTTATCTGGACAGATATCTGCCAAGGTAATTAGAGTTTGTTTTTTTTTGCCCATGCAACCAGAAAACAGCAAGGCAACTCTTTGTTGTAGTGGGTAGAGTAGATGACTTGACCCAGAGAAAGGATAAGCATGGGGAGGCTGAGAGACCAAAGATGGCAGGTAAAGGAACGTTGGACTGTTCATGCTTTTGCAGACACAGCTTGGAGATTCTGCTTTCCTGCTCAATCCCACAGCATTACAGCTGGATTTTCTTATCTTGCTTCTCTTCAGCCCTTCTCTATATTCCTCCCAGAGCCTGGTTCCTGGACAGAAAATACATGAATTATGCTCTCAGACATGCAACAGGAAATGTAAAAGCAAGTTTATTGAAACATCCTAGATATTTTCCAGTTTAATACTAGAATTAAAATATGTTTGAATCAATGAGAGTTTGTTAGATTGTAAGCAGGATTATTCTTTTCCTTTCTTTCCCCTTTTTTTTTGTGTAGACTTTTAATTCTAGAACTCAGGAGGAAGAAGTAGATGAATCTTTACGAGTTTGGGGCCAACCTGGTCTATATAGGGAGTCCCAGGCTCACAAAGGGTGCTTAGTGAGATCTTGCCTCAAAAAAGCCAAAGTGTAACCATGCTGAGCCCTTTAAAAATGATCAGAAGCACACTACTCTAACCTGATGATCACAAAATTTGAAGGCATTCGGTTAAACTTTCTGCAAATGACCATGGTCCATGTAATGAACCTTAGGTGATACAGGATAAAGCACCAGCTACAGAAAAAGATAAAACCTTTGCCTCATAACATACTGACAACTACACCTTACATATTAAAGGTTAAACACAGTCTACCTCATAGTAAAATCATCAAATTAGTCTCATATAGAACATTTATTTTTGTTTGTTTTTGATCAATTTTTTTTGAGGGCCAGGCATTTTCTTATACCTCATATAGAATTGCATATGATATCTATGGAATCCAGAATAGGAACAATGGATGTGCTAAGAGTGAGACATTTTTTATTTGTTTCAGATTGGAATTTTTATTGCCACAACATCTGTTACAAATTGGCCAATGAAGACAGCAGAGGTTTTGGAGCCGTTCCTAGCCCACTGATTGTAAGCACTGGGTTTGGAGAGCCCTGTTTCAATGCACTTCACAAGGACAGTACACTCACATCTCTGTGTGCCACCAGGAATCTCAAAATCAGCCGATTCCAGGCAATCAATTACCACACCGTACCAGGCAGCACAGAAACACCAGGAACCAGCTTTACTATGGCACCAGAGGCACCTTGCAGTGACGTCTCAGAAGATAACAGTCAATTATGATTGCCTTCATCTGACGAGGTCAGATAGTTTTGTACACCTAACTGAGAATTTATGGCACTAAGTACATGGTGGAATTGTAAATTGCTTTATTTTATAAAATGCCTGTTTGTGTCAGGACAGAATTCACACTTTGGCAGACCTGTGTAGGACTATGCAAATATTTGTTATTATTTAATTAATAAAGCCACAGGAAAGGTGAAAAAATGGTAAAGTATTTCCTATAGGAAATACTGGTGTTTGCTTTGGGATCATATGGCTTCATGGTTAGAGCTGGGTATTACTGGGTGCTAGCCTAACTACCTCTGTGTTTTTCCAATATATGTGTTCATGCATTTATTCATCACACAAGTGTTGTATAAATGTCCTTTATTTATGGATGCCTATTGTGTACCAGATTAATTGTTATATATACAGAAAAGTATCTTGGAAGTGTGGTGGGTATAACAGAGAATTAATTCTGTATAGGAATCAGAAACAAATAAGAAGTTGCTTTTAAAGGATATATACATAAAATGGATATTTTGGGTACCAAATTCCAAAAATTTTGTAATGAACCAAAATTTTAGAAGTGACAAAAATCACTTTCAGTCAGAAAATTTTCAGTGCCCTCCCTGAAATAAAAGATATGAAACAGGTTTGAAGGAAATGGGGAGGGGGAAGGATAGATAGATAGATAGATAGATAGATAGATAGATAGTTGATAGATAGATGATAGATGATCGATAGATAGAGACAGAGTCATGGGAGAGAGAGAGAGAGAGAGAGAGAGAGAGAGAGAGAGAGAGAGAGAGAGAGAGAGAGAGAGAGAATTTGGGATAATGCCTGCAGATATTTTGTATACTCTTATTTTCCCATCTCATCCCAATAACAGAAACTAGTTGAGTTCACAGTTCACTCCCTCAGTTTCATAATGAGATGACCCCGAGAGTGACCATGTTCTCAATAAGGAGTCTTACTCCTATGAAGAGAAGTCACAATTGAGAGGCCTCCTGGCCTCCTGCCATGGGACATACTGAGGAAGAAGTTACTGCACTGTAGACATCCTGTGCTGTTGGGAGTGGATTAGACAGCTGTAAGGTTCTTGTGAATTAGACTTGGTCTCAAGAGGGAAAGAGCACCAATTTGGGACCTCCTCAGGGTCTAACAGCAGTATATTGTGGGAGGCAAATTGTTGTGATTTGAATGTCAAATGTCCCTCACACTCTCACGTGTTCAAACACTGTGTCCCCAGTGGGTGGTGGTCTTTTAGGATATTGTGGAATCTCTTTTAGACGTGGAGTCTAGCAGGGAGAGGCAGGGCCGTTGAGGGTGAGCTTTGAGGGTTCTAGGCCAAGCTCTCTCTTACTTCTGTGGACACAGCTGTGCCTTCCTGCCTTGATGGGTGATGTCTTCTGAATTGTGAGCCCAAATCTACCTGTCCACTAGTTGTTTCTGTTAGGTATTTGACCACAGAAGAAATGAACTAATATTCAAGAAGACTTAAATCAGCAGACACCATCTTTCTAGTTCCTTCTTCACTGCAGGGGTAAACAAAACACCATTGAGGGCACAGTGGGTAAGAATCCTTACTGTGTAAGTGTGAGGACCCAAGTTTAGATCCTATTACCCACGCAAAATAAAATAAAATAGAATAAAATAAAATAAACCAAACGTGGCCATGGACACCTGTAACTCCAGCACTGTGGGGAGCAGAGGCAGAAGGATCACCAGGGCCAGCCTAGCTCCAAGTTCAATAAGAGACCCTGTCTCAAGGGAACAGACACAGAAGGAAAGCAGTAGAACAGGACACTTGATGCGCTCCTGTGGCCTCTGTATACAAAATCATCCCCACCCTCCACACACATACAAACGTATGTACACACCACAAATATATGCACCACAGTCACACATACAAACAAACACACACAGAATATTTTTGTTCAGATGTAATTCATGCATGATACAATTTACTCCATTTAGTTTAAACAATTCAGTGGATTTGAGTATAATTACAGATATGTGCAACCATCCACCCAGTTAATTCTAGAATATTTCCATTACCATCATATGTAGGGACTTCCAAGCTCTTGTCTCCTATTCTCCACCCTAATCCTATAGTTTTAAACAACCCAACCACTAATCAGTTCTCTCTCTGTAGATATGCCTGTTCCAGACAGTTCTTGTAAATAGAAGTCATTGATACACATTGTATGCATCTAGCTTCTTAAAATCAAGCTTTCATGTTTTATCCCTGCTAGAGTGTATTAACCAGTACTTTGCTTCCTTTTGTTGATGGGAACTATCCCATTGTATGGACACACTGTATTTGCCAAATATTCCCGTGTCAGTGGACATTTGGGTTGCTTCTATGCTATACCTTTGTTTATGTCATTATATCCCAACTGTGCAGTGCATCGGATGAGGTAATTAATTTCATTTCTGGATGAAACCACCTTATCTGTCTATGAAACTAACCCGGGAGAGCAGTGGCATTTAGACAGTAGCAGACAATAACCAGCGACAATGCAGCTACCACCATAGTCCACAATGTACAGTGGTGATCGGTTTCCAAGGTTACAAAGTGAACTTGGAAACAGCAAAACTGGAAAGAATTCCCAGGGCCGAGGAACTGTCCCAGCTTCTTGGAATCTTGGCCTCCATTTGGATGCTTCTGCCCCACTTTTAATCGGCTCCAACACTTCCATGGACTGAAGGACAGGCAAGGAGGACCTCATTCAGAATTTCAAAGGCATTGATTCTTTACCTGTTCTTTAGCTTAAACCAACATCTCTCCCCTCAAACACAGAAACTTTTAAATCAGTGCCAAGATATTAGCGAGAATGGGCTTTTCCCTTGCCTTTCTTTCTCCTTTGTCTTGGCAAATGTATATAAACGTACAATGCCTTGCTTAAATATTCATCGGCTCCCAGCTCGCAGTACAGTAACTTAATAATAAAATATTTTGAAGAGGGAACGATGCTGTGGAGGCTGGGATGCCACTAATGGGTTTGAAGAGGATGCTAATGCATTGCAGGAGGAAGCGAATTGAGCTCTCGTGTGTAAAGGAGGATTATAAAACATAATTATGAAGAGGCAATAGTGGCAGGCCGGGAAGTCCTGTTGATGTGTGGGTACTACAAACGACATGTTTTGTTGATGAGAAAGAAGGCTTAGATGGATATTTACTGTGCTCACAATCTCCGGAAACATGAAATGCATTATAGAAATGGCCATTTTGTGAACTCCAGAGTAGAAATTAAATAGCGTAAGATGGAGGCCGACAAGGCTCATGCAGCATTTGACTGCAGATAACAGTTGTCAGGGCAAGCTGAGCTTTCCTATCAGGAGCTTCATGAAGCCATAGGAAAACAAAGAGTGATGTAACCGTCAAAGTGGAAAGAAACTTTTTTTTTTTTTTTTGCTAAAATTAAGCTTTAGGAATTATAGAAAATTAAATAAGGCATGGTATCCTTCTGGAAGAGACATGGGGAATTTCTAAATATAATTTACTGTGTGCAACTGTGTAAATTGTGGGCATAGGCCAGAGAGTAGCCAATCTGGGGAGTATTGTTAAAAGTTGTCATTTCAATCTCGTGACCTAAAGTCTGTCTCCTCACGCACAAAGAAGAAATGATCTCGGAATGTTAACCTGGTATTTACCTGAGGAAGAAAAGCATGATGCTTAGTATAGGATCATTGAAGAATGTGGGAAGAAATGGGGAGTGAACGTGAGCATTGTACGTATGAAGGAACCTTGATGAAGCCCACTGCTTTGTATGCTAACAACTAGCTAACCAACCAACTAACTAACTAACCAACCAACCAACCAATCAGACAAAAGAACACTGAAGAGATGTATCCTAGTTCATGTAGCTGTATTGGCAGCCCATTAGTACTTCTCTTCCCGGGAACTTCTCAATGACAGGCTTAAAATTCAGGTTTTTGCTCTAATCTTAATGTAAGAGGCACACATAAAATAGCAATAAATCGCGTTTTTCAGAAGCACTTAACTGAAGGAATGCTGCCTTTAAATGGAGCTGCTGGGGAGGATAAATGGGTACCCTAGTAGTTTTGACATTGTTTAAAACATTTGCTCAGTTCTGTTTCTGTAGAGAAACTGTTTAAAATTATGAAAAATTCAAACACATAGAAAATACTCACAACATCAACTTTAAATAGATACCACCATTTGCCATGTTTAGTTCGGCTCTTCGCTCTCATTCTTGCTCTATGTAAACAGCACTCTACTGATCTTTCCAGATTCTTGTCTTCATTCTCTCTCCTTAGAAGAAGCCATTTTGCAGAAATTGTGAACTTTTCCACACATTCTGATGTTATTTATACACATGAATGTATGATACTCATTATATATTATTTATTTTAATATGATATAAAATATGTAAATGTATGTATCATCTTTTCAATTGCTGTATAGTATTCCATTGTATTAATAAACTGCATTTTCCCCACCAATTTTCTCCCTGAAGGATGACATACAAATACAAATATATTTCTTAACTTTAAAAAAAACTTTTGTATCTTGTGCTTTTAGTTTCTCAACATTTAAAAAGAAATTACTTCTATGTTCTTGAGAGCATAAAAGTTACATGTACTATAAGAATCTACTAACTTCTGTTTTCTTGCTACTTTGCTTTAAGTATTCATTCACAGTGACATTTTAAATGGTAGTGGTCTCTGATTTCACATCTTTTATCTTGGTCTTTGAAAATTCTTTTCTACACTAATATCAAGGAATTTTGTCTTTCATATATTATTCTGAGAATTGCAAAGTAAACTTTCACATTTAGCCCTTTGTACTAGTCAGGGTTCTCTAGAGTAACAATTTATAGAATGAATCTCTCTCTCTCTCTCTCTCTCTCTCTCTCTCTCTCTCTCTCTCTTTGTTTCTTTCTGTTTCTCTTTGTCTCTCTCTGTCTCTCTCTGTCTCTCTGTCTCTGTCTCTGTCTGTCTCTCTCTCTCTCTCTCTCTCTCTCTCTCTCTCTGTATAAAGGGGATTTATTGGAATGACTTAACAGCTGCAGTCCAGCTAATCCAGCAATGGCTAGCTGTGAACAGAAAGTCCGAGAACCTATTAGCTGCTCAGTCCCATAAGGCTGTATGTCTCAGCTGGTCTTTAGTATGTGCTGAATCCCAAAAGAAGTAGGTTCTAGTGCCAGTGAAGGAATTATAGCAAGGTGAGGGCAATCAGGCAAAGAGCAAAAGCTTCCTTCTTCCATGTCCTTATAGACTCCTAGGAGAAGGTATGGCCCAGATTACAGGTGTGTCTTCCTGCTTCAAGATCCATGTCAAAGGTGTATGTCTTCTTACCTCAAAGATCTGTACTAGAAGTAGATTCACCCACTTCAAACCAAGCAAAAAAAATTCTCACAGATGTGCTCCCCCATTCTGTATTGTAGTTTATTCCAGATGTAGTCAAGTTGACAACCAAGAATAGCCATCACAGTCCTTATATATCTGTGAACCACTTCCCCTACTCTCTCTCTCTCTCTCTCTCTCTCTCTCTCTCTCTCTCTCTCTCTCTCTCTCTCTCTGTGTGTGTGTGTGTGTGTGTGTGCAAGATAAGGACCTATTGTATTTGCATGCATGTGGGGAGGTGGGGGCAGTGCAGGATCTTACATAGGCCAAGCTGGGCTTGAATTCATCATTTGCCCAAGACCCCCAAGTACTGAGGATGAAAGCCTGGTCTACTACACCTGGCTTTTAGCTGGGCAAGAACTTCCTACTTCGCTCAACTTTAAATATTTATTTTCTTTAACTTTTCTCATGGCAAGAAAAAATACTTCTCAGTCCGCAAAGTCCTCTGCCACATACAGATGGTGACATACAGAATACCGACTTCCAGTTTTCTCTATATCCTGTGTGTATTTGACATTATTTCACACAGTTGATGCTTGCTTATCTGTTTAATATTGCTTCTTCCATCACACATGTCTAGCTTGGACTTAATTTCCTCTTTTAGTAAGTGGCCAATTTCTTTGACATTTTCTTTCAGCCTGGATGATATCTTCCTCTCCCTCTTAAATAGTCTGGTTGGACACAACTTCCTGCCTGTCAGTGACCTCCCCTACAGTACTCTGCTGTGAGATCACATGGCTTCACTGTCAATGTTCTATCTCTTCTTCTCTCTTTGTAAACAATTTATCCCTCCTGGGGCCTTTCATTTGTTCTCTTTCTCAGTCTGGTTGGATCCATGATAACACGTCTGGAAGTGGATAGGTTTTTATGTAGCTGCTCTACAATGGCTGGAGTCACACCTTTCCTCTGAGAATGTAACTGTTTCATCTTGTTAGGAAAACTCCTGACTCCTGTCTTCTTGCCTTTACCTCCCTCCATTCCTCTTTCTGAAACTTTTCTTCTCCATGTACGGAGAGCCTTCATTTCATCCCTGTGTCTCTTCATCACTTCTTCATATATTTAAAAAAATTTATTTGATTAAAAACTGTAATTACAGTGTTATTTATTCATCTTGTGCATGTGCACATGGAAGTCTGAGGAAAACTTGCAGAAGTTGATTATCTTTTTCCTCCATGTGAGGCGAAGGGATTGAACTCAGGCCCTTTACCCACCGATCCGTCTCGCCAGCTGTGTATGGTTTTGTTTTGGTGATTTTAGCACATTGTCCATGCAATTTCCTCAGGTAAACACTCCAGTTCAAGAGTTCTTTCATCTGATTCTTATCTATTCTCTAACTTAGTCGTGGAGTTTTAAATTTGCAGTCTTTTTTCCTTTTTATTGAAAGCAGAATTTTTTTTCTCATATAATACATCTGATTACGGTTTCCCCTCCCTCTGCCCCTCCCAGTCCCTCCCCACCTCCCCTCCCATCTGGATCCACTCCCTTTCTGTCTCTCATTAGAAAACAAACAGGGATAAAAATAAAATAAGATAAATAAAAAACCAGCGTATCAGAGTTAGACAGAACAAGTAGATGGAAGGCAAATAGATGAAGAGAAGGAACAGAGTTCAAGACTCCCTTGTTCTCACACTCAGGAATCCCATAAAAGTACTAAACTGGAAGCCCTAATACGTATACAGGGGACCCGGTAAAAACCCCCGTGCCTGCTGCCTCAGTTTCTATGAGGTCTTGTGAGCTTTGACCATGCTGATTTAGAGGGTTTTGTTTTCTTGGCGTCCTTCATCCCCTCTGGCTCGTACACTCTTTCTTCTCCTCTTCCAAAGGGTTTCCTCAGCCTCAGTGGGAGAGAATTGATGGAGGAATCCCACTTAGGGCTGAGTGTTCCAGGCCTCATTCTCTGCATAATGTCTGGCTGTGGGTCTCTGTTTTTGTTCCCGTCTTCTGCAGGAGGAAGCTTCTCTGATGATGGCTGAGCAAGGCATTGATCTGTTTCCCTGGCTGGAGTCCAGAATCATAGATTTTTATTTATAAATATTTTTCTTGGATTATTTATATCTTCTCCCAAGGTCTGAACAAACTGGTAAGTGAAATTCTTATATTTTCAATTACTTTATTTTTCCTGATCTATTTATTTCATTGCTGTTTACCACCTAAAGTTTTTCAGATCAAATCTTACTGGGTTTTGTACATGTTGGGTTAATCACTGTTTATGTTCAGTAATTTTCCACTGTGACCACATATTTGAGGGGGCTCATATTTTTCCACGTAAATGCTTTGTCTTGAGTTTTGGAATTCTCTAGGTTCCCCAAGGCTGTCTCTGGCTCATGATTGAGTTTTGTATCATTTTTCAGTTTGGATTTGCTCAGGCAATGAGATAGTAGTTGAGCATGAAGAAAACATATGGTGGAGGGGGGCAGGTCACAGCTTTAAGAGGGCTGTGTTTGCTCTGCCTTTCTACCTGAGAGGAGCCAAGGGGAGGGGGCTTTCCTTAGACTTGCTCTTCTTCCTGGGGCAGTTGGCAGACATTCCGACTGTGTTGTCTGTAATTTGTACATTGTCCAAGGATCTCAGTATTATGATCTGGTCTCTTACTGACACCCCCTTTAAGAGGATAGACTTACTTTGTTATCATGGGAGTAGTAAAATCCAGCCTCCATGGGACCAAGACAGGATTCCTCTCTTCACCAGTGCACCAAGGCAGCCTCAAGGATGCTCAGGCCCCACTCCTCTCAGGCCCACTTCTTTATTCTTGACCTTGAAGACATCTTCCAAGTCTTGAAAGCTCAGCTAAGTGTCCCAAATGACACCTGCCTCATTTTCCATTCACTATGTTTAGAGGTCTGCAAGTGAGAGAATATTTAGACTTATCTGACCTATTGCTGGGACTGAGAATCCTGTAGTAATTCTTTAAAATAGACCCCAGGACACACTAATAACCTGTAGAATAAATAATCTCACTACTAAAGAGCCATAGGCTTCATGGCTAGGTGCAGAGTTTGGATAACAGCCTGTAGGGATGGTGCTATTGAATTTGTCTCCACTCTAAGATTTGAAATAGAGCAAAGTGATGAGAACTTGTATTTTCTTCAATGTACATTGCATCCTCTATCACATTATACAGAACCTGTGGCGTTATCCAGACCAAACATAAAACCTCAATATATATGCATTTTCTCCTGTGTCTAAGAGTGCTGCCTAGCGATAGAGTCTCTGCAAACAGAGCAGACCCATCATATTTTAAATTCACTTTCAGTTGACTTTGGGTGTTGGAAAATCGTCTTTCTTTTTCTTTAGTTTTCCCTGTATATTCTTTTTTTTGAGGTGACTTGGAGTGTGCCTGACAATGATTTAAACAGGACTTAATCTAGTCAGCAATGAGAGTGTAGCGACTCACCTCACTCAAAGGCTGAAGTCCTATTCACGATGGTGACCCCCCACACCTATGACAGAGCTGTGGGTTTAGTTGGCAGAAGCCGAAACAAAGCCAAAAGCCATCCAATGCATTATGCAACCTGGCCAATGGGTTAGCTCTTTTTCCTGTGACTATTATGAGGCAGAAGTGACTTAAGAGAGGAAGGATTAGTTTGGGCTCACAGTTTTGGTTGGTGTCAGTCCACCATGGAGGGTGGCGGGGGTGGGGGCGGGGGTGGGGGATGCATGGCAGCTAAAGAGGCTCTGGCCATGGGGCCAGGGGTTTGTGGCATGACTATTCACATCTTGGTGGGTATCTGAAGGCAGAGAGCTTGGATGGAACCTGAAGCATATCTCATCTTCTATCTTGCCCTCCAGCCACCCAGGTCTGCTAACTAGGCCATAGTCCCCACAGCTTAACAGCCTCCTACATCAGTACCACCAGCTGGGGACCAAGCGCTCACACACATGAGCCTGTGGGGGCATTTCAAATATAAACCCTAATAACTGCTCTATTATATTTCTTAATGACTGTTCTTAAAATGAATTAAAACCCCTTTGATGGGTCAGGAGCAAGTCAGTGGCTAGAATATTAAGTATGTCAGTACTGTACAGTATGATGCTATTGACCTTGACTGAAACCCCTCCATGGGGAAGTCACTCCTGAGGACCTGGGGGTGCTTCAGCTGACTGTAGACATTAAGTTCATGGGCAGGGAGAGTCCCTGCAGGGCTGTTTTTCTTTTTCAACCTGATGTGAAGAATGAAGGTAGACTAATAAGAAAAGCAGCAAAAAGCTTCTTACCTCAAATGTGAACAGAATCCTATAAAACCACACAAAAGTCGGAAGGATCAAACTGGGACAAAGTGATCACATGTTAAACGAGAGAAGATGGACAGAGTCAGGCATAGATTCTGAGGCTGCAGCTGCTCCTCTGATAAAAGTAGAGGATATTTGCTCCCAGGTATGTATATCAAGCACCTACACTATGCTTGACAGTGTAGACACCATGATGAGCAGAAGCATGCTCGCTGTCTGCAAGCCCTTTAATAATTACAACTCACTGTAGTGGTCAGGCAGGCTAAACAGGCTAAACCCCTTGAAGACGGACTCTGTTTAATTGACTTCCATGCTCTCCTGTGTGTGCAGAGGGATGCTTTAAAGGAACAACTTAGTCAATTTGTTTACTAAAACAACAACAAAATGTTAGGTAGAAACAGTGTCCCATTGCTCAGCTCTTCGGTCTTGCTGCTGACTATTTATTGATCTATATTTTATACTGGTGACTAGGTGCATTGCTATTTTAATATTGCCTAGGACATTATATCTTATTTTTATTTTAATTAAGTATAAATGTCTAGATGATCAGCTCTAACCTTTTCTTCTTTTCCTAATGATCTACAACTGAAGGGAATCTCATTGTTAAAACGTTATTATAAATAAGTACTGGCATTGGCCCGATAGAAACCTGCATTACAAGTAGGGCATATTTTAAAACTCAGTTGTGTATCAGTGACTAGTGGATCATATTGATGTGGAGCCTTTCTTTAAATTATTATTTTAGAGACATGCTATTTATTTAAAAAGCAACACAAGAGAAAAAGCGTTGTCAGTAGGCTGAATGGTCTCTGCAGGAGTAATTCAATCTCATGTTCAATGAGCTCCGTAGTTCCTTGTGGCACTCCTGGACTGAACACTCCTAGCACCCTCAGTTGGATAGGAAGTGATCAGTCCTTCCTTTACTAACTTGCAATCTTTCTGTTGGGTGCTAATTGGTAAGGCACATTTTAAGTTTTTTTTCAATAAAATGATGTCTTGAATAGACTCTCCCCAACAATTTTGTCTAGTTTGTGGCAAATGTCTGGCTAGCATTTCAGCAAGCAACAGCTAATGCTGATCAAGAGCACGTAGCCCCCGAAAACCATCTCCACCCTCCACCCTAGTTTCCCGGATTCCTTAGTTTATTATGCAAATGGTGCCATTCTTCATCTTCTTCCAAATTCCTAGTTATCTTCTGACCTTTCCTGTGCACCGTGAGCAATGATTTACGAAGCCAAAATGTAAATACAAGTTGACAGTGACAATAAACATTAAAAAGAAAAAAAAAAACCTTAGATATTATCAAAGATGATTTAGAGGAACGGGAGAGACTGAAGAGGAGCCTCGGATTGGTTCCCATAGCTGACACAACCATAACTTTGTTTTACAGAGGACAACACACAACCCAGTCTTGGCATAAAAGTGAGATAGGAAACCCAGTGGGTTAGTTGGTATTTATTGAATGGTAATTAGAGAGGCTACAAGTTATTCTGGAAGGCACATTTGCAATAAATTCTGTACCAAATCCGTCATGTGGATCCCTGGGTAAGGAATATTGAGTAACACAATAAATAATGTGTTAGGTTATTTTGTAAAAACACACAGTGGAAGCCGGCATGTGTTGACTACAAAGCTGAGGTTAAAACATGCAACTGTAACTCAGAGAAGGCATTTTTATAAGATCTCTACATTGGGCTTCATGTGGGCTGGTTCTAATGACCAAACAATTCATGCTGAGTGGAGCCTGTAGAGTGGTGTGCGGGTCGTAGGTCCTTGTGTACACAGAGGAAACAGGGGACAGTTGAGGAGGAGCTTAGATCTGTGACAGTTTTGCAAGGCATGGGATGCCCTGTGGTGTCAACATTGAAGGACCTCAAGATGTGCCCCACATGACACCAAGAACAACAATAAATCCTGGTGGAAAATAGTTCTCGAGGTTCCTGGTGCACCCATATCCTGATCAGCACAGACACGGGTGTCAGACATTCTCGCTGCCCTTCTCTGTGTTCACAGAGACCACAGAAAAGCTATGTTTCCATCTCTGGTCTATCTGCCACAATCTGGCCCAGCCTGTCTGGAGCAGGCGTGAAACAAGGCATGGAGGGTAGGGAAGTGAAGGGCGCGATACTCTCGCTGTGCAGACAGTTCTACCTGGGTTCCTTCCGATGACTCGGAAGTCCTGATTTGTCTTGTCCGAGCTGTGAGCCAGCTGTCTGCAGTGGAGTGCTTTGACACATTATTGCACCGTACACTGGGTTGCTCATTCAATCAGCTGTGGTGCTGCTCTTCGCATAGAGCATGTCACATTTGACAGATTTATCACTAGACTGTGGGCTCTATTTTCCACAGTGCTGGGGAACCCTTTCCCATTAGTGATAGCAGGAGTGATGTTTATGCATGAAGAGAGGCTGTTCGATTGGGCAATTGTAGGCCTCCTCTGCAGGCGTGAGCCAGCTCCCACTTATCAAGTGGGGCTAATAGGGGATATTCATATGCACCGGAGAATCAATTCTCCGTACATGGACCTCTACTACAAAAATAATTGCTACTCACTGGTGGTAAAGATCTCAGCAGTGTCAGAGCCTTAATGGCGAGATTAATGCTCTACTGCTCCCGGTCTGGGCCATTTCTCTACAACTAGGGAAAAAAAATCCAAGGCTCAGAGCTTGGTGAGAAGTTTTTTGGGTAAGACGCAAAGCCATCCTGATTTGCTATGCTATTATGCGAACCTTGTATCTGTAGTTCCATTTTTCTGTAGACTTTAATTAGGTTGAAACAACCAAAAACGGTGTGGAGTGTAGGCCCAAGGTCTATTACCTAAATAGTTGCAAGTATGAGCTCCAGTATTTTTGGTTATACAATTAGAAAGCTGTTTTAGATGATCTCTGCACAAAAAATTTGTTCACATCTTTACATAGCATGTTATATCGAAAACACATTTGATTTTTTCTTTTCTATTAGATTGTGGTGTCTCATTCTAATTCTGCAGCCTAGCTCAATATTTGACATGTACTATACATATTACATATATACCTATATATAGTATATAAAGTTATATTAATTATATGCATAAAATTATAGTAATATAATGTACTTAATGAAGCTCCATAAATATTTTTAATTGAAAATAAAATTTTATGACCCTGTAACTCTGTATCATTTGTACTCATTCAATGATCATGCAAGCCCTCGAATGAGATATTTATGTTTCTCATCCTTCTATCAGCAAAATTTTGGAAAGAATTCAATGAAATTACATTGATCATGACAGCATCATTAGCACACTACTCTGTTTCATTAGAAGGCCTTTCATAAAGGCTTCCTGAGCACTTCTCATCCTGATCTTGATTTAGTGGATTAAGTAGAGTCTGACTTGATCCATAAAAGATAGATATGCTTATTGCAGAGGGAAGTGGAGACACCACTGTAGTGTGAAAGAACACAGAGGCTACATGGGAACAAGATAGAGCACCGCTTCTTAAACTGGGGTAGTGTCACTGAATGTGGATCCTGACAAACTTAACAATTAAAGGATCTAGAACACTCACCAACCAAAAATTAATTCAAATTAAGCTTGATGAATCTCCATCATGGCTTACCTGTGTTGTGTCACATGACTTCACTGTAGTCTTGGTTATGAGCACAGTACGCTCAATGCTCATCTTTCACTGAAAGGTTATGATTCAATTGTAGAAAACATATTTTTAATGTGTTCCTAGTGTTGTTCCTCAGCATGTAAGTATCAAATTAATATGACTTTGGATTGTATTGTGTTAGAATGTTTAAATTTTAAATACCAATGTTTGATTGCTAACTTGAGTTTCTTTATAAAATCATGCATTTTGACTTGTGATTAGGGCAGAGTTTTTGAAATGACTCTAAATATATGTTTGCCATTTTGTACTATCTATTTCTGCAAAAAACAGTGTTCTCAACACTAACAATGATAAAATTCAAGTAGCAAATGAGTCTGAAAATATACAATATGCTCTGCTCTGTGTCCTACAGTATCAAATATTCAGCTAAGATTTAATTTTTTATATTGTACACAAATTTGCTTTTTTTCCTTTAGTAAATGGTAAAAATTACATGTATACTAAAGAATTACTTTCGTAAACACATTTCCTTATGACTTATTGTCTGTCAATGTTTGATCTGCACACACACACACACACACACATGTGCACACACTCCTATAACTATAACTATATATGGGAGTTCCTTAAATATTTCTCACAGGTCAAGGGGTCATGAGTGGAAAGAGTTGAAGAAGCCCTGGTCTAGAGAGTCTGCTCAGGAATGGCCTGCTGGCTGCAGCTGTGGAATTGAAGGAACCAGGTAGCAAGGCTAAACCATCAGCTCTTCCCAGCTCTTCTAACCTGAGAGTGGACAATGGCCTCACCACCATGGGAGACAATCTCTATTTTCTCTCTGGAGAATCCTCATATTTCTTTTCCCCTAAATTAAGTTGGTATGACAGAACATCCTTTAAAGTCATTGAAGTGCTGAGTCCTGTTTCCCAGGCCCACCCATAAAACTCTTCTTGATCCTCAGCTGAATGATGAAGCAGGGTGTGCATTCTCTACATCATTTACACCTCAAGAGTCTAAACAAAATATTTATTCTGCCCCTTAGTATGCTATAGGTTAGACATACTGTTATATCATTAAAATGATACCCTTTTCTTCTCCCCCTTTCTGTTTTTCCTGTGTGTGTGTGTGTGTGTGTGTGTGTGTGTGTGTGTGTGTGTGTGTGTGTTTATGCATGTGGAGGTCAGAGGACAACCCACAAGAGTCAGTTCTTTCCCTCTACTGTGGGTAGAGGAGTTTGGGAGTTGGACTCAGGTCCTCAGGCTTGATGACAACAGCCCTTACCTACTGAGAAACCTCACTGGCCCCTCTTTCATTTTTTTAAAGACAAGGTCTCGTGTAGCTTAGGCTGGCCTCAAATTTGCCTTGTATTTGAGGGTGACCTTGACTGTGGGGTCTGTGTGACGACTGCTCCCAAGTGCTGGGACTCCAGGTGTGGGCCACTAATGCCTGACTTCTCTTTTTAAACAGTAGCTTGACAGACCCCTCTCAGCTGCTGTTGCCCCCCCCCACCTTCCTCCTTCCCTCTATCCGGAACTCAGCCGACCCAGAGACATAAAAATAAAGCGAATACTGTTTAAAATGTTTTATTCTGCAGAAATAAAGAAAGCTTAACTTACTGATGGTAACAGTGATAAACACATTCCTGGAATATGTTACAGATAAATCTCTTTCCTTTTGGAAAGAGCAAAAAGAGATAGCAAGCATAATAAAATAAGAGCCGCATGCTCTCTGCCAGCCTTTGTAAACGCCTGGCAGGAACTTCTTCTCTTTGGGGAAAACTTGGCTTCAGTGTCCCTTTTCTGGGTTTGACTATATAAACTCATTCCTCGGAGTTTGCTTGGAGCTATGTGTCTGATTGCAGCTCAAAAGATGTTGTTGGGGAGTGGGATACACCTGGTGTTTTTTGTTGTTGTTGTCTGTTTGTCTTCTAATTAGGCTTTGTTTTTCTCTATATTTTTGTAATTTTGAAGTTGATGCACACTGGCTGCAAAAACATCTCAGAATGAGTGTCAACCATTAACAAGAGACAAGTAATAGCCATTAATTATTATAGTGTATTTTCTTTCTGCAGAGAAGAGAAAGGGAAAGAGGGTAGAGAGAGCAAGGGAGAGGAAGGAGAGAGAGAGGTAGATATTGAAGAAGGCATCATCCAAACTGCTAAAAGTCACCCTAGCATCCCTGGCTTTTGGTACGAGTCCATTGCATCTGACTCATTCTTACCCATCTACTGAAGTTTAACCTAAGTTCTTTTCAGCGCCTCCTTCATCTTTTCCTAGGCTTGAAAAGTGTGGCGGCTCTTCCCCAAGGTAAGAACTTAGGAATGGACAATGCCCTTCAGTTTACTTCCAGCCCGTGTCTTCTGGGTTCCGTGTTGGAAGCTCACAGAGAATGGGTCCACGCCCACCGTTTGAGCTCATGCCACTGGTATGTCTAACATACCAGAGCTTTCCACCTCGACTCTGTCAGTAGGGATGCACATAGCCTTTGCATTCTTCCCTGATGGTTGGGAGGTATCCTCCACTCCAACTGTGGCCTTGCCCATCCCCATATCAGACCATGCTCTCTTCTATTCTTCAGAAATGTTCAGCCTGGTTTCCCTCATTCATTTGGATCCCAGTTTTTCAAAGCTCGGATGAGCCTTTCAGAAGGCCAGATCTTTGACCCTTAGATCATTTAACTTCCCCAAAACTAAGAAGATTCCAGTCTTGACATGTTATAGCTGCTCCATTCATCCTGTTAAGTTTACATGGGAAGCTGCAAGAAGACAATCCATTTGAGTTTTACATATACTAGTATATTAAATGTCCCGTGTGTATTAAAGATATCATCACAGCAAGGTTACTGAAGGATCCAATCAACTTTTATTTGTGATTTTAGAATTCGGAAATGAAATTGGCATTTTATTCTGGATGATAGTGTTGGCTTTTATATCGTGGGAACAAAGAGACAGAACAATAGAAAAAGGCAGATTGGCTAATACCAAGTTACTTAAACTTTCTTTTATAAAAAGACATTTTCAAATATACTACATTTCACTTGATTCTTCATCCCCACACCTGTTCCCCCATCCCATACCTCTTCCATTTTCCTTTCTCCTGTGGTCTATTCCTCTCTCAATCTCTCCCTCAAAGCCTTCTTTTTTCCATTCATGTGGACCCCTTTCTATTTTCCTGGCCTTTTCCCATATTTCCTCTTGCTTGGATACCTGTGTCTCACAGTTGGAGGCCAGAATCTGCCTATTAAAGAGTGTTTGCCTTTCTGAGCCTGGATTACTGACCTTAATGTTTCTAATTCCCTCCATTCCTACTGTGTATGTACCATATTTTCATACCCATTTATCTGTCGAAGGACATATAGGCTGAGTGCATTTCCTTATTATAGTGAAAAGAGCAACAATAAACATGGCCATGCAAGTGTCTCTACAGTGGGAGGTAGAGTCCTCTGAGTAGATGCATAGCGACCATACCAGTTAGCACTCCTGCTTACAGTGAGTAAAGATTCCTCTTTCTTGTCAGGGTTAGAACAGAGAGGGCTTTCTGTGTTCACTGACTCAGCCTGATTGGGCCCTTTCCAGTTCGTTGCTGGGAATCTTGGTATAGTTGAATCTAATTGCTTCCTTAAGGCTTGGTTTGATCATGTGGCATTTAGCACTTGTGATTCCCTTTTTGTTTGGTTTCATCTCCTTAGAGGTAGTGTAGAAGCTCATCTTGAAACAATGACTTCCCATTAAGTATATGTCAACTTAGCCATGTAGGGAAATCCACATTTGAGGAGATGCCATGAATATAGATTTGTCATACTCTTTTTCCCCCTAGGTTGCACTAGAAGTTGGCTACATTAAATGGACAAATGTTCCCAGCATTCCCACTGACTTCTGCTCTTTGTCAGGACTACTTCAAGAACCTTATGAAGAAGGAGGGCCCAGCTGTCACTCACGCTGACTCTGCTGGACGGACGGCTGAGGGAAGGTGAAGCATTGCTTCTGAGCTCTGCAGGCACGGGCTTGGAATCCTTCCCCCCAGCTTTGCCTATCCCGCATGTGTACGGTGTCTGAGTGGCTCCGGTCTTTACAAACTGAAGTCCTACCAAAGTAGTCTTCGTGGTTTCTTCTTTTCCCATTCTCCGGTGATTTAACTGTCTGTTCTTGGTCACTACTCTTTGAGAGTGCAGCTTGGAGCTCAGTGATGTGACTGCTCATTTAGTGGAGTGGATTAAGTGATACTGAGGCAATTTCTGGCTTTTCTGAAGAAAGGCAGTTTTCATTTCTTCTTTCTTGGAATGCTTTCCGTAGGTGCACCTCCTTGGGACACTCTCCAACCAACCTGTGAGAGGATGACAAATTTTATGAGACTCTCTTGCATGTCTCTCAGTCGGCCACCCATCTGTGCTCCCACTCAACAGTTGGCATCTGTTGCCATCCAGATCAATTGAGTCCCTCAGATGGTGCTTGCCCAGTCAGTATCAGAACTTCCTGGTCAATGTGAGAATCCCCACTGATCTCAAGATACATATTGTTGTTAAGCCAATGGCTGTTACAGTGGTTTGTTATGAAGCAATGCAAAGGAGAAATCTCTTCTTTTCAGTCTTTAGTACTATAGGGCCATGAATGCAGCCAGTTCACATTAATGTCACTCATGGACTATTATTGGTTTCCATATAGTAGAGTAGCTTCCAAAGCAACTGACAAGCACAGGTCAGGGGTATATGTTGGATATTTACTGTGTGCCAGACATGATGGTATTTTAAGGATAAACAAGACAAAGTCCAAGTCAGCAAGAAGCTGAGTCAAACAGAGTAAAAATATTTAAATAAGCAATCACTAGCATGTGGTAAATCCCGTGACAGGGATGGTTTGTATTTCACAAAGCATATATTGCATGCCACATACACACAAGGTAGTGGAAACCATAGATTTCTTGTTTTAGAGGAATTTACCAACTAGTAGAAGAAACACAATTAAAAACAGGTATTTCTAATGTGAAGTAGCCAGGGCTAGGACTGAGGGATGAAGTTTTTGCTAGCTCGGTGAGAGTGTATATTAATTACCTAATGTTGAGTGACATACAAAAGATGCATTTCATATTTCCTTCCTCCCTTTTTGGTGTGGCAAGTGGTATATGTTAATCCCACTGGGCAAGAATAAGACCACTACCACAATTTTTGAGCCAAGTTTGAAGCAAGCTTGATTTTATTGGGGTGCAGCAGACAGCTAGCCAGCAACTGCCTCCTAAGTCCACTTTAATAGAGTAGTGTTGAGTCTGTTTTTCAGGGACCTTTTAAGGACTAGTTCCAAAGCAAGTTTACAGAGACAAGACAATGGAGCGGTAAGGAAGTACAGAAAAATCTCAACAAACAAACAAACAAGAAACCCCCAAGTCAAACAAATGAAAACCAACAAAAAACAAAGAAGCAGAAGCACAAACAAACAAATAAACAAACAAACAAAAATCCAGCCATCATCTTGTGGTCACTGATTAGGGTCAGGGATGTTCTCAAAACAAGTTAAGGTCATGGTTGGGGCAGGTCAGGCTCCAGGAAACAGACTTAAAAACAGAAACTCAGTTCTTACAGTAAATGGAAACTTATTTTTAACACTACAACATAATGGCTCCAGCCTTCAAAGTGGAGTCAGGCAAGTTCCTCAGTCTATTTCAAAGACGGATCAAACAGTGTCTTCCAAGTGAGTGTCATTGGACACTGTGATATGCTTCTTCATGAAGAAGAGTCTCATTGCACACCCCTAGATGTGAGGCTGCCTTAGGGACTCAACCATAACCGAAAGACTCTGGTGGAAATCACACTGCATGCTTCCTGAGGCTGGGCTGAGAAACACCAAGATTCGTCAGCGTGCGTGTTCTCTAGAATCCTCACTTTCCAAATGCTTCATCCCAAGGGCTTTTTCTAGAAAGCAGCTCCCTGTTCTGATACCACCAAGCCACACGGTGAGAGACTAGATGCATGTAGGGAGTGGAGGAAGCGAATGTGTGTTTTGACACAGGCTCACTCATTGTGCCCAGGACTCCAAGGTTTATAACCCAGGTAAAGTTGGCAATGCTGTTACTCAGATGTCTGACGAGGGATGGCAAAGCTTCCCTAAGAAATCTGAATATGGGTGTTTAGGAACACTGATCAGTGTGTGCAAAGACTAGCAACTGTTGCTTCCTTTTCTGGGATGTTTACAGCCTGAGACTCCAGGCCTACAGAAAGCTCTTATTGTGAGTAGGTTACTCCTCCCCAGGTGCTGGACATAATAAACATGCCGAGGTTCCAGGTTATCCCAGCATCACTGTGTCTGTGTGTCTGTCTTTGTTTTTTCACCCCCACCATCCCTAGCCAGGGTTCCACTGGACATGGAAGGTGCAGACTCCCTGGCTGATTGTCTTGGCTTAGCCTTTGTGTCTTTCCAGTGCAGTTACTCTGTTGTTTTTAAAAATGATAAGCTGCACTGGTTACCGTGCAGAAAAGTCACGAGCCATGACAAAACCCAGTATCAGAGCTTTGTTAGGAGGAGTGGGGGGACAAAAGAACCAGGCCTGGGGAAGAAGCACGTGCAGAGAACAGAGGGGCGCGGCAGGAGAGAACTGAGAGGAGAGAAGGAGGAGTCTGTGTCCGACTTTTTAAGGATTCACGTGAACATGTGCAGGTGGGCTTATGGAGCTACTCCATGCACGCACAGATTGCGTGACCACGCCGCATGCATGTAATCACCAGCACACACTAATGACGTAAGACACAAGACCCCTTGCTTAGCTCCTGAACTGCGCATGTGTAGCCATGCAGCTGGACTGGCGGCAGAATCCTAACACACTCCACACAGAGATCAGGTCTGGGGATGATCCCAGCCTTGATAGTGACCGCCTGACCCCCAACTTCTGAGTCTTCTGAGCTGAGGGTCCAGATGCCCCATTACAGAAAGAGGTTTCTGTTTTGTTCTCTTCAAAACTGTGGCCCACAGAGCTGTGAGCAGAACAGAATGACCACTACTTCATGTGACTCTTCAAGGTGACTTGTTATATAACAATAGATGCTCAGAGCAGATGGCATCTGAGGGGGAACCACTTTATCATGCATTTTATCATTTTTGAATAGTGTCTGTATGGAAGCTCTGGCATTTATGTATGCAAGTTTTTCAGCTAACTTAGGAAAAAATTAGTCATTAATTAATTTTTTGAATTCTGTCACAGGGTCTCTGGAGCCCATCCCCGACTAAAATGCTTCTCCATCATGTGTGAAATTGTGGGTATGCTTGCTTGAGGAATAGTTCACTTCCTCTGATAAAGGACCACTTGTCTACCTCAGATTTAGTGCAAATAGAACCGTGGAAAGAGCTGATTTATTTAGTATTCCCATCATAAAGTTGCGAGACAACATTTTGTAAATGATTAGTGGGAGAGAAGCCTTGGTATATTAAGAGACACGGGCTACCTCAAATCTAATATTTCATCAGGATTTTACCACTAATTACCATTCAGAGAAGAATTTGTTTCTGTGAAGAGGATTTAGAGAAAGATGTGACATTAAATTGAAAATTCTTTACCATTTCAGTCATCAGACCTTCCACTTTTTAACAGCCGAACTGTGTATATTTCCAAGATTGGCAACTTAAACATTGTCTAAGGAAGAGATTCATTTTAATTATGTGAGCTTTTTTTTGCTATTTTTCTATCTTACAGTAATTGAGAAATCATTAAAAATTAGAATACAGTTTCATTAAATTTAGAGGGGAAAAAGAGACTATGTTAATATCCAAAACATTTCTTTTCTTAGACTGTAGTCTTGACTGATGAGATAATTAACTCTGAGTCTCTGTGATGGTAAAATAGGTGACACCAAAGGAAAACAAGATGTGGTATATAGTTAATTAATGGATGCCAATTATAGCTCAGGTAGAATTAAATAAATGTCCTAAGAAAGTATGGGGACTCAGTAAAAGAAGCCATGGGTTAGGCTTGGGGGACCATATCCATTTAAGACTATATGGCACCTTCCAGATAGCCAGGACAGGGACAGGACAACTCACACTCAGAAATATCATGGGTCTAGGATACAGCTGCATCCTGAAAATTCTGACCATGTGTGCAGAGAAAGCATAGTTCTCAATGGCCGGCTCTCCAGTTCTTCATAAAGGTAGTCAAATGAAAAGACACCGGGATGGACAGGAAAGAAGCAAGTGTACCCGGAAGTCTTCCTGACACAAAATGAAAAGACAGAATGGACAGGAAGGAAGGAAGGAGGTATACCCAGAAGTCTTCCTGACACAAAATAAAAAGACAGGAGGGACAGGAAGGAAGCAGGCATACCGGAAGTCTTCCTGATACCGCTCTGACTGCTCTGCATTCCAATTCTCAAAACTTCTGTTTATTGTCTTCCAGAACATCTGCTTGGCAGTTTGTAAGAACCATTCAGATCTTACTCCCACTGGCTAATCACAACTTTAAATAAACACCAAAAAAGGTAAAATTAGCTCTGGGATTGTTCCTCCAGCACCTGTTCAAGTGGTTCATCCTAGAACTGTCTCAGCTCTTGCCGAGTGGAGGAATGAATGGAGAGTTTGGCCTGAGGCGAGAAAAGGCAATGACTTGAAGATGTCGACCACTGCGAAAGCCAACTGGAGAACGTTGAAACTTTTCTGTGTAGCATTGGGCTGTATACCTGTACTAAAAGTGATAGTTATTCTCGGAGTTATTTTCTCACATATCAATGGAGGTTTGTATTCAATGTTGAATTTAGATGATTCCAGAGGAAGCCATACACCTCTAAATTTTTGCACATTTGCAGTATTTTTGTTCCACGAATATAAAATTTTGAGCTTACTTGTTGGTTCAGTAGCTGAGTTCCAATAAGCTTTGCTAATTTCATGAAATTTGGAACAGTGTTTTGCCACTTTAGAGATAATCCCTGAAAGTCTCCTTCTTGCAGATGGTAATAGATCATGCCCTCCACTAAAAGCCTCCGTGTCATTTGATATTTATGACATGGAGCGAGTAGTGGACTTAAAAGCCATTTCACGTGTCTTATTACTTCAATCATCTAATTTATGGGTTTCCGTTGCAGTTGTAGCAGGAAAAGTATCTTCCCTGCCCTGATCAATACAAGTCTGGCTTCGTACTCAATCTTCCGTGCACCGTTTCACCTGCTGCCTCTCCGGAGTTTGCATACTCTACACTCTTCTTCCAGGTTCCATCATTCAAGGAAATGCAGGTCTGAAATGGAAAGAGTGTCAACAAGGCTGATGTAGATTGACTGGGCTTTACCAGGTCTTAGCTGAACTTGTCAAAAGATATCTTAGTTATTATTAGTTGAGCAATCTTGCCCTAGGGAAGGGAAAGCTGTCAGAAACTTCCATGTTTAATATGTACATCTCTGGCTTCATGGAGAGAGTCTGAAGGGAGCCGATTAAATACAGATGAGGTAAGGCTGAGCAGAGCGCACTTAGCATAAAGAAGAAGAAAGCCTGGCTATGCTCTGTTGCCATATTGGGTGCAAGCTTTTCTCTCTTCCACAGTGAGACTTAATCTCTGCCTTCATATGCCAGTCATTCTCAGCCTCATGATGAAAGAGTATTAATGTGTTGATAAACTGCAGGGGCATGTAAGAAAGCCGTGACTGAATAACTACATGTCTAGTGCTAGGCCTCGTCGCTCTCTGCCATGAGGCTGATGGGAAAGGCGGCTGCTGTATTCCTTGATTTCAATATCAAATAAGATGTGCACCACAGGTACACCTCACTTTTCCTGACCTTAGCTCTCAATCCTCATGGGGGAGTTAAAAATTCATGCAAAGTCCTCCACATACAAGGCATGAAAAGAAACTTCTTCCTATGGTCTCTGCTCTATAATGTTGGTCACTAGTGTGCAAGGACCAAGGTTTGTCTTTTGCGCTCACACCCTCTTTGTCTCCTCCCTCCCCAGGGGTCTTACCTGAATGCCCCTCCTCCTCTATTCTGTGGCAGATCCTTTGGTTGCCTCTAGGATGACTTTCTCTTTCTCCTCTTGCTGCCTTGGAGATGGATGAGAGGAGACTCCCCACTCCCCAACCCCATGTGTGTGTTGCCTTCCCTTGGCATCTACAATGTGGTTGTGAGACTCAATCCAGGCGAAAGGCATCTGAAATGTCTGCTGAGGGATTCTGGGGCTATTTTACCTTATGAAGTAGGTTCACTGGAAGAAGTAATTCCCTTCTCCAGAGATGGTGATTCCAGTTTGTCACACCATAGCCTGCTCAAACGAGGATCACCTTGCTCACATGAGGACTGTGGCAGATGGACTCAGGGAAACCCTTGAGTCCTGGGCAGTACTATCCTGGTGCACTTTGCGTATGAAAACTTGTGTGTTTTCACAGAAGGTGCATTTAGTACTGTGGCTAAACAGCTTGAATCTCTAGCTCTCAGATGACTAGACTTTTTTCTAAACTCTGAACTCTGAGAGAGACTATTCCTCCTTTTTTTAAAAAAATTATTCATTTGTTTTTATTTCATGTTCATTGCTGTTTTTGCCTGCATGTATGTCTATGTGGGAGGGTCAGAACTTGGAGTTACAGACAGTTGTTAGCTGCCATGTGGGTGCTGGGAATTGAACCTGTGTCTTCTGGAAGATCAGTCAGTGCTCTTAACTGCTGAGCTACCTCTCCAGCCCCAAGATCATTCGATTTTGATCTTCAATCCTTTGCACTAAATTAACTTTTCCTTTTAGATTGAGAGGTTAAGATATAAGCTGCATGATTCAGGAATATTTGTAAGTTTTCTTGATAAAGGCAGCTGTGGAGACTAAAGATGACATCTATACTCTTTAGAGTATAATAATTCTACTTAAAGCTGGGCAGTGGTGGAACATGCCTTTAATCCCAGCACTCAGGAGGTAGAGCCAGGAGGATCTCTGTGAATCTGAGGCCAGCCTGGTCTACAGAGTGAGTTCCAGGACAGGCACCAAAACTACAGAGAAATCCTGTCTTGAAAAACAAAAAGAAAACCCAAAAGAATACTATGTAGCTAGAGTTTTCCTGCCTGTCCCACAATCAGGACGAATCTCTGTCACCTGCCAGTCCCACAGCCGCTCAGACCCAACCAAGTAAACACAGAAACTTATATTGCTTAAACTGTTTGGCTTATTGGCTCAGGCTTCTAGCTATCTAGTTCTTACTCTTAAATTAATCCATTTCTATAAATCTATACCTTGCCACATGGCTTGTGGCTTACCGGCGTCTTCACATGCTGCTTGTCATGGTGGCGGCTGGCAGTGTCTCCCCCACTCAGCCTTCCACTTCCCAGAATTCTCCTCTCTCCTTGTCCCGCCTACTTCCTGCATGGCCACTGGCCAATCAGTGTTTTATTTTTATTGACCAATAAGAGCAATTTAACATACAGACCATCCCACAGCAATACTACTTAAAAATTATTTTATTACTTAGTTATGTATGTTTCTCTCTTTTTCTATGTACATGTCTGTGGGTACCCAAGGAAGCTGGAAGAGGGCATCACATACCCTAGAGCTGGGGTTGCAAGTAGTTGTGAGCCACTCAAGGAAGGTGCTGGGAACTGAACTCAGGTCCTCTGTAAGAACAACAAGAGCTCTTAACCACTGAGTCATCTCTCCACCCTCAAGAATTCTATTTTTAATTTTTGTTTGATGAGTTCTCTGGCTAGATTTAAGCAATATTGATGTATTTTGACTTATAATAGGGTTATACTACAAAACTTCCACTATAAATTGAAAATGTTATAAGAAAAAAATGCACATAGTATACTTAATATGTTGAGTATTCTTTCTCACACATACGTGTGTGTGTGTGTGTGTGAGAGAGAGAGAGAGAGAGAGAGAGAGAGAGAGAGAGAGAGAGAGAGAGAGAGAGAGAGAGAGAGAGGGAGAGGGAGAGGGAGAGGGAGAGGGAGAGGGAGAGGGAGATTAAAGTGTTGATTTGTACACTTATGATTGTAAGGCTGCCTGGAAGCTGGAAGACTTTCTGGAACCATCCAGCATTATGAGAAGGATTGGAGGGCATTTTGCTGTACAGGAAAAGCAAAGAAATCAGATCTAAAGATACCGAAAGAGTGAAGGCTTCCTACCTCTATGGAAGTCATATTACAGAATGGTTCAATATTAGAAAACACCTCGAAATAATTCTAGAATTTTAAATTGGAGGTTAAAAATCACATCGCATTTCTTGCAAATAGAAAGAAAAACGTATTTAAAGGAAGGATTCTTCTCTACTGCTTACAAAGCTCTCTGTAATGCAGGGGAATGGCTCCAGCCTTAACATGGTTTATAGATAGCTGGATGGACATTCTGATAGTGTAGGCATAGAATAAACACAAATCAGAAAACATAGACCTGCGTTTTAGTTCCTTTAAATGCAGTCTGTGAGATCTTGGCATGTCCATTTACACTCTTGAATGTCAAGCATTTAATTAATTAAGAGTGGTGATGGCTACCTGGGGAGGGTTACTGTGAAGCACATTCCCTATAAAAAGCATCTAACATCTACTGATGTAAAATTTTGACATTGTTGTTTCTAAGACAAGATCTCAATATATAGCCTAGGTTAGTCTTGAACTAAGCTATCTTTTTTGCCATGGTTTCCAAAGTGCTGGTATCAGAGGCATATGCCACTACACCCTGCTGCAAGCAGTTGCTTTAAAATAATATGCCATTTATTTTGGGGATTCGCCTACCCAAATATGTGCAAAGCAAAATAACAGCAACAAAACCACCAGATAATATCTGAACATGCAGTTAGTAATTAAGTATTCAAAATTTCCTCAAAATAAGTTCACAACAAAAGTACTCGCTACTAATAATCCTTCCAGATATGATCTTCAATGGTGACAGAGTAGAAGGCTCAAAACCCAATGACACCCACTACAATTGAAGATCAACTCTGCTTGGTCCTTCATGTAAATCCGAAGTAGGACCAGTTTTTCTTTGTTACTGATGTTTCTTTACAGACAGGAATGAGAAGAGGAGGAGTGGATACCAGCTCTCTCTTGGTCTGATTGAATATGGACAATTACACAGCTTGGTGGAAACAAATCATTTATCTTCATATTCCACAAGAGTTCCTACTCTCCCTGTTTGTCTGCCTGCCTGCCTGCCTTTCTTCCTTCCTCCCTTTCTCCCTTCCTTCTGGATTTTGGAGACTCTCCATCTCCTGTCTCAGTTTCCCACATGCCACCTCTCCTGACTACAGTTTTAATTCCTTATGTTCAGATGCCTTGTTATATCACCAAGTATCTTTAAAAGGCAAGAGAGACCCGCAAAACAGGGCTTCTGAGAACTCAGTCTGAAAGATCTCATCTGAAGAAGTGTAGTATCGTCAACAAATTTCTACAACTCTGTCTGAATTCTGTCAGCGAATGACCGTGTTCTGCTTCCGCTTCTTCTGTTTTCTCTCAGCAGTCATCAGAGCAGAGTGTTCACCTGTTAACCACAGTGAACCACAACTAGGTCTGGAGTAACTCACAGTCTCTTGCTGTATACTGTGCACATCAACCTTCACTTGTGACCCAAAGATATTTTTTCTATTTTGTTCTAGGTGCCCCATCTGGGGCGTGTGAATTTAGCTTTTCTATATTTAAATCAAACTTCTCATATTTCTTGCACACAGGCACTTGGGCCACAGATGCTCTCTTGTAGGCTAAAATTATTTAAAATTATTTCTTGCTAAAAATTTCGAGCAGACCACATCCAGGGGACTATTAGTAGAAACAAATTAGTGCTATCAAAATATCTTTTTTTTTTTTTCTGATTGTATATAGCCAGAAACTTAGGGAGTCTAAAAAATGTATAGAACAAAATAATTTTTGTTGTTCAACTAGGGTGACTACTATGAACAGCTTGTTTCACTTGCTTCCCATCTTTCCTGTAGCATACATATTTGAGGTATATGTATAATATACTTATGCCCCTATACCTGCTTATTTATAGAGAGTGGGGAATGTGAGTCAGCCTTAGTTTTTCTCAAACAGTAAAATTTACATAACTTTGTGCTTCACCAATTTACAGAACAACTCTAGTTCTATTGAGCAAGTTCCTAATTATTATTTTGTTAATATTTTACTAGGAGTTTAGAAAGTCTTAGGAATGTGCTCAATAATCTTCTAAGTCTTCTACTGTGTTAATAACCCACTTAGCCAATTCTTCTAGGAACATAGGGGAGTTACATGCCTAAGTTACAAACTTTCCTCATAAAGAATAAGAAAGGCTTGAGGCTGGAGAGATGGCTCAGTGGGTAAGAGCTTTTGCTGTATAAGCAAATGAGTTCAGACCACAGAACCCACATAAAAAGCAAGGTGTAGCTACATCAGTTCCTGTAACCCCAGGGGAGGTGAGGTGAGAGGATTGTAGGGTCTGCTGGCTGCCAGTTTACCTGTAGGTTCAGTGGGAGATCCTGTCTTCAGGGTATGTGGTATAAAGTGATAGAGCAGGATATCTGATGTCCCCTTCTGGCCTCCATACTCACAAAGGTGCACCCCCCTACACACACACATAGGAAAGAAAAGAAACACTCTTGATATCAAGATGTCAATTTTTTAAAAAAATCTAATCCTTGAGCTTGAAGACCTCAAACATCTAAGAGCTGATCTTTAAGGGCAATCAAGTCCAGCTTTCCTGGTTTAGATATAGAACTAGTGTGTACAAAGTCAATCTGTAATCCTTGTGTCTTTGGTTATCCCGAGGTAGCTCCCCACTGAAACCCCAAACAAAAATTCCAGTGGGAGTGGCCCAGACAGCCTCTGTTTTATAGAGCTAAAGGGATCTAGGAAGAGTCATTAGTTAAGAAGTCAATTTGTTCTCCAAGGGGCATTCTTTCTTTCTTAAAAAAAATCTGTTTGTTTATTTTCTCTGTGTGAATGTTTTGTGTCTGTTGCTATCTGGGGCCAGAGAGTGTGTCAGATCCCCTGAGAACTCGTTATAGGCAGTTGTGAGCTGCCATGTGGTGCTGGGAACTGAACTTCATGCTTCCAACACTTCCTGACCAAGCTGTCATCCTGGCCCCTCTGTATTTTTGAACAAATTGTGTAAAATTGCATAAACTTTATACACAACTTAAAAAACAATTTGGGTTTTCTTTTTTTTTTCTTTTTCTCTAAGACTATAAAGAAAAAGATCTTCATTTTATTTTATTATTCTTTTATATTTTGGAACTTTGCAATATACCTTTGGACTGTGTGTTGAAATATCAGGCTGCTAGATGGCTGTGCATCACTCTCTGTCCTTAGTCTTTGATTTCATAACTTGCATATATGCTTCAAAGGCAAGTGCTATGGATGAATAAGTTAGCTGCTTGCTTGACTTAGGCTATCAAAGATTTTCTTGTCATTAAGCAGGCAAATTGTCTTAAATTAACTGTAACAAGATGACCAGGGTGATGCCAGTGTGAACTGTGGTGCCCTCTCACAAATCACAGCAAAATGACCTTAGTAATGCCAATGTCTGGATAAGCACCAAACGGGGTGCTTTTCCCCAAGTAGTTTTTTCTACTTGAATTCTTAGTGCCTCATATAGGAATGTATGTACTTGTTCTCTTAACAGCGAAGGCAAACCTTCCATTATGAATGGGGACCTTTGGAGAATTTCTTTTGGAAGTATGCCTTCAGAAATAGTTTCTAAACTTTTACTTTGACATCTTGTTTGTCCTAGAAAACAGAAGGCAACTTCATAGATACGATTGAAAAAAATTAGGATTTCAGTGATGATTGAACAAATGTCAATCTATAAAAGAAGCTTCTATATTTTAACCAATATATTCCCTGCTAACAAAGAGGTCAGGGAAAGTCCAAGTGTTCTTCATTTCTGTGGAAATGCTCTCTGTGTTAAAACGGAGTCTACAGGTGGATGAAGAATAAGGCTCCCTGACAGCCTCGCACCATCTCATTCTCTTGTGGCTGAACCAGGGCTTTCAGCAGAAGGGTGGAGTGGGAATGCTTAGAGAATGGCCCCTTAAAACTCACCTTCCATGCAGATCAGAGCCGATGCAGATCTTCTGTCCTGGTCTCCGTGAGTGAGACACATCATTATTATTCATTTTCAGCATCATATGCAACAGGCAGGTAAGACGGCAAGACCAAGAAACTGTATTCCTCCAAGCCCTTTACAGGTGACTGCAGGATCATGGGGCTTAGTGAAGTCCTCCTGTGTGTCTTTTGACTTTCAGAAAAGCATATTCAGTTGTTTATTTACCTACTGATACGCTAGGGGTTGAACCCAGGGCCCTTCCTGTGCCATTCCACCAGGCCACACACCATTTCTGGAAAAAAAACAAAACAAAACATTTTTTAAGCTACTGAAATTAAAGTGAAATGTTCTGTTGTCCATAAGAGACTCTCTCTTTTTTTTTTTTTAAATTTCCTCTGGTCCAGAGCCATCTCAAAGAGGATTTCTTAGTTCAGTCATAACTCTTACAGAGGATGGTGAGAAGGTAGACTCTGGCTCTTAGGGATTGGGGAACGGATAAGAGAAAAAAGATTATCTTTTCGTCATCAGTGTTGTCTGAAGTTTCAGAGTTCAAGCTGAAGAGTGGTTTGCACGTAGTCTAGAGGCCATGACACCTACCATTGTTGCCACAATGCCATTTGCCTGTGTGTGTTCCTCACTTCTGTTCTCATTAGATGCCAACTTTGTTGCTTATTGGTTCTTCCTTATAGTGATAGACAATGCCTAGCAACCCCATAGAAACTCTCAACCCACGAGTCATCATTAATACATCAAACCATTTCTCTCTCTTTCTCTCTTTCTGTGCTCAACTGCATGAATCTAGCTGTGATTACAAATCAGTCAATGCTGTCATAGTCAATAAAATCTGATCATCTGAGCTCCAGACTTCAATTGGCCATCCTCTTCCTGGCAGGGGACAGAAGGCTTAGGGATGTCAGTGCAAGTCAGACTTTAGAATCTAGTAGAAATCCTCAAGAGTGTTTTTTCTATCACCTCTAATATTCTGAGCAACTGTTCCCTCGGGCAATGACAATTGCAGATTGGATCTGTGTGTTCTCAAACATCCTTTGCTGTCTACAACTGCACAAAAAGGCTCCACAAGGTGGGTCAAGAAAATATCATCCTTTGTGGACAAAGATAATTGTAAGTGACAACCATGAATTCTTGTTCAATAGTTGTTTCTGTGATGAAGAAAATAGCCTGTGTTGTTCAACATGGTGGCTGCCAGCTATGGGACACTTGAAAAGTTGTGATTGCAACAGAAGGTCTGAGCTTCTCATTTTATTTAAGTGTGAAGAAAAGGATCTAAAGCAGCTATGCATCACTAGTGTCGACCATACTGCACAGGAAAATTCTCCAGAGTACTTCTATACAAGGTATCCAGCCCATTTCTGATGGCAAATTAGTGTCTTAATTCAAATATTTGTCACTCTCTTTTATGATGAGGGGCAGGGAGATGGCAGAACCAGCAGAAGCCCTTGCTGGTCACGCCTGATGACCTAAGTTCCATAGTTAGGTCCCATGGTGGAAGAAGAACACCTGTTTTCAAAAGTTGCCCTCTGATGCCCCACAAGGGTGCCACATCTCCAGGTTTCCAAATTAATTTTTCATAGCACACATTTAAAAACATTTTTATAGCTGGAGTTTTCTCTCCAGGTTCCGCCAAGCCCCGGCAGTCTGACAGCCCTCTTATAAAATAAACACACAGATGCTTATATTATTTACAAACTGTATGGCCATGCCAGGCTCCTTGCTAACTGTTCTTATATCTTAATTTCACCCATTTCTATAAATCTATACCTTGCCATGTGGCTCGTGGCTTACCAGCATCTTCACATGCTGCTTGTCATGGTGGCAGTTGGCAGTGTCTCTCTGACTCAGCCTTCCACTTCCCAGAATTCTCCTCTCTCCTTGTCCCGCCTATACTTCCTGCCTGGCCACTGGCCAATCAGTGTTATATTTATACAGAACAATATCCACAGCACTTTTTAGTTGATTTTGTCTCTTTCTAAGTGTGTGTGTGTGTGTGTGTGTGTGTGTGTGTGTGTGTGTGTGTGTGTGACAGTGAAGGGTTTAAACTTTCCCACTCTACAACTGAATTTAGGTTTCTGTTCTCTGAGAGGGGCAGACAGGTGTCTCTCTCAACAGAGGGCCATTTATCAACAAGTTACATTCAGGGATGAAGGAGAGAGCAGGAACAAGGCCTGCATCAGCCCCACTATGTCTCAAGGACAGTTCCTGCAACCTCTTTGAGATTTACCCAAATGTGTCCAAAGATAAAACCTCAGCCAATTAAAGGATGACTAATGTAACTGCTACTGGCTTAACCAATTATGTTTGAGATGACCTAACCATCCCTGAGATTCCCCTTTGCTGTGCTTAAAAGGAGCCTGCTGCTCCTCTCGGGGTCATCACCATTTTGTACAGGTAAACAACCCTGCATATGCTGGTAAATAAACGCTCTTTGCTGGAAAATAAATGCTCTTTTTCTTGCATACTATTTGAATCTGGGGTCTTCCTTCAGTGTTTTCTTGGACCCCTACAACAGGTGAGACATAATAAACAGGTGATTGCTGTTTGACTGTGACATGGCCCCATAGGCTCTGAGTTTAACCTAGAGGGTGACTATTTTGGAAGGCTATGGCACCTTAAGTAGAGCCTCACTAGAGAAAGTGAGTCCCTGAAGCCAGGCCTTGAGGTATGACAGCCTGGTTCCACTTCCTGTCTTTGATGCCTCCTGATTGTGGATTCGATAGGACCAGTCACCCCATACTCCTGCTGCTCTGTGTTTCTGCCTGAATTCACAGGGTCCCTTAAATCGTCAGCTCTAACAATTCCCTTTTCCCCCAAGTTGCTTTTTGACAAGCCACAGCAACGAGGAGAGTAACTAGTCAAGTGGTATGACAAAATCACAGAATTTGAAGAAGTGGATTGGTCATGTGGACTTGCTCACATAATCTAGACGTGATTCTTTTTGTAGCTGTTCTGGTCATCACACACAAACACACTGAGTCAGTAAGTTGTGACATTCTGTCTTTCAGAGCAGAAGCTCCTGTCTTCTGTTATTATGGTTCTGCATCAATCTAGCACCCAGAAAGCATTCAAAGTCCCTTTTTATTTAAAAATAAATTAATAGTTTATTGGGTCTTGCGTTTATAGGGAGCACCACATGGAATCTGCTGAGGGACAGAGGTGAACAGGGAAAGGGAAGAGGGGTTCTTAAAGAGCCCTTGCTCCGCTCCTTCTGCATCAGGCTTGCTCCCACCTTACCAACCCACTGACATTTCATAATGGCACCTTGAATCCCTCATGTTCCCTTTTTACTCTCCTTTGTAGGCAGAGTTTTCCTGTCCTGTAGTCACTCTCAAATAATCACTCAGAGGCTTAATATTAATTATAAATGCTTGGCCAATAGCTCAGGCTTATTACTAACTAGCTGTTACATTCTAACTTAACCCATATTCCTTATTTATGCTCTCCATGTGGTGGTACATTTATTAACATGCCACATTCATTTCCTGCTCCCTCTGCATCTGGCTGGAGACTCCAGTCTCTGCCCTTCATCCTCCCAGCATTCTCCTAGTCAGCCTCTCTTGCTTAACCTTATTCTGTTCAGCTGTTGGCTAGTCAGCTTCTTTATTAAACCAATCACAGCAGCATATATCCACACAGTGTAAAGGAATATTCCACAGCGCTCCTTGTACTTTCAGAACACATTATTCAACATGGAACATCCTAGTATAGTTGGATGCCACTGTGTCACTTTTTCATTCTATGAAATAAGGTTAGACTACTGGGATATTTGAGGTTCTGGGTTTTGACTCCTAAAGCACCCCTCTTACCTACACCCATCCAACTGAATCCATGGCATGTTCTCAACTCTTAATTTCACTTATTATTAGTCTTTATTCCGACTCCACCAACAGGTTTGCACTATGTATGCATTGCTCATTGTTGAACTTCATAACTCAGTGCAACCACAGGAGCTTGTTTTCTGCTAAACTCTTTCATTGAGTTTGGTCTGTGGGCAGCAGCATCTCAGAATGCTTCACTCCACTGCATGCCCTTAACTTGCTCTTACGCCCCAGTATCTCCTTTTACTTCTGAGGTTTTGCAGAGCATTAAACTGAGGTTTCAATGATTTTCTCTCTGGGCTGAGAAACATCTCCCACCTCTTCTTACTGTCCCTGCTGTGGAGAAGCTGCTGCTGTGGCCTTCACTTCTGAAGAGAATCTTCCTTGTTACCCCAGTAGATTTTGTCATCCTTTTCTGTGTCATTGTTTTGTGCTTCTGGTACTTTGAGCAAGGTTTTCTTTATATTTCTTTTTTCTCTTGGCATTCAGGGAGCACTGCCAATTTTAAGACCCCTGTTAGTTTTCATTCTCTTAATTCTAGGAAGTCCTCAGCCTTCTTTTCCCTAGCTCTGTGTCTTTAATATTCCCCCTGTTATTTGCTTCTACAAATAGCATCAGAGAATGATGCTTTTGGATGGCGGCTACAGATGTTTAGGGTTTTCATTTTGGCTTTTCATCTCATGCTACATTGGAAATAGTTCTTCAGCCCAGTCTCCCAAATGGTTGATTTGCTTGTCAGCTGTTAGGGCCATTTCCTGAGATTTTAAGATGCTGAACTATAATCTGAGGCTCATGACACATTGGTATCATTGTTTCAGCAAATTTCAATTCTCCATCTTGCTCACTTGTTTTCATGGGACGATAAACACCCATGAACATGCTCTTGAGAGCAATAACCAAACATACATATCCCCTCATACAAGCCTACGTGTTTCTCCTTTATTTTGTGTGTGTTTCTCCTGCTCGCTTGTCTTAAACTTTGTGTTTATTTTTAATTTGCTTTTGGAAACTTCCCACACATTGATATATGTCTAAAATAAATGGCTTATTTTAATGAATTTTATAATTTACCTAAAGAAAATGTAATCTCCAGGGACTTCATATTTTCAATTATTATTAGCATTTTGAACTTATCCAGATTGCTTATGTGTAGGCTCTTCATTTTTCTACTGCATGTCTACTGGATGATTTTTAAAATATGTCAGTTTCATTACTTATTAATCTACACTCAGGTTAATGATATTCAGCTTGTTCTATTTTAAAAAAATAAGCATTCAACTCAGAGCATATTGAAGAGGGAAGGCTTTAGTACACAGTCCTAGAGGTCAAGCCAATTGTTTGAAGGGCTTGAGAGGGACCACGGAGACTGTTGTTGTCTTTTGCAGAGACACTTTCAGGACAATTGTCCGAGCCCCATTTTCTGTTCTCTGTGCTCCCTGTTCAGTTGGCAGCCATGGTTGGAGCTGGACCATTTGCTTTACTGTTTTTCTTTCTGAACTTCCTGTGGGTATCATGCAATCCATGTTGCTGGCTAGACGTCTGGAAAACACAGTGTTTTGTTATTTTTCCACATAGACATGAGTCTGGAAGAGAGTAGCTAAGGGTCTGCAATCTAGTAGCTATTTAGGGCTCCTCCTGAGCATGTGACACCTCTAGGCCAGGGGCCAGTGAACATTGAAGCCAACCATTATATGGTGATTATCATTCTTTTCTGATATTCATTCTGAAGTATCCAGAACTCCATGACACCACATTCTTGCTAGCGTTTCACATCACAGAAGACTCTCGAGTTTTGCCAGTTACATGGGTATGGACAGTAGATACCCTGGTGCAGGCTTCCTTTGCATTTCCCAGTTGCTGATGCGGTAGACATCATCGTTTGATGTATTTATTTCCCACGAACTCTGTCCTATACCCAGTTTGTTGCTGGTGTTACTGTTTTGAGATAAGGTCTTACACTATAGCCCAGGCTGGCCAGCAACTTGCTATATAGCCTAGGCCGGCCAGAAACTCATAGTTACACTCTTGCCCAGGCATCCTAAGTGCTGAGGTTACAGGCATGAACCATCAGGCTCTGACTAATTGAAAAAAATTTTAATATTTTTCTATTTTTTTAATTATTATATTCATCATTATAAGGACAGAATAGCTTGTATTAGATAAATATTTCCATGAACAGTTAGTTTTTACATAATGGACAAAACCAATCAAAAAAAATTTCAATGCTTCTACAGCTTGTTAGAAAGCACCTGAAAAGTTAGAAAACAAAGGTAAACTAGCTAAGACACATGACTTGAGAGTAACTAATTACACTGGGTGAGACCCTTTTTTATGGTTATTTTTCTTCCAAAATTCTCCTCCACTCACACTACAGAGCAGTGTCAGAGCCCCTGAAGAAATTAATGGTCTTACTGAATAAGACATCAAAGACAAGAGTTAGGCACTGCCTAAATGCCTGGCAGTTGAGAGTGTGAAGTCAGAGAAACACAGTGGAGGGAAAAGCCCAAACATGTACACAAGCTTCTAGCAAATTCTTGGCAGAGTCTTGCACTGCACATACACATAACAAAAATAGCTAAAGAAATCAATGACAGGGATGAGCATTCACTTGTCTGGGTTATATCGCCCTGCTCCAGGATGGAATGTACCGGTTCAGAGGAAACAGCTGTAGAACACAGAGCCTCATTTGATCTCACTCTTTACCTCAGGCTGACCTTGAATTCTGGTCACAGAGCAGCCCTCCTGCCTCAGCCTCCCCAAGGCTGGAATTACAGCTTGTTTTGAATGTCAAGTCATTGTTGGAATGACTTTCCACCCACAAAAATCCAACAGGAGTGCAGTCTTGATTTTTCTCAGCAGTTTAAATATTTACACCCCAAATTCGATCAGAGGTTATTGTTGTAAATTGTATGAGCTACAGGTCCAGTTTTGGTGTGGTTGAAATGACTGTCTACTTGTCAGAGAACTATTTCAAAACACCCATTTCACCCACAGTAATTAAGTGAGACCTTGGTTAGACACTTTCCACGGGTCTTCAGACTTCTTCTTAGACTTCCTGTTGTATTCACCCATTTATCTGCCCATGTGTGTGTTGGCCCTGTAATCACTTAGTGGGTTTTGTTTTGTTTTAATAGTCATTCTTCCTGGCTTCTTTTCCTGGCTATTTTTACATGCTCTGTTTTCCCACACAAACTTTAGTTCAACTTGTCTAACTACCTACAGTTGATTACCTACAATTGCTCTTTAGTATTTTTGTGAAGATTGCATCAAACCGATAGGTTAACACAGAAGAAATGCACGTCTTTACAGGGCTGAGTTTGTCACACTAGCTTGTGCCTTTCAGAATGATTCAAAGTTGCCATTATCTAGGCATTTGCACATTCTTGTTTAACACAATCTTAAGACAGTTTTCACTGCCACGGTTTTCACCCTGTGTCTTGTAGATCAGAGATGCTTGTACACCTGCTTTCAATGTTGCATTGTCCACAGCCACGTCACAGACTAGCCTGGGTGTCCATCAACAAGAGAATGGACACAGAAGATGGTCCCCACAAGAAAGTACAATTCAGTTATAAAGAAGGAGAGTCTGTCATGCTTAGGCCAATGGAGGAAGAGGGTCTCATCGTAATAAGCATGATCCAGTCTGAGAAAGACAAATACCAATAAAAGAAGGCTAGTAGACGCCAAATTCTGTAAGGCTGTAAGATGGAGCCAACTGCCTTAGTCATCCTCTTTCTTTGAAAGATACAAACTAGACTCAGAGATTTCTAGGGCTTCCTCTCCCACCTCAGGTTCAGGGTGAGAGAGCTTGTTTCATTTTTGCCTTTAATGGTTGGACCTGTGTGTGTGTGTGTGTGTGTGTGTGTGTGTGTGTGTGTGTGTGCACGTGTGTGTTATGCACTGAACGATACAGCCCAGCAGAGGGACCTTAGAGAACCGTTGGATGATGTCTCCACTCAACGGGCTTTGAGGTTAAAGCATTTGACTTGGAAGGATTATTCTCAAGCCCTAGGACCTGGTGGAATTTGCTTTGCAGATTTGGGACTTCTTTAAGCCTCCCAGTCTCAGGTATTTTGTTATGGTAGCCTGAGCAGAGTAATTCAAACAGCAAGGGCATTGTTTTTTGTGGAAAAAGTTATAGTTATTTAGTCAGTTCATTCTGTTTTGGGAGGGATAGGGAGAGAGATTGGTTACTACACAGATGCCATTATCTTTAACTATGGAATAACTATGACACTTAATCAACTCAATGCTTTATTTCTGGATCTACTTGTCTTGATTCCTGATGTGTTTGTACTTCTCTAGTCAGTTTCTGGGTGTGTCATTTTATTCTCTCTTACAGTGTTTGGATTGAATAATTTGATATTTTCCCTACCGTGGTCATTGAATTTTATATATTCTCTTATTGATGACAACTGTGATGTCTAGTGTGTGTGCTTCCATAACAAAATGTGACATTAGCGGTGTCGTCACCCTCAGTCTAAACAGCCCACGACCTTGTTCTTTCTCTGACTGAACTCAACACTTTATTTATTTGGTCAGTGGCATCATGTAGTGATACTAATGTATGCGCTAGGGAATTTTATTTTATTTTTCACTTATTGTTAGAGACATGTTTTACTTACTGGATCTCTAGATCAATGATTTTGGTTTTATAGTTCTGCAAAGTTAAGTAGTACATTTCCTCCATTTCTTTTGTCTACACAACATCAAATTTTCTTATATTGTGTCCAGTGGCTCCATTTGGGATCCTGTGACCAAATGTGGGAATCATGGAAGCTTTGGCAACAGAAAGAGGTATCTGAATGTGTAATGATGAGAAATTAACAATCAAATAGGAAATAAATGTGGGCTGTTTCTGGCAGTGTGCAGCCGTGTGGCATGGTAGCAGTAGCATGCACAATACAAATGTATGTGCAGTGTATTCACAACCAAGGACGCAGTAATACACTGTGTGTGGTGTGATGCCATGCACACTGTATCCTTGGTTGTGAATACACAACATGCACACTTCACACTGTGCATGCTGTCATACCACACAGGGCCAATTAACATGGCCAGAAACACCCCAACTCAAATTTTAGACTACTGTACATTATTAAATAATTAAAACCTACAGTGTTTTACTGTACATACACAGTTTTCTGCTCCTATAGAAACATCATGGTTTAGTTGTGAGAACCAAAAACTTTTAATATTTTCGTACTATCACCCCTCATCATGTGACTATCAAATTAGTACATATTTGGCTTGTATTGTATTAGACAGACAAGCACTTCCATCTCACTAGTATATGAATTTGCTTTCATGTTTAATAAATGGCAATATTGTGTGCCTGCCAAAGGACTGTTTTTTATAATAAATGTCTTAATTTATAATAAGATACTTGGTTTATATATCTACTTTGTACGTACCTTAGGGTTCATTTGGGCAAAAAGAGTCACAAGTAGAAAAAGTTTCAGGAGCTCTGAACTATAGGGATCTCCAAGCTGACCTCCTCTGGTCCTTACACGGAGCTGACCTCCGTGGTCTTTACTTTGTTACCTTTCCTTATCTCCTCAGTTCTTCCCACTGGACTGTGAGTAGCTTCCAGACATGCCTCCTTTCGCCCGTCCTCCCTGAACTGTGTCAACACTGGTATTTAAGCCATCCATAGAATTTTTGATTTCTACAGATGGATTTTCATTTCTAAAAGCCTGTTTCCTCCACATTTTTTCTATTCTCAATAATTTCTTAATGAATGTTTCGCCTTATATTGAGTATTTTTCATTTAAAATCATCTCATGTAGCCATGACATGTATCCCACAAGTCAAACATCTGCAGTTTTTGTGAGTCTAAATCTGTTGTCTCTTATTTATGCGTACTGATGTTAATAGCAGTGATTTTGCTAATTTTGTTTGTGTGTTGATTACTTGATCTTAATCATGGCGATTCCTCCAGGACTGATGTGTTTACTGAATCCTCTGTGACTCTCGCTCCTTAAACCTCTGAGTTTCGTCCATTTGCTTAGCCTGATTATTGCCTTGCTGGACTTTTTCTAGTAAGTTCTACTTACTTCACGTTTCTTTTTACTTGCAATTTTTTTGGATTGAGTGTTTTTATTATTGTTGTTCTGTTGGACTTAATTTTTTCTCTCGCACTCGAATCTATGTGATCTCCATCTATGTATTGGTGTTCAAGGACTTTTCACCATTCCAGATAATGTCACAAAAATGTAAGTCAAATAAACAACTTCATTTATATCTGAAGAAAAGTGGTACCTGGAATTTAAAGGAGTTTATCTGGGGCTGCCTTGCCCCTGGTTCCCTACTGAAGACTTCCGACCCCATCGTCTGCCTCCCCGTTGGCTCCTCAGTGTTCCCTTCTGTTCTCGCTCAGTGCAGCCCTTCAGTGCCGTGGGTCCTAGCCTAATTCTCCATGTATCCCTAACCCGACTCCTCACCTCTCCCACCTCACATGAGAAACTTTAACTCCTGTGTTTTAAGCAGTATTTATCAGTATTTCTCCGGAGTCTTCCCAGAAGAACTTGCTCACATTTTATGAAGCCAACCATACCTCCAAGAATTATTTTGAAAAGGCAAATCCTCCAATGTAGTGACCATTCACGATGGCTTGCTTGTGAACCTTTGAGTTTTTCCCCAATAATTACTTTTCTCATACTTAAGATATTAACTAGTTTTTAACTGCCATGCTTGTTTAATAAGCTATTATTGTCTTTTCAAATGTGTATGTATCTAATGAACCCTTCTTAGCTACAACTTTGTTGCTTAGTTTTGTCGTGTGCTTGAGAACTCTAGAAAGTGGAGAATGGAGCAATAACCATGCCTGCATGTAGCCAGTGCCACAGTAAGAGAGAAGGATGGCACCTGGAGTCTTTACCTGTCAGCATCACTCAAAGGCATTGTTTTCCTTGTTTGCCAAAGAGCAAGTAAGTATTTCAGTCTTTCCTTAGTCTAGCCTCAGATACTAAATGTGTGTACAAAACCCCATTTAAATCACTCAATTATTTCTAGTCTTCTGAATCTAACCCTCACAGGCTAGATTCCCAAGTGATTGGTGTCTTTCTGATCTCATTTCACTAAGGAAGAAATCTTTGCTCATTGTGGGTTTGAGTCATCTTCGAAGGAAATCACTTCTAGAAACTTCAACTCAAAACTCAAAGATTTCAAGTTCAAGTAATTCTTCTGGGATAAACTACATGGTGTGTGTCTGTAAACGCACACACACACTTCATCATGCCTGTATCAACCTATATGTTAATACACACACATACACATTATATATATATATATATATATATATATATATATATATATATATATATATATATATATACCTACATGGCACTAAAATCTGTAAAAATTGTTCCCCTTTAATATGTTCCTCATTTTGAGGTAAGTTTTTCTAGTTTATGGAAATTATCTTTGATTTTTCAAGTGCAAGTGTAGATTAGTTAATTTATATCTCTTTATATCATTCATGTGAGTGTGGTGAGAAATGTAGAGATTCCATTTATGCTGTCTGTCATTTCAAACAGAACACCCTCTTTAGACTCCACGTCATTTTTAATCTGATATAATGCTTTTTTTTCCAGTGAGAAGCCTTCTGCTCCCTCTTTTTCCGTGAGATGACACTTGCCAATCTGTTCAAATGCTTCCTTGAGTTGCTGCAAGTCCTAAGATGCAGTTAAGTAAGTGGTACTCTTGAACCTCCTTAATGAAGGCGGTGTTCAGAGAGAGATTACAGTAAAGGAGGCGCCCAGCTTGCTGTGCTGGGGGAGTTGCCATTACTTTGTGATAGGCACACTATTGTCCTGGCTCCATTGTTGATTCTGCTTGCGTGATTTGAATCCTTGAACGTTTGTTTCTGGTGTCACAGTAAAATGGACTCTAGGTAATGCCACAGATACCTAAAATGCTCTTAGTTTTCGATGAATGAAAGAAGGTAGTAAAATATTTTCTTTGCAGCTCACCTTTGAGTTCTATTAAATACCAGAAATGTAGAGGATGGTGTTCAAGGCCACCTCACCCAATTATTTCATGGTAGACTGAAACCCCCTCTATGCGGGAGTCCTCTGAAGTGGGATGAATATCGTCAAATTCTTCAATGGATTCCTAAACACATGTTTTCATTTCCCTCCCACAGATAATGCAAAGTGCACGGACCCCCATGGAGCACCACTTGTGATTTCTGTTCTGTCTCTACCTGAAGGGGCTTTTTTAAGGATTTATGCCCTGAATAGGAACTGCCAGTTCACTAAGTAGCCGCCTCATAGTTCTGCATTATTCCAACGGTGCAAGCAACAGCTGTGAATGAGAGAAACGCATATCAACGCACAGCTTATGGAGCTCAATATGTTACTTCTGTTTATTCAAAAGACCACCTGTGTTTCTGGGGGAAATTGGAGATGTTCCAAAAGGGAATGAAGATGCAGCAGACAGGCACGGAGCCTTCAGAGCTGTAAGCCTGGGCATCATTGCTTTAGGTTAAACATACCATGACAGCCTCGCGGGAAACTACTCCCAGAGTCCACAGCACAGCATTTTGGGTTAGAATATTAATTAACAAATAGATAGCAAAAACATGCAGCTCTTGCTCCTTACACATGAAGGGGTACAGCATTACAGCTATCATGGTGAGGAGAAAATTATACTGAGAATGGAAATTATACTGGTAAGTGAAAAGAAATGACCCTGGTGTCCATTTTTTTTTAAGCTGTATTTTCTGTGTTGACTTTTTTACATCTGTGGAAGGACTTTCGTTAACTGTTAATATGTACTGTGTTCTGTTTCCTCTTGAGTAGATAATTCACTCTGTTTCCTCCAGGTTACTGAGGGAAACTGAGTCACCTCTGAGTTTGTCAGGGTTTCTTGTCCATTAAGAATTTCACACACACACCACTGCAGTAGTTTCTGACATTAAGGGAGAGTGCTGGAGGGCAAAGGGGAATAACCAGTGAATAGACTGACTGACTGAACAGACCAGTTATGTCCATGATGGCCTCGAACTTGAGAGTTACACAGCCGTAATAACATCAGGTGGGTCTGTGTGAACAGTGTTGGAGTTTTAAGAGGGAGCTTGGGAAGTTTCCTAATTCCTTATGCTCCCATGAAAGCTTCATGTCAGTATTGAAGATACCCCTTCAAAACCTTGTCACCTACTCTAAGCCAGGCTTCCATGTGACTTTTCCCAAGATGTTTCTTTACATATCCTCTGAGTGTATGCTAGGGTCCCACAAACAACTGCAGATTATTTTACAACAGCAAAATAATCAGCCCTGTGACAGCAGGCTGATCTGGAAGTTACATTTGATTATAGTGGGGAGGGGGAATAGAGTCTCACTACCTAACCCAGGCTAGCCTTGAGCACATAACCCTCCATGCCTCCCCGACTACAGTGCTGGCATTCTAGGCACAGAACACGAGCACATACCAGCTTAGAAGCTGCCTTTTCTAAATATCTTCATCTCATATTCCCCTTCCTCACTCCCCAAGCTTTGGTTTAAAAACAGAGACTCGAGAAGCAAAATTTTCTAACATAATGGGCCGTATTCTATCATTTTTTTGTCCCATGGTGTTTCTGTCATTCTCAAAGAATTCATTGACTGTTTTTCTAAACATGAACTTGGGTAGAGAAGCAGGGTAGAAAATATTAGATAGGAATTTTTGTTCTGGAATCTAGACTATTCCTTTGACAAAAGTCAGCAGAACACTGATCTAGGCTCAGTGGTATTTTCTTAGTGGAAGCAGGAGGAAGCACACAGGAGATCAAAGTGTAATGTAGGAAAAGCCTAGAAATGGTGACAGCAGGGGACGAGATGCTGAACACCCAGGTTTTCTGTGCTCTCGCTCACTCTACCTGTATTTTCAGCGTGAAGTTGTTGATGTGATCTGCCACACAATGTGTATTTGTGTGGCTGGCGTCCTGGGCCAACACAGCTGAGCAGTCTAGTCACGGCCAGTTAATTGGTGGAGAGGAAGAAATGTCTAGACCTGCCTATCAGAAATTTCCCAACTGCTCCTAGCCCGGCTGGTCTACCTGCAAGTGGGTTTAGGAGCCAAGGTCTAGTGAGAGAAGCCACCGCAATCATGACAATTTGTCAACGAAGAGCTCTGAGCCCATGTTTCTGTAAGTAAAATTCCTTTTGTTATTTTATCCCTTTTCTGTCTTTGCTGGTATAACTGCTAACTGTTAAAAAGTGGGGCGGGGGGCGGGGGGGAAACCCACTCCAGATTTTGTTCTTTGTTTTTATCTCCTTGCTCTGTATTCTTCCTTAGAAAGAATCAAAGGCATGTTTTCCTCTGCTCTCAATAAAAATTGTTTGAACAGCATTTCTCAAAGGTAGCTGAGGAATCACCAGTCTCATGAGTATGTAGCAGAGCATTAGAAATGTCAGGCATGGGTCCCTAACTCAGGCCGACTCCGTCAGAAACCTTGAGGTAAGATCTGCATGTTAATGAGTTCTCTAGCTAGATTTTATGAACTGAATTTGAGGATTTGTGTGGGCAGTAGGAGATTAATTTTTGTGTTTGAGCTCTCTCAAACATATTTGGCTGGATGGTCTCAGAAAAGAGAGGTCAAGGGACAAGCAGGGGCCATTATAAATGAAAAAGTTGAATTTTCCAGACCAGGAGAAGGAAGGCAATGATAGAATTTGCACTTGGAGAATGGGGCCCATTCCATAAAATGTTTTTGTAGATGGCAGACCTCCTAAGGACTGCCCAGAAGGGCACCTGGAGACAGATCACCAAGCCTGTAATCTTGAGAGAGGCGTGGAAGGTCCTGGTTGCTGACTCTGGACTGGAATCTATGGACATGGTTAGTAGCGCTAGTCAACAATGAGAGTGCCTTGTGAGCTTGCATGATGGCTAAAACAGAAAGCTGAAGACCCCTTCCCAGGACCATTGAACTGCGTCAGCCCAGGCAATTCAGGCAATCTCAACAAAATTGGTCAGATTCCTGTCATGTTTCAATTCCAATTTTCTTCCAATTCTAGCTGGTGGGAAACAAGATTCAGTACATTTCCAAAAAGTAATAAAACATAAACTTTATACGTGTATGGAAGAAACTATTGATAGCCATTGCACACGAAGGGGTGACAAATATGTGTCTTTCCCCCCTTTTTTTCTTAATAAAAATGGAAACGTCTTATATCTAACATCCTCTGAGAAAACACTCTTTGGAAGTGTTTAAATATTTATTCTGGTTAACCAGCTGGCACAAAGGAAAATATGCCTCTATAAGAAAAAAAAAGAAGAAGAGAAAAAAATGAACGTGTGTGTAGAGAATAAAAGCAGTGGGACGGTGTGCCCGGTGTAAGGCTGACCCTGGAAACCTCGGCATGCTGAGGAAAGAAGACAGGACAGGAGATAGGACCTGAAGTCCCAGCCCAAGCGCGCGTTAGCTGTGGGACCTCAGGTGGGTGCCTTCTTGCTTCTGCGATGTAGTTTCATTATCACTAAGGCTTCTTCTCATCAATGGGGTTCTGCTTGGACATTATGTGGAGACAATGGCTTTTCCAGGTTATCACCCCAGCACATCAGAATCCCTTTGCGTTGCTTCCATCCTTTCCTGCAGTCGCTTCTTTATACGTGGTAAGTGTTACAAGGGAGAGACTGTATGCGTTTAGTTCTTCCAGGTCCCTATGACTGGACGGCGGGTTGGCATGGAGATGTCAGCCATGTTATGGGAAGAAAGAGGAGCAGGGGTGTTTTCTTTCCATAAATGACATTTAATTTCATTCCATGAGAGGAAAGCTTTTGTTTTAATTTTCGGAAGTTTGTGCTTTCAAGGCGATATAGATGCATGAAGTCTGAGCGAGAGCTATGGCTCTGAGGGGCTGTGGGGCAGCATTCACCTTTGCTTCAGATGCATCATTGATCCCAAAGATATGAGTGCGGATGGAAGGAAGAGAAAAAAAAAGAGGGAGGGGGGAGTAAGACAAGGAAAGGGTGGAGAGTCACGACAGGAAGAGGACACATGAAGAGTCTCACAAAGCAATTTTCTTCTCAGCTCAGGACACAAATCATTCTGTAGAAAATGCTTCACAGGTGACCATCTGTTTTCCATGTGATGGCTGGCCAAATCCTACAGAGACATAGTCCAGTGGATGTGTGCCTTGACTGTGGCCCATGCCCTCTTCTGAGTACTTTGAGTCCATGATGGGACCGAGATAACCTCGGCTCTGTGGCTAGAGATCAGTCATTTTCCTATATTGATTTCCCCCTCTTGTCCTTCTGTGCTGTGGTTTCCTGAACCACACACACTCATGCTTGATTATATTAGAATGGGAATAGTTGAATCATCATGTGATTCTTATCTCCTGATATCAAGATTCCTTCTATTTCTTATTGTCTTCCCACTTATATCAAAAGACACCCTATCATATTTTTCCCGGTCACCAGAATCTTGTATCTGTGATTGGGAGAGGTTGCAGAGAGGGGAACCAGTTCCAAGCAGGTTGCCAAAGTGACTGACTCTATAAGGAACCAGCATGATGCTCCATACTATATGGTTACCCAATATTCATGTGTGCTGCTAAGTGCCAAGGTGACAGAGGTCTTCAAAAAGGATGAAATGAGATTCAACAGAGCATTTTAATGCAGCTTATCTCACTCATCCTCAATTATTAGGACTATGTTCACTACTGTTTTTAGAAATGTGCATGCAAATGGCATCATTAGTCTCTAATTAATGCTGCTTGTCCCTGGGAGCTCTGCAGCAGCCTCTCGGTGACGTGAAGGACACTGTCTACGCAGGTGGCCCCGGCACTGTCAGTATTCTTACTCACTGTGTACAGTGAGGATGCGCCTTATGTGGACTTCTGTCTCCTCCATGCCTCATGCTCCGAGAGAATCCTGCTCTCCCAAACAGGTCAAAACAACTGTTCAGAGACCATCTCGTATTTTTCTTGTGCACATGAGATATCTTACAAAGTGCCTTCCGGTGTAGAATTGAATCGGAGCTCTAGTCCATTCGAGGAGAAAAGTGTCCAACCACGAACAAAGGCTCAAAGTTGTCAGCATATGATTTTGCATGCGATTTGCATGCTAATGGTCCAATGTCAAAACACACAGTCATCTACCTGTCCCCTTTCCTTCCCCTCTATTGTCAAGATGAGCTGATTGGTCTTATTAAAATTAACTCTTCAGCCTCTCCCAGCCTCAACTGTAACAAGATGAAAAGCTGCTAACAATGACAAGAGATGTACATTGTTCCCCTTCTGTGGAGCACCTCTCATGTCGGCAAAGCTAACGGCAAAGAGTCAGTTGCGTGGAACTGCCAGTTTCTAAGATGATAGATTGCTAGCTGTTAATCTCGTGCTCCAGCCCAGTGAGTGTTTCCATTGTCTAATTCCTGGAAAGTTCAAAAGAAATTTTTTTTTTCAAATAATAGGTCGAATGTTGCTTCCAAATTGATTCGTTTTAAAATTAAAAAAATTAAAATGTCTATGTTTACACACTTGCACTACTCCTGTTTCTATATGATTAAGTGTTTCAGATGCTTAGGAACAGAAGAGAAGCTAAATGAAGCGCATACCAAGTAGAAAATTTTAATGAGGGACGTATTTGTCCTAGGATGGCATTCCTGATGTCATTTTGATGGGTAGAATGAAGATTTGTTAGAGGAAGATGCTTCCCCCAAATTAATTGCAGAACAGGCTGCATCTGGAAATACTTGCTAATAGGGTGAGAAACTTGATTTCTGAGTCCAATTAATTCAGAAGTGACTCTAGGTCTCTAGCCCTATTAAATCTCACCCACACACCCACACACATATGTATGCACATATACCTACATACACACCTCACCACACACACACACCCTTCCTTAATAATCTGGAGAATTGTGCCAGAGATAATGGCAAGGTTTGAATACTTACTCAGAGGTTTAAAATTATTGCTAACTTTAGGCATCATGCAGGAATAGAAAGGAACATAATGGAATCCTTGTCCTCAACTCAGTTATGATCTAGCTGGGAAGGTGAGTCAGCATCACATGAAAGAATAGCTAAAATTTTACACTGCAGAAATCTACAAGAGACAGAGACTGTGAGCTACGGGGGTCAGGAAGCATTCTTAAATCCCAGGAAAGATGCACACTATCAGTCTGTGCCCACGTACTTGGCTAATACTGCGAGCTTAATTTGAATATGAAGTAGCAAAGGGTAAGGCCATTCCTGTTGTTTCTTGCCTTAATAACCACTAATAAATTCTTGTTTTTTTGGTTTTTTGGTTTGTTTTGTTTTTTGGAAAAAAAAAAAGGGTTTCTTTGTGTAGCTATCGCTGCCCTGGAACTCACTTTGTAGACCAGGCTGGCCTCAAACTCACAGAGATTTGCCTGCCTCTGCCTCCCGAGTGTTTACCGTACAAAAGAAGCCACTAGGCACAACAAAACTCACCATAAAAGTTTATTAAGGGAAGGGAACAGGAAGGGTATGTATAGGCCTATGGAATGACCGTGCAGGAAGAGAGGGAAGGAATAGGTAGAACCCGCTTTTACAGGCTCCCCCTCTCTGCACATGCCCATATAGCCTTCTGTAGCTGTGCCACGCATGTGCATAGATTATGTGAACATGCAGCACATGGATTACATAGTACGTAAGGCCCTAGGATGACTAAGCATCTTGCCTGCCTACTGGACAGCACACACAATCATGTAGCTGGGGGAGTGGCTAGGAATTCTAATACCGAGTACTGGGATTAAAGGCTTGTGCCACCACCGCCCGGCCCACTAATAAATTCTTTAACTTGAATAGCACAGTAGGGGTTATAGAACTCTTCTTATATTTGCTACTTAATTTTATAATCATAACTTGCAGGTGAAAGCATTTTTGATTAAAATACTGTCTGAGAAAGAAATGACTTTTCAAACTTCCATAGAAATGGGGTAGCTAAGGCTAGACTTGAACTCTGGTCTTCTGATGACATGCACCAAGTGTCTGGAGACTTTGGTAAGGGTGAGACCATATAAACTTTGTCTAATAGGCTAGGATTTTGGATGATGAGCACTAGTATCTAGTGGTATTTGCTTCACCCATGACCTTGGTCTATATGATCTGAAGGAGGAGTTGCTTCTTGCTGTTGTACATGATCTCTTAAAAGGAAAGGGAGAGGGGTCACGAGGCCCTGCCCCCTGCTTCCAGTTTCCTGGTCTGATAGAACTGCCAGGTGGATTCGCTCAGTCAGTTCAGAGGACAACTTCAGCTGTCTACTCAGTTCTGTATTTGTGAGTGTATTTCCTCAATTTACCCTAATAAATTTCTCTAATACTCCTTAAGCAGACTCCCATGGATTTCTCCCTTTACAAGTAAACTCTGAATCTCTGCTGAGAAGTTACCATCAAATTCATCATGTGGTTTATGCAGTTAGACAAAGATGAGGAAATGGTTGGCAATAGATTAACCATGATCTCCACCACAGTACAATACACCAGTTCAGGCCAACATTTTATGGTGGAACTGAACTTCATGGTTAGAGGTTGTCAAAGAAATGGGGAAAAAACGAACAAAGATTTTCTGAGTATAACTGACAAGATGGATGCCGTTTGGCTATGGGGCTAAAGAAAAAGGAAGTGTCAAAGTTGGTATCTGAATTTTGTACTTGAAGAACTGAGAATGAATGATAGTTTGTCCCCACCCTATGAAAGACATAGGGATAAGCATTAGGTGTCTTTTCCAAAGGATATGATATGTCTGCACTTGGACAAGCTGAGAGGTTATCCCATTGAATAATAACACAAATGTGGATTTGAGAGGGTTTTCAAAGGCATCACCATTTACATTAGGAATCTCTCTGTCTGATGGGCTTGAAGGGAACTATGAAGGGTGAAGGACTGGTTATGGTGAGGATAGCCATGCTTCCTGGTCAGTAAACACTTTATTTTTGATTGACTCTTAATCTATATATGCCACCTTAGCCTGCACTATATTTCTGTTCCATGAATATGGATCCAAACAAAGGAATCACCACAAGAAGTATTATCTATCTCAAATCCTTCTAGGCTCACCTTTGGGCAAGAAATGCTTATTCAAGAACCAGAGGATTTTTCTCATACATGGATCCTAGATCTTAGCTTTTATACATGTGTGTGGTGAGATTGAGTATAGGTCATGGAACTAGAAAGGGGACAATAAGAGGGGGAAAAGGAAGTCTGAAGGAAGTATGAGATAAAGGGTTAATAAAAGACATGTGACATGTTGGCAGAAAGGGTAGTACTGGAGAAAAGGAGGATATAAGTTGGGGGAAGGTGGGGGAAAGGAGAGGAGTCTGGAAGAACAACCCAAGTGAAAATGCTGCAAGAGAATCCATCATTCTTCAAGCTGATTAAAAAGCAAGCAAAGGAGGAAAGAACAAAATGCTGCCATGCTCCCACAGAATGATGGTTGGGTGGCCAGCAGCCATCTCTGAGAAGACTCCAGTTGAGCATGTGATAACAGAAAGTGATTTTGAGTTTAAGGACTTACTGTTTTAGTCACTGTTCTATTGCTGTGAAGAGACCACGACCAAGGCAGCTTATAAAAGAAAATATTGAATTGGGGACTTGCTTACAGTTTCAGAGGCTCAGTCCATTATCCTTATGGTGGGAATCAGATAAGCATTGTGCTGGAGCAGTAGCTTAGAGTTACATTCTGATCTGCAGGCAGAGGGAGAGATGCTGAGCTGGTGTGGGCTCCTGAAACCTCAAAGCTCACCCCAGTGACACACTTCCTCTAACATGGCCATACCTATTCCAACAAGACTACACCTCCTAATCCTTCTAATCCTTTTCAAGAGTGCCACTCCCTGATGACAAAGCATTCAAATAGATGAGCATGTAGGGATCATTCTTACTAAACCACCATGAGGACTGAGGACAGAAGCTGTAGTTGGAGGATGTAGAAGCAGGCACTGTGGTCTGTATGTGGCTCTTCAAATCAGTATGCTGCAATCAGCACTGTGACAGTGTTAAGACATACTGTCTTTAGAGGTGACTAAGTCATAAGTGTAGCATCCTTATGAAAGGGCTTAGTGGTCTTACCCATGGGCTAGTAGGAACTAGCCAGCCTCTTTGCCTCTTTCATTGCTTCTGCTTCATGAGGACTCCAGGCTTCTCCCCTCTGGAGGACCCAACAGCAAAGGCACTGCCCTCACCAGACTTTGAACCTGCAGGTGCCTTGATCTTGGATTTTTCCAACCTACCAAGGTATGAGAAATAGATGTTTCTTGGGTATAGATTATCCAGCCTGTGGTATTTGGCTATAGTAACATGAATAGCCTGAAACACTAGGTACTCAGACCATTTGTTTGGAAATCGTGGGAAGAGAAGGAAGAACTAAATAGCCGAAGCAATCTCAGGCAGCCTTGAGTCAACTGCTCGGCATTTCAGCACTTTCTGTGGGAAGCCCTGTAACACCATCTCCAACACGCGGTCTAGAGCTATTTTGGATGTTTGTTTGCTGTTAAGTAGATTGAGAGAAGAGACATAGATTACCATTAGAGGTGGTAGCAGCTTTGGAGAAAACTATCACCACATATCAACGATGAGAAAGATGGGGCAGGGAAGATGGCTCAGTGGGAAAAGGCGCTTGCTGCCAAGTTTGGCAAACTTGGATTTGATTCTCAGGACCCACATGGCTGAAGGAGAGAACTGACTCTTGGAAGTTGTCCTCTCAACTCCATGTGCACTCCCCTTCCTCATAATACATGAATAAAAAATGTAATTTAAAAATTTAAGATAAAGCATTCACATATGTGCACACTAGCCAACTTCAATCTGGACTGTAGACCTGGGTAGGGGTATAGGAACACTTATTGAATTTATATCTGAAAAGACAAAGTAACTTTCCTGTGTCACAGGAGGGTGGGGCTGGGGACCCAAGGCCTCACCCCTCTCTTCGCCTTTGGCTTTAGTATTCTTTTAGCATTGAACCTGGGCTACAGCTTCGGGCTGTGGGACACTATGTCCTCACATGCCCACTGTGCCTTTCATCAGTGTTTTCTCAGCCTTTCCTCCCATCAGGTGCTAAATTCTTCCCTTCTTTAGTGATTTCCAACAGCAGTCCCTAATGGTAACTTCTCCAAATAACAGTTACCAGTTTCTTCTCCCACTGGGTGTCTAAAGCACATTCTTCTGGTCTCATTCTTAATTACATAGTGGTCTGAATGCCGGGGTCCATTATGAAAGCTCCATACCAAAATCTCCCTTCTGTGCATTTGTTCTCCTAAGAGGACTTTCCAAGTCCTTCCATTTGCTCCTCATTTCTCACTTTTCCCCATTTTTGGTCGATTTGAATTATATAACTCCGGGTGACTAAAATGGTGTCTCTCTTCCCTTGTATCCTTGTATTATTCTTTATGAACTTCCTGTGGAGATCCATACACAGAAATAAAATGCACATGGGCAATATAATAAGGAAGCGAGGAAGAACATAGCCATATTTTAATGAACTGAGGAAGGAAGTTAGTTTGGTCAGAAAGGACCCTCCTTAGACAGAAGCCTAGACCAGAGCTAAGGAACATCCCACAAACAGGCACTTCTGAAGTAGAAAGGCTCTTTCTTGTTGAGCACAAAGTTTGTTGACTCCTCAGTTAGGATACACAGGGAAGGCAAAGGCAGGTGGATTCCTGGGGCTTGGTGGCCAGCCCACCAGGCCTACTTACCAAGCTCCAGCCAATTCGAGACCATGTCTCAAAATAAATGATGGACAGCAGCTGAGAAATGGCAGCTAAGGAGGTCCTCAGGACTTCACATGCATAGACACATATATGCACACACAGCCACACACACAAATACCTGTACACACTAGTGCATACCCCCCTCCCCAAGAAAGAAATAGGAGCCATTGATGAGGGGCTCATTATAAAGCAGGCCAAGGACTCCATGGAGAACATCACATATCTCACAACTTTGCTATAACATACACCAAGGCTGATGTAATAATTCCAGGTCTCTAACTTTGGGTCCCAACAAGTTTATTATGTACAGTAAACAAGTATGAGTCACAGCAATGGGCTCTTTGTAAAATTCTGCCCAATTAATTTATAGACACACTTCCTGAGTCTTTCATTGTATGAGTTTGAGATCTTTAAGATGTATTCAGATTTCATCCACAGTTTCCTTTCCTTTGATTTTCTTATTTGAGAGCTGCGACATTGCACACAATATGTACATGTCATCGTACTGTATCCCATAAACACATCCAATTACTATGCACTGATGCAAATTATTATGTCTCCCAACAAAAGTAATCCTATAGATTAGTGGTTTTCAACCTATGGGTTTCGACCCTTTGGGAGTCCAATGGTGCTTTCACATGCGTTGTCTAAGACCACCGGGAAACAAAGACTTACGTTATGATTTGTAACAGTGGCAAATTTGCAGTTGTGAAGTATTCACAATGAAAATATTTTTATGGTTGAGGTAACCACAGCATGAGAAACTATATCAAAGAGTCACAGCATTAGGAAGGTTGAGAACCACTGCTATAGGTGAATTCCCAAAGTAATCATGAACTTAAATTAAAGTCCCTATTCCAATTCAAGAGATAAAGTAGCTGAGTTTCCAAATGGTAAGAAAGACATGTTAATTTGTTAATCTCATGGCATCTATTTCAATGTTAAATCTATTTCAATATTAAAATACTCCACCATGGCTTAATTTGTCCAGTGCTTGGCTTGGAAGCAGGAGAACCCAAGTTCAACCCCAAGAACCCTTGCAAAGAAACTGGGCATGTCAAGATGTTCATGGTATCCTAGGGTTAGGGGTGCAGAGCCAGGAGGATTTGGGGGGCTTGATGGCCAGTTGGCCTGGCTCATTGGCTAGTTCAAGGTCAGTGAGTGATCGTCTCAAAATGAGGGGGACAGAACCCAAGGAGCAGCACTTGAGGCTGTCCTCTGGCCTCCACTTGCACACAAACCCACATACATGGTACAAACACATAGGCACATGCAGGCACACACACATACACAGTAATCCTATGAATAAATTTCCAAATATAAAAGTTTTTCTTCTTGAGTAATAACAGACTAAATCAAACTTCTTTTAATTCAAAGACGAAGTTGATATCTAAGATAAGAAAGACATGTTAATATCATATCCATTATTTCAGTCCGTGTTGTCTCATTAAATTCCCCCTCTGTGTGCTCACCATGTCATGATTCAGCCTCACACCACATCCCCCACTCCACTCTGCAACACGGAACATCAGGGCAAAGGTCACATGCAGGAGAGCACTTCCACAGAGACACAAAGCCACACAAGAGCTCCTAGGACTTCCTTTCTCTTCACAGATTATAGGACACGAGGAAATGTCCGCACCAATGATGCCTTTAAAAGAGCCATGGGACTGAGATCCTCCTAGAAGTAAACCCTAACATTGCTGAGACTCCACAATCTCAAATACTATGGTAGGATAACCCTACCAAATGTTCCAGCAGCATTTTCTTTACATAACTAAAAAAAACGAACAAACAAACAAAAAAAAACAGAGAACCTTGCCCTCAAAAGCAGGCTTCTGTTCTTCGATTAACTTTCTCCCAAACTTTTATTACCTGCACATGCACAGATGTGAGCAGGTGCCTGGAGATAAGAGGACCACTTCCGGAAGTTGGTTCTTCCCTTCCCATCTCACCCTAGCCAGCTTCTATTTCCTTTCCTGGCCAAGCCTCCCCTACTTTTTCCCACACAGCCTTGAAGCATACAGTCTGGGGGCGTCCGCTCCATCTCTGCCTCCTGCCAGACACATTTGTGGGCTCTCCGCCCTCTAAATCTGCCCACCAACTGAGCAACCCATGATAGGAATTTCTTCCCACCTCCAACTTCACGTGCTTCTTCAGTAGTTGACTAGGAGAGAGAGCAGGCACACACAGCATTTCGCATTCTCTGGATGCACCACACAGTAATTCTGCTGTCTGAAAACTCTGTAATGTCAATAATTGATGCACTTGAGAAGTGGTAATTAAATTAGTTAATTATGCTGGTAAAATTACATGCAATTATGTGACTGCAGGGTATGTTTAGTAAATTAGGCTTTCCCATACTCGCTACATATTGTGGTGCCAATTTTGTTCCTTGATGATTACGTGGCTTTTGATACTTCTTAATTGATTTAATACCTGGATCTTCATTAGCCCTTGATTGCTATGCTATGTATGTCTGACATTTTTTTCCTTTCTGATATTTTACTGAGATCGTACATCAGGGAAAATATACGTACATATTTGCGGATGATGCATAGATATATGTGAATTGACATATAGTCATTTTCTGTTTCAGTTGTTAAAAAGTCACCTCCCCCTCTGCTGCCCTCCTCCCCTGTAATCCTGAGTGTTGAGCAATTCTGAGTGTTGACTCAAACAGGATCCAAGGGTGTAAATCTTCCTGGACATGCTAAAAGAAAAAAAATGGCATGTTTATTTTACTTCTGAAATAGCAATATGAACAGTACCAGGCAGTAACAGAAAGAAAGCACACTTTGATATTTTAGGAGAGCTTTATCTTTTTGCTCCTTAAAAAAAATAAAAAGGCTGTAATCTTCAAATAAGACCCTTATCAATGGGGAGTTAACTAAAAGGTTATAAATAATAGAAAAGGAAAAGCTATCATTTGATCCTAAGAGGAGTTTTCATCTGTTAGTGGCTCCTCGTGTGCATCCGTAGGTCTCTGTGAGGGGACAGCTGGGGGAGAAACCATTAGTGCTGTGGGTGGAGATTGTGGATGGAACATCTCGGTTAAGATAGTTGAGTCACTGGGGGCTGGAAGCAAGCCTGGGAACTTCTTGATCTACTGGCTTCCTGTGCCAGATGAGGAATGGCCATCCCATTGGGAGCTTTGCAGGGGTTCCCAACAAAGCAATGACCAAGTTAGGTAGTGAATTTAGAACGTTTGCACTCCTGGCCCCTGGCAATGCTTTCTCTTCTGTCCCCTTCCTCTCAGATCCTCCCTTACACCTTCATGTGGCCCTTTGGTCCTGGCACTAGTCACGCTTTCAAAAGAGTGACCGTAGCCAGAGTGTGAAGAGGTGGCTCGGGTCACTCAGAAGAGCGTCCAGCAGCTGTGGCATCTGCAGGGCAGACCTGAGGAACTTGTCTTCTTTGTTTCATGACAAGCCAGTACTGCATTCAGCATCTGTGTTCTCCCCTCTGTTGAATCCCCTCCTTACTGTGAACGGTGAGGCATGTGGTGTGGAGAAATTTTCTAGAGTAGAGCATATCTTAGCGGTATTTGGAGTTAGGGGTGGGGCAAGGCTGGCCACTGTTCAGCGCTTTACCCTTCTAGCTGGGAAGATGAATAGACTCCACCCTAACCATTCAGCATGAAACTTCTTTTGGTGCCATGATTCCTTAACTAGGAGGAAACGGCATCTGTGAAATGGATGAACCTTTGTTCATCCAATGTTCCTTGTGTGTGAAAGAAAGCATTGCCCCTTGTCTGTTGAGTAAAGAGAAGGCATGATTAAGTAGATAATAACTTTCCTTTCTATTTCTGTAGTCCCAAACGCTTACCCTGTGCCTCTCATTTGGATTCCTATTGCCTTTCTAAAACCACCACCCCCACCACCACCAAAACCTGCTCTGAGATGCCAAAGAATTATCAAATGATCCCCCCCCCCCATTTTACAGATTCTTTTTAATGCAACCTATGGGAGTTTTTCAATATTGAAATAGCAAACAGCTCTGAGAATCATCTAAGCTGGTAATGAAGGTCTGTGGCTTCTGATTCAGGTATCCTCTGAAATTAAATAAAGCATGAAACCTGCCTCCGTGTGTTCTGTCTTGTAAGAATGTTTTTATAAGAGGATAGCTCCAGCTATAGAAATCAGTTTTCTCAAAAAACTAAAAATAGGCTCTCCATATGGTCTAGCTAAACCACTCTTGAGCATATACACCAGCAGAAACCAAAGTCACCACACACCAGAGACGTTTGCAGGCAACACACCACTCATCAGCCATGTCATGGAGTCAGCCCAAGTGTCTATTGATAGACAAACCATAAAGAAATGGTGATAGATATCAACAGCGGAATGCTACTTGGCCATAAAGGAGAATGTAATTGTGTCTTTTGTGGAAAATGGATGGACCCCGAGATAGATCATCATGTTAAGCAAAATAAGCCAGACTTAGGAAAACAGATATCCCATTTCTGTCATCTGTGGAATGTAGAGGCAGAGATGGCATAAAAGTAGCATGTATGAGGAACAGTTAGCAAAGAGGAGTGGATTAGGGGAGGGAGGACACTGGGGAGATAATGAAGTTAAAATGACCAAAGTACATTATATGCATATATGAAAGTGTCGCAATTAAATCCATTATTTTGTACATTAATAAATACTAATAAAAACTGAAAATCAAACAAACCTTCCTTTGAGGTCTTCTAAGAAGCATTTGGCAGACGTGTCTGAGCTGATAACCCCTCATGCTGCTGGCGTGCATCCCAGGTCCACTTTGCTTACATGTACGAGGTCACACAGCCTCATGTGGGCAGATATTGGGTTCCTGATGAAGACGCTGTTCTGGCTGCTTTGTGTTTCAATCACTAACATTTCACCAAGTGCCTGGAGTCTTGTGGATGGCCTGCTTGAAGTTGCTCAATGAGTGAACACTGAATATAAAAAGTAAAACGTCTTCAGTCAGGGAACATCTGAACTCTCATGCCCAGGTTCTCCCTTTGGGGGCCTGTGTCTATCATCAGAATTCTCCCAGATGTGTGCATTGTATTTAGTATTCCCACATGTTCTAGATATCTGAGTTCATTTTCTTATTTTAAAGCTAATAAATGGAATATAAACTAAAAACCTTCTTGGTTGTTTGGGTGAAGATTTTTATCCTTATACCTTCCAGTGATATTTGATACCACTGGAGCTGTATGCTGCAAAGTCGCATGACATCCAAAGTCCTGGTCCAGTGTATTCCAGTCTTGCATAAAACACTTCTTCAAAGCACTTACTCCATTGGGAAGTCTTTCCTCATGTCTTATAGCTTACTTGAATGTATTTTAACATTTCCCATTTTAATTAGCATGGACCTGATGGAACAAGGGAAGCTTTAGTAAGTCCTACAGTGGTGTAAGGACTAGGAGAAAAAGGGAGGGGTCACCTTGTTAAAAGGGGAGCTGTGGGAACCAGAGGACTCACTAGCAAAGTATTGATGGAAAACCCGCTGCTTCCCATCACCCCTGCCAAGAAGCAGGCAATAACACCACCTGTCTGTTTGGCAGCTACAGGTGTGTCTACACATGGCTCATAGTTTTGTTTTTTATTTTCTCCAGACTTCAGGATTTAGATTGAAGACTCAACTAGCTAAATCAACAGGTGAACCAAAATGTCATGAGGCAAGGAAAAAAAAATCACTCTCAGCATTGCTGTGCAAAGGAGACGACATCAATCCAGAGCTGTCTTTGGGCATCTGTATGAGTTTTGTAAGGGCTTCTTGTCTAAAGCCTTTTCTTGGCCCTTGGGCTTTGGCAAAGCCAGTCAGCTAGCCTACAAGCTGCCTGGCACGATGCCATGGCAGCAGATGGCCAGGAGCGTAGGCAGCAAGAAAAGCATGTAGGAGCTGCAGTAGAGAGCGCTGAGGGTGAGGCTCCAGACACAGCCTGGAGTCTGTCTGTCTGTCCTGGAGCTACTGCTGCATTCCTGAACAAGCTGGGGACAGGAGATACTTTAGGACACACCGTGGCTATGACCTACTCCAGGCAGAAAGGCCAGCAGTGCCTGACTGGTGTTTTTATATTATGTTTTCTTCAACTTTGATATTGCAAGAGGGAGTGACAAAAATAGGTGTTCTGAATGAACCCATTGGGGGTCTGCTTTCTTGTCCGAGTCAATTCAGTCCACTTACTTGAGCTGGATTCCTCTCTTCAGACACAGCTTGAGTTGTCTCTCCCTTTGATGAAGATAAAGGAAGAACTGATAGCGGAAGTGGTCGAGGCCCCAGTCAACTTGATAAACATTTACTATGTAAAAATTGCTTTTTAATTTCATGGGCAACTAGGGCTGAATGATTAATTTCTTTAAAAGTCTTGTAGCTAATAAACTTTAGAATTGAGAGCCAAACCTCTGTCTAGCTGTAGAAAGAACCTTACCAAATATCCCCTATACTTGTGAATATTTACAAATCCATCTGTTGAAGGTTCTTTGGAAATGTCTTGATTGTCATCAACTTACAATTTGATAAATAGAAATTTTTATTTAATTAAAGTTAAGTAATTCAGCTAAAAGTTATTCTAGTCTTGATACATTTCTTGAGTATTTAATTTTAAAGAGAATTTTTTTGGTTTGCTTATTTTTTGTTTGTTTTTCTCAGAAATCAATTTCCGTTTAATGAAGACCAAATAAATGATGTTTTACAGAAAGTACTGTGTTCACACTTGCTCTTTGGGTAGAGTAGATTACCACGAGGGAAACATTTCTTAACTATAGATTACCACGAGGGAAACATTTCTTAGCTATTTCAAGGAACTGATAGCCTAATTTTAATTAAATGTCATTTCTGACATCTATGGACTTCTCTGAGATTTTACATCTGACATTAGTAAATATGAGTCAGCTACTGATGCATTACACATAATCACAAGAGTTCAGGGCAGCCTGGGGACTGGCTGAGGTTATGCAAGCTGATACAGGCTCAGATCATCTCTCACCTTCAGTTGAGGGGAGTGGCTAGCTTGGGCCAGCACTTGTCTTAGCAATGGTAGAAGCTGAAAAGGAAAGGCTGGATCCCTCAAACCTCTCTTCAAGTCTGTGACCATAGCATTTGCATAATATCCTGTTGTGCTGGCCAGAGTTCCATGTGTGAACCCAAAGTGACAAAGTACTTTTGGGGATCCTCTCTCTCTCCATCCCCCCTTCCCTATCTCCCTCCTTTCTACCTGTTCTTCCCACAGTAAAGATTAATGATAAAGGAGGCAGTGAAGTCCTGGGACCAATCCCGATGATTCTATATGGCATATCTCCTACCACTCTTGTTCTGTGTAAACCAATAAGCCAATACCTGGATGGTAATGCCTTGTTAAACCATCTCTCAACACACACACACACACACACACACACACACACACACACACACACACACACACGAGTTTTTCCATCTGCTCAAAGTCTATTGTAAATAACATTTAAAACACGGTGTTAGAATTTACAATCTGAGTGTGAGGTGTACCCTAGAGGCCCCTGTGTCCCCACCACCACAGTCCCCAGCTAGCAGTACTGTTTTAGGATATGTAGGATTTTGTCCAGCTGGAGGAAGTGTGTTCGTGGGGCCAGGACTTGAAACCTACAGCCTATTCCCATCCTATCTCTGATTCCCAACCTACCTTGTGAACAAGAGGCTTCACATTCCTAGCCTACCAGCTGAGAGGCACTTCCACACACCTTCCCCGTCATGATGAACTGTATCCTAAAGCCATGAGCCAAAATTAGCTTCCCTACCATAAGTCAGTGTAGCACGAATCTTAAATGGTCTTATTAATAAAATCAAACCTGGAGCTAGGTATTGGGGTGAATGCCGGAAGATCAGAGAAGTAGAACAAGCCACAGCCACCTCACCTTGCTAATTCCTCAGCTGACCCTGTTTCCTCAGACTGGAAGTCTCTGAGTCCTAATCCAAATGAATCTCAGCTGAACTGCTGCTAAAAGCCTAAAAGCTTAACTGGCCTTGTTCCTGGTTTTCACGCCTCATATACCTTTCTGCTTTCTGCCCTCACTTCCTGGGATTAAAGGCTCACTTCTTGGGATTAAAGGCATGAGTCACCATGCCTGGCTGTTTCCAGTGTGGCTTTAAACTCACAGAGATCCGGATGGATCTCTGCCTCCCAAGTGATAGGATTAAAGTCATGAGTGCCACCATTTTCTGGCCTCTATATCTAGTGGCTGTTCTGTTCTCTGACCCTATATAAGTTTATTAGGGTGCACAATATTTTGGGGAACACAATACCACCACAAGTCAGACATTTGGTCACAGTGATGAGACAAGTAGCCAAATACAGGCCTTTTTCTCCTTCAGGGACATATGATAAAGTCCTTTCCAGGGGGGAAATGATTATTACTGAAATTGTGCTTCATGTTCAGCACATTACAAGGCCTTTGGGCTCTAGCCCTGCAGTACTTGAATGCTGCATGTCCTATCATCTATGTGTAAAACACATTTATTTGGCACCAAGTATAACCTCCTGATGGAAACTGACCTGAACTTGTCTTCCGCTTTGGGTAGAAACATGAATGTCATCATCATTCCTATGAAACAATGGCCTCTTCCTGGCCCTGGTACCTTACCATTAAGTCTCACGATCATGTTTATACACACTATCATTTGGGTTCAAATTGTCCTTTATTAAGAATCAGTTATGAAGTAAATAGAGAAGACAGGGAAAGAAAAAGAAGGGAGAGGTATGGATGGATGGATGGATGGAGACAGACAGAGAGAAATTGAGAGAGAACATTCTTGTGATGTGACCTATGTGTATGCATGATTAAGTAGAGCATATTTATTTCACAATTAAGCCAAATATCTACATTTTATTTACTTTATTTGTGTATGTGTATTGCGTGTGTGTGTGTGTGTGTGTGTGTGTGTGTGTGTGTGTGTGTGTGAGAGAGAGAGAGAGAGAGAGAGAGAGAGAGAGAGAGAGAGAGAGAGAGAGAGCTTGTATACCTTGGGTACATGTGTGTTGTATGAATGTGGAGGCTGGAGTTGACTTCAGGTGTCTCCTTTCTTGCTTTCCACCTTGAAACAAGGTCTCTTACAGAAACCAGAGCTCACTCACCAACTGATCAGATTTCCTGGCCAGCAAGCTCCAAGCATCCACTGACTGCCACCCCCTACAATGTGGTTATAGATATGCACCATCATGCTTGGCTTTCTCATATGGGTGCTGGGGATCAGAGCCCATGCATAGCAGACATTTGACTGAACCATTTTCTTGTGGTCCTGTGAGAAAGTTAGTTTCATTCACATCCCCCATCCTGCTGAGCTGTCAGACTGTCTGACCCAGACATTTGGAAACATTCAGGTCCTTAATCTACTCCTTGCTCTGTGTCGAATCTAGTGTCTGCAATCTTTCTTTAATTTTGGTGCCCACATTTGCATCAAAACAAGTCGAGAAAACTTTCCCTTTATTTTAGTGAACTTATCCAGATTTCGTTTCAATTGAGAATGGACAACAACAAAAAACGATCATGCTGTTTTCCAAAGAGGCTGTAGAATGGCATCCCAGTGGCAGCCTGTTGTTTTATATAAACACCCCAAGGGCAGAAAGAATTCACACACCTGTCTGGGTTTGTGCATGTATGTGAAAGTGTGGATGTCCCCGCATGTCACATGTCTATTAGCCATGACTGAACTCATTTGAATTTTACTCCTTACATCCACGTATTTCACATTCTTAGTTCACCCTTCTCCTCAAGCCCCCTAGCAAACTTTGAACAGCTACTTGGGGGATAAACACACAAATGTGGCTCTAAGCCTGTACTCCCAGTGATTGTGTGGTCAGTTGCCAGGCTGGTGCGGTTGTTCTGGTGGTACCTGTAGATTCTGAGATTGTGGTTGGTTTCATTAGAAGCATGTGTCATACATTGACACAGAGCACAGGAGTCTTCTGATCATTCTTGATCAGTTGACCAAATAACAGATAAATCCTGCTGTGGTCACTTTCTCTTTCCACACCCATTGCCCTTCCATCCTGCTCATCATGTAAAGTAAAATACAATGGCTTTACTTTATAGGAGGGAAAGTCACCCAGACTCTCTTCCTAATGCCAAGCACAAAGCCTGTTATATAAAACTGCTGTGGAATGGTCTGTATGTCAAGTGTGTTGCTGATTGGTCAATAAGTAAATCACTGATTGGCCAGTGGCCAGGCAGGAAGTATGGGCAGGACAAGGAAGAGAATAAAGCTGGGAAGTGGAAGGCTGAGTCAGAGAGACACTGCCAGCTGCCACCAGGACAAGCAGCATGGGAAGATGCCGGTAAGCCACGAGCCATGCGGCAATGTATAGATTAATGGAAATGGATTAATTTAAGCTGTAAGAACAGTTAGCAAGAAGCCTGCCACAGCCATACAGTTTGTAAGCAATATAAGTCTCTGTGTTTACTTGGTTGGGTCTGAGCGGCTGTGGGACTGGCAGGTGAGAGAGATTTGCCCTGACCGTGGGCCAGGCAGGAAAACTCTAGCTACATAAAACAGTTTGTTGAATAAACTACTGAATAGGTAGTGAAAGGACCAAGCAGCCGCTGTAACAGGCTGCTCAGTCTTCTCTCAGAGATCAGGCCTCAATTTCAGTTTCCTGAGACTTGAGCAAGCAGTTTCTGGAAGGGCTGTGAACAAAAGACATAGTCCTTGCAGTAGCTCCCTTTCTGCACATACTCTGACTGCTCAAGGTTCAGCCAATTGTTTACTGTCTGGGACCTCTCACCAACTTAGACCTACATGTATGGGTCAATGTGAAAGCCTGGGCCACTGAGCCACCCCCACAGTCAGTATGTGCTAAGCCAGCCAGCATCCATGGCAGCTCAAGGACAAAGCCTGGGACTTGTCCTGGCCTGCCCAAAAATGGTAACTGTAACTCCTAACTCTAGCCAATTAAAAGTTCCTAACATGATTGCCACTTGCATGCATAAACCAATCCTGAGTCTGTTCCTATGTAGTCTGTAGACCCCAAGCCCTCCTTGCTTTAAAAACCCTGCCCCATTGTTACTCAGGGTCTCTCCTGCTCTGCTGCTGCATCAGACAGGCGGAGAGTATCGAGTTAACTCGTAATAGTAAAAAGACACTTTGCTTTTGCATCAGATTCGGTCTCTTGGTGGTCTTTGGGAACTCCGGGTACAACAGTAGGTGAATGGAACTCTTCCATGCGCGAGGACTTTTAAAATAAATGGCTTCTCCTAAGTGCCAGGGCTAGGGGAAGACCCATCTCACTTTTATTTCTCTCCTTATTTAAAATCCCCTGCAAATACTATTCTCATGTATTCAGATGCTGTGGAAAACCATGCATCCAGAGGACCAGTGGTAAGTAAACTAAAATGGACCACAGCCTCCAGCCCATTAATCAAATCCATAATTTCCGTTAAGGCAGGCAAGACAATGAGCCATGCTAAGGAAAAAAAATAGTCTATATCAGGAGCATATTTAAAGCTACAATCAGCAAATGTTGTTCCAGGACACAGTGGAGATGCTTCTGAAAAGCAGAGAAGTTTGAAGACCCTCATAAGAAGGGGTCACCTGTGGACACAGATAAAACAGGAAAGGAAAATGGATCCAAAGTTCCAACTAAACTAAGCTCATACCTGTCTGTCTTCCCACTTTCTGAACAATTCTCTAAGTCCTAATGTGAGTAAAATGGAACTTGAAATAGACAAAATGGGACCAGAGGGTTTCTTCTGTGCAATATTGTAAAGGACTTGTTGCTCCTTGCCTTCTGCAAAATAACTGCTTCCTCCCTGTGTATTATGAAAAGAAGAGTGTGAAATGCCAAGCTAATGTAGTTCTTGTCAAGGACTGCAACCACCCTGTTCACAGATCCCACACATTTAGTGCATCCTGGAGCTATATCATGTGTTTGTGCCACAGGTCACCAAAAGAGCACATTTTGTATCTGTGTGTTCTGATGGGACTGAGGGCTGAACTGTGAATGAATGCCTCTTGTGTGGGGAAAGCTAAGCCCAGAAGCCAAGAGTTATAGCAGTTAAATATGCACCAATTCTCATAAAAAGAGCAGCCACAGGCAATGAAGGCTGGTGGAACGCAGGGAAGCAGAAAAAAAAAAAATCCCTCTACCAATCTCCATCTCTGTAATCGGCATGCCTGCCTAGCCCTTCACCAATGCTGCCCTTCGCCAGGTTAACAGATGTGCACACCCACGAATGTTCTAGCACTGAAAACATGAACAAATTTCTTCATTTCCTTTCTTAAGTAAAAATATCAGCACTCCTCCCCCTCTCTCTCCCTCTTTTCTCTCTCTCAAGCACAGTTCTAAAAAATTATGCATCTCTAAATCACCATATTTGAGATTTTAGGGGAGAGTGGCTTCCAGAATGATTTGCACTTTAAGCATGAAGGGTGACAGCCAAATGGCCCATGTACCCAGTTAACCATGTTAACATGGAGCTTTGAGAGCTCCTAAAACCACACGTCGTTAAAACCCTGAAACAAGACCAAAACAAAACAAACACAAAGTAAGATTTCTCCACCACTCAACACACAGATTCAAAGCCTTCCTGAATTCCTCAGACTTGGGCTTCTGAGGAGATTAGAACAGTCAGTGGAGGGTCCCCGTCCTGTTGTCCTTGTCCTATGGAGTCTGTACCTTGATAAGCACTGTCTCAGATACGCCAGGGCCTCCAAGCAAGATGCAGACACTCGTGTTGTTTTCATGAACTCAACAAGCAGGTACTAGACGGGTGTTGTCTTGTAAAGAGTGCAGGATGAATTAGGACACATTCCCTGTCTTCAGAGAGTGTGTGATGTAAAGAGAGAAATAGACACAAGCACCCAAACTTACAAAAACTCTATATTTACATGTGTAACTAAGGCATAGAATATGAGTATGAAGACCATAGTAGAGTTCAGAATTCAACCCAGAGTTGTTATGGAGGTGGATATGCCACTTTTCTCATTGCTATGGCAACCTACCTGACCAAAGCAACTCAAGGGAGGGAGGGGGGGAGAGGGAGGATGGGAGGAGGGGAGGGAGGAAGGGGGGGGAGGGAGGTTGTTTTAGTTTGGTTCACGGCTCCAGAGTACGGTCCGTTATGATTGCTAAGTCACAGCCACAGGAGCCTGAGTGGCTGGCCACATTGTGTCCATAGTCAGGGATTAGAGAGAAGGAGCATCAGCACTCAGCTCGCTTCCTCCTTTTCATTCAGTCTCCTATGAGGAGGAAGTCTTCCCAGCTCAAAGCACCCAGTCCAGAAGCTCCCTCACTGAAATGCTCGGAGGTTTGTCTTCTAGGTGACTGCAGATTCTGTCAAGTTTATAATGTGAGTAAAATTCCAGAAGACTTCACAGAGAAAGTGACGTGGAGTGATGACTTTTCTATTTGAAGAGAAAGGCATGTGTGTAAGGTGTGAAGAAGCTGACTACCATTGGCACACAGGCAATAGAGAGGAGATTCAGATCAGCTAGTATGGGACACACAATGGCACATGTGCCTATCTATGTGCAAACATGTGTAAAGGAATAATATTGAGCATTTTGTTTTTCCACAACACTAACCATATTTCAAGTGCCTAATAGCTCCACGTGGGCAGCAGAATTGGGCAGTAGAAACATAGGATATGTTCATTGTAAGGGACAATTCCACCAGATAGACGTTAGACATGACATCATGACTACGGTTACAGAGGAGGCACCAAGAACACATAGATGTAGCAGACTGTGGGGGAGCAGAGGGGGAGAGAGAGGCAGAGAGACAGAGACAGACAGAGACAGACACAGAGACACACATACAGAGAGAGACAGAGACAGAGAAACACAGAGAGAGGCAGATATAGAGAGAGACAGAGAGACACACAGAGACATACACGGGGGGCAGGGAGAGAGAGAGAGAGAGAGAGAGAGAGAGAGAGAGAGAGAGAGAGAGAGAGAGAGAGAGGAGAAAGGAGAGAAGAGAAGGATTTGGGAGGAGACCCCACCAGCAAACAGTCTGAAAAGAATGTAAAAAATAGTGACTAGTGAAGGGCTCTGGCAGGCCCGAGCACGGCAAACCCGGCTCTGGCAGGCCCGAACACCGCAAACCCGGCTCTGGCAGGCCCCACCACGGCAAACCCGCCTCTGGCAGGCCCGAGCACCGCAAACCCGGCTCTGGCAGGCCCGAGCACCGCAAACCCGGCTCTGGCAGGCCCGAGCACGGCAAACCCGGCTCTGGCAGGCCGTGCACTTCCCTCATTCCCTCTGCTTTGCTGAACTGCTAGATTACATTCCTAAAGCTGGCCACCAAGGTCGGTTCCCTTTTTTAGCCACTTCCTCCCCCTGAAGTTGACTACCAAGGTCCAGATATCAAAGTACTGAAGCCCAGCAATCAAAAGATACCCTTTGGTTGCCCTAATTAACATGCCCAATGAAAACAAACCAACTCATCCTAACATGGGGTTTCCTGTATTCCCTTTAGAAACTGTTCTTTGCCTATGGGCCACATCTGTCTCCTCTCTGTCCAGAGGCAGTTCTTTGTCCCTCTGGGGGTAAATATCCCTTCCCCCTATCCTTTGTTCCTTTCCATTTTCCCCTCCCCTCTGTCTCCTGCCTTTGTCTTTTATTCCCTGGCCCTGTCCCTCTGGGGCAGAAAAATCTTCCTTGTGTTGAGAACTTGATATTGGTATGTCCTGTGCCCATGTTGGTCCTCTCAAATGCTATCGAGAATAGAATATCCACTATTGTTAAATATGGCCAATATTTTTTTAAAAAAAACCAAAAACTCATGAAGACTTAAAATTTACCTCCAAACCTAAAAATTAGGAGGTCATCACTGCTAGTGATGAAAATTGGTAACACGATGCGTGTTCATGTGTGTTGGAAGAGACATGAGGAGGAGACTGATGTGTGCAGTCCACTGAACTGTGGCCACAAGGGCTCTTGGGAAGACCACTGGAAGACGGCAAGAGTCTAAGAGAGTATTTTCCCTTAGTGCAGTAGAAGGAGAGTCTCCCTAGTAAGCACCGGTTTCTGACTCTGGTCTCCACAACTGTTAACAGATAAAGGTCGACTGAGTCTCCTCTTTGTGTTCCTTTGCTTCAGCGAACACAGGAAACCAACACAAAGTGACAACAAGGAGCAAAGGATGCAGATGCTTTGGACAAACAGTCCTAAAACCAAACGTTGCTAAGGAATGGGCAGATAAAATGAGTGGTGCGAAATGGAAGTGGGGAGATAAAACTAGTGAATACTAGATCTGCACACAGGCTGTACTTCCACAAAGCCACCCCCAACATCTACTGAGCCTGCCATCCCCAGGGGTTGCAATCTTCTCCACTTCATTTTAATTTCCTCTTGGATAAACATCTGTAACTTACACTTTATGGATAGCCACTCTTGCACCCCTCCAGGCAATGTTAAAATGCCCCCACTCTGGTGACCTTATTGTAGATGCTTCTTGTTGGCTCCTAAACCCAGTCAAGTTCTAGTTCTCTGCTCTTGGGAGGAATTCTGGGCATTCTGATGACTTCCCCTACGTTCTCAAGTTCTCTAGCAATATCAGGTCTTCTCTGCTAGGCAGCTTTGTTTTCTTCATGCCCAGTTCTTTTTAAACATAAGCACCTCTTCTTGTCTAATTGGCAACATTGCGATTAGGCAGTGAGTACTTCTGCAACTCTGCTCCTCCCACCCACCTCACAATTTCCCTACTGTCTTTATGTCCTTACAAGTTAGCAACTTTCCCATTGCCAGACTCAAATGAGACCGTGTTTCCCACCTTCCTGAGACTTCCTCCTCGGCCTGCTTTCCCCACGTCTCCATAGTGTACCTCTGTCTGTGTTCTTTTCCTTGGTTCATCGAAGCCAGCCTCCCTCGAAACTCTCATTTGAATTCCCACCATGTCCCTAGGGCTTCTGACTAAGAATCGCTAAAAGTTCAGGCATGAGCTTCAACTCCTCATGGTCCCTTTCCAATTCTACTTCAACCCAAGAGTGTTCTGTGTCTGATGGTAGAGGAGACATTCATGTGGATTTGAAACAGGTTTCCTTGGCGTTAGTTATGTGTCTTGCTGTGTTAACCAAACAAGTAGCAGGAAGCAGTTGAAGGGACGGAGTGTATTCTTTGGCTCCACTTCCTGGTGCAGAAGACTTGGGTGAGGGACCAGCTTCCATCTCTGGTGACTGGAGCATGTGACATGGCTTGCTCATATATCAGAGGACCAGATAGCAAAAAGCTCAGTCTAGAACACAAGCCAGCTATGACCCCATAGCTCTGCATTTACCGACTTACTACAACTGCTTGCTAAGCCCATGTCCATAAGACTCCAAACCTCCCCAAAAGAGCACCACCAGCTGTGATCCAAGTGTTCACACACATGAGGGGATGGGGATGTATGACACTCGTCCTGGGGTGATGAAAATAAACATCTGTTCACGTCAGGTAGGGAGCTGGCAACAGACCTAAGTAGTGATACCACCAAAGTCCAACTTGGTGAACCAATGAGTTCATTGGCATTAGTTATAAGAGTATGAGCGAGGAGTTACTTACAGGAACATCGACAACTCAGAGGCAGCTGAATTACTGAAAGCCCACCCCAGCATTAATAACAGCTCCTGAGGCTATAACTCTGGAGTTCTTTCCATGTGTGCACGCAACCCAGCAGGTCAGAGCCTCCTCTTTTTGGAAGCCCTTAATGCTTCCATAACCTTGGAGAAGGAGGACTGTTGGGTATCTGGGAAGTTTCAGGGACTTCCTGAGACTTTTGAGTTGTTTACTTCCAAGTCTTAATGAGCTTCCCTCCAGGTTGGAATATTACAACTCAGAAGAAATTGCTACACAACACACATTGAAACCACGACACTCCTTAACCTGCACCTTCCACTTTTCCATGCCTAATCACTATACAGTTAAATATCTCCCTTCTTGTAGATGTTTAAAAAACTTGTACATTTTCTGAGAAAGGAACCACAGTAGAAGGGGAAGAGCCTTAGATTTGGAAACAGGGCTTAAAATTGAATCCAGACTTTTGGATCCTGTGTCTTCTGGTTGCCACAGGACTTCTCAATTTCTTGTTCAGTTTCTGGTCTATAAAAGTTGACAGCAATACCCTTCTCAAAGGATCATTGTGAGGTAGATAATTGCACAGTTCTTTGTAAATTCTTAAGTGATACACTCAGATTTAATCTTCAGCATAATGAAAGGATGTATTCCCCAGATAGTTCTCATTGTGAAAAAGACCTGTAAGGTCAAGGAGGGTACGTGCAGGTAAGAGTCAAGTGCTGGGCAGTGGCGGTGCATGCTTTTAATCCCAGCACTCGGGAGGCAGAGGCAGGCAGATCTCTTTGAGTTTGAGGCCAGCCTGATCTACAGAGTGAGTTCCAGGACAGCCAGGGTTACACAGTGAAATCCTGTCTCAAAAAACAAAACAAAACCAACCAACCAAACAAACAAAACCAATAAGCAGACTGTTCTGTACAAGTTCTCAAGTTCTTGGTTGGAGGACACAGAGCCCAAGGGTAGCTTCAGGGCCCATGTGAGGGCAATTGCTAGCTACTGTCCGTAGTCCAAACTCATCACAATAGTACGGATCTCCTTTTCACAGTTCCTCGAGAACCTGAACACCCAAAGGCACATGGTTCTGTTGACATTGCTCTAGGAAGTTCTTTGCTAATAACCCTGCGGTGAAGGCAAAGGTTATGGTAACCTTCATGGTAGTGCCTTCAGTATTACCATCCCTGGCCATTAGGATACTCCAATGAATGGACGTGAGGGATGAATGGACTCCCCATTTACTTTAAGAATTTGAACCCCCCTCCAATGAAAATATGTGTAATGAACTGTACTGTTATCGTTACGCACATTATCAACACCCTGGATTCCACTATTGCTCTGAGACTCACAGTGGGATAATACATTGATTAACCAAAATAAACCCAATATCCAGACTGCTCTGACAGAATTACCTTTTGGAATAAGGCTGTCTCCTTGCTTACATTTCAAATGGAACTATGAAAGAGAAGTTGCTTTCATGCCATGTATCTCTCTGTCTCTGTAAGTGTATGTGTGTATATATGTAAAAACTCCATAATTTTCCTTTTAGTAAACCAATATTTATTTATCAAGACATCTCAACTAACCTTGAGTATGTGAGGTGAAAGTATATGACCCTTTGGATCTGCATTTCTCTGATTCTGTGTTTAATCAGGTGTAGACACAGACTCCAGTTCTTACACAGTGTTTAATTGTACAGATTCCATAAAAAAATCACTTAATCTAAAGACAGCAAATACTCTCTTTTATTGCTACACTAAATACTTCCACCAGTAAATGCTTTTGGGGGTGCATTTTATTTATAGATTTTTTTTCACAATGCTGGAGAGCTTTTGTCTTTTTTAGTGCTTTCTAGTTAGAGTTGTAGGCTGATCATTTTCTGGTTGGTTTCACATTGAGCTGCTTCAGAACTAGTTGGAGTAGTAATCGCTTTCTACTGTTTATATTTTGTCCCCCCAAGTCTCATGCTAAATCTTTACCACTCCATCAGGAACTTTGCGGTGTACTGTGCCATACATTCGCTTTGGGCGCCACTAATGACTTCATGTGTATATCAGTAAAACATGTAAATGTTTCTTATTCAAATAAGGAAAGACAAAAATATAATCAACCCTATCAGCAAAAGAAAAAGAGAGCTGGAAACTACCCCTCCACACACACACAGAGTGAGATTATGACAGAGAAGCAGGTTTATAAATCTCAGTGTGGGAAAACAAAGCAAATTATAAAAGACCCCTAAAGGAAGAGATTTGGATTGCTTAAAAAACAGCTTGTTTGGTATTCTGTTCTTACATTTAAAGCTGAAAGTAACACGTTTGAGAAATCAGCATGAGTAACACGCCAGCTTTCTCAACTAGAAGGAAACACCTGAGTTTGTGAGAAGGAAAGTGAGAAAAGCTGGAGGCCTGTCAGTGACCTTGAACCCAGTCATTCTTCTCTGAGAAGAAGCTAATGGGTAGCAGGGAACCTTGGAGGGTTCGGCCTGAACCCTTGGGGTCTTCAGCAAGGGCTGAAGAAATACAAGAAATTGGAGTAACTGGAACAAAAGCTACTAGTTTCTGCATCTTCTTACACGAAACTGAGTTTTTGTTGTTCATGTATGTGCCCGTGCTTGTCTGCTTTTACAAATGTGTGCAATTACCCTCGGAGGTCAGAAGCCACCTTGGATTCCTGGCATTCCAGTTACAGGGGGTTTTCAGTCTCTTGATATGGGTGCTGGGAACCAAACCCAGGCCCTCCACTTGAGCAGTGAGTGTTCCTAATTGCTAAGCCATCTCTCCAGCCTCTACACTTGCATCTTGAAAAATGAAGGTTCCTTGGCCCCCAAAACCAAATCCAAACTTGCAAGTCTTCTTCCCCATGTTTTAGAACATATGGAATAATTCACACAAAATGCTTTCCCGGAAGCAGGAACACCTGTGTGGGCATCCTCAGGGGAAGGAGTCTGTGGCTAAGAACAGGGTGAGGATGGGTGAGATAGAGAAGAGAGCGGTATTGGGCTAAAAATAAGTCTCAGGTCACATGAATGAATGAGAAAATGGGCAGGATGTGATGGGACAAGGCAGGGGTAATTGGAGTAGAAAAGAAGTCCTGTTTCTGCTCTAGACTAGCCCATGCTTAGAGTGGGAAACACAACATGGTACCTACAAAAATGAGGTCAGAAAACGTTTTTTCTTGATGCACTAAGGAGGGCTGAAGGAAAACGCACAAAACACTGACTGGGGCTGTTCCTGCGGTGCACAGGCAGTCACTCTTGGTCTTTTCTTGCTTAGATATGCTTCCTTTGGGATGCGGGAGACTGGAATGCATAGCAGAGTATTTTCCTGCAGGGTCCTTAAAGATGTTCATCAGCTTTCATTTTATGTCTGAGAGGAGCAAGGTCTGCAGACAGGAAGTGATGTCACCGTCAGGCTTGCTGCTAGAAAGAGGAATTCTGGATACATAGAGGGCTGCAGGCCATCAAAGCTCAGTGCCAACCAATAAGGCAGTCAGAGAGGCCAGACCCAAAGTCGTCGGAGCAGTCACCAGGGATATTGACAGCACAGGTAGGGAGGAGGAACAGGGAAGAATGGAGACTGGGATGGAGAGAGGACAAGGTACATTTGCTGCATGTTTCCCCACTTTAAAAAGATTGCATTTTCTTCAATTATGTGTATGTATGTGTCTGTGCATAAGAGTGCAGGTCAGCTAGAGGAGGGCATAAGACTCCCTGGAGCTGGAGTGGGAGCGGAGTGGGAGCCTCCCAGCAGAGGTGACAGACACCAAACTTGGGTCTTTGGCGAGAGCAATGTACACTCTTAACTGCTGAGCCACCACTCCAGCCCCCATTTTTCCTCTTGTTAAACTAACTCATTATTATTCACCACGAACTATTCAGAGCTATTCGGATTCCTTAAGTTCAGCGTCTGGTTGCTATTAGAGATATCTTCTTCAAAGAAAACTTAAGGTACTTCTGTAAGAGGTACATGCACACAGGTTAATGCAACACGGTGCACCTTGGCCTTTCGGGACACGCAGTGGATAGCTAATCAGTGTATCTGTTGTTTCTAGGAAACACAGAGAGAAAACAATCATCACCTCTCTTCTCCTCTTGGAGCCAAAAGAGTGAGCAGTAATGAGAGAGCCTGTGAGGGCAGCTGGGAACCACAAGCCCCAACACACAGGTTAGCACTGCCTGGCTCACCTAACTCACAGGTGCTCGGTTGCCAGGTTAACACTCAGGGCCTTTGGGTGCTTTTAGAAGGCCTGCAGCTGGGCTTGGAGAAGTGTGGGCACAGCCTGGGGCCATGGCAAGACAAAGCAGAGGGAGGTAGTTTCAGGGCACTTGGCATGGCAACCAGCACTCACCCCTGTGGCAAGTGGAGGCATGCTGGGTTTGGCTGAGTGGCGAGTCTGCCTCAGCTGCCTGTGCTGTGAGAAGCTTCTCTGATTTCCCTGCGACCCTATAGATGTAGAATATAATGGAGGGAGAAGAGGGAGTCTGTACAGCACATCTATGAACTCTCCATTTATAACTACATTTCTATTTGTATATGTTTATGTGTTCCTGTCTATATTTATAGCTACACATTTGTGCTTATTTACATTATTTACACTTATAATTATATCATATATATATATATATATATATATATATATATATATATGCTGCCCTTTTAAAGTTAGATTTGGTTTTCTCTTTTGATTTTTATGTGTGTGCTTGTGTGAGTGTGGATGCCAGGGTTGGGTATCAGTTTGCCTTCCACCTCGTTTGAGACAAGATCTCTTCATTTTCAGTGCTGTGTACATCAGGTGAGCTGACCCACAAGCTTCTAGGGATTCTCCTGTCTCCACCTTCCACCTCTAGATAGGAGCAAAGGGATTAGACACCACAACATCTGGTCTCATTGGGGTGCTGGGATCTGAACACAGGACCTCACGATTGTGTAGCAAGCCTCTACCCTCTGAACCATCCTCCTAACCCCAATTTCTTTTAAAAATTCCTCACAAACTTGAACAAATGCACGGAACACATTTTCATGTTTGTGGAGAGCACTACAATTCTGAAGTGTAAGTGCATATTTAGACAGAGCCACTGACACTTTGCAAACACAGGAGGTCTAGTCTGAGCATTTTCTTCAACCTCTTCTGAGACTGGAGTGCTTGGCTTTCTCTACACTTCTGTCTTGCACAGTCACCACAGTCCCTTGCATATGGCTTTCTTTCAGAGTCTGCCATTCCTAAACAACTTACCTGCTGGATTGATGAATCTTGCTCCCAAATAATGTTGGAGGTATCAGGCCCAGCTTTACTCTATGCTAATGCTGATTTGTCTTTGGTGGGCCATAATGGGTTTTGGTCAATTTGCACACTTGTGGGGGTTCTGCATTTCATTGCTCATGATCATGAGAGCTGGAGGTATTAACAGAGTGCATATACATGCTGGAGAGTTATATATATCTATAGTTATATCTATCTATCTATCTATCTATCTATCTATCTATCTATCTATCTATCTATCTATCTGGAGGTATATACACGCTGGAGGTATATACACAGCACATATACATGCACAGCAGAATAGGTTGTGCATTATCATAGTCCCAGACTGAAACTAAGATAGGTCCAGTGTTTAAGCATCTGCATCTTCCAGACTGTTCGTTTCAGGAAAGGGTAACTACTGAGAATTGGCCAGCCTTTTCTGGTGCAGGTCTTCACACCCAAGTCTTTCTGGGCATATTCACATGATTTGAATCTGTCTCAAGTGAAGAAAAGATGAAGAAGAGAGCTTGAGGTTGAAGCAGAGGCAGCCAAGTTGCTTCCTCACCACCTGGAACGGGGAGGCTTGGGGAAAGCATGCCAGCCAACCTTCCTAGCCCAAGGGCTATCATTCTGCTTTATATGCTTGAGTCACCGTGAGGAGAGAAAGATTTATAGATGTCCTTTCAACACCTATTTGCCAACTATTTATTGAACACCTACTCTCTCCTGAGCTCTGCTGTGAGTTCAGAAACCAAGGCTGCAAACAACTCGCCTTTCTTTATCCATTCCTGAACGCTAATCTTTTTCACCATCTCTAGATCATGCTACAAGCATCAGTCTAGGTATGCATTTGGCTGTGTCAGCACAAGGACTCCTATGGAGCTGACAATGTCACCATTTGCATGAACTGGAGACTTGGAGGCAGCTTGCTTTCTACAGGTGTACACTTTCATGCACCTCACAGTGAAACCCTTTCTTAAAAGAGGCCTGGTTGAGTTCACGTTCAAAACCCCGTTTAAAATGTCAAAACCAGCCAACCAACCAATTCCAGACACATGAGCTTGTCACCCAGACAGATCACATGACTGGAGAAAAAACACTTTCAAAGCACTTCTCAGAAGCCAATCTAGCATGGTGTCCTTGATCTGTGTTCTATAGGATTTCAGCATTATGTAGGCGTTTGAAAATATGTCTTAAGAAAACTGTAAACACTGCTGTAGGGATATTAATAGTGATAGGTGTGGGCTGAGGAGATGGCCCAGAGGTTAAGAGCACTTGCTGTTCTTGCGGAGGATGAAGGTTTGGTTTCTAGCACCCAGAGGACAGTTCATACTTCTCTGTAACTCCAGTTCCAAGCGGATCTGACGGTCTCTTCTGGCTCTCTTGGGCACTGTATGCATGTGGTGCACATACATAAATACAGGCAAGATACCCATGCACACCAAATAAAAATCTTAAAAAACAATAGTTGGTGGCTGGGCATGGTAGTGTACACCTTTAATTCCAACACTCAGGAGGCAGGGGAAGGAGGATGTCTGTGAGTCTGCATAGAAGGTCTCAGGCCATTTAGGACTACAATAAGACCCTGTTTCAAAAAATAAGTTGGTAGGTGATTTTTTTCCATTTGATTATCTCTAACTCCAGGGTTGAACTATGAGCAGAGACAATCATTTCTTCAAAAGAGGCCTCATTCATCAGGGAAGATAAAAAATAAGGATGTTGGTACCTGCGCTCCCGCATCGCCAAGTGGCCTCTGCAAAACCTTCAGCCCAGATGTTCACATGCTAAAGACAAGGGGTCAGTAGAGAGCTTCTGCGTCCAAATGCACCAGCTCTTTAAGTCTCTGGAGTGAGGCTTCAGGCTTCAGGACCAGTTCATAGCACCCGGTGAGGCGATGGGCTACTGAACTAGGTATGCTGTGCTAACTAGCTACTAACACTGCTGGAGCTCCCTCTACCAGGAAGCCACAGTCCAGCTTCCCTTAGATTGTCACAGCTTACTCCTGTCCTTATAAATATTACTAACACTTTCTAAATGTGAAGGGTGAGATATATGATCCCTTGTCTTTCACCTGAATCTTAATCTTCTCCCAGATGAGAATAATTCCTCTGGAGTTAGCAAGGCTTTGCCTCTCTGAGCTGTGTGAATTTGTAAGTCATCTAATTTCCCCATAATTCAGTACAGCCACATGATTACTGGGGTTGTATAGACAAATATTATTTACTTCCTTTTCAGTGCTAACACATAAGATGTTAGTCACTTGAGTCAAATTACTTTTTAAAACATGGTCTTATTTATTGTTTTTATGTGAGTGTTTTGCTTGCATGTATGTATGTGCACCATATAAATGCCTGGTGTCCACAGAGGCCAGCAGAGGGCATCAGACCCCTGGAACAGGAGTAAGTCACCATGTGGATGCTGAGAATTAAGCCTGGATCTTTGGCAAGAGTAGCAAGTGTTCTTACCACAGGACCACCCCAGTCCCGTCAATCAAAACATTTTGGTCACTGTCTCAGAGCCCATGCTTTTATAGAGCTGCACAGGATAGATAGATAGATAGATAGATAGATAGATAGATAGATAGATAGATAGATAGATAGATAGACAGACCTTGGAGGGTCTTTCACAACTAACAGGTAGGAAGTGGAGGATGTTTCATCCCATATTTAAGAAATTTGAGCTTCACACTGGACAAATGAGATTGAGAAGGTTTTTCAAAAGATGAATGATGTGGCTGAAAGTTCCAAAAATGTGTATTGGTAGTGCGTGGTGGTACATGCTGTAATCTCAACAGTTAGAAGAGAAGATAGGAAGGTGGATAGTTCGAGGGCAGCCTGGATTACATAATGGGACCCTGTTTCAAATAGTAAGTAAGTAAATAAACAAATAAATAAAGTGTTGCAAAGATCTCAGAGAGAAAAAAAATGGGAGCCACGGGTTTGAAGGGGCATGTGTACCCTTTTCATGTGAGCAATGGTAAAGTAGCCTCCTTTTGAACTCAAATGACAAAGAGCTCAGCTTCTGAGTGGATCTCAGTCAGTTTGCTAGTACCTCTGCTCTAACCTCTCAGATGTAGGCCACTGGTGTATTTCTGTCCTTCCCAACTTCCAGTAGGAGTTGTGTGCACTCTTAACAAAGTCCCATAGCATCTCAGAGCATACTTGTGTTCAGGGTGAGTCACTGGATTCACCATGTGTTCCTATGAATTGCTAACTGCTTGGGAATTCATGGGATGAAAGATGCTTTATTTATTGTCCTTTCAGATAAAAGATGCATAACTTATAACATGAGGGTTACCATTTTATTTACTCTTGCAATGCTGAGATCACATTCTTTCCCAGTGATGGAACGGCAGAATCCCCTTTTCATTTGTGGGCAAGTGGCTTGTTAAAAGCTCCGGAGTTAGAGGGTCTGGCTATACAGAAGTGGGCGTTGTATGGAGGAAGCAGTATGATCCTTTTGTTGAGAGCACAAAGGCTTTATTCACCAGCTCACAAGCACTGATGAGATGTTAAACATGTGTGCATGAGGTAAAGCTGCTGGCTTCTGTGTGAACTCCTGTCAGTTCACGGTTTGTGATGGTATCATCAGGTAGATTATATAAAAATGTCTTAGCATATCACAATTATAGCCTTGGGACAGTCTTCCAGTGAGACCACGACCTTCATCTGGCCTCCTTTGTTCCCTGGCAATTGCGTGTTTCTAGTATCTAAATATGTGGACAACTTAGTGTTTAGGAAAACAGTCTTTTCTTACTAGAACCTGTAGGATTTTTGGCTGTAGCCTACATGCAGCCCTGTCAGAAAGCCTGATCTTGTCTGTTAGTCTTCTTTTCACACAAAAGCATTGCTGTCTTCCTGGAAGAAAGGTTTGGGATAACTTCCTTCCTTCTTTTTTAATGTCATATTTCTTACATAATTCTGTGTCAGATGGGTTTGTGTGTAGATTGGAGAGAAGTAGGAAAGCTGGGGAGCTGTTTTTTACCTGGTTGCCCCCCACACCCTTCCTTTTGGGGCACATACCTCATGGCTTGATTTTGGAAACTTGACTCAAGACAGCGAGGGAATAAGGAAAAAACAGACACACAGACAGGTTAGAAAAAAAAAAAAAGCTAGGATTAGGTGGGTTGTGAGCATTCTGATGGAGTGCACCAGCTACTCAGCAACCTGGAACCTCAGTGTGTTTATTATGTACAGCACAGGGGTAGCAGTTAGCTCATCCCAGTAGGAGGTCTCTGTAGGCAAGGGGTCTCAGGTTGTAAACACCTGGGAAGAGGAAGCTACAGTTGCTGGTTTTTGCACACACTAGTCAATCACTGATAAACATGAGCACCTGGACCAGAAGGAGGCTTTGCATCATTCTGAGCCTGATCTGAGGAAGAGCTTGTTACTCCCAAGGGTCCTTGATGTGGCTATGCCATTGTCAACAATACTCACTCACTCTGGGCTTTCTCACCTCCCCACACTTTTGTGGAACCGTTGCCAATCGGGTGATGTCTGAACTTTACGGTGGGTGATCACGGTGGCAGTGGGAGGGTTGGAAACAGGAGGGTGTGGGCTCTTAGGGATCCTGTTTGCTTCTATTTATTCCTGCCAAAAGAAAGGACTTTTCCTTATACCTACAGCCAAAAAGCAAAGTGAAAAAGGGGCAGGATCTGGCTATGAACTGGGGATCCCAGGGCTGCTGGGTAGCTCTGCACAGAGCATCCAGCATGAACTCCATGGACCACCCAGGGAAACCTCATTTTAGAAAATGATATTTGGCTACACAATTGGTTTATTAGGATATAAATTTGCTTTCTTAACTGGCTAGCCTGACAGTTCTAAGAAAATTATGTCTTACATACTGAAGGTATTTCTAGAAACTGTAGTTCCCCTGTTGCTATGGTTAATCTTGATTGTCAACTTGGCAGGATCTGAGATCAACTATGAGGCACTCCTCTGGGTGGATCGGTGAGGTTATTTACCTGGAGAGCACACACTCCTTCAGAGTGGGCAGCGCTTTCCTGGGTCTGTGCAGATGTAAAGAGGTACGAGAGAAGCTAGAGCTCTGCTGAGCTCTGACCTTTGCTACTTGCTAGCCAATGCTACTTCCTGAGCACAGGACCCTAGGTGTGCTCTGCGGAGCAACCTAAATTGCTGTGTGTGTGTGTGTGTGTGTGTGTGTGTGTGTGTGTGTGTGTGTTGCACTAGATGCACCTGTGGGGTACACAGTAGAGGTGTTTCTTGTTGCTTTGGAAACGTGTCTAGCTGTTTAGAATGACACCTTGTCAGTACCAGGTCAACAGAGCTGCCGACGTGGCTGCATATCCCTGAAGCTGTGACAAAGACATCTGTGTTTTATCACTCGTGAGGGATGCTTCATGTCACTGGAATCAATTCTAATTCTAGAAATAAATTGTTCACCCAAGAGACACACATGGCACCATTTCTGCAAAAAGAAAGTTCTGTGAGAGAAATGTGGCCAGCGTTGCTTTCCCTAAGCAACTAACTGTGCTCCTTTTCTGGAGAATATCTGCAGATTGCGAGAAATATGCACCTTCCTCCGCACTCCAGTAATCCAAGAAGCTTGGCTTTAGCAAACAGGAGTCAGAATGCTCTCCATTTTTTCATTTTACAAATGAGAAATCAAAGACCCAGGGAGCTAACAGGAATTGTCTAGGAGCATACAATGTAGTTAAAAAAATGACTTGAATGCTCCTTCTAGTGTTCTTTATTACTATATTTGTGGTATATATTACTATATTTGTGTTTGTTTTCTTCCCTTGTTTTATTTTTTTGAGACAGAGTCATGTAGCTGAGGCTGGGCTTGAACTCTTATCCTCCTGCTTCTACTTCCCAAGTGCTGGATTGCACACGTGTACCACCATGCCTGGCTCATGTACATTTTTAAAAAGCATGCCATCTTTTTGCCACTATTTTAAAAACATAAACAAATCAATGACACGGCTAGGTCCAGTGATTCAACGTCAAGGTCAACAAGTATATACAAAGAGAAATGCTTCTATGCACATTATAGACATATTTGGGTACAAGTATGGAGTTTCAAGACTTACAGAGCTGGACATCCATAACTGTTGTATTTTTATCTGGGTGGTGCCTGCAGCTCCGGGGCAATGTTGCAAAGTGAGCTGTGCAAACCCTAGATAGGGCTGAAATGGAAGTGGGTACCTATGTCCTCCTTTGACTGTAACAATGCCTCCCAGGGTCTTAATCATGACCGATAATAAATATAGCAGGGCTCCTGTCTTCTGCTCAGCTCTCTGCCTGCTCATTACTCTGATTTCTTAGCATTTACCAGGCAGCTATGATGAAACAAGAAAGGAAAACAAACACTAGGTGTATTTATTTGTAACAGTTCCTCTCCTGTGCCCAGGAATGGTTGCAAGGAGAAAGAGATGGCTTATGTCACTGAGACCTGAGGACTTAACATTGTTGGATGTTTCATGTGAACAAAAAGCTATTCCCTGCCAAGTTAGCGCTGTCTGGATCTGCATCTGAGCTGACTCCCTCAGAATCTCCTCGGTGTTGGGAGCAGAGCCTTGCTGGGTGTTGTTGGAATCTTAGATGGTCTTTTAATAAAAAACTCAGAGCCAGATACCAGGGTGAAAGCTGAAAGATCAGAAAAGCAGAACAGTCAGCAACTAGTTCTTACCTCTGTGAAATCCTTAGCCTAAAAAGAGTGAGTTCCTATTTCCTCATGCCTTATATACCTTTCTCTGCCCTGCCATGTTGCTTCCTGGGATTAAAGGTGTGTGTGCTTCCCAAGCAAAGGCACGAGATCTCAAATGCTGGGATTAAAGGTGTGTACAACACTGCCTAATCTCTGTGTCTAATCTAGTGGCTGGCTCTGTCCTCTGATCCTCAAACAAACTTTATTAGAGAACACAATGTATCACCACAGCTGGGTTATGTTGGAAGCTGGAGAAGCCCAGGGAAAGTTTCTGTACCCACCAGTGTGTGCTCACGTACTGAGAATGTTCCAGCATTAGAGTATTTCTCAACTCATTCGGTTACTAAGTGTTCTGGTTCTTCTTGTTATCCTTCCTTTCAGTTAATGGCTATGCACTGGACAGCTTCAGTTCGGAATCAGAATTAGGATAGATGTAGATAGATTATTTTAGTTATAAATAATGTATATGCATTTGTATGCACATGTACACACACATAGGTGTATGTTAAATTACAGTTCACCACTCTGTAGGAAATATTGTTCTCTCTTAAGAATAAGGACTTGGCCAAATTCCCACAGCCAGGGTTACATCATATATAAAGTCACTATTCATCCCAGTCACCCTGGGTAATGCATCCCATCTTACTCTGGATGTTAGGATTACTCAATACCTTGCAGGTCACCCTAAGTCATTAACTGGGGAGGAGTTCGCTTTTGGATTCTTAATTGCATCACCTCTTGGGCCACCTTCCCTCCTGAGGACCCATTTTTTCCATCCTTTCCATCTCTCGGCCTCTCTGCTCTTCTCACCTATTCAGTCTCAGCGGGTTAATAGCTGTTTGTTGTTCAATGGTGGCACAACTGATTTCCTCCTGGCATTCATCAGATGTGCCCAGCATCGCCAACTCCTTTATTCTACAGAACTGTGTCCTGACATTCTCTCTACTTTTGGAGACATTCTGAAAGCCTATTGTGATTCTTATGTGAAGATTAGCTTTTCAGTATAAAGTGCTTGCCTTGTGTGCTTGAGACCCAGGTTCAATCCCCAGGCCTGCAGGGGGGAATATTGTCTCTTATCAAAGACACTGTTTAGTTTCTTCTTGGTGTTCCACATACCCTTATATGTGACATTCCCTGCAGTATTTAAAACACTATATAATTATGTATTTTAATCATATTTGTTAAAAAATATAATAGCAATTATTTTAAATTTAATTAATTATTTAATTATTTAAATTGTGGTTTTAAAAGACAAAAGATGACATTTGCAACCACAGTCATTTGAAATTGTATAGTTCAGCATACTAAGGAGATTCTTAATTGGTTTATATGATTTTTACAATACCATGGAGAGCAAAGGTAGTGTTTTGTTAAGACATTCTTAGCCTAGCACTGGGAAATAAAAAAAAAATTGTCAGTGAATATTTGAATGAATGGCAAAATCCAGATTTTTCTGCTGTTTTCTTTCTTTCTTTCTTTCTTTCTTTCTTTCTTTCTTTCTTTCTTTCTTTCTTTCTTTCTTTCTTTCTTTCTTTTTCCAGTTCCTTTAGCTTTGTGATTTTGCAGACTGTGATGGCTGATGCCATTGTCAACTTGTCTGAGTTTAGAATCCCCAAGGAGACATACCTCAGGGGATGTATATGCTGGTGTTTCCAGAAAGGTTTGACTGAGAAGGTACGATCCACCCTGAATGTAGCTGGGATCCCAGACTGGATAAAAAGAAGAAAGCAAAGCCACAGCATTCATCTCTCCCTGCTCCCTGACCTCAGATGCAGTATGACCAGTCAAGTCATAGGCAAGGCTGCCTTCCCACCGTGATGGATCGTAACCCTTCAAACCGTGAGCCCAAATGAATCATTCTTTCTGTAAGTTGCTTGTTGTTGGGATTTTGTCACAGTGAGGAGAAAAAACAAAACAAGCAAACAAATGAGTCGCTGCTGGTTCCGTACTATAGTTTTAGTCTTATGAGTCACTGCATTTCTGGCATTTACATTGTTATAATCCTCCTGCTTCTTCCCACCTTTGAATCCATCGTGTGCCCTGACTTGGCAGAAACTTCAACTGTGCAAGCGGCAGGACTGTGTTCACACTAAGTGTTGTTTACCTGTGTGGCTCACTTCAGCCTGCCTGGTCTGTTCACACTCTGATCACAAGAGCTGATCTGAGAGCTAGAAGAAATGGATTTGAACCCACACTTCATCATCAGTTAACTTCCAAATCAGCCACTTGGTCTAGCTGAGCTCGCTCTCCATAGTTATAAAAACAGATAGTAATGAGGTCCTCTTGGGGATGGCTGAGGTAATAAACATGCAAGAACTTGGCAGGTCAACATGAAGCTGCTTCTGCCACTTCCGATGCTGATCGTTGTGACTAGCACCAGCTCAGAGGAGGTTCTTAAGTCTAGTAGCCAGAGTCCTCTAAAGCAAGGAGTGGAAATTAGGATTTCCATAGCACTTCTGAAAGACAAATAACTCTGGACTAGACCATCTTTGAAGGCAGAATTGATAGTTTATCATTGGTTAAGTTTGGAATGTGAGATGTATTATGTATAGAATGTTTTGTCAACTTCAGAGTTAGGGAGTTATTTTTAAACCAGTTTCTTCACATGTGAAGCAATTGCAGATTGTTGATGCCTGGCATGTATTTTCTGCAGCATCTAATATAAAAACAACAGATGAAGGGCTGCCTCACGTATTCCTCACTTATGGCCTCAAATTGCCTTTACAAGCAGGCGAGAAATAACAAACATAGGGAAAAACCAGTCACAGAACCTATGTTGAGAAAAAAAATCAAATGGAAGGGCTAATTAAAATTTCAGGTGAACTAGCCTAAAAAGCTGAGAGAATTCTGTCAAGTGGGAGATGAAAATGAAAATCTGTTGTAAACATATTTAATTCATGCACTGAATAGCCTGACCATGTTTCTCTTGTGTGTGATTACACACACATTTTATAAGCTCACACCACTGGGGTGCTGTTTTCTGTGTAAAAAAAAAAAGAATACAAATTTTAAAAAGTTACTCTTTTTTGTTTACCAGGGGTATGTCAGAGATTTTTGTTGAAGGAAGTTGTTTATAGAAAATATAAGACAAATGAGAAAGTGGGGGGGGGGCACTGTTAAGTATAATTTGAAATTTTAGTATACTATATAATACTGATGTAAGGAGTTTTTGAATTTTTTTCTAACTTGGCATAATTTAAAAGAGGCTTTTAAGCATTAGCCTTCACAAGAAAAAGCTTTTGCATGCTCTCTGATCTTGCTTTGAAAAGTTTTGGAGATTTGATCATCAACATCGCCCATGTTCCAAATATCTTTCCTGGTCAGATGAGATGAATGCCCTTTGCTCGACTGCATTGTTCAATAAATCAATATTTATTTCTTTCATTTACTGAAAATTTCATAATTTCATTTTTCTTAACAGCTGAATAGTATTTTATTGTCTCAACATATCATTTTCATTATCTATTCCCTAATTGATAGATATCTAGGCTGTTTTCTGTCTCTGCCTATTGTGAACAGAGCAACAGTGAACACGGACGAGCAAGTATCTCTGTGGTAGGACATATTCTTAGCTTCCTGAGAAACCACCACACTGATTTCCATAGTATCTATGTTAAAGTTTGCACTCTTACCAGCAATCAATAAGTGTTCCCCTTACTCCACATCCTTGGCAGCATGTGCTTTCATTGTTTTATTGATCTTGGCCTTCCCAACCAGGGTAAGATGAAATCTCAAAGTGCTTTTAATTTGCATTTTCTTGATGGCCAAGGAGATGTTGAATGTTTTAAAAAGTGTTTCTTTGCCATTTGTGCTTCATTTGTTGAAACACTATTTAATTTTACACTCCATTTTAAAAATTGAGTTTTTTAAAATTTCTTTAATGTTTAGTTTTTTAGTTCTTTATATATTCTAGATGTGAACCCTATGTCAGATGTATAATTGGGAAAATGTTTACATTTTCCCCATTCTGTAGACTGCTGCTCTGTTCAAATGGTAACACCTTCTGCTGTGCAGAAGCTTTTCACTCCATGAAGTCCTATTTATTAATTATTAGTGCCTTGCTATTAGCATCCTGTTCAGAAAGTCCTTTTCTGTGCCAATGACCCTACTTTCCCTTCTATCAGATTCAGGTTATCTGGTCTTATGTTGAGGCCCTTGATCCATTTGGAGTTGAGTTTTGTGTGGGTAAGAGAAGCTATTCCTCTACATGTAGCCATCTAGTTTAACCATTTGTTGAAGATGCTAACTCATCTCCAGTGTGTATTTGTCCAAAGTCAGGCATCTAGAAATGTGTGGAATTATGTCTGGGTTTTCAATTTTGTTCCATCGATCTACATGTCTGTTCCTATAAAAATGCCATGCTGTTTTTATTACTACAGCTCTGTAATACAACTTGAAATCTGGGATGGTGATACCACAAGGAAATGGATGAAGCTAGAAAGAGTCACCGTAAATGAGGCAATCCAGATCCAAAGACAAATATTGTATAATTTCTCTTATATGTGCTCATTAGTTTTTAAGCTTTAGATAAATGTGTTTTGATGTGAATAACCACACAGGTTAGGTACCTTGTATTGGGATCTGGGTGGTAGGGGAACTTTCAAGGAAGGGTAAATAAAGTATAGTGTTATAAATATATAAAGGGGAGACTAGAATAGGAGGATTAGAGAGGGGGATTGGAGGGCAGGTTAAAGGGGCGAATATAGGGAGGTACAACTAACATTAAGAGCCCTTTGAAATGTTATATGTAAACCTACTATTGTAAAGTCTTCCTAAAATATATACATAGATGAAAGGAATTTAAATGGAGTCACCATATCATAGGGGCAACAATGCCCCAACTAGATACCTTATGCCACCAAGGAAAGCCTCCAGTGCCAGGAAAGGCTTGTATTTTTTTTTTTTTTTTTGAGTTGTTCACTGGAGGGGTCCCATAAACCTACCTCTCCAAACATCACAGTATATTTCCAATACTATTGGTTACTCTCTATAACCTGATAGTAAATCCCTGTTTCTGAAGATGCAACATGTCATCCAACATGGAGAAATCGAGCTGGTGTCTATCTAGAAGCTTTACCCCTAATGACTAGTGTTCATGATGCTGAAAGGTACTCTGCCTACTACCAGTGGAGAAACATAATCATTACAGTTACCCAGCTACAAATAGTGCAACCTGTAAGAGTGGCTGCCTGAAAAATATAATGTTGCAACAGTGGTACAACCATTATGGGGTAACCAACCACTTTAACAAAATGGACTTAAGGCCTTCTCCATGAGATGGAACTCACACTTTACATTGCTAAAGTGGCCAAGAACCCGAGACAAGGTAGGTCATAGGCCCCAGAGGAAAACCTACAACTATTATTTTGCTAAAGGAACATAGCAATAAGATGACTCTTAATGATGTATTACTATATCCATAGAGAAGAATATAAGTCCTCATCAGTGAAGCTTCTTCTTACAGTAGATGGTAATTAGCAAAGGGTTCCACAAGTAGACAATGTACAGAGAGTCAGAGACTTTGAAGTCCTCAGACTTAAATGGGATCTCTTTATCAGACCCCTCCCTCACAAGACTCAGAGATTTAGGCAGAAAGACTCTAAGAGCCAGAGGTGGTGAAGGACTCCAGGGAAACAGTGTCTTCCAGACATGTTTAAGATGTTTGAGATTAGCATTAAACCTCAAAACTTACTGTTGTTGCCGAGCACACCGCTTTGGAGGGTGTAGATGATGGCCTGTCTAATCCCACAGCTCTTTGCAGGGCAAACAGCCAAAGTGGGGAATTTAAGGAGACAATGTGACCTTCTCCTTGGATGAGTCTCAAGGCCTATTTTCTCTGTGTAATTACCGAAGCCTCGACTACACATGTACAGATGGCCTATGAAGTAAACAGCCCAGAGTCAAAATCTAGGCAAACGAGAGTCCGATGCTGGGATCAGAAGCATCTAAGGGCCAAACAGCTGATGACTGAGTGATTCTTGGGCTTTTCCTATGGTGGTGGATACAACATTTCTCTCTTTGTTGGAACACACAGCAGCCAGTGGAGAAGTGGGGTGGGGGTAGGGACTGAAACAAATAAAGACTGTTTGGGAGGACAAGCGAGTTAAGGGCACAACATTTTTAAAGAGTGGTGTTGAGGAAATATGGGAGGTCAGGCTGTAGGGGATGTCTCTAAACAGGTACAATTCTTCCCCACACCTCCCTGACACCCTCTCTCACCCCACCAAACCACTTCCGGTATCCAGGCAGCAACCCTCCTTGTGGGACACTGAAAACTTCTCCTGAACCAGATTGTGTCTCTTGGCTTCCTGTCTCCTTTCCCTTTTTAGTCTCTCATTAAAATTTTCAGATAAAACAAGCTAGTTCCTAAGAGGAAGCACAATGTGTTTAAATTGATTTTATACTAGTACGAGAACTTATATCTCTCTCGCAGAACAAATTTAGCTGTAATATCTGATACTCGAGAAGTGTAAGAAGGGCTGAGGGGTGGCTCAGCAGCCAAAGTGTTTACCGTGCAAGTCTGAGGACCAGAATTCGGCTCCCCTGAGACCGGGGTGGGTGTGGTAGCCCACCTGTCAGTTCAGCCAGGAAAGGCAGCAACAGAGACACCAGAGCACACTGTAAGACTAGCCAAGAGAGGGAGATCCTGCTTCAGAAAATAGGGTGAAAGGACATGGATGATGATTCTTGACTTGAAATCTCCGGCCTCCATGTGCATACACATGTACACACACACACACACACACACACCACACACACACACACACACACACACACCTGATATCAACACTGATTAACCAAACCCCAAATAAACACCATGTGGCTGTTATAATGCACAAGTCACCTGAGAAGGTACTATAAAGCCATCTAGACTTTGATGCTAACCACTTTAAAACCCTTTATTTACTTCCTTCCTTTGGTGCTAGAGATGGAAGCCAAGCATAGCCATATTCTAGGTAGGCGATCTACCACAGAGTTGCTCCCTCATTTCAAGCCCCATTCTTTCATTATAACATCCGAACATGGTCACCCTGGACTCGGCCAGTTTGAGGAGGCCTGAACTCCAGGCTCAGGTTTCCAGCAGGGTCATTCTACTGAAGGCTTCTTCCTGTCTCACAGGCCTCTGCCTGTCTCTTGGATTGTCTCCTGGGATGATACAATTGCTCTCAAGTTTTTCCTTGCTTTTTTTTTTATGTGTGTGTGTGTGTGTGTGTGTGTGTGTGTGTGTGTGTAAAATATATTCATATGTCTGCGTGTGGTGCATGAGTCTATTTTTTATGGAGGTCACTCACCCTTTATACTTTTGAGTCAGGCTCTCAGACTGAACCTGAATCGAGCCCTTACAACACCCCTGTTTCTGATCCTGCAACATTAGGGTAACAGGTACACACATATAGCTTTTGATGTGGGTGCCAGGACTTAGCTCAGGTCCTCATGCTTGCTTTGGAAGACTTTCTTACCCGATCACTGAGCCTTGTCCCCAGTCCCTTGGGTCTCTTATTTTAAGGGCATCAATGACATTCATGGGCAGCAAAGCTCCACTTTCAGATACTGTCACTGGGGAGAAGGACGTCAGTAGGTGAACCTAGCTGTACACAACACCCAGTTCATGGCAATCTATCATCAGGCCTTGAAATTATACCGTAATCCTGTGGTTTCAGGGCACTGACATCTCTTCATGGATTGCTTAGTGAGTTTCCTTTTCTCCTTGTTCCTGGTGTTCTGACATTCCTTCTGTCACACTAGGCGATTCTGACTTCTGTTTTGTTGTTGTTGTTCTTTTTCGAGTTGGAGTCTTGCTCTACAGCCCAGGCTGGCCTTGCCCTCTCTGTAATTATCAGCTTCCAAGTACAGGATTATAGGTGCACCCTACCGCTCCTGCCCTCCCGATTTCTTCCTTTTCTAGTGATAGCTACGCTAATAGTGTTTTGAATGGCAGAGTTTTTCAAGGACTGAAGTAAAGGTGGATAATTAAAAATATAATACTATGGAGAAATCAATTTCAATTTAATGTCTCAAACATTCATCTGCTATTTCTGAAAATGATACTTTCTTTCCCTGTTCTTAAGCACCCTCCCTTGGCGCAAGGCTCATCCTTATATGTTTAATTATTTGTTTCTTTATTTTATCCCCAAACCACTCACCTCTTTACTTATTCACTCTTCTATGCCAAGTAATTAAATTCTTTGTTTTTAAAACCTTTAAAATGGAGAAGTCCGTTTCTGTTCTTCCATGCATACAGGAGTATTGAAGTAACTTCTTCAAATACAGAACTTTCTCCTAAGTATGAATTGTCTTTACCTTAGAATGCAGAAGTAGGTGCAACCATGTCTCCTGTTAGACAGCAACACTTCTCTTGTCCTACCCTATTTAATTATTAATTATCTAGTCATCTTCTTCCCTAATTTTTATTCTATGTTAGTTTTAAGTTCCCAATGTGTGCACATGAATATGTATGTGCATGTTTGAGTGCAGTGTATGTGTGCATGGTATATATGAATGTGTGAGTGCGGTGTATGTGTGCATGGTATATATGAATGTGTGAGTGCGGTATATGTGTGCACGGTATATATGAATGTGTGAGTGCGGTGTATGTGTGCACGGTATACATGAATGTGTGAGTGCGGTATATGTGTGCACAGTATATATGAATGTGTGAGTGTGGTGTATGTGTGCACGGTATATATGAATGTGTGAGTGTGGTGTATGTGTGCACGGTATATATGAATGTGTGAGTGCAGTGCAGATATGTGCATGTGTGCACATGTGTGTTCCTGTGTGCCTGTGCAGAGACCCAAAAAGGGCATCAAATGCTCTGCTCTATCACTCTCCATCTCATTCCCTCAATACAGGGTCGGTCTCTGCCTAAACTGGGGGCTAACCCCTGCGACTCCCCTCTCTCTGCCCTCCCCTCCATGGGCTGGGGTTACAGGCAAGTGTGACTGCATCTGTTTTTTGTTTTTTTGTTTTTTTTTTTTTTTTTTTTTTTTTTTTTTTTTTAACTTGCACTCTGGGGATTTGGAGTCAGGTCCTCAGGCTTGTGCAGCAAATGTTCTTACTTGCCGAGTCATCTCGCTAGCCCCAATTTTTATTTGGAAGTTTGAGCTGTCAGAGTTGGAGCATCTAGTGACCATCACACTGCAAATGCCGTCTCCCATCTCCACACTCTGTCCTTAAGTTAAGTCTCCAGCATATTGCGTGTTGCTTCCTGTGCCCTGTTCCAGTTCTCTGTAGTTTGGTTCCTGTTGACACCACAGTGGCTCTTTTCACTCACAGAGCACGGAGTGCTCCTTTACTACCACCTCCTTAGCGTTTATTTCTTCTGCAATTTTTTGTAGCAAATCCTGGGAACTTCAGGTTAAAATGAGTCACAGTTTGTGGAGTCATGTAGTTGGGGTTTGGGGTGGGGTGGGGGTTGGGGTGTGTGTTCCAGATACTAAAAGCCAAAATTGTGAAGTTTATCTTTTCCTCCCCGTATCAGTAACTTTTCTTTACTGTGATGAAACACAACGACCAGAAGCAACTGAAGAAAGAAAGATATTATTTTGGTTCCAGAGGGAGTGCTTTGGACCATAGCATCTAATCCAAGAAATAGTTGAAGATGGTAACAGAACCTTAGTCGTTAAAGGGAGGCTTTCTGTTTAGAAGAAAGACATCTCCAGTGTGACCTGAACCTTATTATGTGTCTTCAAGTAGAATTGGCATTGCATGGCTAAATCTTGAAATCTATCATCTGACTGGGACATTCATTAAGTGGTTAATGGGTACATTTATTTAGCAACATGACTTTGTTTTCCATATTGAAATTCTCTGTCTTAACAGAGTCTGTGGAGTGAAAAAAGGAACTTCCCAGTAGAATAGGAGCCATGGGTAGAATGTAAAACCAAGAAGGAAAGACAACTCGAATGTCAGAATTTGAACTCAGTCAACTGTGAAAATAAACTGTGATTATACGAAGTCTGTCTTCTGCTCTCTGAAAATGATTTGAATTCAAAGTCTGTTAAAATTAATTGGAAACTCTCAGACCAGTTAGAGGAACATGTCAAGAATCCGATGCTGCTGTAGGAATCCACACTGGGTGGGAGAGGGCTCCAGCAGGAGCTGGTGGTGGCAGATGACTCGCTGTTCCGTGTCCCACAGAGGCCAGTGTGCAGCCTGTTGTCACAGTACAAGGGAGAGGAGTGTAAGTCCCTAAACAAAAATGTAGCCTATTGCAAGAGCACACATAGCCTGCCAGGAAAGGCCGAAAACCACCAGCTCCGTGGCAGCTTCACTCTCTCAGTTATTCAGTTAGTAATTCATTAATATTCACTTATGCTTGTCACAGCTCCAATCAATCACGATTCATCAAGGAATAAACTACAGGAGAGAAGAAGGCTGAGAGCAAATAGTGAAGTGACCTAGTTTAGGTGAAAGGAAACAGACAAGGAATGAAATAAGCCAGTAGGATAGATAGATAGATAGATGGATAGATAGATAGGTAGGTAGGTAGGTAGGTAGATAGATAGATAGATAGATAGATAGATAGATAGATAGATACATACATACATACATACATACATACATACATACATACATACATAGGGAGAGACATAGATAGATAAATAGATACATTTAGAACCGGGGCAGTTCCTGGTACAGACAGCGAGGGAACATGTTCCATTTAATAGTCTTGGAAGGTGAGAGAGGACCAACCACACAAGGCAGTGAACTCCAGTGGGAGCAACTGGAAAAACCAAAAAAAGTTAAGGGAGAATAGTGACAATGATCACAAAATTAAGGTGGGGAAGGATTACATGGCTAGAGCCTAAGAGGTAAAAAAGACAGCAGTCATAGATGAGATGTCATAGATGAGATGTCAGAGGGGGACAGGTACCAGGTGCCTTCAGACTTTCGGCAGAAGAAAGATGCTTTTATTATAATAGCAATGAAAAACTATTGGAGAAAGCTGAAGGATATGGAAGTGGGAGAGACAAGCAAGCACACTAATCCTTTTACCTCCTTTTGGGGCTCACACAGGCATCCCAGCAGAGGCAGAACCAGAGACTGCTGTGTCCAATTTATGCCTCCTGCATGCTTAAAGTTTGTGATGGTTAATTTTGATTGCCCACTTAATTGGATCAAGAAACACCTCCAGCATTAATGAGGCAGCCCTCTGGATGTGCCTTCGAGGGCTTTTCCAGAGAGGTGAGTTAGACACCCTGAACGTAGCTAGCAGCATCCTGTGGACTAGGGCACTGAACACAAAAGGAAACAGGAGAGAGCAGCCCAGCAGATTCCTCTCTGCATCTGGTCCACAAAGCAGCCTTGTGTCCTCACCACCCCAGCCCAAAGCCTCTCCAGCCACCATGCCTTCCCACCATAACGGGCAGAGTCCAAACAAACACTTCATCCCTCTAAATAGCTTCCTGTCTGGGGTTTGGTAGCAACAATGAGAAAAGTTATCAATGGGAAGTTAAAAAGAAAACTAATTGAAACTCGTGGAAGTAAAATGAATTTGGTATTCTGTGTGTATGACACTTTAAGATCATAATACATAATTTGTATTTTAATTAAGAAATAGTCTGCAAAATGTGTAAAATCAAGTGATCATTTATAAGTAGCAGTGACTTTCAGAATCCACAGAGTGCATTTTCTCACAAATAGGGGTGAAGAGTGACGTTAAATCAGACTCACTCTCCTGGGCCCCAGAGGCATGCCTGGCAATATGGCTGGAAGAGATTAGCACATGGTTTGTGGGCCTTGATGGAGATGTCTTTCTGTAGGTCTCTGGCAGCTCTGCAGATAATCGACCCATATACATCTGGCATATTACTGTGAAGTGTGCACTCAACACTTCTAAAGCACCTGTTCCTTGTTACTTTCCTTGCTGAGAAACAAGCAGTTTAAATTTTATCTTGTGGCTTTTGGAGATCCTGGGCCAAGCTACACTGTTACAGATGAACATAACACTCTTGCCATTAAAAAAAAATTAGAGAGCACAGACTGATCACTGGCAGACACCAGAAAGGAACTGGGATCCCCCACCTCTCAATTTAGCAATGTTTGTAAATTCTGTGTTTGGTGCTAGGAAGGCACATCAGAAAAAAAAAAGATAATGCCACTGAAGAGTAGGAACAGATTTGGGCTGGAGAAAAGCAATGCTGGTAAAAGTTAAAGGGAGAGTTAAACAGAGACGCAGTGGGGCAGGGGGACGTGATAGATGGCCAGTACACAACACAGAACAGTAGGCAATGGAAACTAGCAACTGCTCTGAATCTAGTAAGACCACTTTAGGTCTCAGAGAATTGTTTATACAGCAACACCTTAACCAGATTGATTAATTTAATTTTAAAATTTGTTTTATTGAGACAAAGTCTCTCTACATAACCTTGGCTATCTTAGAACTCACTGTGTAGACCAGGCTGGCCTCAAACTCAAAGAGTTTGTATGGTATGAGAGAAGATTAAGTAAATTAAAATAAAATAAAATGAAAGTGCTCTTAATTACTGAGCGATCTCTTCAACCCAGATAGATTTCTTTGAAGCACTTTTGTCTTGAAACTAAAGAGTATTTTTCCAGAAATACATACATATCATGACAGACACACAGACATACAGGCACACACACACACACACACACACACACACACACACACACACACACACACTGATTTGTATCTGGAATGTTTCCTAAATGCCTGAGTGTTGATGATGTCATCTCCAAAATGGTGTCTTTAGGAGGTTGTGGAACTTTTAAGAGATGTGGCCCCATGGGAAGTGTTCAAGCAGCTGGAGAAGACTTTCTGTTCTTCTGTCTTCCTTTCTCTACCTGGCCAGGAATTGAGTGGTTTTGCTTGGCTATGAATTTCCTGCCAGGATGAGCTACCACAGCTCCAAAGCAATAGGGAACTGTTGACTATGAACTGAAACCTTCAAGACGTTTCTGTCTGGAAATCCATTATTTCAAGTATTTGTTGTAGGGATGACTAGGAGGCAGCACAACCTGTGCATATATATTATTTATCAACAAATATATTGGTTATAGTAGCGTATCTAACTTAAATATAATAGATAACATACTCTCATCTGTTAGTCCTTTGTAAGTGCTTGGTAGCTTCTCAAAGATAGTGAGTTCAGATGGAAACTTATCTATTGATCATGAGACTTAAAACTCAGATCAGCACCCATCCAGACCTTGTGAGATATTTAGAATTTCTCATTTCTCTGTGTTGCTCTTTTTTCTATGGTGTTTCTATATTGCTTACTGTAAGAATTCACTTTGAAAAGAAAAAGAACACTTATCCTTTGCAAAATTCATCCTGTTGCTTTGCAGACAAGAGGCGGTATTCTAAATAAATCAATACTGTAGAGTAGGTTTTGTAAAAGGCGAATAGAATTATTACACTTTAGTAAATTAAGAGAATAAGAAGAGCAGAAATGAAAGAACACGAGTTCAAACAGAATCCCATGAAATGAAGATTTTAAAGTGAATATTATGAATGATTATACACCAATAAATTGGCTAACCTAGGAGAAATGCATAGATCCTTATAAACATATAGTCATGCCAAAACTGAGTCTGAAGAAACAATCATTCTTGCAGGCTTATCATTAGTAAGAAACATCTTGGCTAGAGAAAGACCCTAGATCAAATGTTTCACTGTGTAATTCTACCAATTGTTTAAAAGAAGATGAATACAATCCTCCCAGGAGTCTTCCAAAAATGAGGCCAAACTTCAAACTTTAACATATAAAGGCAACATTGCTCTGATGTTATAGTTGAAGACACCACAAGAGAAGGACATAACTTCAAAATGTGTGATGAACAACAATGCAAACAGTTCAATACTAGTTCAAGGGCACAGTGAACGGATTATGAACAATGAGCAGGTGGATCACTCCTGGAAGGGAAGGATGGCTCAGTATCTGTATTTACATCAGTAGGTTACCCCATGTTAACAAATAAAGGACAGAAACCTCACAGTAACCTCAACTGAATTAAAAAAAGGGGTTTTGACAAAATCCAATACATTTTTCATCATCAATAAACCACCTAGGATTAGAAGGAACCTACTTCAACACAATTAGGCCACATGAGATACCTAGTGCCACCAAATGGTGAAAACTAAACCTCTCCCATAGGCTCATGTCTTTGGACACTTGGTCCCCAGATAGTGGAACTGTGTGGCCTTGGTGGAGGTGGCATGTCGCTGGAGGTAAGCTTTGAGTTTTCAAAAGCCCATGCCAGGCCCAGGTCTCTCTCTGTCTATGCCTGCAGATTAGAATATCTTGCTCTCAACTATTTATCCAGAACCATGCCTACCTGCCTGCCTGCCTGCTGCCTTGCTCCCTGCCATGATGATAATAGACTCACCTCTGAAAGTGGAAGAAAGCCCCAATTAAATGCATTTTTCTATAAGGTACATTGATCACAGTGTCTCTTCACAACAACAAAATAGCAACTAAGACAGCACTCAATGGAGAAAACACAGTATCTGCAATAACATTGTGAAACGGGACATTTGTATTCAGAAGAATGCAATCAGGCGTTGTCTTCTACCACATATAAACATTCACTAAAATTGGGCAGTCCTAAACAACCAACCTGAAAATACAAAACTCCTGGAAGAAACCATAGAGAAAAAGTTGCATGACACTGTATTTGGGTTTTCTTAGTAAAATAACAACCTTCAGCTTAGGAGAAAAATATGTTCAAGTCATGTAAGATATATATACACACAATATATATAAAAAACTCTACAACTCAAAAGCAGGCCAAAATAAGCAACTCAGTTTAGAAAATGATTAAATCAAAGAGGTTATGCCAATTGTAACAAGCAAATGGAAAAGACGTCCAACACCAGGAACCATTAGGAGAAGTATAGATCAAAGCTAGCAGACACCCACTAAGTGTTAACTGAAATAAATACAAATTAGAACAGACAAAGAAGAAGGCAGAAGCTGACAGGCATTGATGGTTCTTGGTAGACACTGGGACTCTCAGTCCTCCTGGGGGGACATAAAGTGGTGCAGCTGCTATGGAGAATGTTGCAGAAGTTTCTCAAAGACATTAACAGAGTCAGCAGGACTCAGCAATCCTGCTCCTGGTTACATAATGTATAGTCTTTATTCATATGTAATATATACGAAGAAGCAAAAGACCACAGCTAAGAAACACTGCCTTGCCTGTATTCATCACAGCAGGATTCACAGTAGCCAAGAGGAGGAAGCACCCCACATTTCTGTGGATGAATGGAGGTGTGACCTGTGCAGCCAATGGGAATCACTTCTGAAGGGCCCAGGAATATAGAAATATAAAATTGTAAACCTAAAAAAATAAAGCAGGCAGTCATCAGCTCTAAAGGTTAACTTCTAACAATGGCTCTTTGCTTACTGCAACTCCTCTGTCAACAGCCAGGGGTTAACTTTTAATCCCCTTGACCCTTACAGCCAACAACTGCCTGGACCAAAGTTAACTGTTAGTAGATGTTTCTACGTGACTTCTAGCATGCATCCTGTGCCTGATGCTTTCTACATGACTCCTAGTGCATCCCGTGCCTGATGCTTTCTACATGACTCCTAGTATGTACCTCATGCCTGATGCTTTCCCAATTACTATAAAAAGGGGACCAGAGCCTGCCTCCATTGCCACAGCCTCAAAATCCAACCCTGGCTGTGGTCTCAGCTAGCTGATAAGCTTTTGTGCCTGTGGTGATATTTTCTTTCTTTCTTTCTTTCTTTCTTTCTTTTCTTTCTTTCTTTCTTTCTTTCTTTCTTTCTTTCTTTCTTTCTTTCTTTCTTTCTTTCCTTTCTTTCTTTCTTTCTTTCCTTCCTTCCTTCCTTCCTTCCTTCTTTCTTTCTTTCTTTTCTTTTCTTTCTTTTTTTTTTGGAATAAGTTTGCTTCTGGTTTAATAGACTTTGGTGGTCTGTCCCCCATTGTTGTATGACCCTGGACCCAGTGCTTCTTCCTAAGGAGTCCCAGCTGGTGTATTCTGCTACAAGGGTTTGCCTTGTGAACAAGCCAGTCCGAGTCCAGTCATAAAGGTAATTAAAGTTGTCAAAGTCATAGACAAAGAATGAGGAGTGGTTTCCAAGGGCTGGGCCAAGAGGAAAGAGTGAAGGTGGTGGGGGCAGAGGCTTATTATTTAATGGGTGCTGAGGATCAGTGTCACAAGATGAAAACATTCCCAGAGGTCACTGGAAAACAGTGTGAAAATATTTTCCGCATTGGACTTTAAAGATCAGAAAGTTTGTGTTACATGGATTTCTGTTTTTGTTTTAAGATACACATTTCCAAGAATCAGGGCACACTCCAGATTTAGTCTGAGGGTGGCAGATCTCTGCTCTGGTGGAGGGCACACTGTTCCTGAAGCGGAGAGGAAAATATGTGATGAGAGACGATGGCTGCTGTCGGCACCAGAGCTATGGGATGAGACACAGCTTTGTGAATTCTTCTGCTAGGTGAGAAGGAGAGGTGAGGAATTTGATGGACTAGTCTACACCCACAGTTTGGGAAAAGCATTTGGGGAGAGGACACATTGGGCTGGGGACAGGAGACAACACCTTACAGCTGGAAGTGAAGTGGACTGAGAATTATTATGTGGGCTGTGTGTGAAGTTTGTTGACTCATATGGATCAATCCCACGTCTTTTGAGAATGGAATAAAAAATCCTAATAATAATACATCCCGTCAGTCTGACTTTCTCCCATGCGGTGCACTTGATAGATTCTCACAGACTGTGTCTAATAGAAATTTATTTCAATTTTTGTTAATTGAAAATGATTACTTTGATTTTTGCTTTTGAAAAAAGTATTTTGGGTTCCAAAGATGTAAGTTGATATCTATAATTTTTTCTTGGCAGAGATTTGGTTTATACTTTTGCTTTGTATGTTTTTTTTTTTGTTTAAACTTAATTATAAGATCTTTGGCTTGACAACTAGGTCTTTCTTTTTCAATTTTATGATTTCATTTTATTTTACTACTTTGGGTAGTACTTAGGACTGAACATGGGGCCTCATACATACTAGGCAGATGCTGTTACCATAGCCCCACCTGTGATTAGGTCTTTCTGTAAGTTCAAGAACAATACTTTACATCCATTGTGCTTTATAGATCACGATTCCTAGGACTTTGGGCATAGTCATCAGAGGAGCTGAAAGCAACGGTCCAAACACTGCTTAAAGAGAGGCCTGCAAAAGGAAAAGACGGGACCTTTAAAGTGGAATTGGGCTGTCTGGAGGCCAGAGGTTCTTGGTCCCATTTTTCTGAGATGAGACCTTAAACTCTATGAAGGTGATTTATTTCTGACTCCTTTGTTGTTACTTTGAATTGTCTGCAGAAGTGTTATCAAAAGCAATTGATAAAAATGTGTCCACACATGTTTAAAAGGCACAGTCCTTATTTGCCCAGTGGCAATCAATGAATACAGGACCTAGACAGACCTCTGTCTTAGTTTGCTTTCTAGGGCTGTGGTAAAGATCGTGACCAAAAGCAGCATGGGGAGGAAAGGCTTTGTTTCAGCTTACAGCTCTCAGACAACACTCCATCACTGAGGGAAGTCAGGGCAGGAACCCGGAAGCAGGAACTGAAGCAGAGGCTGTACAGAAGTGCTGCTCATTGCCTTGTCCCCGACGGCTTCCTCAGCCTGCTTTCTTACGCCACCTAGGACAGTGGTTCTCAGCCTTGGTAACGCTGCGACCCTTTAGTACCGTTCCTTGTGGTGTGGTGACCCCACCATCAAATTATTTTGTTGCTACTTCATAACTGTAATTTTGCTACTCTTATGAATCATAATGTAAATATCCGGGTTTTCTGATAGCCTTAGGTGCCCAAAGGGGTCATGACCCACAGGTTGAGAACCACTGATCTAGGACCACCTGCCCAGACACGGTACCACCCATAGTGGGCTGAGTACTCAGACATCAATCATTAATCAAACCCCACAGGTTTGCCTATGGGACAATATAATGGGGTGTTTTCTCAGTCGAAGTTTTCACTTTCCAGATGACCCTGGCTTGTGTTAAGTTAGCTAAACTCTAACCAGGGCAGCCCCTATGCTAGACAATGGCTCTGTAGCTGAACTATACCTCCAGCCATCCTTTTACTTTCCCTTTGGAGATGGTTCCCTCAGTCAGTTACCTAGGCTGTCTTTGACTTGCTCTGTAGCCCAGGTGGGTCTTGAACTTATGATCATCCTGCCTCAGACTCATGAGTTACCTGAGTTAATGTTCAATGTCAGCAGGCTCTTCTTTTAATGTGTGACTTCTACCTGTGCCTTTTCCGTCAGCTGTTAGGTGGCATGTGTTTCTGGAAGTTTAGAGAAGAAAAGCTGTCCTTCTGATGATTAAAGACCCAGGAAGGAACTGTTCCCCCATTTCTCCCAGGAGTCGCTCTCCGAAGGTCTTGGCTTGTAACAGACTCTCGCCATTCTTAAGCCCCTCTACCCCGTGCCCCAGAATGTACCACTTTGGGTTGGGAAAGGACCAGCCCTTACCCCACTGAAGTTCTAGAGAATTCTACACATTAGAAAGAGCTCTATTAAGTTGGTGTGGTGGCACATGCCTATGATCTTGCTATTCCTAGTATTTAGGGGATGGAGGCATGAGGATCAGGTGTTCAAGGTCAATCTCTTTTACACAGCAAGTCTAAGGCCAGCTCAGCCCAACCTCCATGATACTCCATTAAAAAAAAAAACTGGGGGCCCAGCAAGTTGACCCACTGGGGAGAAGGGCTTGCTGTGTAAACCTGGTCACCTGAGTTTGATCCCTGAGGCCCACGTAAAGGTGGATGGAGAGAACTGACTTCACAAAGGCGTCCTCTGACTTCCACACCCTTCCCACACTCATGGTTCTTAAAAATTCTGCATTTTTACATATTTCAACAAATGCAGATTTTACTTCTATCAATTATTTAAAAGATTTTAAGTGCTTTCTCAAACTATGGTCCTTGGAATTTTCACTCCCAAGCTGTTTTTTGCCTATTAATAGCTTGTCCTGCAGGGCTATGCCGGTAGTCCTTCCCATCATCAGCTTTTGGAGTGGCTGTTGCCTGCAGATCCTTCTTCCCTTTGTCTCAAGCAACAGTCAATCCAGACCATAAGGCTGAAGAAAACACAGTTCCTGGGTGAAGCCCACACGTGGAGCTTTCTGACACCTGGAAATAGGTGCCCTGAAGTTGACTGCAGGGAGCAGTTTATGAGATGGTGTCCTTGAGGGCCCAGCATATTCCTCTGCTTTAACATGTTGCTTCTAGAATCTGGTATATCATTTATTAAATATGCCCTTCACAAAGCATGTTGGGGAGATTTGGAAGACGGAGGACATACTTGAAAAAAATCTGATGAATACTGGATCCTCTTAGAAATACATGGGATTTATTCCACAATTTAACCTGGGAATCCAGTCAGTGTTTATTAGTGTTGGACTGCTGGGACCTCTGGCCAGAGATTGGAGTACAGGGAAGAAGGAGACCCTCTTCCTTGCCTCAGTTGCTCCCACAACAGGGAATATCCGGTGAAAGAGGTAGCCGAGGAGGCTCCCTCACTTGGCAGCAGAATTCTCACCAAGGCCCATCACCAAAGACTGACCCAACGTGGTCATGCACCACTTTTTTCCATTTACATACAGACTCTTGTCTCATTGTAGCTTAAGGTGTCCAGTATTTCTACTGCCTAGACAAAATCAGATCAAGAAATTTTCCCGTGCATATGACAGAACTGTGTGCTGAGCGGGAAAAGACGAGTCGGGAAGGAGTCTTAAGAAGCCCTTGGGGCTAGAGAGATGGCTCAGAGGTTAGGAACACTGGCTGTTCTTCCAGAGGTCCTGAGTTCAATTCCCAGCACCCATATGGTGGCTCACAACCATCTGTAATGAGATCTGGCTCCCTCTTCTGGCCTGCAGGGATACATGCAAAACAGAACACTGTATACATAATAAATAAATAAATCTTTTTTTTTTTTTTAAAAAAAAAAGAAGCCCTGTCTGCAAAAGCCGCTGTGCATTTTATAGGGAAGAAAGGACAAAGCATTTGACCTTTTCTTACAGATGCGTCATGACATCTAAACACCCTTTATAAAGCAAGCAGACCTGTTAGAAGTGACTTGTCTACAGCAGATCGGCTGCTTCTCACCAAGCCATACCGACAAATTTGTAAATCTTGCACTTGGAGTTCTGTGATCATGGCTGATGTCTGGAGAAATCAGAAGAAGTCGTGGCTTTGATATTATGGATGGTGAGCCTTGGGGTCTGTCTAGCCCTTAGCTTCCCTTTGTATTTTCCATAATGCTTGGGATCTAGGAGACCCCAGCAAATGGGAATGAGGGCAGAATCAGAAAATCCCTAACAACAACAAAGAATGAGAAGAATTTTGTCTTCCTCCAAGAGGCCCATTTGCCTCTTACTGTGCATATCTTCTCTTTGAAAATCAGCACCATAGTTATAACAGTTTCAGTGCATGATTACTCACTCTGAATTGTCAATAAAAACTCATCCTGAAGAAAAAGAAGCCATTTCTTTAATCCTAGACTTATTGAAGATGTACAGGCCTGAGCAGAAGACTTTTGTGTAGCTGTCAGATTTCCTGGGGTTCCGTAGATTTGATGTCTTTCTCCAGGGCACTTCTTGTAAGCATGCCACTCCAATCAACATGTTTAAGATATGATGCTAGAGTGATAAAATAGAACTGAAAGCTACAGTCGTGCCATGGACACGTCTATATTGTGATACTTTGTCATGGGGTAATGCCTCCAGCAAACGTCACCATCGTGGACATTGTGTCGTGTATGAGGTGAAGTGAAATCAACATGATTTATCCTTCTCCCTTAGAAATTCTTTAGTATTGCTCTCAAGACTGTATCTGTCCTACTTAAAGATTACCAGAATAATAATTTCAGTAATAATATCCTCTTGGAGGCACGATCAGAATTGTAAGTAAGCCATTTGTGATTGTACTCTATCTTTGAAAGTCCATTGGCTAGTGAAATCACAAATGGAAGTGTGAAGTGCTGATGTTGGGGCTTGGGTGAGTTTTTCTGGGGAGATATTAGTAAATGTCTACGCACCTCCAGACAGGGCACTGATGACAGACAGACAGACAGAAATAAACAGAAAATGATTCCATCCAAGTCTAGCTCAGTGAACCAGTAAGTTCGCTGGTCTTCTTTATGCAAACCACAAGATTACACAACCAGGGACAGAATTCCACACCAGAGCATGGATGGTTCTCAGGCAGTTTCCTCTCCAAAGTGTCCACCCACCGAGCTGGCATCTCATGAATATTGTATCCCTGGAGCTCCCTGCTCAACTTAAAGACAGCTCAATAAGGAAGTATCTTCTCTCCAGCTATCACTCACTGCTTTTGGAACCTTTGAGAGGGGTCTTGTGAATCTTACACCTTTTGTGAACTTCCTGGGCTTTCTAGATTTCCTTAGCTTTCTGCATAAGCTTCACATGTTTCTCCAGGAGAGAGTGTTTCAAATCAAATACCTACAGAGTGTGTGTCTATGCCTTGTGTTAGCAAACAAAGAGGAGGCAGGAAATACATCTATCATTGACTATCACCATCATTTCAAGAAGGAGAGGCCATGTCAACAACACAGAATTACATTTAAAGAAGCAGTAGAGACAAGCAATTGTTGGTGACAGGTGTACTTCTTCAGCATGAGGGAAGCTTGTGTAGGCGGCTGTGCTCACTAACACCTCTCTGGAGAGAGTGAGGCTGGCACTCCTCTAACTGACACCGTCAGATACATACATAATCAATACTAGCCCCTCCTCTTTGGTTTCCTGTTCAAATAGGCATCCCTTCCTGCTTTTTAAGGTATCATCCATTCTGTTTCCAGTTATAGACTAGAATCCAAGTTTAGTCTGACTCAATTCAGACTAATCTAACAGATTCTGGAAACTGTTATAGAATGTCCACAGGGCAAGCACACAGTCTGTTTAGCTCAGTCAGATGCAGATTGGCTGTGTCCATGTCTTGGGTTTATTTGACAGCCACTTGATATCAGTTCTCTTGGTGTGGGATCTAATAGACCTTCCTTTCATTCTTGAAAGCATTGTGGCTTGGAAAATATATGGTACTTTCTTCCTTATTATAATCCTTATTTGGAAGAGACATCTTTATCTCTCTAAATCTGTCTCTTTGTCTCCATCTCTCTCATACACACTCTGAATATGAACACAAATCATATAATCTTGTTCACTATTGTCTCCCAAATATGAAGGACATGTGTTTTAGTCTGACCCTCACTCTGAGGTCTAGGAAGCAGAAAAGCTGAAGGAACCTCAGTGATTAGTAACACCATGGAGTTGTTGGCGGCTAATGCCTGCTAATCCCATCCTACCCTGGATTTCTATGAATTGACACCTTTGTTGTTATTGCAGACAACAGGAAGATTATTGTCACTCCTGCAGATACACTTTAACAAGTAAGAGTCCCTTGCCTTCCGTAAATGTTCTTGACCTGCATGTGTGCATTAGTTACTTTTCAAATGCTATGACATGTCAAGAAGCACCTTAAAGGACAAAGGGTTTATTTGGGCTTATAGTTTGAGAAAGTACAGTGTAAAGAAGATACAGTCTAGAGAAGGTTGTCTATCTAGAGAAGGTACAGCATAGAGAAGGTGCAGCATAGAGAAGGTGTAGTGTAGAGAAGGTGAAGTGTAGTAGAGAAGGTGCAGTGTAGAGAAGGTGCAGTGTAGAGAAGGTGAAGTGTAGAGAAGGTGCAGTGCAGAGAAGGTGCAGTGTAAAGAAGGTACAGTGCAGAGAAGGTGCAGGGTAGAGAAGGTGCAGTGCAGAGAAAGTACAGTCTAGAGAAGGTGCAGTGCAGAGAAGGTGCAGTGTAAAGAAGGTACAGTGCAGAGAAGGTGCAGGGTAGAGAAGGTGCAGTGCAGAGAAAGTACAGTCTAGAGAAGGTGCAGTGCAGAGAAGGTGCAGTGCAGAGAAGGTGCAGTGCAGAGAAGGTGCAGTGCAGAGAAAGTACAGTGTAGAGAAGATGCAGTGCATAGAAGATGCAGTGCAGAGAAGGTGCAGTGCAGAGAAGGTGCAGTGCAGAGAAGGTGCAGTGTAGAGAAGCTGCAGTGCAGAGAAGCTGCAGTGCAGAGAAGCAGCAGTGTAGAGAAGCTGCAGTACAGAGAAGGTACAGTGTAGAGAAGGTGCAGTGCAGAGAAGGTGCAGTGTAGAGAAGGTGCAGTGTAGAGAAGGTGCAGTGTGGAGAAGGTGCAGTGTAGAGACGGTGCAGTGTAGAGAAGGTACAGTGCAGAGAAGGTACAGTGCAGAGAAGGTGCAGTGTAGAGAAGGTGCAGTGTAGAGAAGGTGCAGTGTAGAGAAGGTACAGTGCAGAGAAGGTACAGTGCAGAGAAGGTACAGTGTAGAGAAGGTGCAGTGTGGAGAAGGTGCAGTGCGGAGAAGGTACAGTACAGAGAAGGTGCAGTGTGGAGAAGGTGCACTGTGGAGAAGGTGCAGTGTAGAGAAGGTGCAGTGTGGAGAAGGTACAGTGCAGAGAAGGTGCAGTGCAGAGAAGGTGCAGTGTAGAGAAGGTGCAGTGTAGAGAAGGTACTTTTTATCAGAGAAGGCATGATGCTGGGAGCCAGAGGCTGAGACTCTTTGCCTCATATCTCACAGGAACAGGAAATAGAGACTGAATAGGAACTGGGGTAGGGCTACAAGTCTCAGAGTGTGGCTCCAGTGGCCCACTTCCTCCACAATGGCTCTACCTCTTGAAAGTTCTACAATCTCTCAGAATGGTGTCACCATCAGGGGACTAAGTTTGAGCATGTGACCTACTGGGGACAATTCCCATTTAAAGGAAAACAATGTGATGCAGGCCCATCAAATTCCTCAAATATACTTCTGGAGTGTAGGTAGTTGTAAGAACTTGGCCAATTTATGGAAATTACTAGATTTTCTAAGAAAAAAAAAAAAGCCTACAATTTCTGTCGTCAAAGCAAAGAGGAAAGTTCCAGGACAGAGTTCTTCAAACTTCCGTGTGCCTACGAACCACATGGAGAATGTGTTTAATGCAGAGTCCTAGTCAGTAGGCCTCAGTGGGAGCCGAAAACTCTGATGGCATCACAGGCCCCCATGTGAGGACAGTTTTTCTTGCAGCCTAGATCACACCAGGAACAATGAGACCCTGGAGGGCTCTCAGCTTTGAGATATTAGCATCATTTAATAATCTCTATGTATTTTAGCTCTCCTCAATTATCAATTATTTGGCCTCCCAATTTCCTTCCGACTCACAAAAATCTCTTTAGCTTTGTTTCTGGTAGATCATTCCCAGGGCTATTCAAAGCAGACATATGTTTGATGGCATGCCTGGAAGACACAGTGGAGATATTGTTAAATGAAATAAATGTTCCTATTTGTTTGGAATAAAAGAGTATTGACTTTTTAAAAGAAGAAATTTGAAAGATTGCCAGTATTATTTTTTTGGCTTGGTAGACAATAGTGTGTGGCATAAAACTGGTGGGTGGAGAGCTGATTTCAATTCAGGCCTGTCTTTTTCTCATTCTTAAAAACAGAGGAGTCAGTTAATTTCCAAATTCCTTTTCAGAACCACAGCTCTGCAAACACAATAAGCGACATCCTATCTTGGCTTTCGAAACCATTGGAGGCTATGAATCAGGTAACAAGGCCAATAGCTTACCTAGTGCAAGATTCTTGGCTCCCTTCCGGTCCTCCAGCCTCAATGGCTGCAGTGAAACACAGTGTAGGTCTGTGTGATTTGAATTGTGCCCTCCATGGCTCAGTAAATTTCTTATGTTTCTTATATCAGCAGGACACATGGCTCCCAAACTTTAGCATGCATCCAAAACACAGATTGCTGGGCCCTGCCACCACAGTGCTTCACTGGGTCAGCGAAAGAACCCGAGACTCTGCATGAATGTGTCCTCAGGCTATCACTGTGTTCCTGGCCCAGGAGCATGGCATGCCTTGAGATCCGCTGAACAAGACTGTATACCTCAGGGTAAGTTTCTATTTCTTCCTTTCTGGCTGGGTTTTCCTGACCCTCTGGGAATAGATGAGGTATCAAGGGATTAGGCTGCTCTAAAAAACATATCTGTGATACCGACAGCCACACCCATCTCAGGCTCACTGGACACTGAACAGTAAGAACCCAGAAATGTGTGCCCCACTAAAAGCTCCTGCACGGAGGGTTGCCTGGAGTTTGCAAACTTTGGTGTTTGTAATTTTTCTCAACAGATTTTCAAGTAACAAAAATGTTAAATGTTTTTATTTATTATTATTGTGTATGTGGGCATGCACTAGCCATGGTCTACATGTAGCGGTCATAGGACAAAGTGCAGGAGTCCATGCTCTTCTTCCACCATGTAGGTCTTGGGGACTGAATGGTCAGATAGCCAGGTTTGGAGTCAAGTACCTGTGTCTGCTGAGCCATCTCCTCAGCCCTTATTTTAAAATGCAAGCAAACAAAACCTCAAAAATATATAAAGAGGCCGGGCGGTGGTGGTGCACGCCTTTAATCCCAGCACTCGGGAGGCAGAGGCAGGCGGATCTTTGTGAGTTCGAGGCCAGCCTGGTCTACAGAGCAAGATCCAGGAAAGGCGCAAAGCTACACAGAGAAACCCTGTCTCGAAAAACATATATATATATATGAATGTGTTCATTTCTTTCACTTCTCCTAAAACATGAAGAATATTACACATTCATGTATTTTCCTGCAGGTTTGTTATTACCTATGCATATGATTTTGAACCCTGGTTCCTCTTTTCTTCCCATTTCATATGATGGCTTCATTGTTTTAGAAATTTACCATGATACCAAATGGTTTCACCACAAATCTAATGCTATTATGAATACAGTTCAGTCATTTCTCCCATAGTTGAATCCCTCATTAATTTCCAAGTTTCGTAATCTTAATGGCCAACCATCAACTATATTTAGCCACAGTTCTATTTCTTAGGCTTCATTCTGAAAGTTGACTCTATTGTCCTGAATCGTAAAGATTTCTAAAGACTTTTTGTTATTGTCAATTGGCTTTGCAGAAAGTCCACACTAGCAGATTGTTCCAGAGAAGGAAGGAGACATTTCTGTCTTGTGCCTTCCAATGGATCCTCTCTTAAAAAATCTTTGTCAGATCAAGCAATGTGTCTTACATGTCATTATTATGTGATTTATATTACAGTCATTGTTTCACATGGTTTTGTTTGTTTGTTTATTTATCATGTATCTTTTCAAGTGGTGTATGTCTTTTGGAGGAAAACTAGAATTATCATTAAATGAAAGAGAAAAAAATTCCATAATCTAAAAATGAAAAATTAATCACTTATTAACAGGAAAATATCTTTTCCTATGACTATACATTTGTGTTCTTTTTTTTTTATTGTGCTGGATAGTTTTATGTCAACTTAACATAAACAGTGATGCCTTCCTTTGGGGGATGTGTCAAATGATCCTTTTATAGGAGTTGCGTATCAGACATTCTGCATATCAGATATTTACATTACAATTTGTAACAGCAGCAAATTTTCAGTTATGAAGTAACAACAAAAATAATTTTATGGTCGGGGAGGGGTCACCACAACATGAGGAACTGGATTAAAGGGTCACAGCACTATGAAGTTTGAGAGTCACTGAGCTAGAGTCATCTGAGAAGAGAGAACTTCAATTAAGAAAATTCCTCCATAATATATAGCTGTAGGGCATTTTCTTAATTATTGATTGATGGGGGTGAATCCAGCCTATTGTGGATGGTGCCATCCCTGGGCAGGTGGTCCTGGGTTCTGTAAGAAAGCAGGCTGAGCAAACTATAAGAAGCAAAGCAGGCTGAGCAAGCTATGAGAAGCAAGCCAGTAAGCAGCATTCCTCCATGGTCTCTGCATCAGCTCCTGCCTCCAGGATCCTGCCCTGTTTGAGTTCTTGTCCAGACTTCTTTCAGTTATGAATTATGGTATGGAAGTGTAAGCCTAATAAAGCCCCTGCCCCCAACTTGCCCTTGGTCATGGTGTTTCATTACAGCAATAGTAATCCTAACTAGGACAGTTATGTATATAAAGAACACTTATTACAAATTGTAGTCACATACACTGTAATCCCTAATCTATCTAAACTAAAAAATATTAAAATAGGACTTGAAGTATAATTTTAATTTATAGAGTAGAATTTATTTGTGTAATGGCATATGATGTTTTACCAACTCTCCACTTACATAACTCTGTAATAGAAACATGCTATTTGCCATAATATAATATATTTTCTTCCTGATTATAAATATGTAAAGTTATAAAAATTAAGATATTTCAGAGATATGCTATTTCGGCATTAGACTATTTTGCATACTACTCTTTAAATTTATTTTTATGTGTTAGTATTTCTATCAATCTACTCAGATATGTATAGTTTCTATAATTTCTAGCTATTATTAGATTTTATATGGGTGAGTTATTGTTTAACACTGATTGATGTTGAAAATATCAGATTTTTTTTGTATAGTCTATCTTTCCACATGTAAAAAAACTTTCTTTTAGGAAAAAAACCATCTATACTATGTGAGATGATTCACACCTGTAACCTCAGCACTGCAGGAAGCTGAACACTCTAGCTTTGATCATTATTTTTAGGCCAATACTTATTGACTGCCTGTCATGTGATAAGAACCATGCTACTTATTTATACACTGTAAGTTGTCATCTGTTTGAGGCTAGCCTAGCCTAAAGAATGAGTTCCAGGACAGCCTACGCTATAGAGTGAGGCTTTGTCTAAACAAAACAAAACAAAACAAACCATTCTGTAGGTGGAAATTCACAATGAATGTAAACATTTTAAAAACTAAAAAAAAAAACTAATTATTACTCTACAGGTTTCATTAGGTACATCACTACTAATGGTGTATTAGGAATTTTTATGTATAATTGTGGATATTTAAACTCTTCCTGTAGACGTTCTATGACTACCGGAAATTTGAACCAACTTAGTTTCCCCCTAGAAATAATAAACAAAGAGAAAGGAAGGGAGGGGAGGAGAGAAGAGAAGGCATGCACTGGACTAGTTCTTCACTCACAAATTATTACTGAAGTAGATTATTTGGATTAGCTTCCAGGCCAGCCTTTTGCTGTTCTTTAAGCAATGGGTGCACCATCAACAGCCATCGCAGAGGTTGTCCAGAGCTTGTGGAAAGCAGTATGTGGGTGTGGTGTGCAATTACAGACGATCTGACTCTCATCCTCTCACAAGCTAAGAATGTGGGGGTGGTCTGTGCAAAGCAGGTGTTTGCTGTGGGATGTATGGCAAATGTGTTGCTAATTAATCAATAAAACACTGATTGGCCGTTGGCTAGGCAGGAAGTATAGGCGGGGCAAGGAGGAGAATAAAGCTGGGAAGTGGAAGGCTGAGTCAGAGAGACACTGCCAGCCGCCACGATGAGAAACAGCTTGTGAAGATGCCGGTAAGCCACGAGCCATGTGGCAAAGTATAGATTAATGTAAATGGATTAATTTAAGATGTAAGAACAGTTAGCAAGAAGCCTGCCACGGCCATATAGTTTGTAAGCAATATAAGTCTCTGTGTTTACTTGGTCGGGTCTGAACGGCTGTGGGACTGGCAGGTGAAAGAGATTTGTCCTGACTGTGGGCCAGGCAGGAAAACTTAAGCTACAAATGGCGTCCAACATGGTGACAAGAGTTTCCACCTAAAAACTGAGAAAAAAAGATTCTAAAACGGAGCTAAAAACAGTTCCTAATTGTCTCTCTCAAATGAGCGGCAGCTGCTGGTTTCAGCTACTGGTGGGTTCCTGGCTTGCGTGCTCAACCTGCAGTATGACGGGAATCAGGCCTCTGCAAGTGGCACATTAAGCTGCGTGGTGGATTTAGCCTTTGCAGGTACAAAACAAAAAAAGAGGTTTTTGGGCTACACGCTGCTTGGATAAAAGCATAGACCCACGATAGCTCCCAGAGCTGGCGGTAAACGTAGCCATGTTGGGAAGCTGAGGTGGGCGGAGCCAGCAGCCACAGCTGCTGCAGTTTAAGGCAAGAGATTCACAATAAGACAGATTCAGATGTAATAGTTTACAATGTGTGTAAAAGATACGTAGGCTTGAAAGAGACAAAAAAGGTGATATATAGAGTTATAGAAACAAATACATAGTTTTAAAAAATAAAGTCTTTAAAGAGACAGTAAAGGTAGTATAAAAATAAGCCACATAAAGATGAATATTACACAGAGAATCTGGATTGTGTTGTCTTTGGGATTCTTAACTGCAGAGAGATATTTGATTGTAAAGGAAGCTGAGTTAAACCAATATGCATATTTTAAAGATATCTTGACTTCAAAATTTGGATATAAGGATATGTTACTTTGGAAAGGAGTCTCTGCTTTTGTTCCCACAGAAAGCCAGAGGCTATGGATTTGTTCAAGATTAAGATACATCAGGTTTGACCAGCCAAGACCCCCTGAAAGGTCTCCGATGACACCATGGCCCAGATGATCCAACATCCAGAATGGTTTCAAGGCAACTGGCTCAGAAGATACAGCCTCATGGACTATTCCATAATCCTAAAATTTTCTTTGTGCCCCCATAAGATACAGCGCCCCCCTCCAGCAGGAAGTAGTAAGAGAAGCTACGCCCAAATTCCCAAATTATATGTAATTTTACTTTGTTAAGGTTAAAACCTTCCTTTTTGAAAAAAAAAAGGGGGGGGGAAGTGCTGTGGGATGTATGGCAAATGTGTTGCTAATTAATCAATAAAACACTGATTGGCCGTTGGCTAGGCAGGAAGTATAGGCGGGGCAAGGAGGAGAATAAAGCTGGGAAGTGGAAGGCTGAGTCAGAGAGACACTGCCAGCCGCCACGATGAGAAACAGCTTGTGAAGATGCCGGTAAGCCACGAGCCATGTGGCAAGGCATAGATTAATGTAAATGGATTAATTTAAGATGTAAGAACAGTTAGCAAGAAGCCTGCCACGGCCATATAGTTTGTAAGCAATATAAGTCTCTGTGTTTACTTGGTCGGTTCTGAACGGCTGTGGGACTGGCAGGTGAAAGAGATTTGTCCTGACTGTGGGCCAGGCAGGAAAACTCGAGCTACAGGTGTTAGTCAGTACCATTACTTTGTTTACTTCCTTTTGACTCAATTTTTGCATGTGTATATGTGTGTACACATGTGTATAAGTATTCATATGTGTGTGGCTACATGTGCATATACAGGTACATGTAGAGGTCCAAAGCTGACATCTACTATCTTCTTCTATTCTCCCCACTTTTTTTTTTTTTGAGGCAGGGTCTCTCTTGGAACAAGAAACTCACTGGTTCTATCAAGTCTAGCCAGCTTGTCCTGGGGATCCCTTGTTTCTCCCTTCCCAGTGCTGGGATTACTGGTGGCTTGCCATGCCAGACCTACTTTTACATGGATTCTGGGCATGCAAACTCTGGTCCTCATGCTTGCATGGCGGGTGCTTTATTCACTGAGACAGCTCTCCAGCCCTGATCCATTTTTTTTAAAAAGACCAATACTTATTGATAGACTATCATGTGGTAAGAACCATGCTGTTCACTTTCACATTGTGGATGTGTGAAGACATTAAATTATTAGCTCCTGAGTCTTTCTAGCTTGAATCATATGGTGACCCTGAAAATAAAATGCTTCTTTGCTGGGGAGCTGGCTCAGTAGGTATTCATTGTTGATACCCCAAACAAAAAGTGGGAGGCATCTGAAGAATGACACTGAGGGTGTCTGATCTCTATGTGCACATATGCACATGCATATATGCACCTGCACACACATGCACCCCCTAAACAGACATGCTTCTTAGGGTTCCCATTAGCTACAAGAGGAAACATCTAACAGGACTCAGCTGTTTACTATCCACCTGCTGTGGTGTTTTGCTTTCTATATATTTCCAGGATTAGAAAATGCAGTATTCATTTGTGACCTCCAGAGTTCTTAAGGGTCATAGCAGTGCCATGTTACTTCATCTAAGGACTGTCCTAAAAGACATTAAAATAACTCCTGGATAGTAGCCCTGGCTGGGTTCAGCCGCTGCTGTTTGTACATAGTAACTTCCGTGGTATGAAACAAACTCGTGTTTCAAGTCCATACTTCAGATGAACATCGTGCTGGGAGCAGCTTTGCTCGCCCCACGTTTGCCTTTACAGGGATGAGCCCCAGTGTTCACCAAGAAAAAAATGCGGGCCAATTATTAAATTAGGCTAAGCCTCACCGATTGGGAACCCGCTAATATTTTACCTTTGATTTTTGTTGGAATTTTGAGCTTAGTTTTTAATGCAAGCAGATTATTTTGGATAAAAATGGATTTATTGTTTCTTATTCTTTGAAAATTCAAAAGGCCGATAGCAAATGATAATTTATCAGGTAAAATAACATTGAGATATTTGACAAAACCTGGGGCATCTGATGGCCTTTGATGAAGCCTGCAACTCTGAGATAATATAGAAAAAAAAAATGATCTCTGGGAATAAACTCAGCAGACTGAAACTCAGAAGTACGGTTCTCCACCTCAGCCAGTATGCTGTGTTTAAAGGCAAGACGTCAACAATATAGGAAATGTATTGCTTTCAAACCTAGATTCTTTTCGGGTGAAATGATAAATTAAATATTTCAGAAATTCATCACCACGTATTTTGTACGGAAGCCACAAGCAGAAATAATCTTTTTTCTTTTATTAAAATGATTTGATTTTAATTTTGACAGTCACTGGAAGTTATCTACCATCTCTATTTTTTGACAAAGAAGCACGAAAAGGGGTCCTGTGAATAGGACTTTTCTGCGCCTGGGGTAGCTGTCATTACTAGAAGGTTTTGTGTGAATAATAGATACCAAGCTTGGCTTGACTCCTCATTTCCAGGCCTTTTTCCTTCCTTTGTATCGAATTGCTAATAAGTAGCTTCATCTTTTGTTACCTAAGAAGAATGGCTTTTTTGTTTGCCCAGGGAAGAGCGTCACCCCACGTTCACTGCTGAGTTATCGCTGGTTGATAAGCCCCTCTACGGAACAGGTTGGAATCCACAGGCACTTCCACAGAGAGCAGACACTTCTACACCCATTTTGAAAGTTGTTTATTAAATCTGGTGAGAAACTGGTTGATTAAGAGAAAGCTACACCAAATAGGACCATTTCCCTGTCTGTAGTCACATTTTTCTTCTTCCCTTGACAGAATAGTTCACAAGATACTTGAATAACTTTAACACAGTTTTGATTACCCACCCAGGTATGCATCTCCACCCAAGTCATTGTTTTCATCAAGAGAAATATTTAAAGAACAACTGTGAAGGATAATTTTAAAACAGAACTAATGATCAATAAGAGATACTTTGCATTCTAATTCTATGTCCCCCATAGGAAAAGCACTAACAAGAAAAACATAAATCACTTTTATGGGAAAATGATTTATCATGTTTCCTGTATCAGTTGACATGTCTGCAGTGGATATGTGCAGTGGTAGGCCAACCACTGTAAGTTATGAGGTTGAGGCAGGAATAGACTTTCCCCAGAATGGAGGAGCTGAGGAACTGAGACTCCAGTAAGAGTGAGAATGTCAGAAGCCCATGGGGCCCACCACAGAGATGGACAAGAGGAAAGGCCATGTGGGCCTTGGATTACTGTACTGAGGTACAACTCGGCTTCTATGGGTTGTTACCAAGCACATGGTGGTGGGCTGTTGTTAGTCACTCTGGACATCTGGGGTGGGAGAACTGGACACAGAATGGAGGACAGTGAGGATAAACTGGGACTCTTCAGCATTTCTGCATCTTCTGTGACCTCTTAGAATCATAACGGCTTCATTCAGAATGAATTGGCTGATGGTTCCTTTCTCCATCCGATTCTCAAGTGAGCTATTCTTTGGAGCCGGTTTGAAACTGAAATCGTCAAGGAAATAAACTCCAGGTAATGTTTCAGCTTATTCAAGTTGACTCTCATAAACTCTTGAACTTCCGAGACAACAGTCATCATGTGGCATGCTACCTCTGTTCCCTGTTTTGAACTTTTCTGAGAAGTAAGGCCTTAAAGCCTAAGGAAGAAATAGTCGTGAGGTTTTACAGTAATTGCAGTCTTCAGAGGTTGCCTTTACAGTACATTCTTCTTTGACAAATGGCGCTCAAAGATCTCAAAGATGGTAGCAGGGTAAATGACAAGGGTCTAATTCCAAGTGGTTTCTGCTGAGCAGAAGAACTATGTACTGCAGAACACTTCTCCCTACTCTAACTTTCTTACCATCGTCTATGCCATGAAAAGGCACAGTTGCTATTGGGTGTCGCTTTCATGCCATCCTTCTTGACTATCCACCAGTTTGTGAATCCTGAAGTAAGAAACTAAACAATCTATGAGCTTCTGATGTTTCCTGAGTTCTGCCTCACAGAAGAATAGGAATAGATAGAGCAGCAATTGAATGTATTTCCTATCTACATCAAATCTGAAAACACATTTTGAAGATAAATGTGAAGATATACAAACTCTCTCATATTAAATAAAATAGTTTTTATAAAATCCCTACCTTATTCCTAAAGCATTCCACGGAATAGGATTGTGTGATATTTTTGTTATCTCTTTGTTTCCATACATTCAGGACAAGGATGCCTGCAGTCATCAACCTTGTACGGGCTGTACCAGAGCTTCCCAAGTTTACTTTGTCTCATTAATGTATTCAGAATTGTTCTTGGTCAAAGGACATATTTATAGTTCTAGTGATTAGTTTAACTTCAGTCTACACTGATCTAATTACTAAGTTAATTTAGGTATAAATGAATTCCTTGTAATAGTTTGTGTAGTTTTAACAAATCTCATTCTTTTCCTTTAAAATGTCCTCCATGTTATCAGGGCGGTGGTGGTACATGCCTTTAATCCCAGCACTCAGGAGGCAGAGGCAGGTGGATCTTTGTGAGTTCTAGGCCACTCTACAGAGTGAGTTTCAGGACAGCCAAGTCTACACAAAGAAACCCTGTCTCAAAAACAAAACAAAACAAAACAACAAACAAAATATCCCCCATCTTAGTTGACCACAATACCTAGGGTGCCTCAACATGTGGTTTAAGAAATGTGGAGCTAGACTGAAACAAAGCTTGGATTGAGGTTGAATTTTCTGTCTCTTTATTTCTTTGCCTGGGTCATTTCCAGATAATTTTTTCAATATGGTGTATTTTTAAAATTACATCTCAGTGTAGCTATTGAGTTCTATTTCTGTTCTCTGGTCAACCAATAGTATATTGGGTTTGCTCTTCAGGAATAATTATTTTCAAAATCCCAGTTTCATTAATCCAGGTGTAAATTTCTTTAAATATTTTTAAATTGTGTGTGTGTGTGTGTGTGTGTGTGTGTGTGTGTGTGTGTGTGTGTGTGTATGTATGTATGTATGTGTGCACATGTGAGTGACGTGCCTGCTGAAGCCAGAAGTGGGCATATGATTCCTTGGAGTTGGAGTTACAGGAACCTCCCCCCACTCCATCCCCATGCAGATCCTGGAAATTGAACTCAGGTCCCCTGCAAGTCCGGTATGTGCTCTCAATCTTGCTCTTCAGTCATCTCTCCAGCCTCCTCAGACACACAACTTTCTAGATTTTCACGGCACTTTGACTTTCAGACCACAACAAGTTATAGTGCATAGATGTATAAAAAAAAATAGTTCCCTGAGTCTCCCTTCCTCCCTGGCCTCTGCAAATGTAGTATCTTTTCCATATCATTGCTTTGATTCAACCCTGTCCCTTTGAAGGAAAATGATGCTACAAGATACTACAGAGAGAGTATCAAGTACAAAACTTCTAGTTCAGCCATTCTAAGAATACTTTGTACCCCAGAAACAAAATTATTGTCGAATTAGCTTTTTGTAATGTTTTGGGAGCTCCATCAACACTTCTTGACATCTCATTTTGATTATAACAGGGGCAATATGTGCTTCCTTTTGCAGAATAAAGCTCACAGGCACTCAGGTTCTGATCCATCATGACTTTGCAGATTGTAAGATGTAGTGCATTCCTTTGGAAGTTCTTGAACCTTCGATAGAAGACATGAGACTGCTCCACCCATGACTGTGCTCTGATGTCTGACTTCATGCACCCCTGGGGGGTGTTTCTAGAAATTCAGAAGGAAAGCAGGTTGGAGCTCAGAGGCTCTAGGATGTAGGTGTGAGTTTCCTGGAAGTTTGAAGAATCAGTTCCTTGGGTGTACCACTACTGCTAGGCTTCACATAAACCAGATTGTCTTCTCCCTGAACATTCGTGGTCTCCACTTCTAGATTCCTTGGGGCAGGACTCTCTACTGCCAAAGATGATACGGGTGTAAAAGAATGGACCAATTGACAGGGTGACCATTTGTGCAAAGACGCCTTTTTGTAAAGCTCAAATATTTTCCCAGGCATGTAGTGAACATAACACATGAGTGCTCATTCCCTATACATGCAGAAGATGTGCATCTCTTTCTGGTCATCTCAGGTCAAATCTTAGCTCCTAAATCACTGGAGACTTTAGGGGCTTCATTTGAATAAGGATCATGGCTGACCACAGGGATGTCTGAGAATTCACCTTCATTTTAACGATGAACTACATAGCCAAGCTTCATTAAAGTCTCATTTTCTCTCTGAAATCTTTATGAGAATTTCTCAATTCCACTGACTGTAATCATTTAATGAACACTCTTATCTCTTTGCTGTGCCACCTTCCAAATCACTTATGGAGCGAGCCCAGTCAAATGCCCTTCCCCAGAAGTTATGAATGGAAACAGATGTGGGTGGGCTCAGTTTGGCATGCTGACACGGAAGGGCATCCTCTACAGCTGATTCAACTGGAAATTGTTGGGTAATTAATTTTAGCCTAAATGGCTCTGATGTGGAAAGTTCACTAAGGGACTTATCACAGTGGCACACAAGCTATTCCTTGTGAAAGGTCCTTGACTATTTCTTCTTTAAGTATTGTAATTCTTACAGCAACCTTTAATGTCTTTACATTAGACCTAAAGCAGAAGGGTGATATGACAGATTAGTGCCCACGTACTTATCTGGGATAGACCTTTGCAAATCTTTATAAGTCTCTCTGTGCAATTCCCATCAGAGTTGAACCTTTTTTCACAGTTTTATATAAAATGACAAAGATAGCTTGAAAGTGTAGGTGTCTCCCTAAAGCTAGAGAGCTTTTTGTGTTTGTGAAGTGAAGGTTAATTCTGTAAAATTTGTTTTAAAATTAAATGTTATTTTGACTGGCTTAAAGTTCTTTGATGCTTAGTAGAATTTTACACTAGATTTTTCTAGAACATGAAGAATCCTTGGATTGAGTCATTGGATATTTCCAAGTATAGGTGTTGTGTTGAATTTTCTTTTTCTTTTTTATTTGTGTGTGTGTGTGTGTGTGCATGTATATGTATGTACATGTATGTGTGTGTGCATGTACATGTGTGTACATATATGTGTGTGCATGTGTGCGTGCATACGTGTGTGTGTGTGTGTGTGTGTGTGTGTGTGTGTGTGTACTTGCGTATGAATGCATAGGACAGAGAAGAATGTTGGGTGTCCTGCTCTGTTACTGTCTGCTTCAGTGAGGGGTCTCTCACTGGACTTGGAGCTAGGCTGACAGCCAGAAAGGCCCAGTGATCCTCCTGTCACTAGTCCCTACAGCACTGGGGTACCAGGCATGGCCGTGCAAGCCTTTTATATCTCAAGTCAGGTCATCATGCGTAATCAGCAAGCGCTCTTATCTACTGAGCCATTGTGTCATCCTGTGATTACACTTTCTAGAACAGATTTTCTTTAGGTAGCAGGCTTTGACCTAAAAGTTTGCACATGTGAATTGTCCCCCACATTCCCCATCCCCCTGCACTCTGTCTCTCTTCCTTCAAGATAAAGAAAAACCTTACGTAAAAGGTTAGTTGATGGCCACAAGACCTCAGAATGCGCTCTTGAGGGTGTGCTTCACATTTCTGGGTTAGCGTTTCTATGTATGCTGCTGCAGTTATGATGCCCAAAGGCCCTTGTGCTAAAGGCATGGTTGTAGCTTGTGCTACTCTTGGATGTTTGGACCTGTGAGGTGTGAAACCTAGAGGAAGGAAGGTATGTAGAGGTGTGTATGCCCTTGACTCAGGGAGACTGATGTGCTAAGCCCTTGTATGCTCTCTCTGCTTCCCGGCTACCGTGATGGGAGCAGGGATGCTCTGCTAAGTACTCCCTACCAGACTTTGCTGCCTCACAAAATCCCAAAGCAACCAAATGCACTGGAGTTTCCAGAGCTGTGAGCAGCAACAAACCTTCCTTCTTTTAAGTGGATTGTCTTAAGCATTTTGTAACAAATGATGAGCTCATATGTATTCTCTTCTTTCGTGGTCCTCATTCTGTCTTCCTCTATCTCTACATTCCTTTGTCTCTCTCTGTCTCTGCCTCTGCCTCTTTGTCTCTCTCTCTGTGTCTTCTCCTCTCTGTCTCTCTGTGTGTATCTCCTCTTCCTCATCCTCTGTCTCTCTGTTGTGTGTCTCCCTTTCTGTGGTGATATTGTGTTCCCCAAAATATTGTGCACCCTAATAAACTTATCTGGAATCAGAGAACAGAACAGCCACTAGATACAGAGGCCAGAAAATGGTGGCACACACACCTTTAATCCTACCATTCCTAAGGTAGAGATCCATCCGGATCTCTGTGAGTTCAAAGCCACACTGGAAACAGCCAGGCATGGTGACTCACACCTTTAATCCCAGGAAGTGAGCCTTTAATCCCAGGAGTGATGGCAGAAAACAGAAAGGTATATAAGGTGTGAAAACCAGGAACTAAGCTGGTTAAACTTTCAGGTTTTTGAGAAGCAGTTCAGCTGAGATCCATTTGGATAAGGACTCAGAGGCTTCCAGTCTGAGGAAACAGGATCAGCTGAGGAATTGGCCAAGTGAGGTTACCTGTGGCTTGTTCTGCTTCTCTGATCTTCCAGCATTCACCCCAATACCTGGCTTCAGGTTTGTTTTTATTAATAAACCCTTTTAAGATTCATGCTACACCTTTCTGTCTGTCTGTCTCTGTTGCTATCTCTCTAACACACACACACACACATACACACACACACACACACACACACACACACAGACCTTCCCTAACATTGTGTCAGTGGTGTGGCATAGTCTCTGCATCTGACTCATACATGTAGCAGCAGTGTTTGAATGACCACCTTTCCGTGCAGTGCAACCTTTCTCCTCAGAAGGAGAATCATACAATGCTGGTAGTTTCCACCGACTTGCTGCATTTCCTGTCTTGGTGAATGAAGGGGAAGGATCTCTCTCTCCATTCATTTTCAGATTCTCTATAGATCTCAAAGGGATAGGGCAAGAGAGTGAAGAGAAAAGCGGGGAAGGTGGTATGAAATGGAAAAAAAGTGTCTAACTGTACCACTTGACTGTGAAGCATTTGAGGAAATTCAAGAAAGTCCACTATAAATGCAACCCATAGATAAAAATGAAGGTGAATGTATTAGCTGCTTTTCTTGTCACTGTGACAAAACGACTTTAATCTCGAAGGAAAAGAGGGGTGTTTTGGTTCACAGTTTCAGGGGACAAAGTCATGGTGGGAAGACAGGGCAGCAGCCGCTCCATCTGTAGTCGTGAGATATGAAGGGGCAGAGAATGTGGGGCAGAATCTGAAGCTCAGGTCTCCTCTAGTGACCCATTTTCTCCAGGTAGGCGGCCCTCCCAAAGTTTCACAGATTCTCAGAGCAGTACTACTAGTTGGGGACGGAGTGTTCAAACACAGCCTGTGGGTGACATTTCACATTCAAACCACAGTGGTATTCATGTGTTTACTGTGACGACTTGAACCGTAGGGGGCTGGAAATAAACCAAGACACCACAGGCCAGGTGCTCACCGATGGCAAGAGAGGCACAGTCAGGGCGAGAGGCAGCAGATGACAGTTGGAGGTTAAGTTAGAAACCTTCTGAGGGAGCAACCCACATATGTCAACTCGTCCCCAATCAGCATGCTGAAGAAGTATCTGGAAGGGCAGTTAGCACAGATGTACTTCTCTGATGACTTCTACCAGAGAGCAAGGCTCCCGAACTCAAATTACTCCATTTCCCCCAAAGTTACTAAATTCAGCATTTTTCCATTTTTTTATTTGTGCATGTGTACTGTGTGTGTGTGTGCATGCGCACATACTTCGGCCTTCATGTGAAGGTCAGAGGACAATTTGCAGGAGTCAGTTCTCCTTCCACTGTGGGTGTTCTGGGGATTGGACTCTGGGCATCATGCTTGACCAGAGGTCCCCCTACTCTCTGAGGCCATGTCGCTGGCCCTAAACTTATTTTTAAAACATTTAAGTCACCTGATCACAAGAGACACTTTTCCCACAAACATCTTCAAAGATATTATTCCACTACCACAATGTGGGATAGTTGTGCCATGTCATTTTGATTGCAGACAGAGCTTAGGACACATAAAAAAAAAAAAAAAAAAAAAAAAAAACAAACAAAAAAAAACGTGGTAGTGGAGCCAGTTTTCAGCCACACATATTTTAACTATCAAATTGTCCTGGTTGTTGACGCTGAACTCAACTGGAATTTATTTCTCCTGTGTATATTGGTGTCAGATAGGAACTTTGAGCTGTGTATCTCATGGCAATGGAATTTAAAACCCTATAGCAGAAGAGTTTCTGGGACAGGTGAGTTTGAACTCCATGGACAAAGGTTTGGTTTTTAGTAACAAGGCAATTAATGGTACTGTGTGTACAGTACTGTTTAAATTTATGTAATTGCTGTGCCTGGAAAATGTGGTCCACAGCAACGAAATACTCTAAAAGGCCAGTTCACAGTTCAATTTCAATGTCATTTCTTTTTTTTTTTTTTCCCTCACCTTCTACCCCGGCAGCTTTTTTCTTTGATGAGATCTACATCCTCTTCCTGGACTGGACCTGACCGATAATGACAACATTTGAAGGAAATCTGGGATTTAGAACAGGCAAGTTGGAGCTTACAGCTAAAAAGGATTGAAGGGGACAAAGCCACCAGCAAGTAACAGGACAACAGGCGACAGTGGCAGTACTTGGCTGTGTTTTGGATTTGGGAAAAAGAGGGATCTGGAACAATTCTTTGTGTACTTGATGACTGTAATCCTGATGGGATCCCATACGCCTGCTATGCGCTGTCTCTCTGGGTCATGGGTCACCGATATCTTGTTTGGAGGTATTGCCTCTCCATAGCTCTACAACCAGATAATGATTTTTGTGAGCTACTCATCACTGTCTTCCATCATCTCTTAAGCCAGGGCTGAGCCCCCTTCTGAACTCTCTTAACCGTGGACCCATTACCCAGCCAAGACCCTCTGATCCTGAACTTGGAGCTTCATTCTTGAGCATAACCAATTTCCCTGGGCCAGGCTGATCAAAGGATTTGTACCTACAAAATGATTACTGTCAGGCTAAAAGGCAAATTGGCTTTCAGAAGCACAACTTGAGAGTTCCAGGGAGGCAGGAATAAGGTAAGTCAAGGCACCTAGGTGGCGAACTGAAGGCAGGTAATCCATGAACACAAGCTCTGGTGTTCAGGGACATGGTAGGAGAATACAAGCATTCATTCAACATTTATTATATACTTACAATATTGGACACTTCAATGTTAAAATCTAGCCAGTAAACCGTCGCTCAGATACTTTTGCAAGGGCAGGAATTAAATCATGACCCTCCAGCCTGTGGTTAGGTGGGGTGAGCATGCTTGCGGAGGAAGAAATGTCTGAATAAAACTAAAGGAACAGATTAAACTCAGTACTTTCCTACTGCACAGCCAAGTTCTAGAATTCCCAATTATGCACACAGTGTTGACTCGGACTCTACATATTGTTAAAGCACCTGCAGCAGGTTTACACTCAACGATGAACTTGATAGGACTCTTACTTTTGAGATTTCTACTCTAGTGATATGTGTGTGCATTGTACACAGACTGAAAGTAATGCAAAATAGATACAAGGCTACTGATGATGATTCAAGATCAACTTTAAATAGAAAAAATATCCAAAGTTTGAAGGATGGTTGTTATTAAAATTATTTTTAATATCAAGGTAATTCATATTAAACTTTGGAATATTATGCCATAGAGATCAACTACATCAACATATACAAAATAATTCCTTCATAGATATCCCCCATGGACACATTAGAATATATTTTTATATTCTTAATTAAAGAGGTAAATATATATGCAGATAAATAGATACATAATTAGATGTTTCATTTTATAAAATGGAACCCTTTTAATATATGCTGGTTTAATAACTTGATTTTTCCAGTAAAAGAAAACACTGTAGGAATTATTTCATTCCCAACAGACTTAATCTCCAGAATAATTTCTTTCCCTAAATAAAATATGTCATTATATATAGATGATTTTAATTCATATAATTTTATACAGTGTTTTGAATTTGGGGTTGTTATTTCTCCCATTATAAACACACTGAAAGGAAATCCTAAAGCCGGTCCTTTTTCTCAATGTTGAATGTTTAGAAGTGGAATTCTTGGGTCACTGTATATGCATAGGACAAATGGTGGAGATATATTCCAGAGTAGGAGTAATATAATAAATAACAGCCTACTTACAGACAAGTGCAAGCCACAGAGAATAGGGGCTGATGAGTGACATTGTCAGCTGTAAAAGAAGATGAAGCGGGAATAATAAAAGGGAGTAACACAATAAAATATTACCGAAAAGTTAACACCAGAAGTTGCAGAGTCTTCAATCCACAGGTCCAGGGATATAGTGCTATCAGCTCCATGCTCAATGACTTTTAATCTGATGCTACAGATAGACTGGTCATCTCAGAATCATCAAGGCTTTGGGGTAAATTGCTTGCTTGCCTTGTCCTGCTGGATGTTTATGTATGGGCTTGATAAAGCCACAGCGCCTGTAAGCTTGCTGAAGTTAATGCTTTGCTAACTGGGCTCCCATGCTGCTCTCAAATTGAATTTGAAGGAGCTCTGTGCCAGGGATCCGGTGTCATTATTTGTCTTCCTGCTATAAACATGTTGAGTGAGGCACTTTTCTTATTGCCGTGACAAAACACAACTTAAGGGAGGCAAGATTTACTCTGTCTCCCAGTTTAAGAGAGCACAGTTCCATGTGCGGATGGCAGAGCACGTGGTGTTGGAGCGCATAGTTGGGACTTCTCACATCTCAAGGGATCAGGAACCTGAGTGCAGAGCATGGTGTCACTCAGTCGGCTTTTTCCTTTGACTTTTTTTTTTTATCATCAGTCTAACCCAGGACAGCAGCCCATGAGTTGGTACCTCCCACTTTCATGGGCTGTCTTAGTCTAGTGTTGATCCTCTCCAGAAATTCTTACAGATACACACAGAGTTGCGTTTATCTGATGCCAACTTTATTTCTCAATCTTGTCAAGTTGACAGTCAAAATTAACCATCGCATACACTAAAGAACTATGAGATGATAGGACTATGAGATGATTGACAGCTATCATTTTTTTCTTGGAACAGAGAAAGCGACCAGTCTTCTTTCTCCTGGTGCACCTGAAATGGGATTTCTAAAATGGCGGCACTGAAAAGCTTCTTAATCATGATGGGAGAAGATGGAGGTCTGTGGGGACAGCCTGTTCCAGCTGTTTTCATTTAGGAAAAGTTCCATTATCCTTTGAATTTTCTCAGTCGAGGGAGTCATTATTATTCTGGCACTCCTCCTGACATTTTTATGACTTTGTTTATTTTAATACATGGTTCATTATTTGTTTTGGAGCAGGCCTCCCAACTCTCCTTCCAAATGCCACTTCGGCTCACCCAGGAAGATGTTGCCTCATCTCCTTTGCTGCGTCCTCTTCCCACTTGGCTAGACTTCCCTGTTCATTAGTGGCACAGAACTCAGTGACAGCACTTCCAGACAGTGACATTAATTTACTCCTTTGCACGATCAGGGAAATTAATTATTATTTGGCTCTAGAATGGAAGAATCTGTATTGGGTTTGCTGAGTTTCATGGGGAAAAGCATGATTGTGCTCCCAACCCCCAGCTTAGAAACATATATACTCAACCCCCATCCTGTTCAATTCACTGAAGTAATGCCTAGCAGCAGAAGAAGTAGGCTATGGAGATGGAATATGACTTTCTCCCTGCATGCTTTTCTTTCCTAGCCTTCAAGGGCTTCTCTGCAGCTAGGGACTGTTGATTGACTTGGCTCCTGAGCTGATGTTTCCATTGCTGTGTTCATCTTGTTCAGACGATGGGGCATGCCACCCGATGTGGCAAGGCTGACAGAGAATGTGAGAGAGACCAGACAGATGACAGCATCTCTGTCCTCCAGAGCCATCCAGGGTGATCTGTCACCTGATGATAGGTCATGGCCTGTCATTTATTTACTTACAGCTTTAATGTGGGGAAAATGAGGGGGTCGTGGTAATGGGGGTTGACAAAAGACAAGGAGAAAGTGAAGGGCTACAGGAGGAAAATTTGACAGGCCCTTTGTGCCATCACAATACCAACAGCCATTTTGTCCATCCCAATGGACATTAGGACCAGCCTGGGACCCATGATTAGCAGCATTCAGGGCAAGAAACCAGATTTACACAGCAGAACTTTCTCCATTCAACCTACTAGCAGGGGGCAAAACCACTGTCACTTTATATTAAGCAAATTTGAATTGAAATTTTTCTTGCAACTTAGTTTCTGCAACACCCTCTGATCAGTTTGGTGAGCATGTTTCCCCCTTTTCGTTTTGTAATTGGTGTGTGTTTATGAACTAACCTTCATGGGCCATTGAGTCATCACCCACTATTTCATAGCAACCTGTGACTCGAAATCATCAACAGTTTTGATGATCAAGCTTTTAAAAACCTTCACTTATTTTATATAATGGCAACTTGGTTGTAAGAAATAAATGCTGTTTACCCAGGGAAGATAATAAATATATTTGGCTGTTGGGTTAAATCTGTAGGGATGAAAATTTGACTATATCTTAAGGAGATTAAATAAGCAAAAATAAATCCATACGTGTTTTTTGCCTGTGTCTAAAATGAGTTAAATATTTCTGAGGCAACAAATTTAATGAAAAGGCACATTAAGTATTTTGTATAAGAGTAATGATTTGAGTCACTAAATGTTTGAATGGCATCTGACACTTATAGTTTGGGTATCATTTTAGGGTTTTAGGACACCAGGTCTTATTTTGTAATACAGCAACTGGGAGAGGGACCTGAGGACTTTCCCACATAGATGATTTTGTGTAGAACAAGGGTGTGTCTGGTACAGAACCAACAGGCTAGGGGTGCACTGTGCCTTAACACCACAAAACATCCACATAGCACCCTGAATAATGTGTTCAATGAATCTCATGTGTTAAACCTAGTAATATGTCATTATAACCATCATGCAAAACACCAAACAACTGACATATCCCATAAGGAGAATCATCCTTATAATACACTGTAATCTGAATCCTGCAACCCTACAACTGAATGTTCTGCACAATGGTCTCTGATTTTCATGTTCTTTTGAGTCTGGGTTTTACACTTTAGCACAGGATGCTTGGAACTACATAGCCTAGACTGGGCTCTCCCTCTGGGGCCGTTTTCCTGCCTCAACCTCCTGCATGGTGGTATAATAGGGGAGCCTCAATGCCTGGCTATTTTCTGTGTATTACCATGGTACAACAGCTATCTATCTTTTGGTGGATCATATTTGCAGTATCCAAGCAACCCCAGGAGGCATCCAGGGATGCACCTAGTCTCCCATTTGTCCAGAGAAGATGAAATCTCTAAAGATATCAGACCCATACCAGTGACTCCAGAACAGCTTGAGGGATATTGCATCTTAATGGTACTACTAACAGTGTTGAGATGGTTGTTGGAGTAGATCCAATGCATTCCATCTCATGGTTCCTAGGGCCCCATCTTCTCTAGCTGTCACCTCTACACCTGGATGTTCCTAGGCTTGTTGCTTTATGTGGGAAGTGCTCTCACTTTCTGTGTATACCACTTGGCATCTTCTTTGCATGGTTCTGGTGACAAAGTAGAGTCTTTGAACCCGAGACTCGTTGTTTTCCTCAGCTTTGACTAGTCTGGAACACAGCAACCCCCAGTGATCCCCTGTCTCTGCCTCCCTCAAATCTGGGATAACAGGTGTGCCTGGGGCATGCTGCCTGTTATGTGAGTGATTGCTTCTGAATGTCAGTCTTTACCATTACATTGCAAGTGCTCTTAACTGCTGAGTCATCTCGCCAGCCTCCGCCACTCCTCTTAGGCTCACAGCTTGTTTCTTTCTATAAATAATTCTTTCCATGCTTCCCTCGCCCTTTTTAGAAAAGTTAGGAAGTAGAAACAGCTACCATCCACCCAAGCCCTTTCTGTTGAGGCTACAAGTTATTCCTGAATCTATAATTCGTAACTTTTATCATTAACATGCTTACTCTTGACTTAGACATCTCTGTTTCCATGTAGTACCAATTCACGAAAAGTTCTAAAGTTATACAAAACATAAAAACAGACAAGCAGGTGGGTGGAAACATGTATTTGCTACTGAACAGGATTCCTCCTGATACCTGGGTGCTGGGGCCATATTTAAGATAGTGAATCCCGTTTGGAAGCTGTGCATCAGTGAACTGGAGTGGGAGGGTCTATAAATAACCAGTACGATTGCCACCAGTGTCAGCCGAGGAATTGGAAAGCTACTCACCTTGCTGGGGGTGTGAGAACATCCTGACCATGATGTGTCAATCTGTGCCTAGGCGTGTTAGGGTTGCTGTGATCAACAACTGCGAAGAACATTTCTTGAACACCACAATTTGCCCTCACAGTTTTAGGGTGACAAGTGTGAAGTCTGGGTATCGACAAAGTCATATTCCCCCAAAGTCTCCAGATGAAGACAGTCCCTTACCTCCTTTAGCTCCTGGAGCCCCCAGGCCTATGCCAGTATCACTTCAGTTTCTGTCTCTATCATTCATGACCTTCTCCATGTCTCTGTGCTCTTTCCTCTTACAGGAACATCTGCCATTGGTTTCAAGGTCCATTCCAAATCAGGGATGGTTTCTTCTTGGATGTTTAATTACATTACTTTCCACAAGAGCACATTCTGAGATGTTAGGTAAACACGACTTTGGGCGGACACTATTCAGCTCAGTGTATCATTGTCATCACTCACATTCATCCTTTCTTAGAAGGTTGCACAGAGTGGGAAGACAAACAGTAGCAGCGTTTTCTTTTTGTAAAATTCCCCCTAAGCTACAAAGTAGAGAAGGATTCATTTTAACTTTTGTATTATTCTGCTGGTGTTTCTGTCTAATTAATAAAAGAGAATGCAGAGTCTGGAGACGCTCTCTTCAGGGGCTTGGAATTGGAAATTATGCTTTTCTGATAAATGTTTGGTAGTGTTTTCATACGGAGGGTTCTCATTTGATCCCCTCAGCAGCCTGCTGCAGTAGGTGTGGCAGGTAGCGTTCATGAGAGCTGTGGAGAGCAAGATGCAAGGCTCAGTGCGAGCACATTTGGCCAGCATTCCCTGTTAGTGATTGCTGGGTAGGACTGAAGTGTTGGAGCCTTCTCTTTCTGCTATGAAGCAGCCTAGTTTCCATAATGCCTTTCTTCCCACAGTACCCAAGGAGACACATCCACCCTCACTTCTATTTTCATATTCCAGTTTTCACCTGCTTCTGAGACTTGTCTCAACTGAGTCCTACAACTTGTCACCATTGGACTTTGTAACCTCGTGTGAGTTCTATGCCCTTTCTGGGTCTTGGCTTAAAGCGGGGAGAAAAATGACTTTCTTACAGACAAATAATGAAGAAAATAATTTACATTCAAAACTCCGAGCAAGGAACCCCTAAGATCAGCAGCCTCTTTGGGGTATGTGGCATGTCTTGTGCATAGCAACAGAAAAAAGAAGTGGGAAGCAGAGCAATCATTGTCTGGGGTGTGCAGGGCCACAGGAGATGGGCTCAGATGTATATCAGACAGGCTGTGTCTTAGCCTCATTGAGTATGAAATGCTGGGTGGATCTCAAGTCTATTGAGCTCTGTGATTTATGGGCAAATGATTGAGAGGAATTGCAAACTAGGAATCCTCTCTTTTCTCTGTTTAAATTCAGATCAATTTAAACATCATTGGCGGAGCCAGTAAAGAAACTTACAGATACAGCAGGACGAGGGGGTGATCTGTGAGACGCTTGGGAAGTTCCCAGCATTGTTTCAGTGTGTCACACAAAAGAAAGGACAAGTGAGGCATTTCTTGTGTATTTAAGATGGAGTGATGCTTATTATTATTATTATTATTATTATTATTTTGAAGATTACTTTAATTCGATACTCTCCCAAAAGATAATTGCACAGTATCTCCCGTGTTCCTCAGTGTAATGTGAAGACGAGATGGGAATGGGAGACTTCAATATTTCCAAAGGAATTTAGAAGCAGGATGATGTCAGGCTCAGATCAAATAGAAAGAACTCCTAAGGTCTCCACTTATTAAAAATGTATGTCATGCGTTCAAGGATTTTCTTCCACAGTAATTGCACACAGGCAGAAGCCAGCCTGAAGCTTTTTTAACAACCCCAGAGCTTTCCCTTCCTCATTAAACAAAGAAGCAAACAAGAGAGGCAAAGGCAGACAATAGACCCACCTTCTCCAAATTTGCCAGGAAAATATGGAGACCTGTGCAGAGCTTCAGCAACTGTCCCTTTGGGGCATCCCTGCCTGACATGTTGTTCTTTTGTAGATGGAGGATGAAGCACTAACGTTCTGCTTGCACCAACAGCAGTACTTAAACCAGGAAGAGTTCAATGCCCAATCTCGATGCCGTTCTTCACCCCCACCCTAACCAGTGTCCCTTCTGTGTTCTCAATATTTGGTGCTGTTTCTAGAATTCATATTTAAGAATCTTTTTCTTGTCATACACTAGCCCCTCCTCCTTTACAAATTCAGACAAAATCTGGGTCTTGTGATACATGTCTGTAATTACATCACTGCAGAGGGGCAAGCAGAATTGGAGGGTTCAAGGTCAGCCTGAGCTACCATAGGACCTTGTCTTAAAAACCAAAACCAAAAGCAAATGGGGAAATGATGTAATCATATTTTATTTTCAAAAAATAAACAAAACCAAAATAGAACAAACAAAAATTTTCAAACCAGAGCCATCCCAACTCTTCCTTACATACTTCCATAAAATCAGAACTTGAATCTGTTCCTTTGTTATAAAAAAATACATATGTTGTTTTGAATCCAGCTCAAAATAGACAGCAAACAAAGGATCAGCTGCGATATCATATCCAATGTCATATAAGAATGTGTACATCTTAATAGCTCTAGTTTGTTAGTCACACATCTGTTGATGATGTTGTATGCATCAGCTCTACATTAACAACGGGACCAAAACAGAACATGGGATTTACCTTCAACTAGGTTCCAAACTACGAGAAAGAAGTTTGTAGTGAAACTAAGTGTAAGCTGTCTCTGTTTTAGACAAAGTGCTCAGTAGGGAGACAGGAGGCTTGAATTACAACATGGTTTTACCCAAGATTGATAAAACATAGAATGATGTAACTCTTTTCTGCATTTTCTTTGTTCCAGAAACTACTCATTGTGGTAGCTAGCAGACAATTTTTCTGCCTGGCTTTTCTCCGCTGGGTGCACTGGGTGGAGTGATGGGGCCTTTGGCTTCCCCATACGCTGCTGTAATTTCTCTGTGGTCATAATATTCAAAGTCCCTTAGAGAAATTTGGAAAGTACAGAGGCAGAAATGAAGCCAAAAGCAAGGGGATGAAAATGTAAGGGTAGTGATCAACTCTCCTGCAGTTTGTCTAGACTGGAGTGGAAAGAATGGATCATACCTACACACAGGGTCAAGTTCTTCAAAGAAGGTTCTCCACAGGCCTGAGTGGTCCATCAAAGCTCTCTTCTCAACCTCCCCACCTTCCTGATGACGAGATTCTGTGGCTGTGTAGTAAGTAAAAGGTTGGTCTCAAAATACTGTTCATGTATCATGGGACAAACCCCAGGATTCACCCTGAGATGGCCAGTCCTTTTTTTTTTTTTTTTTTTTTTTTTTTGGTTTTTCGAGACAGGGTTTCTCTGTGTAGCTTTGCGCCTTTCCTGGAACTCACTTGGTAGCCCAGGCTGGCCTCGAACTCACGGAGATCCACCTGGCTCTGCCTCCCGAGTGCTGGGATTAAAGGCGTGCGCCACCACCGCCCGGCCGGCCAGTCCTTTTTAAACCCCCTTTTCATTAATTTACACACTCCCCGTGTGGTAGACTTTCTTTTTTGGTGCAATACTTGCTTGATCTCAGGTAGTGGAGATGAAAGCATAAACACAGAGATGATGTTTCCCATTATTTAGTATTCAGGGAATGTACTGTATTCCCACATGACCTGGGGTCAGACAGTAGCCATTATGCAGAAGCTTTTAGGAGCCTCAGTTCCCCTGTCAACTTTAATCACTTCAGACCCATAAATGAACTATGTTAGAAAAGTTTGTTCCCTTTTTATGTGTATAATTTTATACAAATCAAAATTATTGCTTTTTAAATTTCACTTTTTAATCAGCATGTACCATATCCCACCTGAGTACTAACCAGGTCAGATTCTACTTAACTTTCAGCATCAGACCAAGTCAGGTATGTTCAGGTTGGTATGGCTGTTGACATCATGTACCATCTTGAGTAAGAAGAATTAGAAAGTGGAAAAAGGAGATTTTTTTTTTTTAATTCAGAAGAGCGTAAGTGGGAAGGAAAATGAATTAGTTATTTCATCATGGGTATGACAGAATGTCTGACAGAAGCAGCCTGAGGGAGAGAGGGTATGTTTCTGCTCACTTGTGGGGATAAAGCCAGTGACAGAGGAAAGGCATGACGGCAGCAGGAGCTCACAACCAGGACTCCTTCCCTCTTCATATCGGGTAGAGCAAGAAGAGTCCTGGCTGGATGGTGAGCCAGGCTATCAACATCCAGGTTCTCCAGGCGGCAAAATACCTCCTCCAGCTAGCCTCTCCTAGTTTCTTAAGCTACCAAAACAGTGCCATAGGAGGCAGAACTAGCAAATACATTTCACATTCAAACCACAACAGGAGAGCTTTCAAAGGGTGCTCACTGTAGGTATGAGGCATTTTCCTTCCTAAATCACGAAAGCTTAACTCTACAAAGAGACTTTTGGTACCTCTGCTAGAGATGGTGGCTCGTTTTAGAGTTCACATATTTTCACTAGGTTTTATTTCCCCCCCTGAAATGGATTGAAAACACGTCATATGTAGTTTTTGAGTTAACAACACAATCCAATCAGCATTAGTACTGGTGCATGTGCAGGGGAGTCAGTACGTCCATGTAGGTTGTGTGCTTGGGAAGTATGTTTTGAATAAAAGTGTATGTTTAAGTTCATGGAGTGATGACAAAATTTTGCTCACTCTGGGGGTCATGTCTGTCTTCTTTTGGAGACCAGAGAAAAATAAATCAACAGTGCAGTGAGTAACCCCCATGACTTATACCAAGGTGAAATCAAATTCCTCCTCTCTCTATGGCACTGGGTTCACAGGGTGCAATGACCCACTAAACATGACAGAGATGTATGCCAATTCCATTTGCTTTGAGAAACATATCTTGGCTGAAGTGAAGTCTCCTTGATTGGACACATGGGGCAGGTGTGTTAAATGGAGTCCCATGTAATGCTATGTCCACCAGAGCCTGGTGGTATGGACAACCGCACTCATCCTTTAGGCTGTCTGGGAGTCTGCCATTGTATTCCACACACGTAACGCACAGCTCACACAGTCTCTCCTCTGTCAGAGAACTTTTAGTAGTGATTACCTACCCACAGACCTTTTGTGCACTTCCTGCTACCTTGTCCAGTTCTAAATCTTGCACCAGCCAGGTATTAGCTGTGTCTTTACCTACACAGCCATACCAAAGATGGCTCAATGAAGCACTACGGTCTTGCAAAGTGTGAATTTTACTTGAGATCATGCTCTCTAACTGAGTCTTGCCGTTTGATTTTACTGGCCTTGACACAAATGATAGAAACAAATCCAAACCTTAATATGCCACTTACAAAATTAATTAGGCTTCCCTCCGAAGCATATTTTACCTTTCATGTTTTAGAGGAAGACAGCAGTCCCTCAGAGGGGTGGTGCAGTGACAGCGTGACTTGCTCAAAGAAATGCTTGCAGTGACACCAACTCTGGTTTGGGGTTCCATCGTCCAGTGGTGCCCTTTCTCAAATTTCAACACCTTCAGAATGGAATGGGCTTCCTGGTAGGTGGGGAGTAGCCATCACCAGAAACATTCAAGCAGGCACTACACCACCGCCTTCCAGGAGGGTAAGGAGGAATCCGTGTTGAGTAGGACACAGTATTCTCTAATACAGCTAGCTGCTACAGCTTCCACAAGTCTGGCTGTTTTGCCTCAGTTTTGTGATTGTGTAATGATTTCAGTTACAGATGCTCACTATTCACAGTCATTGCTGTTTCTTGTAGTATGTTCCTCCATGTTCCACAATTCAAAAATATCCATTTATTTGGAGGTTGAAGGAGCGGTAGCTCAGCAAATAAGAGTGCTTGCCAGAGGACCATGAAGACCTGAGCTCACACACCCAAACCCCCACATGAAAGGCAGGTGAACATCAGCACTTAGAGGATGTAGAAATGGGGGGATTGCTGAGGCTCGCTAGATGCCAACTTAACTTCAGGTTCAGTGAGAGACCCTGTCTTAAGGGAATAATTGAGAGTGACATAGTAGAATGTCAAGGTCCCTCTCTGACCTCTACAGGCAAACATCAGTGTATGTACCCTAATCCACATGTCCACAGACCACGCGCATATACTATCTACGATTCACCCATACACAAACATTTTTAAAAATCATTTTCTCCAATAGCAGCATTCTTAATGTTTTTCCCCCTTTCTCTTTTATTGATGGAGAAGGCTGCAGTGGGTCAACCCTGGCAAACAGTAGGATGCATAGATACGGCATTACAGCCACACCGTCCAGCCCCACCACTGGCTGGATCCATGACATGGCAACATTCAGATGTCCTTACCTTCAACGCTCAAAACATGACAAGTATGCACTTACCTCACAGAGCTGTCAATCAAATCAAATCCAGCCATGACGTGTTTAACGCCAAGCAGGATACTTCTAATGAGCATGATGATAACTAGTCCATACTGGCTAGGTATGATGGTTTTTGTGACTCTCCTAAGCTGTCTCTTCTCAATTACTCAGAAAATCTTGCACTTTTCTGTCATGAGTAGATGATGAATTAGACCTCAAGAACTTTATTAATTATTGGCATCATTTTTGAAGGATGAATAAATCATAAATTTCATGATTGCTCTTTGTGTCTTTTAACCTTTTATTACTCAGGCTGTCTTATAGACTGGATTTAAATCAAGTTGGATACTTTCTTATGGAGAGGATAATATCCAGTTTTTTACCTAGCCCACATTTACATGACACCTCTTTTAAATTCCACTCCCCAGATTAAGGATCTGTAATGCTTATAGTGTATTGTCATTGACGATGTCACCATGGGAACTGTGCATGTGTATTATACAAACATATATATATATATATATATGTATATATATATATGCATATCTATATTGTGTAACTATCTAATAGCATATTTGGACTCAACATTTTTCAGATTTTTGTTTTGTTCCTTGAGGCAGATCCATACAGATGCAGTAGCTCTAGTTTAATGTCTGAATGATTCCTGCACATGAACCATTCCCTTTCCATTGAAACGGACATGATCTCAGCTAGTGAAAAGAGAAGATAAGCCATGAATGGAGTTCCATCTCAGTTCATGCAGGTGCTGCTCTGTGAACATCTGGGTGCATGTGATTATGTTTTCTTCCATTTTTTCACACGCAATAATACTCATTTCTTTTAGAACACACATTACAATGTTCAGTTCATGACAAGTTGTGACAAAGCCCTGTCAGAACCCGAGGGAAGATTCTCATTCTTTGTGTCCTGAGTAGTTGTTCCCATTGTAAGTCAAACAATCTCAGTCCAGGAAATGCCAACTGGTGACTTGCTTTGTGGTGGGTTTACATACCAACTACTTTTTGCCCTACATTCTTGCATTCTATCTTATGTATTGAGGCTCACCTTCTTGTAAATAATATACCTTATTTTTAAAATTTTGTTTAGTATTTTTGAGACAGGGTCTCATGTAACCCAGGCTCTCCTAAACCTCACTTTATGGCCGAGGATGACCTTGAACTTCTGGCCCTCTTGCCTCTACCCATGAAGTGCTGGGATAATAGGTATGCATCATCACATCCAGGTTTATTTAGTGCTAGGGACTGACTCCAGGGCTTCATGCAAGCCAAGCAAGCACTCTACCTACTGAGCAACATCCCCAGCCCCTCAAGTATGATAAAGAATTCTACTCGGTTTCTGCTGGATCTTTATATCATAAAAATGTGTCCTTTGCCCTCCTCTACTTGCTTTTCTCCATTTGGAGCTAAAACAAACCACTTCATAAGAATCCCATCAATTTTTCTCTGTGTGCACTTTAGTTAAAAGAGCCTCCTGTGCTGTGCACCGGGCTCTGTGGGGACACTGTGTCACAGTTGGCTTGCCTGGAGATCAAAGTGAAACATCCTGAGCTCACAGAAAGCCTGCTGTGTCCCTGTGATGCTCTATCCAGCAGGCCTCTGGAGTGCATTCGCTTTCAAAAGGCTTCTGGAATGATACATAATGCATTGAAATTTTGAGACAGTTTATGGAATCAAAAATCATTGTCCTTTCAACAGAGAAAATGACAGCAGCTTTCTCCAGGCTGTCTTCCTTGTTAGACATGGCAGGCTCTTTTCTTCCTCCTCTCTTTGGTGTGGAATTTCATTGTAACAATTGCTATACTGTCTGTATATGAATTGTGACTATAGCTTCTCTATTCTTGAATATATAATTTATGCATGGGCTGTCATTACTAGCTGTTCCAGAAATGGGGTAACAGACTATATGCATTTTAAGAAAAATGAAATATATTCAATTTTTTCCTAGGTTCCTTATCCTCCTTGTCTTCTTCTTCTCTCTCTCTGCTTTCCATCTCTCTCTTCCAGTCTGGTCATGCATTCAGTTAAACTGTTTTTTCCTATTAACATGTAACAATAGCAATTCTCTTGATCATTTTTCAGTACTATCAAAATTCCTTTAACAAATGCCTCCCTTCCCCCCAAGTGTAGACTATAGTAGAACAGGTGTTGAATGTGGAAGCAACTTTAAAAAACCATTTTAACTAAGTGATGTCCTTCACAATTTATGAAGTAGAAATTAAAAATTGGTCCAATACCACCCATTTATTGAGTTTACATTTTACCAAATGTATAATGTCAAGGATTGTAAAAGATGCCATTACTTTCTGTACGAAGACAGAAAAAGAAACATCACCAAGTAAAGAGCCAAGCATTAGATGACCCTGTATTTACACATGTATCTCTTATTTGTTGAATTTGTAATTTGCATCGTGTATTTCACAAGGAGCAAGAATAAGTACACACGTAACTTCTAGAAAGGGGACATCAAGAGGACTGCTTAGGTAGTCAAGGGTGTCAGCAGAAAAGAGAACTGTTTGGGGACAAATTCTATGCTCTAGAACATTGTTCAGCTAAAGGCCATCAGCACGCAGATTACTTATGTGGGCACAGCAAGGCTAAGTGTTTTCCTTTTCTGCTTTGAGTGTCTTCTTTCAATGCCTGTTCTCTTTGTGACTCACAAAGTCCACAGGTTCCTGAGATTGACCTCAGGTCAATGTCACTCACTGATGCAGCTGGCTGCATCCTGTAATTCACCAGCCTCATGTCCTTGACACCTGGAACAGGGATGTGTCTCCAGGGCTGTCTTTCCTGGATCCTCAGGAATTCATTGCACATCACCACAGCAGAACTGTCGCTAGGGTCTGCAGGAGTGTTAAGTCCTTTACAGACAAAAGTAGACAGGGGCCTACATCTAGGAACAAGAAACAGTTATTAGAAGAAGAGGAAGACAAGAAACTAAAATTCAGTTGGACGGTTTTTCTTTGAAAATGCCTACAAGTGGCAAAATATGTCAGTGTACAAGAGCATCTCTGGGACTTGCTAGTTGCCTTGTCTAGTTGAATCAGCGAGCTGCATGTTCAGTGAGAGATTTGGAATAAGACAGGCGGGGGCAAGAGAGATGGCTGAGTACTAAGAATGTTTACTGCATAAATATAAGGACCTGAGTTCAGTGCTCAACAAGCTGGGGTGCTCTAGCCTTTAACTAGACCCAGAATTGTTGGGAGGGAGAGACTACAAGGTTGCTGGAACTTGCTGGTTGCCAGCCTGGATGAAAAAACATGAGCTTCAGGTTCAGGGAGAGACCCTGCCTCATAAGGTGGAGAGCAATAGAGAAGGGCACTTGACTCTTGAAACTCTTTTCTGGTTTCCAGATGTATGTACTGGTGCAAGCACTCATGAACTCATGTGTATAACACACACACATACACACACACACACACACACACACACACACACGTCCTTTCAGTATGAAATAAAGACATTGTGATCATTTATTTTTCCCTCCTAGAACATGTATTACCTGTTGTGGCTTCTGCGAGGGTTTTGTATCTGTCATTCAAGTTCCATTTGGTTGCTAGCTTGCTCTGGAAAAGTTTATTTTCCTTACATTAGCTGATGGCTTTCTCCAAAGACAAATGAAGTTTCCAGTGAAAGGAAAGACATGGCATGTGTACCAACAAAGACACAGCCATCTCCCTGAACAGTTAGCATGTTCCTTTTGTTACGCGGTGTTTTTCATGGTATTCAAAATTCTGAGGACAATAGACTCACAATACTGATGTGGAGATAGTAAATACTTTCCTGCTTGTTCCCTGCTTGTTAGAATTCATTACTTCTTCTTGGTGGGCTAATACTGTCAGTTTGGAGTTGGTATGCTGTGCCATAAGTTATTTTTATAAGGCTCTCCTTACATGATTTTATCACTCTGAGTTTTTCCTCATTTCCTGGAAGTTATCAAGCTGACATAAAAAAAGCCATCTTCTAATGATGGTGAATTTTCATAAGCTATTTTCATCAACTCTCATCCTCAGATGCCGTGTTTGGCCCAGTGTCAACAGCTAGATTTCCTTTGCTGCATTGTCTTTCTTAGTCAAATAGGCTGCATGTGTATTGATTGTATATTATTGACTGTGATGCTTGTTTTTATAAATGTTTTCTAATAAAAATGTTAGCAAACAGAAGCCAGCATTTTATGCTAAATGTATGAATCCCAAATCAATAATGGGAAGTTGATGGTTTTCCTATTTTAATACATGCCAGACTTTCAGACTTTCATTGTGTTATTTCTGGTGTGTGTGTGTGTGTGTGTGTGTGTGTGTGTGTGTGTGTGTATGTGCATCTTTGCATAAGTGTGGCTGCATGTGAACAGTGTGAGTATGTGTGTGGAGGTCAGAGGTTGACACTGGGTATCTTATTCAGTGACTCTCCATTTTATGTACTGAGACAAGGTCTCTCACTTGAACCCAGAGCTCGTTCATTCAGCTAGTCTAGCTAGTTTGCTTCATGGATCTCCTCCCTGTCTCCTGGCCACTGAGATTACAAATTGGCTTGACCAGCTTTTATGTGAATCCTGGGGATTTGAAATCTGGCTTTATTTGCTGTCTCCAGTCCTATACCCATGTAGGGAATGGAATTTAATCTACCAAGAAGTTTCCCTCCTCCCTTCACGCTGAGTTTCCTGTCATGTTGTTTAATTGTTTGTGGCTGTTGACTCTTTTCCAGTGTATTTACATCCTCTTGTATGCACGTTGGAAGTCTGAGCATTTTTATTTTATCATAACTCACTAGTGAAGGCCTCATTATGTCCTTCTGATGGGAGGGCCTTCACAGGAGAGTGGAAGGTGGAGTTGTCTTTTCTTTTGACTGTAGACCACACTTCTAGCAGTGGTGACAGAGGTCTCTTTCTGTGGTCTAGCTGTAGAATGGCAGTGGTGGCGACAAGAACCACAGGACATTATGCAGCAGGTCTAACAACAGAGCTCACGGGCTCTAGAGTTCTTATGTTTATTCTTCCATTTGTGGACATGTATTTGCATGCTTGCAGGTGCAATGTGTGTGGGAGAGCATGTGAACATGTGTGAGCATCCATGTGGATGCAGAAATATCAACTTGCAGTTACAGATGAAACTCTCACCTTCTATTCTTTGACCCTCCCACTAATAAGAAATATTGTTACCACTAATAACCTGTATTGTTTTCTCCATTTGAAATTCCTTTAGTTGGTTCTGTATTCTTGGTTGAGTCTGAAGCAATGCAGCTGATTAAACCATCCCAAACTGTTGCACACAGTGTTGGAAAGCCCAGGCAAGAAACAGAGACCACACTAGTTAATCATACAAGGCTCCATTAGTGAACAAATATGAATATATTATACAAAGTTCTTAGGAAGAATGAATAATATAAAGAGTGCTTATTTTGTTTACAAAGATGTCCATTTTGCAATTCAAGGACAATTTTCTTTGGATTCTAATAATTTGTCATTACTCAGTTTACACTTATTAGTGTTATTAATTATGATGGTGTTGGTGATATTGATGATGATGAAGTATGGTTTCATATAGTGCAAGCGGGCTTACACCTGTACTGTACAGCTGAGGATAATCTTGAAAATCTGATCCCCCTGGCTCTGCCTTCTGAGTGCTGAGATTATAAGCATGTGCTTTTGCAGTGCTAAAAATCAAGTCTGGTGGCCTTGTATATGCTAAGCAAGAAATGTACCAATTAAGCTACATTCTCAACACCCAATTATTCTTATTCTTATTCTTTGTAGTCGTAGTAATACTAATACTTTTTTGGTCTTTGGAGCCTGATTCTATAGCCCTGGCTGGCCTAAAACTTGTGGCAATCATTCTGCCTTAGCCTACTGAGTGCTTGGAGTGTATATCAACATGCCCAGTCAGCTTGTCTTAATTTAAACCTAAGAATTCAATGTCACTCATGGCCTCACAGCATTCCTCCTCTGTTGCTATGGAACTCTTAGCTACTGTCTGATACTTCCCCTCACCACCCTAGTTCCATCAAACACAGTAACACCCATGAAAGGCAGAACTTTTATGATGTAGAGTAGTATTGTCCTACATCTCCTACTTTCTAATATCTAAGCCTGGAGGCCCACTTTCTGCTTATCTCAAATAGACCAGGGAGCCTGTGGTAGTTTGAATGTAATTGCCCCCCATAATCTCATAGGGAGTGGCACTATTAGGAAGTGTGGCTTTGTTGGAGTGGGCATGGCCTTGTTGGAGGAAGTGTGTCATGTGGGGGTGGGCTTTGAGGTTTCCTATGCTCAGCATACCTTCCAGTGTCTCATTCAACTTCCTATTGCCTGCAAGCTGTAGGACTCTCAGCTACTACTCCAGCACCACATCTGCCTGCATGCTGCCATGCTCTCTGACATGATGATCATGGACTGAACCTCTGAAACTGTAAGCCAGCCACCCAGTGAAATGTTTTTCTTTATAAGAGTTGCTGTGGTCATGACATCTCTTCACAGCAATGGAAACCCTAAGACAGAAGCTGGTACCAGGAACTGGGGTATTGCTGTGACAGGCCTGACCATGTTTTTGTTTGGAGTAATATGGACTTTGGGAGTTTGAGTTAGGAAAGTAGTGGAATGCTTTAATCACTGCTTAATGGTCTGTAGTAGTAGCATGGAAGACAGTGGTGCTGAATGTGACTTGATGAACTGTAAGGATCAAAAGGTTTCAGAGGAGAAGAATATTAGTATGTGGCCTAGAGACTCGTCTTGTGATATTTTGGTGAAGAAAGTGGCTGCTTTTTGCCACTGTCCAAAGAGTCTGCCTGAGGTTAAAGTGACAGGTTTTGGATTAATTCCATTGGGAGAAGAAATCTCAAAACAGCCTAGTATAGGCTCTATTGTGTGGTTATTGGTGATAACTTTAATGAAGAGTTGTAATGAAGAGGAGCAAGCTGAGCAGGGTAAATTGCAAAATGTAAATTTTGAGGGAAAAAAGAGCACCAGGAAGTGGAATGGAGCTAAGTGCTGTGTACAAGGAGATAAATGGATTAAGAAATGGAATAAAAGGAGTGGTGACCTCAGGGCAGGATCCCACCCAGCTAAGTTTTCCAACTTGTGGAAAGAAACTGAAGAAAGCTTAGAGCCAGGATGGTGGGGCACACCTTTAATCCCAGCACTGGGAAGCCAGAGAGGCTGGTGGATCTCTGAGCCTGAGGCTAGCCTGGTCTAGAGATCCAGTTTCAGGACAGCTGAGCTTAGGCAGTGAAGAACAGAAAGCTGGTGAAGGTGTAATCGAACAAAAGGGCCATGTTTTAGTCCCAGTAAACAGCAGACCTTGGCAACTTCAGCCACATGGTTCTGGCTTAAGAGTTAAGGACAGAAGAAATATGTAAGATGAATCTTAAAAGGTCTTATTAATAAAAAAAACTCCGTGCCAGCTATTGGGGTAAATCTGAAAGACCAGAGAAACAGAACAAGCCACAGCTAACTTCACCTTTCCAACTTCTCAGCCGATCCTGTTTCCTCAAACTGGAAGCCTCTGAGTTCTCATCCAAATGGATCACAGCTGAACTCCTGCTAAAAGCTTAAAAGCCTCTAGTTCCTGGTCCTCACACCTTATATACCTTTCTGTTTCCTGCCATTATTTCCTGGGATTAAAGGTGTGTGTCACCATGCCTGGCTGTTTCCAGCGTAGCCTTGAACTCACAGAGATCCAGATGGATCTCTACCTTCCAAGTGATAGGATTAAAAGTGTGTGTGCCACCATTTTCTGGCCTCTATGTCTACCTAGTGGCTGTTCTCTGACCCTAGATTAGTTTATTAGGGTGCACAATATATTGGAGGACACAATATCACCACAGAAATGGGGTATGGAATTTATCTTTATGGCTACAGAAAGCCGCTGAGGCCAGGCATGTGTCAGGAGTGTCCCTGAATGGAAGCCTAGTAGAGAGGCCATTTTGTGAAGCTATGAAATTGAAGCCTGGATTGCCTTGGAGACCCCAAGATGTTAGAAATGCCAGAATCATGGGATACCAGCCCAGGAGGGCTGCTAACAGGGAGTGGAACCAGCCTGAGAGAAAGAAGTGTATTTCAATCAACAAAGCTGAATGAAGTTGGAGATCTGAAGAGCATTTTGACATCAGACATGGAGACACAGAGTTTGAAGTTTGTGCGCTGGTTTGCAGCCTTGCTGGAGTCCAGTATTTCCTCTCTATGCTCTCTTCCCTCCCATTTTGGAATGGTAATGTATATCCTGTGCCATTATATGTTGGAAGTATGTGATCTGCATTTTTATTTTACAGGGGATTACAGTTTAAGAAGACATTGCATGAATCCCAGAAGAGACTTTGAACTTTGGACTTTTAAACATTGTTGAGACTGTGAAGACTATGGGGACTTTTGAAGTTGGACTAAATGCATTTTGCATTATGATACTGTTAAAAGCTTATGGGGGCCAAGGAGTGGAATGTGATATTTTGAATGTCATTGGCCCCCATAATCTCATAGGGAATAGTACTATTAGGAGGTGTGGCTTTGTTGAAGTGAGTATGGCCTTGTTGGAGGAAGTGTGTCACTGTGGGGGTGGGCTTTGAGGTTTCCTGTGCTCAGGATACTGCTCAGTGTCTCAGTTGACTTCCTGTTGCCTGCAAGATGTAGGACTCTCAGCTACTTCTCCAACACCATGTCTGTCTATATGACACCATGCTCCCTGCCATGATGGACTCAACCTCTGAAACTGTAAGCCACCCCAAATTAAATATTTTCCTTTATAAGAGTTGCCGTGGTCATGGTGTCTCTTCACAGCAATAGAAACCCCAAGTAAGACAGAGCCTTTCCCAATCTGCTGCACAGATTTCAGTGAGAATCCAATTCAGTTGGAGAGCTAGACTGCAACTCCATCTCCGTGAGGTGGAGGTTGGGGAGCAAGTGAATGGGGACATGAAGGGGAACAAGGAAGCACCTGTTATCTAGAACACCCTCAACTGTTCCCTCCACTAAGCCAAATGCGTCAGTATTCTCTGGAAAGTTCAACTCAGGCTCAGGCTGAAGTCCTCACTATGCACTTAGGTCCCTGGTCCACTGAACACACTGAAGGCAGGACACCGCATACACTACAATATTTCACTCAACAGGAAACTGCATATGCAATAGTGCTCTCTCAAGATGATAAAGAAGCTGAGGTATTCCTATGACCTGGAGATTGTAGCCATGGTAACATTGTAGTACAATGCTTTATTCAGGGCCAGGTGGTGATGCTGGTGTCAACAAACCCATGGCTCGGTCTGACCTGAAAAAGTAATCATGTACAGCACTGATTGAGTGCTTGGTAATGGCAGTTAAGTGTCTATGCCAATAGTGTGTGTACACATTGTAATACATGATCATTATACCTAGTGTCTTCCTCCATAGAACGAAAGTTTGCTCACTGCTCCCCTTAGGCCAGCAACAGTCCAAACATGTCCTGTTTACTGTGTCACTTGACACCATTAAGAGACTACCCAGGCCAGGCATGGTGGCCCATGCCTGTAGTCTAGTACTTGGGAGGAAGAGGAAACAGGTTCAGGTGTTTAAGGCCAGCCTCAGCTATATAGCATGTTTGAGGTCTGCCTCACCTCTCCAGAGTCCCCAAAATAAAGGTCACTTGGAGTGAACACCCTAACCAACTAGGATTGTGCAGACACACCCTGGGTTGTTTCACAGGAGGAAATCACCCCACAATGCATTTCTCATAAATAAGAATGCACCTCATTCAAAGGGTGATACATTGCAGAGAATGAGGAACTAACTGTGGAGTGCCCTAAATGGGACATCTATGTCATCTTCTGACTTGGGACATTGTGGGAAAATGGGATGGGGGGGAAGGGGGAGGAAGAGCCACAGGTTAGGGAGGACTTCATGAAACACTGTCTCCTGAACATGACGGAGCCAAGCGTACTCATCAAAGTACAGTGGCAGCGGTTGTCTGAATGAGGCCCACACAAGATCAAGACAGACAAATTCCCTGCATAGATGGGGGAGCTCCAGCTGTTGAAGGCTGCTAAGATAAGCAGTTTCCTTTAGGGAACTTGTCACTGGTAGGCTGCCCTGGTCCGGGTGGGTGGCCTCACACCCGTATGCATGTGAGACAACACTGACTGGACTAAGTGGATTATGAAGAGGACATGGAGTTGGGAGTGGATATGCTGGGGACTCCATGGGGAGTTGGATGGGGAGTGGGGTTTGTATAATCACAATACATTTTATACATGCGCAAAATTATCAAAGAATGAATAAAAATATAATAAAAATAATAAATGTTTATTTAAAAAACAAACAAGTGACATATATCTGCATTTTCAATGACCCTGGTATTGTCTGAATTTATGCTGAACCCTATTGTTTGGTTTAGAAGCAGCCGAAGTCTCTGATCCTGAATTACCCAACGTGTCTGAGAAGGGCAAAGACTGAGTGGGGAGGCATTGGTTTGGACCAGGGCTAGTCTGTTCCTGACAGTGGTCGCCCCCAAAGCCCTTTCTGTACACACCTGTCAGATCAATGCTTACTTAGTGATGATAAAGCCCCCCTTTGCTGTTTTAGTTCTGGAATGTGGAGTCTCAAAGCCCCATGGTCCCATTTTCCAGTTCGTTTCTCTGCAGTCACCTAATATTGCAGCTGCATGGGACTCACGGCCCTTAGTGTTAATCGAGGGAAACAATTACTTTTGAGAAGCTTAGAAGCTTCTAGAGCTTTTAATTTTCTGACCAAGGTTAAAGACAATCTTCCTGAAAGTCACCTCAGTAATGTTTAAAAATAAAATTCTAAGCTCTTTTTTTTTTTAAGGGTACATAGTGCTAAATAAAGTTTAACTCTCAAAGGATTAATTTTTAAGGAACGAGTGCATTTGTTCTGCCCATGGGCCTCCCACCATCCTCTTCTACGCTACTTGAGAACCATTCTTGCTTTTAATGAAAATGTGCGTGTGTGCGTGTGCGTGTGTGTGTGTGTGTGTGTGTGTGTGCGCGCACACACACACATACACATAGGTGCGAGGTGCATTCAGAAGTCATTTCTTCCGCCATTCACTTTGTGTGTGCCAGGAGGGGCTGTGGAGGGATCAGGGCTGTGGAGGGATCAGGGCTGTGGAGGGATCATCTCCCAAAGAGCCAAGGAAATGAAAGGGAAACTCATTTTTCAACCTTTTATTGTTGCCTCTGCCCTGTAACTTCAGCCTGGATGATAGCACAGGGATTTGGGGTGAGGGTCCCTGCAATACCTTTCTCTCCCATTGTAAGTCCATCTCAGAGTTAATCATTTTCTTCAAGGAGGGAGTGCTGTAATAAAGATAATTAAATTGAAATTTAATATAGTGGGGCACTGCACTATAGCTCTGTATCAGATGAGGTTTCTGAGAGAAATCATTTACTGTGAGGGTGGAGTGTATGGTATGTAATTAACAATTATGTTTGTCAGGGTTATGAAACAGAAAATTAATAACACGGTGACTGTGCAGCAGTGTGCAGAGCCACAAGAATGAAGGTGACTAGACTATCATTTACTCTCACAGCAGCGGCAGCTTCCTCTTACAGAAACAGAACATTAGTTCATGTGAATTTACTGACTTTCTCTTTTTTAATGCCTCTCAATTTTAGCCTGGGAATTTATTTTTTCTCTCTGCAGTGGTTATTTTCAATCCCGACCACATACTAGAATCCCCCGAAGAGCTCTGTAAATCCCGACGATGCCCAGGTCCACTGCAGACACAGCAAAGCAAAAGCCCTGAGGTTGAGTCAGGAGCACCAGTATTTCAAAGTACACTCCAGGTGGTCGCCGTGGGCAGCTGAGATTGAAGAGCAAGGTAGTAAATATTTAATGTGATTGATTTCCCTGGCAGAGGTGTTGGGTTAAAAGAAAAGGCATGGAGGAAAAAGACTACACAATAAGAATTCACAGACTGTATTCATCTTGACCATCGAAAAATTTCAGGATGTGTCCATAAACAGGAGGGAGTCTTAAGACAGAACAGCCAATGTTTAGACACCTCTGCTTCCTGCAGAAACCCCTCTGAGAATCCAGGCTCCTTCCAAGCATCCATTCCTCAGCCTCTTAGAACCCACGAATATTTTCACATTTCTCAATGAGCCTGGCCACAGAATTCTCCAAATGACTGTGGGCAAGAACTGACTCTCTCCTAGTCTGTCAGCCCTCTGGGAAGGCCCATGACAGCATGAGAGGCCAGCTCGGTCACAGCAATGATCCCTCACTGGGGAAATGGAAAATCGCCATGCGAAACACGCCTGCAGATCTCTGCAAAACTGAATGCTTCTAACCTCAGACCATGCAGCTCTTGCTCTAAGGGAAAGCTGTTGCTGTTGTGTGTGGGTACACATGTACAGCGATATTCATTATCACAGGGTACACGTACATACATACACATGTATAATTGATAAAATCACAGACAACATTTAGGTAAGTAACATTTCCTAATGTTTGAGTTTGAGCCATCACCAAACTGGATTGTTGGTGAGTTTACTATTCACTGGTTTGCATAATTTACTTTTGGTGAAATGTGTATTTTGAAGCTATATTCCTTGGATTTTCAAGGGGCTTTTATTGAGAACCTTTGGGTTTAGCAATAATAGGCTATTTAAGTACATTTTCAAAACCCTTGTAAGAAGTAATTGAACTTTGCCTGCTTCTTGGAAGTTGAGCATGCCTTGTGTGTAAGATGATTGGGCGGGGAGGATGAGGGGTACAGTTGCCTGGGAGTCAGCTGTGTGCTGAGATTCAATTGCTAAGAACCCCCTTTTTTTTTGTCCTATTTCAATTTTGACACAAGCTATTAGTTAATGACGCACTAGATAAAACACTTGATTGCCTATCATATTTGGAGAGGACAACACATTTGCTTTTGACCACAGCCAGCAAGATCCTAATAGTTTTTGTTTATGCTTGGTCACGTGTAATACAACCACAGGACTGCTCACTCTAGTCAGTTTTTCCCAGTGCATATTTTTCTGCAGAGATTGTTCTGATTTTTCTGACAGCAAATGAAAAGAACGAGGAAAAGCAATTATGCATTTGACTAAGAACAAAAGACCAAGCCTATTAAAATATGAACGCTTTGAAATTTAAATTGGGTTAATCACATTTATCAATACAACTCATTTTTAATTTGCTTTCTCTTTTATTAAATAACTATTGCCTAAATTGGAAGACCATGACTGTATTTACGTAGGCAATAATGTAACCAAAGAAGTGTAATATGGCCTTGTAGTCTTGGTTCTTTTAATTTTGACTGGTGGTACCCATGATATGTATACAGACATGACAGGCTGTTTTCTACAGACATCAGCTTTGGGGGCCAGGGAAACGGCTTGGCAGACAACACGCTTGATGAGCAAGCATGAGGTCCTGAGTTCTAGCCTCAGACCTTGCGATTTCAGCATGGAGAGCTGGAGCCAAGCAGATCTCTGGGGCTCACTAGCTAGCCAGTCTAGTCCATGTAGTGAGCTCCAGGCCAAAAAGAGGCCTTGTTTTTTAAAAAACGTGGAAGGCTCCAGACTAATCATAGTCAAGATTGATTTTCTGCCTCTCCTGCACATGTGGGGTCATGTGAACACACACACACACACACACACACACACACGCACGCGCGCCCTAAAGTAATAAAAACAGAGCAAAAATCCATTCTCCTTTCAGCTAGTGGTAGCTCATGGCTCCTCACTTTTGCATTGACCTTTTGGGATGATGTCTAGACTCTCAAAGATTCTGGTTTATCCTGGATAGAAGGAGGCACTGTGAGACTAGAAAATGGCCCTTTTGACCAGAAGGCTGGGGGACCGAGTAGGCTGCAGTGGTGCCCCGACCTGAGCTAGGCAAGCACAGCAAGTTTTTCTTTGTCTCCTTGCACCTTGCATGGAGCTTTTTTACCCCCACTCGCCCCTCCCACCCCCAACAAGAATCACACAGAAAGACCCTAACAACCATCCATCACTCATGCTCACAATAGCTCAACAGGGCCCAGTCACTTAAACTTCAAGACTCCTGTGTCAGTGTTAGTGACAGAGTCTATGGCTACCCATTCCTGCTCACTGGTGAAGGGCTTTCTAGACATGAACCACATGCTCAACACATTTTAATCATCTAGTGGGTAATTTAAGAAATCAACGATATGTTGGGTTCTTTAAAAAAGCAGCAAGTGTAAATGACTGATTTTAAAGATGCTAAATATTACTTATATGAAATTATTTCATACCTAGTAAATAGCAAGATTTTGATGAATTCATTGCTGAAGTTGGGCTGGGTATCACACTGATTCATTTCAAGCTTAGAGCCAGATATAAAAAAAAGGAGTAAGTTCAAATCTATTTTTAAATATTTCAATATTTTAAATACTTGGAAGTTGAATAAAATATTTGAGTTTTATTTTTTGCCACAATTTTAGAATATGAATAAAACAACAGTATGTGAAACCAAATCCCAAATAGATGTTCTCCAGCTTCTCTCTGCTTGACACCGAATCTGTATTTATGTATTTAGCTTTAAAACCTTTTATTAGCTTAGGAAGAACGAAGTTTCATCACAGCATTTTTTAAACAAGATTTGTTTTTATTCCCTCCCTCTACTTCTCATCTCTCCTCTTTCCTTTGCCATCCCCCCCCCCCGCCCTGCCCCCACCCTGCCTAATTTCCATTTTCAGGTCACATGTGACATAACACAGTTAAAAATTATTTTCTATGTGTTTTATGAAATGAAAACTGATAAGAACATAAACTATCTGAGGGATGGGAGGGTGGCTCTGTGGGTAAGCACTTGGCACACAAGTGTGGAAACTCGAGGTTGAATCATGTGAACCCCGTGAAGCTGAGCAAGAATCCACCTTTGTCAGAGCTCAGACTGGTCAACGTCGACTGCGTATCTATCATCTGTCTATCATGTACCCATCCATCCACCTATCTTCTATGTATCATCTACTTATCTAGCCATTGAGCATCTTCCTTTCACCCATCTAGATGGCAGGCGTTGACTCATTTCACTTCTGCACACCACCTTCCTTTTCTTCCTCCTTTATCTGTTCACAGTCGTGTATAAATATGTATTTTCCTTTAAAAGACTCACAGGGAATGGAATATTCATTAGGAGACAAGCTATATTAATGTTATTCTGGGGAAGGAACATGTCTTTGTGTATGTGTCTATAAAGCCCCACAGGCAATGAAGCCCTTCTTAGCTTTTAGGTAAATATAAAATTAAATGTAAGGGAGGGTCAGCATTTGGCTGTTACTTCTGTTTTTCACCTTTTTTTTCATGATACAGAATGAGTCAGAGCAAAAAGGAAGTGAGATAAATAACAAGATAAATAACATACAAGATACATAACATACAAGATCACCCTTTGTAGCCAAACCCTAAGGAACCAAAATATTAAGAACTGTTCATACATAGCCACATGTAGCCAATCTCGCCTTTCCTTCCTTCACCACATTTCATATCCAGGGACATTTTTCTGGAGTTGCCCATCACTTGGGCTGCACACATCTGGGCTGCGTGGACACTGCAGTTACCATGGCACTTAGGTGTGACTGAGATTCTAAGCACCTCTCTGCCACTGCCTTTGTTTCTCAGGGAAGGCAAAATGATGAGGCTTTTCCAAATGCGTTTTCTTATTTTCTGCAATATGTATTTTTTCAGTCCCACACTGACAGCTTTATTCCACAGCACAAGCAGCAGTTGCTAAGCTTCCCTGAACAATGCCATCCCTGCAAAATCACTCAGGGAAGACAGGCTTACGGAGACAGATTTCTGCCTCAGAAAGGCTATAACAAATCACTATGTGGGAGGAGAAAAACATATAAAAATGATGAAGTGTACCTTGATAGGAGTGTGTTTTTAATCACCACCTTCACAATCAGGCAAAATTCTAGAAACTTCCTCTGTGGGGTCTACACTTATGAAGTCTAATGCCTTCTTTGCTGAGGATCTACACCTCTGTACTCTGTCTTTCTGTCTCTGTCTCTCTGTCTCTTTGTCTCTGTCTCTCTCTGGTTCTCCTGACCATACGCATTGCTCTCCAAGGGGCTGAATTCCAGGCCTGGGCTGTTTCGGGGGCTGGGGTGCCTAGCATTTCCATCATGAGCCATTCCCCAGTCTTCCTGCTTTCTGAAGGATTTGTGTAGAAATGTCTGTCGGCCTTGCAGCAGTGAGGCAGCTTCCTGAATGGCTTAGAGCTAGCTTCCAGTTGCCAGCCTCTGAAGTGGCATTAAAGCAACGTTCCTTTCTTAATGAGTATTAAATTTACTTTCAGGGAAACCCTCTAGCTGACAATAAAGTGTTCCTTGGGCTTGCTACTGGCTCTCTCTTCCTCGCTAATTACTCTGTTGCTGGTGATTACTCAGTCTTTCTCTTTGGATGGAGAAGCTTTGGATGTTAGCTTCTTACACTTAATTTCAAAACTAGGAACAGCATGAACACTCTTCAAGTCTCTGAGCAGGGTCTCTTCTCAATTCTGAAGCAAATGTACATGGTTTTGAGGTTGTCGTAGACTATGTAAATTTGAATCCAGACCTTACTCCATGTATCAGGGCTTGAACTACCATCTACCAACAAGTTAAGTCCATCCCAGCACCTTTAGCCAAGAACAGAATCTCTCTCTCTCTCTCTCTCTCTCTCTCTCTCTCTCTCTCTCTCTCTCTCTCTCTCTCTCTCTCTCTCTGTGTGTGTGTGTCTCTCTCACTCTGTGTGTGTGTGTGTGTGTGTGTGTGTGTGTGTGTGTGTGTGTTTCTAGAGACTGAACCTACTAGCAACTTAAGATGCTAGGCAAGCATTTTTACCACCCTCCCCCACCCCCTTTCTTTCTTTTAGGTTTTTAAGACAGGGTCTCATAGGTTTCTCAGGATGGCATTGAATTCACTCTGTAGTTTGGGCAGACTTCAAGTGTAATATCCTCCTGCCTCAGCCTCCTGAGGAGCTAGGATCATAGGCTCATGGTACCAGGCCTGGATAATTTCACATTTTTAAATAGTTAAAAGAGAAGACTGGAGTGATGCCAGAGCACTGCCCACTAGCAGGCACACACGAGAGGGTACCCCCCCACACACCTCTGCCCCAAATAAACTCTTCTAAAAATGTTTAGGTGGTAACAGTTTATGATGGGAAAATCATCATAGTCTAATTTTGACTTCCATAAAGTCTCCTTGGAATTCAGCCACATTGCTGTGTCTGTATGTGCTAGAATTGTCCCTATGCTATGATGACAGAGTAGGTAGACACAAATGTAACCTAGTTACACCAGTGGCATTGGGGACCACAGAGCCTAAAACATTTATAATCTGCCTCTTTGCACGCAAAAACTTGTGATGCCTGGTTCAAGTATTTGATTGATCAAGGGCACATTAATTTCTTCTCGCAGCCTCAATGACTTCATCAATAGAAAGAGATTGATCATACAGCAAATCACAGAGCTATTGTAAAGAACAAATGAGGTCATTGATCTCTCAGCACTTAGGGAGCTCAATGTTAAGGTAGAGGCAGAGTGACTGGTTATTAGTTATACAGCTCTGAGAACTGTTCCTTTCCTCCTTTAACTGAATTATTTTTATATAGATGATTTGTGTTCTATGCAATGGATTTACTTGTTTAGATATGATTTTAAGATAATCATTTAAAAGAATTTATTGTTTCTAAATATTCATTGGCTATTATAAGTCAGGTACTCATCTCCTAACATAAATAATATGAAAATGAAAGTCCACTATTCTTTCAAACAGTCTTCCAGGAACATCTTACAGGCATATTTATGTAAGTTTTTCTCTCCATCCTATTTTGGACATATCTACATGTTTGTTTTAATCATTTCCAGATTGCCAATTGGAGACAAAGTAAATTGTACATTCTCCAACCCAGTTGGGCCTTTTTAAAAGGTTTGCATACAGAATAAAAGGGAAAATCAGGGTATTTATTATACTTGTCAAACATAAATTATTTTAATATTATTTTAAATGCTTAATAGTTTAAGGGAGTTCTTGAAAAATTCCACCTTAAGTCTGAGCCTGCAAACACATTTGTGGATAAAAATCCAATAAAGATTTCTCTGCTGACAGGAGGAAGGCGTTTGCCATGCTGTTAATGAAGGAGGGAATAGAGGAAATCCATTTGGTTATTTTCTGATTTCTGTCCAAAAGCAATTGCCTCCCACTGTGGTTTGTTCTTAGCGCTCACACAGCGCTGGGCTATGTCCAAACCCTCCATCTATTTTGATCTAGGAGAGCTAACTTCTTTGATGTGTATCTGTGGCTCTTAAAGGGTTGTGCCAGGTTTAATCAAAGGTGCATAGCTTCAGCAAAAATAAATGACGAGAAATGATCATAGTGTCACACTCAGGAGTTTGCAGCAGGCTGCAGACTTTGTCGGGCCTGCTGAAGGAGTCCTCTTCATAAGAAGGAACCCCAGCCTGTCTCTCTCAGAAGAAAATAATTTCCGGAAAACAGAACAAAGGGAGCCAGGCAAATCTTCTCAGGCCTTTCCTTTGATTTCATTTTGCAACTGATAGTCCTCTGGCCGTGGCAGTGGAGGCCAGCACCACTCTGCAGTGTGCTCTCGCTGAGTGTATGAACCAGAGGGGACGCTGAGCTTGGCACTAGGGTCTTTGGGGCACCCCCGGGGGGGGGTATGCTGGAGACAAGCATGAGTGCTCACGTGGCAGATCCTACCCTAGCTGCAGTGAAGCAAGTGGTCACTTAGAGACTTTTTAAAATGAAATGTGAGTCTGGCCATGTTACCAGTTGACCCATATGACAATTACAGAGCAAGGTGTCCCCTTGTTATTTGTGTTTGACACCCAAGTGTTTCCCACACAATTACATCTCTTCCTTCTGAAAATGTTTTGGATGTACACACACAAATATGCATATATTGTCATCAAATCACATAAAGTGGGTGATATAATATAGTGATGTTTGAAGCTCATTGTCTTATCATTTCTATAATCTGAAGAGCCCATGATCAGGCTGGTGTATGTTAGACAAGTTCTCTGCCACTGAGTCATACCCCCAGCTCTACTCTTTTTTTTTTTTTCTAATGTGTGGTCAATGTTTGTATTTTGTGTGTGCACAAGTATGTGTACAGGTACATGTTCACATGTGTGCCCATGCAGGTGGAGGCCAGACATGGGAATCAAATGAGTCTTCCTCTATAGGTTTCCTTTATTTTCTGAGACACATTCTTTCACGGAATCCAGAGCTTACTGATGTCTAGACAAGCTGACCATCTACTCTAGGGACCTGTTTGTCTCTATTCCCATTCCCCCATGTTAGGGGTACAGGTATGCCACTGAACCCAGCTTTCCCATGGATTCTGGGGATCCAAACTCAGGTCCACACACTTTTGTGCAGTCCCTTTGCTGATTGAGCTATCTCTCCCAGTCCCCACCTTCAAACTTAAACTCCGTAGAAGATTGGTGTATAATGCTATCTACCCATTTCCAAACATATATATTAATAATATACTCTGTATTATTATATTCAAAAATATTTCCAGAGGTCTCACTATTGTATTTAAAAATCTCTGCTATGTGAGCTCTATGAGATGATAATTTTTTTTTCAAAAAAGTTTGCTCCACTTTAAAAATCGTAAGTCGCAAAATATCTTTATTCTTTTAAGCTGGATTATGATGGAATAAACTACAGACTGCGTGGTCAGTCACTTCTGCAAAGTTCTCTTAGCTCTGCTGTAAGTAGACACCACCTTCATCCCTTCCACAATGTCATTGTGTCCTGTGAATATGATATCTTAACTAAATATCTGACGACTGCTTGGGCTTTAGCTAGACTAGAGTGAGCCTCCCCTCAGATCTACATGACTCCTTAAACACTTGAGGAAACGAAAACGTTGCCTGTGCTTCAGTACTCCTGAAATCAGTACGTTATTTACTAAAGTGAGGTTGCCTTTTCAATTTTCTACTTTAATACCCTGTTCTCAGCCTTCTAGAGACAAACAAACTTTCCATATCACTGTCACCTTCAACTCTGTCAACCAAACCACCACCGGACTCACAAAGATTATTGCAACACCCTTCTATTAATTCTGAGTGGCCTTGCGTAGCTTTTCCTCCAAATGGAAATGTTCACACCGGAAGGAGAAGAGAGGTAATCCTTCCCAGGAAACTTATAAAGTTACAAGGTGCAAGAGCCTTCTCCTTAAGGTTGTGTAAGTTCTGAACGGGTGCTGGAGAAGAGGAGACTCTTGGGTGGAACAATCCACAAGCTGGGCAGAAAGCTCCAGCTTTCACTGCTTGGTACTAATATTGGGGTGGGCTTTTTAGTGAAGCCATTGCCTTTGATCCCTCATGCCCCCTAAGTAACCCTATTAATCCCATTAGTCAGCCAAACTTGAGTGGAGTCTTCATTTGAACCATCATTGGCACCCTATCTTGTTGAATAGATGTTTACTCATTTCTTCCTAGGAAAGCTCACTCAACACCTTATGTATTTTAACATGTAATTCCAGAATGAAATCTATAGCTACATTTAACAGTCTCCTGTTCCTTTTGCCTTGTGGATTACACATGGCGCACTCATTGTCATTTCTCTGTCTCAACCTCTTGTTATTTCTAGAATTCACTGACCAACCTGTGGCCTCAGGGCCTTTGCATTGACTCTTCTGCCAGATAGTCCTTCTCCCCACTTATTCTCTGCTTCCCTCTCTTGGTTCAAATGCCCTGCCTCATCAAGTCCTTCTTTAACCAATGTTTCAGATTATGCTACTCTCCTCATGTTCATTTCTTTTTTCTTCTCCACAGCACCCCTGACCATCACTTTCTAGCTTATTTCTGCTTCTCCTATCCAGGTATAGGCCCCACAAGGTTCAGAGAAGTTTGTTTAGTTCACTGCTACATAGCGCCTCCAAAACTGGTCTGAATAGATGATTGGTAGTCTGGGTGAATGGCTGGATCTGCATGACTTATAAGTGAAAAGGGTACAGATAAAATGTGGTTATTCTGTGGGTATTTGCTACATTCCTGAAAGCCCAGTTACTTAGAAAGTTCAAATGGGAGGATAGCAAATTCAATGCCAGCTTGGGCAACAAATTGAGATGCTGCCTCACAGTAAATGTAAATCTTTATTGTCAGAGAAAATGTGGTCTTATGTTTATATGTGACTATCCATGGTGTGATGGTGACTCTTGGTTTTCAGCTTGCTGAACTAATATGGGATGCCTAGAGTATTAGTCCAACACTCTCCTGGCTATGTCTGTGAGGGCATCTGCAGAGTCAATGGAGGATCAGTAAGTTGAGGAAAGAAAGCACATCTTGAAGGTGGGCAGTTGGGTTTAACAGACTGGCACTTGGATGGAAAAGAAAACCGAACAGGAAGAAGCTCCCAGAACTCCCCTGAGCAAGTGAATTTTTTTCTGCCACTGGTTGAAATGGGCATCAGATTCCCACTTCTTCAGCTTTTGAATGATTCAGATGCGCACTAGCGATTCTCCAGGAGACTTCTGCCATGCCCCGGGGCTCCATCACTGGTCCCTCATGTTCTGAGGCTTCAGCTTCCTGAACGGAATGCCTATTGTTTTCCATGCTCGCCAGCCTGAAGATGGCCACTGTGGAATTATCAATCCTGTGAATGTGTGAGACAATCTAACAGCCTCATTTTTATGACCATATGTGATGGTGTGAATAACAATGGTTCCCACAGGCTCCTGTGTTTGGATACTTGGTCCCCAGCTGGTGGAACTGTTTGAGAAGGACTAGGAAGTGTGGCTTTATTGGAGGAGGTATGCTACTGGGGGTGGGCTTTGACGTTTCAAAAGGCCTGTGTCACCCCCTCATTCCTGATGTGTTCTCTGCCTCTTGCTTGTGGATCAAGATAGGAGCTCTCAGCTTTCCTGAGGTCATGGACCGTAACCCTCTGAAACTGTAACCCTCAAATTAACATTTTTGTTTTTAATTAGTTGCCTTGCTTGTTGATATTTTATCACAACAATAGAAAAGTAGCTAAGATACCATATGTACATACTCTATTGTTTCTGTTTATTTTGAGTATGCTGACTCATGCAGAGCTCTTCTAGCTAAATGAAGAACCATAACCACAGGGCAATATGGTTAATATTGCCAGCCTGATAAGAAGTAGAACCAGCTGGGAGACAAACCTCTGTGTCTGTGAGTGAGTTTCTAGATGGGGTTAACTGAGGTGATAAAGAGTGGCATTTAATTCTGGGCTTACAGTTTCAGCAAGAAAGACATGCCACAGCAGTGGAGGTTGGAGGTGTGGCCTTATTGGAGACAGTGTGCTACTGGAGGGGGCTTTGCGGTTCCAAAAGTCATTCCCGTGGGCTGGGATCCTGGAGTGAATTAAAAGGGGGAAAGCAGCTGAGCACTAACACATACCTCTCTCTTCTTTCCTACCTTGGCTGCAACGTGACCAGCTGCCTCCACTTACACCATCATGTTCCCTTGCCAGGATGGACCCTGCAACTACAAACAACAGCAAACTCCCCTCCCTTAAGTTTTTATGTCAAGAATTTGATCACATCAACAACAACAACAAATACAACAACATCTGTGACCTTTATGAGAGAAATGCATCATGAAACACATTTCAACATTTAGTGAAAAGAGGTATGGAACAAAACAAAGCAAAAAGAAAAATTTGTGCATATGTCTATGAACATATCATAAGTGTGCTCAGCTGTGTACATGTGACCAAACCCCAAACAGGGACAGACAAAAGGATCGTGCTAGTCCTAAGGGGGCAGCTAACCTCACAGACCTTCTTTCGGGACCATGAATTCTCTCTTCCAAGTTTGGGGAAGCCAAGAACAGTCTCAAGATGGGCATGTCTCAGCGCACAGAGGAGAAATCCATGAGCTCTTGGTTCCCCCAGAGTCTGTCTGCAGCATGATGTTGCCATTTTACAACTTCAGCATCTATGTGATGCAAGGTCCACAGCTCCTGTTTCTCTCAATATGTTAATTGTGTCAAAGCCAATTAGTAGATGGTGTTTTATATGAAATCATTCAAACAGCACTCCTGTGGAAAAAGTGATGAAACTTCTTTAAACAGAGAGCAGCAAGAAGCTAAACCATAAAGAATTGATGTCTACCTCTTTAATAGAATTACCTGAAATTTCAATAAAACTTATTGGAGAGTTTTTAATTACTTCTTAAAGGAAACAATAATTTTTTAATGGCTGCTGCATTCTCTGTATTTTTCAGCCACTACTCTCATGGTATAGTTCATCTTTATATACCCACATTAGCACTACGAAGTTTAAACAACCTCCCCGCAGAATGCATCACACCCCACCCAGGTGTTAGCCTGGCTTCTTCTTTTATTATATTAAAACTTTTAATACATATAATTTTAATCTGAAACACTTTTTTTCATACAATGGATTTTTTATCATGTTTCCCCTCCCCCAACTCCTTCCAGATTCTTCCCCACCTCCCCAACCCAACTAACTTCATCCTTTCTCACAAAAGGAACAAACCTCTAAAGAACACAAATCAAATAAAAAAAAAAGACAAAAAAATTTCAAAGAAAAATGAAATGAAACAAAAAGACCACAAAGAAAACATGGAGTTAGTTTTGTTTTAGCCAGCTACTCCTGGGCATGGGGCTTGCCATTGGAGAAAACTGATTTTCCCAGCAGTCAACTGTGGTGATATATTGTGTATTAAATAAAGCTTACCTGAGGATCAGAGGACAGGGCCACTAGTTTAAACATAGAGGTCAGGCAGTGATGACACACACCTTTAATCCTAGCACTTGGGAGGCAGAGATCCATCTGGATCTCTGTGAGTTCAAAGTCCCCCTAGACTAAATGAGACTGATTTAGTCTAGGAGAGAAACAGAGCCAGGCAGTGGTGGCACACACCTTTAATCCCAGTACTTGGAAGTCACATGCCTTTAATCCCAACACTTGAGATCTCATGCCTTTGCTACCAATATTTGGGAAAGCACACATGCCATTAATCCCAGCACTAGGAAGGAAGGGATATGGCTGGACAGAGAAAGGTATGTAAGTAGTGAGGAGACAGGAACTAAGCCTTTTTGGCTGAGGACTCAGAGGCTTGCAATCTGAGGATTCGTGGAGATAGGGTCTCACCTTCCATTCGGCCTGAGGATTCAGTAGTGGTGAGAAGTTTCTCTTGTGGCTTGTTCCTTTGTCTCTCTGATCTTTCAACCTTTACCCCAATATCTGGCTCTGGGTTTTTTATTATAACACCTTAAAATTCGTGCAACTGATAAAAGCAAATAGCCTCTTGGTTAGGGGTGGGGTCTTGTGTCGACTTCAACCTCTTAGTGCTGGGATTGGTCTAGCTTGAATCTGTGCAGGTCTTGTGTGCGCTGCTATGGTCTCTGTGAGTTATATGTGCGTCAGTCCTGCTGTGTCTGGCACATTTCTTAGGATGGAAAGGTATATGTAAATCACATGAGGGGAGAGGAATATCGACACAAGAAACTGTCGTCTCCCAGACTCTACTAAATGCCCCCAAAGCGATTTTTTGCTGTTGTTGTTCGTAAGATTTTCAGAGCATTTGCTGTGATCTGTGAAGTGTGTGCAGAGAGTTGAAGCCGAGAGGCAGGAAAGGGGACCATAGCAAGTCAGCCTTAACGCCCGGAGGGAGAAAGACAATCCTCGCCTGCAGCTCTTCCCAATCTACTCTTCAGAAGAGCAACCATTCTCACATGGCACCCAGCCAGTCCCTAACTCGGAGTCGATTGCTTTGCCAACAAGGAACACAAAAGATGTTCATTGTTTGCAAACCTACTTCCCTGCGAGGACGCCTTGTCTCCACACTCGCTGACGGCAGGTTCAGGCATTGACTGTGGCTGCTCCGTGCTGCTTCCTCCTGTGTCCTGTTCCCAAGGCTTTCTGGAAGAAAGCAAATCTGCCTCCCGTGCTGAGGACAGGAAGACTTTCCACTTCCCAGTGTGATCTCTTCATTACTGCTGTGGGACCGCAGCAGGCGACTGTACTGGAAGACAGTAGCCAATGTAATTATCTACACAAAACAAGCCAGTGGGTAGCCTTTGGGTTTTTTGAAATTTTGTTTTCAAAATTTGTGTACAATCTTTTATCTCCACATGGTGTAGATTTGGAGAATGGTGATGTATGTGACTGTGTGTGTGTGTGTGTGTGTGTGTGTGTGTGTGTGTGTGTGTGATGGAAGGATACAAATGGACAAGAAAGAAGAGAACTGGGTAACTGCTTCCTCTTCAACTCCTCTCCTGCTCTTTATTTCCTCCCTCACTAACCACTACAGGGTAAACAGAAAGGGAAACCAGAAACATGAAGACAGAGCAGCCTGCCTTTAAAACCAGCGCGCAGAGGCAAGTGGATCTCTGTGAGTTGGAGGTCAGCCTGGTCTACAGAGTGAGTTCTAGGACAGCTAGGATTGTTACACAGAGAAACTCGGTCTCAAAAAACCAATAGATAGGTAGATAGATAGATAGATAGATAGATAGATAGATAGATAGATAGATCGATCGATCTTATCGCTTTCTGTGGCACTGTCAAGCATACTTCTTTTTGTCTTCACTTTACCGCCTGTCTCTAGGATCATTAGTCCCTCCTGTCCCTCAACTTGTAGGTCCTGGATAACTCAGAAACCTTACATGTGGCCTTGCTGAGCTGGAGCCCCACCCTTGAGGTCCACTGGCATCCTGTGTCAACTGGAATCCTAACCATTGCTGTACCCAGGATCCACAAAGACTTTTAGATAAAACCAGGTTGTAGTTTCAAAATGCACAATATATTTACTATTTTTAAGATTTATTTTATTTTTATATAAGTTTCTCTCTATCCCTTCCTGTGCCATATGTGTGCAGGTGCCTACAGAGGCTGGAATAGGACTTCAGGGATCTCCTGAAAGTAGACTCTCAGGTGGGTGTGAGTCTCCCAACATAGTGCTAGAATTCAAGACATTGCTGCAAGAACAGCAAGTGTTTTTTTTTTTATTTTTAGTATTTTCCATACAATACATTTTGATTATGTTTTACCCCTTCCCCAACTCCTCCCAGAGACTTGATACCTCTCTACCCACCAATTTTATGTCCCTTCTCTCTCTTAAACACACACACACACACACACACACACACACACACACACACACATCAGAACAAATAAGCAAAAGAAGTACAATAAGATGGGGTAGGGTGGGGGTAGGGCAAACCCAAAGCAAAACAAAAACTCCACAAAACAACAACAACAAAATAACATGGAGTTCATTTTGCGTTGGTTAATACCCTGGGCATGCAGCCTGCCCAGGATGGAGGTTGGCATACCCATGCCACTCCCTTGGAGAAAACTGATTTTCCCTGTGCCAGCGGCCATCAACTGCAAATAACTTCTTAGTCAAGTGAGCAACCCATGTCTGCTTCTCCCTGTCAGTGTGGCAAGCATTGTTGACTCCTGAATCATCTATCTCTCCAGCCCCATATATTATAATTTTTAAATAAATTTCATAAAAATGTATAGATATTCATTGTGAATATACAAATACACAAAAATTACAAATATACAAAAATGAGTTACATCAAGTTTCCAAAAAGGTTATTTTGTTCTCCTTCCTTCCTTCCTTCCTTCCTTCCTTCCTTCCTTCCTTCCTTCCTTCCTTTTGAGACAAGGTTTCACTATGTATTCCTGGATGTCCTGACCTCACTGTGTAGACTAAGTTCACCTCAAACTCACAGAGATCCACCTGCCTCTGTCTCCCCAGTGCTGAGATTAAGGTGTGCCACCATCCCTGACTCAAAAAAGGTATTTGAACCTGTGATCATTTTGTTATCTGTGAGTGCAGTTGAAATGTATTTGGTGTACTGTATTTCCTTACAAAATTTTCACTTGGAAGTCATTATTTAGGACACTACATTAATGTGTTAAACTGAAATGATCTTTTCTATTTTATTACTTTTGGACACTGAGATGAATTATGATTACTATTTATAGAAATCTGGAATGATTTTTAACTCAGTTTGTAGAATGGTTTTTGAAATGATAAAGCTATTGTTAGGGAGGAGAAGTTCTAAAAACAAATAGTTTTTCCACCTTCTGGTCAAAGGGCACTCATAGGACACTAATCTAAACAAACCTGTCTAGTGAGGATAATCACCCTTCACTAGAATACACTCTTGCAAACTCATGTTATTTAGCACTTGAGAATTACTAATCTTGGGCTTATCTGATGTATTACTGTCTCGAAAGTCTTGGGGATACTTCATATGTAAAGTGAAACTTAAAAACCAGTTGTGGTGGCACATGCCTTTAGTCCAAGCACCTGAGAAGTAGAGGCAGGTGGATAGCTACAAGTTTGAGGTTAGCCTGAGCTACGTAAATTTCAGATCACTCAGAACTACATAGTGAGACCCCATTTCAAAATGAATTAAAAAAAATGAAAATAATGTGAAACTTGTAAGTACTTTGGGTCCTGATTCCATTTAGTAGTGTATTATAATGAGTCAATTTAGCTAAACTTGGATCCTTTGAGGCTGTAAAATGTTACCAAATTGCCATAAACGTTTCTGCTGATGAATTAAAGGCCGAACCAAGTATGCCTAGGTTCTATTTTCCCATATCGTATATATGTCCATCTAATTCCCAATGGTGTATTTGTCACTCTGTCCCACAATCAAGTCAGATTCAACATGGCCATAACAAAGGTAGCCTTCGTATTCTTCTGGGATTGTATGTGCTGGCGGCTTCTGTCTCCTTCTACCTATAGGTCTAGTTCAGATGCCAGTGAGTGGCTCTTGATTCTGCTTCTTAATCTCCCGTCCAACCACATTTCTCTCTTCCTCCACATTCCCAGACCTTTTTGACCCTTGTCAACTACACAGTCACCATGCTTCTTGTCAGTCTGACTGTCTGTCTGTCTGTGTCCTTGCCTCAGGCTCTGCACCTCTCCACCTGTCCTAAACACAGCTGCACAGGGAGGGGTGGGGTAGAGTACAACCTCATTGCATCTTGGCGTGCTTCACCACTAACACCACTTGTCTGTAGGTTAAAATCATATTCCGTTAATGTGGCTCATAAAATTTCTTTGAAGCACATATGAGTCTGTGGTTCTGCCCCATGCCTCACTAGCTCGTCTGACATTGTGCTGTTTGGTAAGATAGCTACTAACTAGATGTGAGCACTTCCACTGCCAATTTTTTGCATGTACATATTTATGTGTTCTTACTCATGTGTGTACACAGTGTGTACAGACATGGGTACATGTGTGGGAGTACGTCTATAGGGACCAGAAGTCAGTACTACATTGAGTATCTTTCCTGCTTACTCTCTTTATTTTTTTGAGACGGGGTCTCTTAATGAACCCATAGTTCATTAATATGGCTCTACAAGGTGGCTAACAAGTCATAGGGATAATCCTGCCTCTGTCCGCCCAGTGCTGTGATTACAGGCATGTACTATTACACCTAGCCTTTAATGGGAGCTGTGGGTCCAAACACAAGTCTTCACACTTGAGTGGCAAGTGCTTTTTACCAACTGAGCCGTCTGCATAGTCTTCCAAAGAAATTTTAAAGGAAAAGCCGGGCGGTGGTGGCGCACGCCTTTAGTCCCAGCACTCGGGAGGCAAAGGCAGGCAGATCTCTGTGAGTTCGAGGCCAGCCTGGTCTCCAAAGCGAGTTCCAGGAAAGGCACAAAGCTACACAGAGAAACCCTGTCTTGAAAAAACCAAAAAAAAAAAAAAAAAAAGAAAAAGAAAAAGAAAAAAAAAAAGAAAAAGGAATTGAGTTAGGCTTAACAAACTCCATTTCTCATTCACATTTTTAAATTTTCAATTAAATTAATAATAAGTCTAATATTAGACTTGTTAGACTATGCAATAGTTGTGGAGAGGAGAAATGAACACTCCCCCCCACACTATTATAAAATGTTCTACTGAAAAAAAAATCACACATAGCCAGTGGTCAATTTGGTAGGCAGTTCTCTAACTAAATGTACTTCCCTCTTATCCATGTTACTTACTTCCTGTCTTTCAGAGAAAAATAATCTTCTTGCTAGCCCATATCACTTTCTCTTTACAGAGAAAAATAATCTGCTTGCTAGCCCATATCAATTTTTGTGTCTAATTCATCCATTTAATTTTAGTAATTGCTACATATCTTTAAAATCAACATCAAATTAAAAATTAAACCATTAAGAAGTAAATAACAACAATTTCTAACTTGAAGTAAAAAATGTCCTTAGTCTTGTTTTGAAAGGTCTCTTTGTGTTTGACATTTTAGTTGAGTATAAAATATATAAGTTACTTTAATAATGCCAAATATATAGAGTTCAGTGCAGTTTGTGGTAAGTAGGAGAGTTAAACAAGTTAATACTTTATATTTATTACTCTTAATATTTTACTGGCCATATCTCTAGTCCAGCATATAGACTACTTATTCACTTTGACTTTAAAAACAATTAGGCCATGGAAGTAAAAAATCAAACATTTTTCTTCATTAAATGTCAATTTGTTTTTAAAATTGTTGAATCACAGTGATGATATAAAAAGTGATGTTGCCAGGTAGTGGTGGCGCACGCCTTTAGTCCCAGCACTCGGGAGGCAGAGCCAGGCGGATCTCTGTGAGTTCGAGGCCAGCCTGGTCTCCAAAGCGAGTTCCAGGAAAGGCGCAAAACTACACAGAGAAACCCTGTCTCGAAAAACCAAAAAAAAAAAAAAAAAGTGATGTTAGGAATAGTATCCTCAGAGATTGAAATACTCCATCTTCAGGGAAGTTCTTTAAGCAGGAATGTAACCAACTCAAAAGAGCTTCAGGAAGTCCCTGAAACTGACCAGATCACTAGCCCCCCTCCCTGCCAGAATAAACAATAAAACCTCAGACAAGGAAGCTGAGCTCAAAGAAGACTCTGAGACCAGACCAGGTGACTGGAAGAAGCAGAAACCAGCCAAGCTGCCCGGGAGATCAACTGAGTCACTTGGAAAGCACATTCTCCAACCTGTTGAGATGCCTGCAGGCTGTGCAGTGTGCTCTAGGTTCCCACCTTTGTGAGCCGTCACCCATGAGGGCCTTGGTGATGCAGCTCTCTTGGAGTCATTTCTGTTCCTTTAAGTGACCCCAATAAACTCACTGTTCACCACGTTGGACTTTGGCGGTATCTGTACTTTGGTCTGCTGTGGGTTCCCTGTCTTGGGTAAGTAGATGTGTGTTGCATCTCCCCGGGAAAAGTTCTGCCACACAACAAGTAGCTTACTAGTGTTATTTTAATTGTTTAACTCACTGTGAAAACTAACTTGTAAGATATTTAAAATGTCACTCCAGAAGACATTTTCAGCTTTTAGTTTCCAATTGTTTGTGAATGTTTTGTGATATTCAGAGCCTTGGAGCTCTGTGAACAGGAACTGTGAGTCTATTTTACCTGCTCTACATTCTGTCTCTACAGTTTCCTTCAGCTTTGGTAGTTAAACACATTCACAATTGGGTGATAATGCATGCTGTGGGTGTGCAAGATAGCTTAGTGGATAAAGGCGCTTGCCTCCAGGCCAGAGACACTGAGTTCAGTGTCTGGGACCCATGACATGGGAGGAGAGAAACAATTCCTGCAAGCTGTCCTCTGGTCTCCACACTGTTGCTGTAGCAGGTACATGCTCATCCACTAAATTAATTAATTAATTAGTGTTCAAAGTAAAAAATATGACAGATTCTGAAATATCAATATCTTTTTGCTATTTCAATCATTACGATAACGTCACAATTTGATTACTAAATTAAATGTGTGGGTGGGTGTGCGAGCCATGAGACAGCAAGTATGGGAGCTCACTGGAGGAGGGGAAGCGAGGGGTGGAGAGGTAGCTAAGCGGCAGGGTGCTTGCTGAGCATGCGCAAGGCTCCACTTGCATGTACTGGCAAAGGAGGGGGAAGTGGTCGGAGCAGGGGAAAGATAAAGCAACTCCCAACAGAAGGCTTTTATCTACAAAAAGCACCTGGAGGAAAATTAGTTTAAGCTAGAATTTATTATTCTGATTAATAGGTGCTAGTACAATATTGGGACAATTATAGGCTATCTCTTTTCTTACATTGAAAAGGTGTAATTTCCCAGAAACAGTTATCTATAGAAACCGTAAAGTTCATATACATAGCTGTAGGGTGCACTGCCCACTCTGTATATAAAGATTTTACACACAAAGTAGCTGACTGCTCACTAGCTCCCGCCAAGTCTGTGAAAATGAGTGAAATAGACTACACTGTAGTTTCCTTCCTATCGGAGAAAGTGAGAAAAGGAAGTAGTGTGACTGCCTCGGGACTGCTGGACTCTTCCCAGCAGGGTAACAAATGAACCCCATCTTCATGACTTGCTTACAGGGTGTATCCAGAGTGGTTGAATATAAGGGGAGAGGAGGTAGGATGCACTTCTCTTCACAGAAACTTAGGGATGCTGCTGGTGTGGGCTCTGCCACAGAAGAGAGAGCACGTGAAGACTGCAGAGCTCCTGTTCTAGCTTGTGTTTAAAATTTACCCAGGCTATTTCTGCTCGCTACCCTGGCTAGAGTTCATTTCACAGTTCTGCCCTGTTTAAAGGGAGCTTGGAATGAAGGGTAAGTGGATATTGGAGAAACACTACACAATTCAGTTATAATCAGTCAGAGAAAGAAAATCAAAACCAAGGTGCCTCAATTCCTCCTGTGTCTATTAAAATGGATTGGGGACAAATATTAACATGAAATAATTCTATTTTCAAAGTAAATAAACGGTAAACTGATTTATTCTAGACAGTATGCCTCTTTTCAAATATAGTTTACTGTGATTAACTTTTGATAATTAATAGCAATCCAGGGCTTATGTCAAGTTGACTGGAGATCATTATTCTCCTGTATGTAAAATGGTTGGTCATTGGAGGACATAGTACCAAGTACCCAATGGAAAGGCAGTCACATTGTAGATTAATTTTTCATCCACATATCAACTGCCTCGTTTAGATTAGGGCTCAGCTGCAATATCGCAGTAGTCTCCACGATGGGAGTGCATTATTAAACATGCACATTGACACCAGGACATTCACTAGGCCTGATTTCAGAAGCTCTGTCTTCAGATATGGTAGGAGTTTCCTAGAAGGGTGGGATCCACACTATGCAAAGGCTGAGGGTGTGGTCCTGCTTGTTTCAATGTGCATTTTGTTGTCTAAATAATAACAAGTTCAAGATTATATGGTTTAATTTTTTCCCTTAGAATTACCCCTGGTTTGTAATTATCCATCTCTTCTGATCTTCCACCTGGATTTTCACTAACTCTGAACATAGAAAATTGGACAGTCCTCACTCAAAACTTCAAAATCACCTGAAACTTTTATATGTTGACATGATTCTGTCATGGGTGGGAAAGTCCCCAGCATTCACACCATAGACTGCAGTCAAAACTCAGGCATATGAAAAGGGCTGTGTGAGGTGACCTTAAGACCGTGTCTCAGAGGTTCACATGACACATAAGTGAATTTTGTGACTTTTGGCTTTCATTCCCCAGATATTTTATTTATAGCAATGCAAGTATCCCCAAATCCAAATAAATCCAAACTTCAAAACACTTCTTCCCAGAGCAATTCAGGGACATGGGGATACTGTAGCATCTCAGTGTTCTCTTCTTGGTAATTCTAAAGTATACTTCTCATTTGTTTTCTTCTCTCTCTCCAGACTTCTGCTCTTATCTTGTCTCTTTGCTTGTTAGTGTGCCTTCTAACTCTCTGTTAGAACTAGACAGTGCCCAGAGGATACTAGAACCCAAGGTAGAACTGTTCTTCTGTTCTTAAAATATTTTAAATGCCATATTCTATCAGTCTTCAAAGTATTGAAGACATCTGTCTATTTAAATTATATCTGTTTGACCTTGAAAATATACCTAACATGACTATAAGTTTGATTGTTATAGATGACTATTAACCTCTATTTCTTAATTATCCTAAATAGTTTGTAATAATAAGTTTCAAGGACTAGAAATTTATATTACATTTTTAAATGAGTTGCATAGGTGCAATACCTTAAGCAAGAAATAGAAACATATAATACAGTATAACAAAAATAACCTTAAGTTTATATCAGTGTACAACAATCCATACCAAAGTAAAATATTTGAGACTAGTTGTTGTTGTTGTTGTTGTTTTTAGTTTGAAAGTAGGTACAATAATCCACCCTTTTATCCTATCATTTCTATATCCCCCTTTTCCATTTTTAGAACAAGATCCCCGAATCTAATTTCCCTGACCATGACCAATAATAACTTGTACCAACTCCCCTAAACAATGTCAAATACCCCAAAACTACCAAATGACCAAAAACCACCCCCCCACCTCTTGGGAATTTGGGCATGGTGTTTTCTAGACTGCTTACTGCTTGCTGGGGGTCATATCATCTTTAGGAGACCCTGAGAAAATTAAGATAATGGTCAAGTCCTGGGAGAGCTAGGTGTTGTCTAGTCTTGGTGAGATGGAAAAATGTTGGGCTTATCTGAAGTCTGGGTTGAGTAGTCTGTGAGGCTGGACCATCTCAACCAGCAACCTCTAAGCTGTTCTGGATGTGGAATTCAGAAGAAACTTCAACAGAGGCATTCTGAGAGGCTGGATAACTTGGGCCACCTGTTTTCATTGATGTCTGGTCCCCTTGCTCTGTTTTGTAGTTTTTCTAGGTTTATCTCTTTATGTCTGTAGCTAGAATTTTTAGGAGATCTCCTCTGATCCCTATCAACCTTGAATGAATCCACAGCCTTTTTTCCCCTGTGGAAACAAAAGCTAACCTCTTCTTCAGCATATCATATTTTTTGACTTCCATTTTGAAGTTAAGACATTTTAAAAATATATAAGTTGGTTTAATTTAGTAGTTTTTATATCCAATGTCTCTCAGCAAATTATTGTTTGCTCATCAGCAATAAAAAAATTTAAAGTCAATACAACACTATACAGTATCTAGACTCCCTGTGTATTTCCCATCTCTATGTGGCTTTTTTTATTTACTTTACTTCTCTCTTTAAAGACTTTATTATTTTTAAACTATTTTTATGACTGTCTATACCCTTTTTCTTTTTTTTTCTTAAGCCTAAGAACATTGGTTAAATACACTGTAATCTGTTTAGAGGTTTTTTTTTTTCCCATCTAAACCTGCTTTACTGCATATCTGTAACCTTTTCTGTCTGCATGAGCAAAACTTAAATTACTGTGCACCTTGGCTCATTGTGCTCTGTGGCTCAAATCTGCAGGCAGCAGCAGAGAGATGCATCTGTACTGAGGTCTGCATGAGAGACTGCAGGATTAGGAAGTCACATTTGGCTCTGTTTTTGTGTTTGGAACTTTTCCTTAAGCTTTTTCAGATCATATATGGAAATACATGCCCCACATTGGCTTTTTTGTAGTCGGGCTTTCTCGTCAGGACTGTTGGCTCCACAATAATGACATGGAGACTTATTAATTATTAGAGCTTGGCCAATAGCTTAGGCTTGTTTCTAACTAGATCTTTTAACTTAAATAATTAACCCATATCATCTACATTCTTTTTTGTTTGTTTGTTTGTTTGTTTGAGACAGGGTTTCTCTGTGTAGTTTTGGTGCCTGTCCTGGATCTCACTCTGTAGACCAGGCTGGCCTCAAACTCACAGAGATCTACCTGGGCTCTGCCTCCCAAGTGCTGGGATTAAAGGCATGTACCACCACCGCCTGGCTTCATCTACATTCTTTTTCTTGGCTCAGTTACTTTTACTTTGCAATGCCCATGCTGCTTGCTCTGTGTCCCTGCTATCTGCACCCTTCTTCCCAGCATCCTCTCTAGCTGCCCTGAAACATCCTCCAAGGACTTTCTGGCTAATTCCAGTCAGCAAATCGCTGACTCCATCCTACATTCAAGGTTGTTTTTTTCACACTATGGACTGGCTGTATGGACAATTCTCCTGCAACACACAGGAGTGTTCTTGATTCTGAGGAAATTACTCTTGTGTATAGTTTGGATCATCTGTCTAAGTATGGTCATGGATCATCTATTACCTACAAAGAAAGCAATATACTCTGTGGGCAGTCAGGTAGATTGACTAGGGTATTTAATGAACACACAACTCAGAGAGTATCAGCCCAGTTCCCATAGGAATTGATATTTCAATTCCTCTTCAGTATAGAAGCTAGTAAAATTATCAAGTTCTCTTCCAGATCGTTCTTTATTAGAAATTAACTTCTTAGTTTTCAGAGATACCTTAGACTCTTAAGATCATTAGAGTAGATGCTGAAGAGATGGCTCAGAGGTTAAGAGCACTGAATGCTCTTCCAGAGGACCTGAGTTCAATTCCCAGTAACCACATGGTGGCTCATAACCATCTATAATGTGATCTGATATCCTCTTCTGATGTGCAGACATACATGCAGGCAGAATAGTGTATACACAATAAATGCATAAGTCTTAAAAAAAATCACTAGAGTATAATTTACCTAAAGCAGTTATTTTGGTGGCACAGTTTGTGGGAGGTCCTCACAGGCACTCTTCAGGGTGGTCTAAACCCTTAGGCAAGCCTCTTAGTAAAAGCAGAGTCCTTGGTTCTCCTGTTGGACTTAGGTTAGCTCTGTGAATGTTTAATCATAGTGGAAGGGAAATGATGCTGTGCCCGTTTCTGGCCCAGGCCTGAAGACATGGATAGCTTCACTCCAGCAGTGAGATTTCTAAGAGTCCTCCAAAGTGCTTCCTCTCCTCAACATGCCATGCTCTGTATCTCACTCTTGACTTTGAGGAGGACTTGGGGTCTTGATTGATATTACTCCAGTGATCCTAGTTCTTCCTATAGCAAAAGGATTTACTGGTGCAATTTGGGTTCCTAGGAAGTTGTCTCTGTACGAAAGGGAGATAGACCTGGTTGGCTAAGCCTTAATCAGGTGATTATCTGGAAAAAAATCTTTCCAACAAATGGTGCTGGGACAACTTATATCCACAGAATGAAGTGGGATCCCCTTTCTTTAATAGCACATTAAAAAACTTAACTAAAAATGGATTTTTAGATTAAAATATGTTAAAGCTGTAAAATCTGGTAAACATAAGGGTAAATATTTATGGAGTCGACAAGGCATCAGTTTCTTAGCTACAAAAGTACAAGTGTTAAAATCAAAAGAGTAGTGTATTTTATGAAAATTAGAAACTTGTATAATTTTAAAGACATCATTGAGATAGTAAAATGTCAGCTAGAAAAAAAAGGGGAATATCTGTAAGTCATATCCATACTAAGGCAAGTGTCTATAAAATATAGGAAACTACCGGCATTTGATAGCAAACATATAAACAATTCACAGAAAGAAAAAAATAAGCAAAGAATTTTTCCCAAAGAAAACATATAAATAACCAGTAAGTGCATCAAAAGCACCTCATGTCAGTAATTGTTAGGACAATGAGCAAAACCACAAAGATATAACAGGACAGATAAAACTGAAAAGATACAGAAAATATTGTGGGCTGTAAAGCGTGAGGAGGAATAAGAATCCCCTTGCATTGCCCATGGCAAAGGCACAGCTTGTTTTGGAAAACAGCTTAGCAGACCCTTGTTGTGGAATATTGTTTTAACTACGTAAAGGTGTTTTACATTTGTTTATGCTGTATTTGTTTAATTATGTAAAGATGTGTTGCTTTTTCACTCTGCCTACCTAAGGCACCTGATTGGTCTAATAAAAAGCTGAATGGCCAACAGCTGGGCAGTGAAGGGATAGGCAGAGATGGCTGGCAGAGAAAATAAGTAGGAGGAAGAATCTAGGCTCCAGAGAATGAGAGGGAGGAGAGAAACCAAGGGAGAAAGAGAGGAACACATCCAGGGCCAGAAGCCAGGCAGCTGCCAGCCAGCCAGACATGAGAAGCAGTGAAAGTAAGATATACAGAAGGAAAGAAAGGTAAAAAGCCCCAAGGCAAAACGTAGATGATGAGAAACAAGATAATTTAAGTTATAAGAGCTAGCCAGAAATAAGCCTAAGCTTCGTAACTAATAATAAGTCTCTGTGCCATGATTTGGGAACTGGTTGGTGGCCTAAAAGAAAGTCTGTTACATATCCTCAAACTGCTTATTATAGATCTACAATAGGACCCAGCAGTCACATCTGTAGGTAAAAACTAAGTGGATTTCACTTCTTATGTTTCCCTTGGGGATATGCTGCTGCATCATTCACAATTTCTTCAAGTCAGAAGCTACCTGAAGTTGATGAATAGATGGCAAACTGCAATGCATACTTGATGAAAGGACTAAGGCATGATATAGCAGAGATGAGTCTTGAAAATACTATGCTAAGTGACAAAAGAACATGTACTGAATGATTCCATTCATTTGGTATGGCAAGAAAAATCTAGAGATGACCGTGGAATAGGTGCTTAGAACTCAAGGTAAGAGACAACTAAAAGGCACAAGAGAATGTTAGATGTGCAACCATCACAGCAGTCTACATTTAAAACATTGAATTGTACACCTCAAAGGAGTGAATTACATGATACATGAATCATGTCTTAACAAAGATGTGTGTTTATTTTTGTGAAACTGGGATATGAATAGCTCTTGTTTGGGGGTGATTTGTTGCATACCAGCCAGAACTAATCTACTTCAGCTTCCAGTTCTTGGTAGATTGCATTTGGATCCAGTTGCCATGATTTGAAAAGCCCAAGTACTATGTAGAAGTCCTACCTGCTTGTGACCAACAGCCAACCTGGTCTTCCAATCATGGGCAGGAGCCATTTTGGTTACCTGGTCCAGCTTGTGTGGACTGCTACTGCCTGAGAACCCAGAGTTTCCTTCCCCTGAGAAAGAACCCATGGCTGTGCTCAGCCAATCTACAGGCTGTGATAGTAATAAACTTGAGGGAGTCTTTATCTGTTCTCTTGGGGGAAGAGCTGTTTACAGGGGAAGCCATGGTTCCATTTTTCTTCATTTTGTTTCTAGAATCCTTCTGCTGTATATTGATAGGCAACAGGTATTGTCACATAGAAAAGTGTCCTTAATTCAAACCCAGACACTTCCTTCAGTGGAGGAGATATGTTCAGATACTTTCTACATTAGAAAGAAAGGCAAGAGGGTTAGTTTTCTACAACTCATTGAAGAATGCTTCACAGCATTAGGTAGGTGTAGATGGATGTTTGTGTTTATAATAAAAAAACACAATGTTGATCCATTTAACTCAAATTAATATGACTTTAAAAACTCATGATTCTAATGTTATAGAAGTGGCACTTATGAATAAAATTCTTATGCCTTTATAATTCAGTTGGTTCTCCTTTTTATAATATATAAAGAGTGCCGGGTGGTAACAATTCTGGCTTCCTGTCTACATATATTAAAGCTAATTTGTTTATGTATGATCAAATTCTGGATAAGAAAGGATCTCCTCGTGGAAGAAAGTTGCTAATTCCAGTACAACAAATTTTTAAACATTCTTGAGTAAAAAGTACATGAGATTCAGATCTTCTTTGTTTTGCTAAAATTAGAATCAACATTTTGTGAGCTCCAGCCTCATCAAGAAGTCCTATCATTAGTCACCCTCCTGGCACTACACAGGGATTAGTCTCCCCTTTCATCAGCCCCTCTGACTGTTGCACAATCTTATAAAGTCCTCCACAAAGCCCAATTAATAGTGCTCCTTTCCTCAAACCTCGTGAATGTACAATTAATAACCAACGATCATGGCAGGACAAAAGAGCCAACTTCAGATTTTCTAAATCATTCTGACAGACAGCTGTATTCCCTAGATAGTTCAAGGAGTCGCTGCCTACCTGTTATATATTTATTACAGACAAATTGGATTGAGCGTTTAGTACCAAGACCAAGAAGCTGTGTTATAATTAAGCTTCATGTATTCCTTTGGGGTTTAAAAAATTCATTTCCACTTTTTGATAATCTCATCATTTAACTTGTACTCAAGTCACTTTATTGCAAAGTCGTCTTTGACCACTGTCTTAGTTTGGGTTTTTATTGCTGTGAAGACCCCATGACCATGGCTACTCTTATAAGGAAAACATTTAATTGAGGTGGCGGCTTACAGTTTCAGAGATTCAGTCCATTATCATCATGGCGTGGAGCATAGTGGTGTGCAGGCAGGAGCCAAGAGTGCTACATCTTGTAGGCAACAGGAAGTCGAACTGACAGTCACACCAAGGGAAGCTTGAACAAAAGAGAGCTCAAAGCCCACCCCCACAGTGACACACTTCCTCCAACAGGGCTGCGCCTCCAAGTAGCACCACTCCCTTCAGGGACCATTTTTCATACCACCACAATTGCACAGTTTAGTTATTGGGTATTGTTTTGATTTATGAGTTGTTCTTTCCTCTTCAGCCAAAATCCCTGCACGGCAGTGATAAGGTTGTTGTGGCTGCTATGGAATCCCTGACACATGTACGTAACAGGACCTGGCCAAGTAGAAGCCCACTGACTGCTTCCTGAGTAAATAAAAGTGAGTTTTTCTCTTCATTAATAATAGTGTTATATAGGGCAGTGGTGGCATATGCCTTTAATCCTAGCACATGGGAGGCAGAAGAAGGTGGATTTCTGAGTTTGAGGCCAGCCTGGTCTACAGAGCGAGTTCCAGGACAGCCAGGGCCACACAGAGAAACCCTATCTCAAAAACAAAACAAAACAAAAATTAATAGTACTATGTAGTAATAATAATAAATGCCTAACTGGTTTTCATTAGTGGCAAGCTAATCTGGCTGGTAATACTTGTAGTAAGATCTAACTGGGAAGTCATTTTGTTTAGTAGAGAGGACAGGCTTGGCTGGCCTCTCAAAGTCAAGTCCACAGATAAGGTTAGCAGTTTCCTCTGTTGAAGCCATCTAGTCCATGAACCCAGTAGATTTCAAACTAAATATCCCTTTTATCTATCTAGAGGACTGAAATACAATGCTTTGCACTCACCACCAGCTGGTAAGGTGCCCTAGGCATCTTAGGTGAGAAAATATCTTTTTTTAAATCTGTAACACCAAACTCATTTTCTGTCTGGAGTCCAATCTTGCCACAGCTGCCATTACATTAAATTCCTCTCTAATGTGGGAAATGGGGTAAGAGATACCATATGCATGCACATACTTTATGAGAGAAACATGGCTTACTTTGCTTAGTATGATAATCTCCAGTTCCATCATTTCCTGTAAATGCCACAGCTTCCTTCTTATTTACAGCTGAATAAAATTCCACTGTGTATACATTATTACATTCTCTTTGTCCACTCATCTGTCGGTGGAGCTCAAGGCTGTTTCTCTATCTTGGTTGTTGTAAATAGTGCATCAGTAAATGTATGGAAGTATATCTGTGGTTTGCTCTCTCTCTCTCTCTCTCTCTCTCTCTCTCTCTCTCACACACACACACACACACACACACACACACACACAAACACACACACACACACAAACACACACACACACACACACACACACACGAGTAAAATAGTTAAATCATATGGTGTGTCCATTATTGTTGTCAAACTAACAGTTGAGGGGATGTTATCTTCTTTGGCAGAAACTAAAACTCAGGAATTCTGAGAAGCCAGCTCTGATGGCATTGGGGGATTTCTTTCCTTCCCATCTGCAGAACACCACAGCTTGACACTGAGCCACAGGACAGCCATATGCTTATTGGGTCCTAGACCCTAAGTTAAGAGGCCAACTAATACTAGTTACTTTTCTCATTATGATAACAAAATACTTGAAAAAAAAAACTTAAAGAGGAAGGGATTTGGGCACACAACAACAATAATAATACTAATTAATAATAATAAATGTAACAGTTTTTAAAAAGTTGAATTCCACTCTTTTGGTGCACAGTGTATATTTTTGTTTGTCGTGTTTGATTCTAAACTATTGTGGTTACCCAAGAAGTTTGTTCAAAAATACGACTGTTGAAGCAACACTGTCTACCAGAAACATCCCAGGCAACTCAGATATTTTTGTTTTGTGGGTTTTTTTTTTTGTTTTTTGTTTTTTGTTTTTTTTGAGACAGGTTTTCTTTGTGTAGCCCTGGCTGTCCTGGAACTCACTCTGTAGACCATGTTGGCCTCAAACTTAGAGAGATCCACCATCATGGCAGGGAAGGTGTGGTAGCAGCTATGAGGAGTCTGGTCACATGGCATTCACAATCAGGAAGCAGGAAACACACAGGAAGTAGGGCTAGGGAAGAGTCTAGCCATGTTGGCATCCACAATCAGGAAGCAGGGGGCCCAGAGAAAGCAGGGCTATGGAGGATTCTGGTCACATGCCATCCACAGTCAGGAAGCAGGAAGCATGCAGGAAGTAGGACTGGGCTACAATCTCCAGGCATACCCCCAGTCCTCTACTTCCACAACCTTTCAAACAGGGCCACCAGCTAGAGACCCAGGGAATCAATGGGAAGCATTTTACTTCAAATCACAATGACCTTCTCTGTATTATTCAGTCAATCAATAGAAAACTGGATTTTCCAAGTGCTATACTCTTTCTTGGGTCAATTTCAGAGCAAATAGCTGATCTTTATCAGACACTTAGGAAGGAAACCGCAGCCTCTCTTACCTGTGTGAATGCATTTGCCATGTTAGAGTTCCATGAGGTTCTAAATTGGAGTAAAATGTGAGCTAAAATTCAGAATTACAGCTATGATCTTCTGTTATCTGTTCTAAGATCTTCAATTAGTATAGTAGTCTGAAAAATTATTTAACTAGCAATTTTGTAACATTTATGAATGTGTTTAATTAGTTTGTTGTGTTGATAGAATACATGAAACATAATACATTCATATAATGATCTATTATTTTATATACCTATCATTACCTATTTAGAGCATAATAACAAACTATTGGAGACACATATATAATTTTCAGATAGTTGGTTGTCTCTACCCTCACCTCTGCTAATGTACAGTGGTCCATGCCAAGTCGTTTTTACTGAACTGTAGGTTTGAAAAGCTACCAGCTCTGACTTGCTTCTGCTTTGATAATGGGCTATAGTGAGTACTGGCTGACTTCATCTGGATACCATGTGTAGGTGGATTTCTTGGAAGCTTGCTGTTCAAGGTCAAAAGAGTAAAACTGTTGAAATAATTCTCACAGATTAAAAACAAAGTATTGACCACCCTCTTCTTTCAGCCCCCTTGTTGGAGTCCACTGCAGACCTGAGTATTAATAGTGATAAAGCTTTCACTTTTAGTTCATTTCATGTGCTTCCATGTTTCCTCTTTAGAGTCAATCTAGGCAGATTTTCTCAATCTCCCCACCAAGGACTCACTTTAAACTTACAGAGTGATCATTCTTTACTATGCTTTTGCTGAACTGCATGGACAGTAAACATGAATTCAGCCTGATTCATCTTTAAGGAACTCACACACAAACATGTATATACATGGTCGGGGGAGGAACTGGGAGGGAGACAGAGATGAGAGATGCGTGTTTTTGCTATTTAGGGCATTTTCAAACACAGACCATGATAATCGTTGCAGGCACACTGTGATAACAGGATACAATGCTTAAAACTGAGATTGTATTGGGTTTTTATGGAACAGCACATTATCCTGCAGTACTGCTTCACTGTGGAGCAGCAGAGCTGTTTCCTGAGTCTGGCCGTTCTACCTGTTGATTTGGCAACAGTAAGAATCACTCTAGCTTGTGACCCTCTCAGTGTGATATCTGGAGACAAATTTGTGTATGTGTGGTGCTAAAAGTGAATCATGCAAACATCCTTTCATGATTAGGGATATTTATTAAACATTGATAACCCAAGTAAACAAGCTTGCTTCCTTGAAGGCTAAGATCACCTCAAGGATTTAACTGTGATTTTGGCATTGGGCTTACCAGGGATACTTTCCCAAAGAATATACAATACTAACCACAGTTAATATTGTTCCTACATGGCTCCTGGGGTTTGGAAAACCAAAGGTAAACCAGGATAAGTCTAAATAATCAGTTCTACATGCTTGCATGTATGACAGTCGCTTGGAACCATGGTATACAACCCAACTTGAATGCCAATACAAATCTTATAATAAATACAAAATTCTGTTCTACTTAAAACAAGGAAGCTGCTTCTAGGAGGAAAATAGAACTAATGTATTTTAGTTTGAGTAGAAAGTGATTCTAAAGATTTGTTTATTTTCATTATGTATATGTATATCTGTGTGTGTTTGTGCACCATGTGTGTGCAGGTGCTCATGAAGTCCAGAAGAGGGCGTCAGATCTCCTGGAGCTTCCTGATGTGAGTGCTGGGTACCAAACTCAGGTCCTTTAGCAGAGCAGCAAACACTACTGCAGAACCACCTCTCCAGCCCCAGAAAGTGCTTCCTGACAAAAACATACGTGATACCTCTTCTGGGGTATCACCTTCATCTTTTTATCCCCTCTCACTTTAGCTTTCAAAGCAAACCCAGATGTCAGATGGACTTTCTCCCACTTGCTTATATCTTTGTGCTAGTGATCCCTGAAGCTTTGCCCTCTGACCTTCTCATAGCAATGTAGCTGATATCACAACCAAAGGCGTCTTGCACTAAACCATCTCCATTCCTACCTCAAGGCAAGTAATGACCAAATGATACAAACTACATCTTGTAGGGAGGAGAAATGGAGACAGACTTGGCTGAGAGGCAGCCCAGGGAGAAATCTTCCTCAGGAATGTATTATATCAGGGTGAGGATGAGGCAGAAAATCCTCATGGGTTTTTCAAAATAATCAGGATGCTTTGAAAAGTAATGTCTGCCCCCCTCCCCAGTTATTATCAGAGAGTTATCAGTCTTTCCAGGATTCGGCCCTACGCTGGTTTTCATTGTCTCACATATAAAATGTCTCTCACTGTGTGCAACACAGCACTTGGAGACAGCACAGAATAACCAGGTTGAAACTGTTCCGTTTAATCAAGAATAAAGTCAGTGTCAGAGACTCAGTGTTCTAGATCAACAATTTTCAGGATTGATACATCTTAATCAAGTAATTAGGTGACTTTTTCAGCGGCGGCGTTCGCCACACCGGAGAGAGGAACAGATTTGCGGCTTTGCTCCGATGCCTGCTAGCAGCAGCGCTGCTGTTAACACAGACATTTACACGGAGCCACCACTTGGCAGGGGCTAACACTTTATTGCTTGCTATTCCCACATGCTGAGGATTGTGGGAAGGCTGCCAAGCTTTCTGTCTCATGTAGCTCTTCAGCATAGTAACAACAGAATGCCTCTTCAAAAAGAAGAAAAGCAAGCAAAGAAAACAATAGAACTAAGTGTCTATTGAAAGAAAAAAAGGTATTAATATTAAAAAAAAGAATGAGGGATTTTGGTAGCAATTCTTTCTAGTTTCCTTTCTTCCTCTCTTCTTTCATTGTTCTTTTTTGCTTGTTTGTTTCTGTTTGATTTGTTTTGAGACAAAGTCTTATGCTGTAGTGTATGCTGGTCTGGGATTAACATGTAGACTGGCCTTGAACTCACAGAAATTCTCCTGTCTCAGCATCTCAAGTGTTAGGATTAGAGGTGTGAGCCACCACATGTGGCTCCTCACTTTGTTCTTTTATTTTAAATGCATTCTAAATTGGAGTTGATTTTTTTTCAAATGTTACAGTCCTTTCAGATTACCCTAGGGACTCCATAACATACAAACTCAGACTCTAAAGGTTGAAAGTAGCTGTGAAGATCTTTCTGATGAACACAGTCCAGGTAGCACTGGTGCTCTGGTCCTGGAATATTACCCAGAGAGTCACAGTGAAGGGAAGGAAGAAAGAATATGCCTATATATGGTTATATCCCACAGTGATGGTTCTTGATGTCTGGTAAACAAGGGCTCCAAAATGACAAGTACCACTTTTGGTCCACATTCTGGATACTTCGGATTAAACTTGTTTTTTATCTTTCTTTTAACATTATGATTACAACAAATACCTTCACTTCCATTAGGAAAAAATATTCAACATTAGAGATGTTGGGCTGAGTTCCTGCTCTGGTCCTCACCAGCCGGGTGAGAGCAGCCCAGCTGTGGTGTGTCCTTCCCAGGTGTATTGGTTCATCTGTTGGAATGACATGCTTGCACTTGACAGCACTTTCCTTACTAATCTCGTGACACATTGTCATGTTAACTTTTTCTGTAGAGATGTACCTAACCATCTAGTCAATCTAGAGAGCACTGTGACAGACCAAAGCAATGACCAGTCCAACTTGATGTGCTCATGAGTTTCTTGAGCTTACTTACAGGAACATTGGTGAGTGGTTATCTACAGGAGTGTGGGTAACCCCAAAGAAGACACATCACTACACAACCCTGTCACATCATGAATGATAATCTAATGGAAGATGCATCAGGGAGTCTCCTCTTCAGCTGACCTCCCACCTCCACTGCACTAGAATTTCCTAAAGTAACTTGCAGCTGAAGTGGAGGCAGGAGAGACTCGTGACTGGGATTCCAGTTGAAGACCCTGTGATTTTCCCCCTTTCCTCTTGCGGAATTACCATCATGACTATATTATTTTGTGCACTTAGTTACTGTGGCAATTAGGTCAAGGGTCCTTTTTGATGGCGTAGGACTATATGGTTTATGGTAGCAGATGTAATGATCTGTCTACTGAAAACATGGGCTCTGGTGTTTGGAGCCAATGGGCTCTGATTTTCCCTTTGGTTTCTTTGTCTTTCATAAAATGAAAATAAATGAATTCAGCCTCAAAGAATTCTGGGAATTTTCTATTGTATGACCACAAAGAATGTGCGAACTGCATAGGATATGTATCCAATGGAGGACCACAGCAGAGGCAAGGAGTAGACAACTGTTTCTGAGTCCTGGAAGCTGTGAATATGATTATCCGGGAGGTGAAGAACATCTTACAAGTGTCAAATACCCATTTGGACATTACCCAGCAGGTGATTAACTCAGGAACCGAGCACAGAAATTGGCTCTGGCTCTTAGTAAGGCTGGTAATATCAAGACAGAACTAGATCAGTGGTTCTCAGCCTGTGGGTCATGACCCCCAAAGACCATTGGAAACTAGAGACATTTACATTATGATTCATAACAGTAGAGCAATTACAGTCAACATGAGGAGCTGTATTTAAGGGTCGCAGAATTAGGAAGGCTTAGAACCACTGTTCTGGATCAGTTAGGACAAAGGGAAGGGTGATACTGGAGAGATGGGCAAGATAGGCCTCAAGTTTTACAAGTCTGGTTCAGAATCAAAATTTGGATCTCCTGTTTGAAAATTTGGAAAATCTACCACTAACCTGATCTGCTCTACAGCTGGCCCCTTTCTTCCAGAGTAGATCTTTCTTAGCTCACTGACATAATTTCATTGGTGTGAAACATTATTTTATGTGAAGAAAAACCTTTTAGTTAATAGCTGAATCTTGCTGCTTTAAAAATTGTTTGTCAGTTTTAAATGCAAATATAGGGGTATTTAATTTCCATATGGAATCATCAAAATAACACATTCCATAGTTTATCCATGTGCATGTGTTTAATTCCAGGTGTAGGAATGGAAACACTGTACATTATTGCCTGCTTTTTGATAGCCATACTTTTAACACTAATTATCTACTATTGGTTTGTTAAAAGTAAGAAATTATTTTAAAGCCAGGTATGATGATTCATGCCCACTCAGAAGGCTGAGGCAGGGGCATTTTGATGAGTTTGTAGCCAGGCTGGGATACAAAGTAAGTCCAGACACCCTAAACAAATAATAAAAAGGTTTTAAGAAGGAAAGAAAGAAGGAGGGATGAATATATAGTCCTGTCTTTCTATTAAGTTCTGTGCTGTCATTTTTCAGCAGAAGTGATTGATTGGAGCAACAAGGGACATATAATAAATGAGAAAAAAGGTATTTTTTGTTCCTTCATGTTCCTTAAATTGACAACACCTTCTTTATGTATTGGGCAAACTCTTGTTAGAATAGAAACCATGGTTTCCTGAGTCCATATTCCCCATTTCCTCAGTCTCGGCCTTACCCAGCTGTGAAGATAACATGTCCTTGTTCTCAGCCTTGCTGAGCAAACATGTATTCTGAGTACTTCAGACTCTTGTTCCTATGGCAGCATCCTGGGTTCTCCCTGTGAATGGGGAAGCAGAGGTAGTGGACAGACATATTGTGCATATCTCCTCTGCTTAGGTGGAATTGTACTGAATGCCCCCTCCCCAACCCAATATATATATATATATATATATTAGAACATGAATCCAGTGTATTTGCTTTTGAATCTAGGGTATTTGGGAGGTAATTAAGTGTGATGGGTTCAAATAGGTATGGCCACTGTAGACTCATGTGTTTGAATGTTTGGCCATAGAGAGTGGCACTATTAGAAGGTGTGGCCTTGTTGGAGGAAGTATGTCACTGTAGAGGCAGGCTTTAAGGTCTCATATGTGCTCAAGCCATACCCAGTGGGACAGTATGCTGCCTGAGGATCAAAATGGAGAACTCTCAACTCCTTCTCCAGCACCATGTCTGCCTGTATGCCACCCACCATGATAATAATGGACTAAACCTCTGAACTGTAAGCCAGCCCCTGTAGCATGAATCTTAACAGGTCTTATTAATAAAATCAAACCTGAAGCTGGTTATTGGGGTGAATTCTGGAAGATTAGAGAAGCAGAACAAGCCATAGCTTCCTCACCTTGCCAATTCCTCAGGTGATCCTGTTTCCTCAGACTGGATGCCTCTCAGCTGAACTGTGCTGCTCCAAAGCCTAAAAGTTTAACCAGGCTATAGTTCCTTGTCCTCACGCCTTAAATACCTTTCTGCCTCCTGCCATTACTTCCTGGGATTAAAGGCGTGAGTCACCATGCTTGGCTGTTTCCAGTGTGCCCTTGAACTCACAGAGATCCAGGCGGATCTCTGCCTCTGGAATGCTAGGATTAAAGGCATGTGCTACCACTGCCTAACCTCCATGTTTAATATTGTGGCTCTTCTGTTCTCTGACCCCAGATAAGTTTATTAGAGTGCACAATATTTTGGGGGACACAATACTACCACAAGCCCCAATTAAATGTTTTCCTTTATAAGACTTGCTGTGGTCATGGTGTCTCTTCATAGCAGTAGAAATACTAAGACACTAGGTCATAAGAGTAGAAACCTCACAAACAGTGTGATGGTTAATCTCATGTTAGCTTGGGTGGATCAATTTAGGAAACATCCTTTTCAGAGTGACTAACTGAAGAGGGAAGACACATCCTGAGTGTAAGGGACACTGTTCCGTGGTCTGGGGTTTAGAGTGGAAAGGAGAAAGCCAGCAGAGCAGCAGCATCCGTCTCCCTCTGCTTCCCGACTGTGGATGCAAGGTGACCTGCTGCCTCACCCCTGCAGCTATGTTTGTCCTTCTGGGTCTGGGTTACCTCACTCAGGATGATCTTTTCTAGTTCCATCCATTTGCCAGCAAATTTCCTAACGTCATTGTTTCTAACAGCTGAGTAATACTCCATTGTGTAAATGTACTACATTTTCTTTATCCTCAAGGACACCACAAGAAAACCCACAGAGCCAACTAACCGAGGCTCACAGGGGCTCACAGAGACTGAACTGACCACCGGGGAGCCTGCATGGGACTGACCTAGGCCCTCTGCATATATGTTACAGTCATGTAACTTGGTCTTTGTGTGAGACTTTTAACAGTGAGAGCAGGGGCTGTCTCTGACTGTGTTGCCTGCTTTTGGGACCCATTCCTCCTACCAGATTGCCTCATCTAGCCTTAGTAGAAGAGGAGGTGCCTAGTCTTACTGCAACTTGATATACCATAACTAGCTGATATCCTTGGGAGGTCTGCCTGTATCTGAAGAGAAACAGTGAAGGGGGAGTGAATGGGGTAGGAGTAGGGAGTGAGGAACTGGGAAGAGGGGAGGGAGGGGAACTTTGGTTGGTATGTAAAAACAAAAACAAACAACAACAAGAGAAAGAAAAAGGAAAAAGAAAAAAATCCAGATGTGGTGACACAAACTTATAATCCCAACACCCTGGAAGCTGAGGCAAGAGAATTACATCAAGTTCCATGTTAGCCTAGACTACATGATGAGTTCATGGTCAGCAAGGGCTAGCATATACTTAAGACTCTATCTCAAAACAACAAAAACCACAAATAAAATAGATAGTTGAGTCTTTGCGAGGACTTCCTGAAGTTCATTCTCATCACCTGAATCTTAAGAGAGAGCGGAGCTGAGTCAGCTGGTCCTTCTGACTCAAGATTTTCTGTACTATGGTCCTAACCAAAACGGATTGAAAATACCCCCCCCCCCCCAAAAAAAATTCTATCTGAACTGAATATGTGCAAACTCTTTTCTTGTCACTCTGAAGAATGCAGTATAATGCTTTCTTACATGGTAATCATGTTTTACTCAGTATTATAAGCAGTTTAATAGTGATTCAAAGCATGTATGAGGACATGTGTAGATCATAAGCAAATGCTATCCAACACCCCAGGGATACTAAGGTAAGAGTGTATTTGCTTTCTGTGATTAATATGTACTAATGCTATCTCCTGAGCTAGAAAAGTAACTGGACAGAATCTACAGCCAATGCCACAAACAAGAATTAAGAGCTGTTTTTCTAAAGTCACATCTTTGCCCATTGGAATAGCTTTTTTTCCTCCCTTAATGGAAGTGAAGAGAGAAGAGAAGGCAGGAGACATTTGCTGGGCTCTGAAATCCCAACGAGGGGGGAAAAAAGCAACTGTCTTAGCAAATGCTTGTTAACACCACCATTCAGGGCACAGTTTCACAAAGATTAGTCTGGATTCGTTGTAAGCCTGTCTGTGCAGCAAAGCCATTTGTACTTCTTGCCCATGGGAACAGCTGCTATTTCGTTACTAGATTGGAGAGAATCAGACCCCTTTTGTCCTTTCCCCCTGGGCTCTGAAACCATCTCACCAGGGCATTGGAATCACAGCCAGATTTCGCATATTTTATTTCAAGCCAATTTACTGTCCAAACCAGGTCTTTAAAACATGGCACTGGTGCTAACAGCACCATTCATCTTATATGTAGAAATGTGACCCCACCGCCGGTTTACTGCATCCCCCACCCATCCTGAAATAGACTTTCTGTCTCCACAAATGAGGAGAGGTTAGTACCCACCCAGTGAAACTCTCCAGATGTTCCTGGTTGGATCGCACATCTGTCCTGTGTCTCCAGTGTTTTCTGAGTGCCCCACACAGAAATTTGAAAGAACCAGAAACTCAACATCCGAGAATGGTCCCCATGCACAGTTACCCTCATTGACATGTCATTGGGGGCTGGTGGGGAGTCAAGGGCAACAGACAGAGGGAGCCAAGAAGTGACTTCTCAGGAAAGAGGCACGCTGCACAGGGAAGTGTTACCCGTGTGGAAATGTTAGTGTTCAGAATCCTGGGATGAAGCTACACTCTGTGTAATGAGCAGATTATCTAGGTTTTTGAGTTGAATATTATGGGCATCAAAGGGTAATAATTACAGAGATAACCCCAAGCTAATGTGAACTTCATCTCTTCTCTCCTCCCCAAACTTAGAAATGCCAGACTCCTTACATGAGGCTAAATCATGCAGAAACACTCCAGCTGTCTGAGAGCCTGTGAGCATCACCAGCAATTCCCTTTCTCCCTTTGTTTTCAAGACTAGCTCTAGAAGACCTGCCTGGTCTTGGGGACCTCAGTAACCTTTAATCCCTCTCTATTCTTCCTCACTCTTTTTTAAGGACAGAGGGAGGGGGAGGGAGAGGAGAGAGAGAGAGAGAGAGAGAGAGAGAGAGAGAGAGAGAGAGAGAGAGGAAGAGGAAGAGGAGGAGGGAAGAGGAGGGGCAAGGAGGGGAGAGAGATCACGAGAGAATGCTTTTTATTTCCAATTGTAACATTAAGTTCAAACTTGCAAAACTGTCAGTAATCTCAAAGAAGTGTCAAATGGCCTTTCCCAAAAGCACTTGGCAATATTTGTGTCTCTCAAGTGGGGAAGAAGAATATGTATTTTTGGAGATACTGCACTACATTAGAAAAGACTTTAAAATTAGGCTGGCCCTATTCAAGTCTAGCTTGGTTCAGATTTGGGCCCTTGAGCAAGCTGTGTATTTATTTGTCTGTATTTTACTTTATTCAGCTATGAAGAGTGGGAAGAGGGACGTGAGAATTAACTGAGAGGTTGCTAAAGTGAAGTGACTGAAATGCATGTCATGTAGTTTATAAGATGCAATACTGGCCATTGGTTAGCCACAGTTCTTTTCATCCTGTGTGGACGATCATTGACTCGCTGCCATTGGCCACAACCCTTGATAACAGGTTTTGTGTTACATTTTGTTTCTGGCATGTGTGTTGTTCTCCAGCACATGCCTTGACTATTAGATGAACCAATACACAAGATAGGTAAAGAATGGCCTCTCTGATACATTAGCCACTGTGAGGCCTACAGCCACCTCTAAGCAACCCATAGGAAACCTGGGCACTGCTAAAATTTACTCTGGATGCTACTACAGCACAAAATGATGTGAACAACCACAGAATCTGGGAGCCATTTTATACATCGTTTAGAACAATGGTTCTCAGCCTTCCTAATGCTGTGACCCTTTAATACAGTTCCTCACGTTGTGGTGACCCTCAACCATAAAATGATTTCGTTGCTATTTCATAGCTGTAAATTTGCTACTGTTATGAATCATAATGTAAATATTGTGTTTCCTAATGGGTCTTAGGCGACCCCTGTGAAAGGGTCATCCAACCCCCAAAGGGGTTGAGACCTACAGGTTGAGAACCTCCGATCTAGAGTAAAGCTTCTAAAACTGTGGGTTTGATCATCCATGGGGTCAGGCAAGTGAATGTGGAGGCGTCAGGAGAATTGCTAATCATGTACTGTTCAGCACCAGGACATGGTTTCTGAATGCACAGGGACCAAAAACTGAATGAGAATCAAATATGGAACGAGTCTCGGGTACTTCATTGTGCTGCTTCCCTGCAGCCTCGGTTCTGAACCCACAGCATATGCACTTTGCACTCAGCCTGCCTCTGCACCACACATCAATGGATACTACTTGCTAGACCTTGGCTAAGACTTGAGATTATTGGTATGTAACAAATTGCAGTGTTTTTATCATATATGCAAATGATCTGCTGTTATAGAAACATAATGGTCTAATTACAGAGAAAACAAGTACTTTTAATATTTTCCTACCATCATTCTTCAGCATGTAAGTATATCTTTGTATATCTTTGGACTGTATTATATTAAGCAAATAAGCACATGTTTCTCATTAGTATGCAAATTTGCTTTGATCTTTAATAGATGGTAAAATTTATGTACAGCAAAGAATTGTTTTGAAATAAATTACATTGTGATTCATTATCAGAAAATGTTTGATTTGTTTGCTTATTTTATATATCGGTACCCCCAGGGTCACAGAAAAAGATTCATGGACAGAAAGGGGACTTGAGTGGGATGCTTACAAATCCCTGACATAAAGCAATAACATTCCCAGTTCTTCGCGATCTCCATAAGAGCTATGGCACATTGTGATCCAGAACTCGTGGACTCTCAGTGTCTGTGTGCAAAGAATTGACAAAAGACTCTTACTATGGATAACATATATCCTATTTTCTGTCCTACTTCATTCTTAAAGATTTAGTTTTGAGCTGGGCGGTGGTGGTGCACACCTTTAATCCCAGCACTCGGGAGGTAGAGGCAGGCAGATCTCTGTGAGTTTGAGGCCAGCCTGGGCTACAGAGTGAGTTCCAGGACAGGCACCAAAGCTACACAGAGAAACCCTGTCTTGAAAAACCAAAAAAAAAAAAAAAGTTTTAGTTTTGTGTGTGTGCACACATATGGGTGCAGGTGCCCTCAGAGGCAATGGGCAGATCCCCCGGGAATGGAATTACAGGCATTTCTAAGTTACTGACACAGGCGCTGAGAATAGACCATAGGCCTTCTACAAGAACTGCACATGCTGTTAATGACTGAGTCATCTCTCGAGCCCCTCTGTTTCATTTAAAAAATAGTATTTTCTAGCACCACTATTGATTGGTGCTTGGGAGAACAGTGATTGCCGCCTGTGGGCCTGCCCTGAAGATAGCGTCAAGATCTGTAACTTCTGTTCTCTCAAAATATTTCTACCTGGTCATCCTAAATTCAATGCTCATTGTTGATTTTTTCTGCTTATATTTCAGTGCAAACTGAATGATTTTGTGGCTAAATCAACAAGTTCTTCATCTCCAGTTGATTCCCAACGAAGTACACAGTGTCAAACAGCAAGGGACACACTTGAATAGGTTTGTGGGAAGGCTTTCCACACAGCCAGACCAATTCTCAAGTTTAGGCTTTGTAATCGGTGTCTAACATGTCACGGAAAGCCATGGGTGTTCCCTGGCCTAGTGCATAGCCTGGTGACATCACAGGTCTGAATCATGTTTTCTCAATGGATGCATTTAGCAACATCCTAAAAATATCTTCATATTCTCATTGTTCTTCGGGCCACCTGGTTGGATGGCTGAAGAGGATGAATTAAGACAGATGCTGCCACAGCTGTATGTGATGTCACCTCTCCAGCTCCAGGTTATCCTAGGGCGTCTGTCTCTGCCTAAGTCTAGCAACTTCTCTGTCTCCACCCCACCTTGGAGCTCTTCCGAGTCTTTTATGAAAGTTGCCTTGTGGCAGTAAGAAAATGAATAAATAAAACAAAGGCAAGTTGTCCCCAGGGAATTGAGAAACACAATTTTAATTGTCTCTCACATGCAAGAAATATCATTAAAATATTGGTTTATTTTAAAAGCCCATAGGACTTTAGAATTCTACTTTACACATAACTTGAGATCGTCAGTCAGCTGCTTTGCTTTCACTCTTATTAGTGATATCAGTGTCACAGTCCCTGGAACTTGGGTGAGCTCTCTTTCTGGAATATACATCTCATGTTCAGAGCATAAGAAAAGGATTCTAGCAGATCTGGGTTTAAATCCCACCTCTCTCCTTAACAGCTCTGGGAACCAGGCAGGGGACTTGCCTCTTCCACCTGCATCTCCTCATAACCATGATGAATAATGGATTAAGCAGAATTATGAAGGTGAATCACTCAGCTTTGTATGTGCACAATCAGTGTGGATCACTACTTACATCATTCTGTTTCTAGCATGAGCATTGGTGAAATACTATTCAGTTGGTTAGATTAGTTTTAAACATCAGCTTGTTAGGTGTTCTGCATACAAGTAGCAAGATATTTTGATAGTTTAGGATCCACAGAACCTCTAAGCATATTTGGTTGCCAACTGGGATGCACAGTGACTTCATCCATATTAACATTAGATAGTAACAAAGCCCAGCTAATGGGACTGAATTGACAGGCTCATCATTGGTGATAAAATGTGGATCTCAAACACATACTTAAGTTTTCTGGGTAATAATTATTGGGTCAGATAATCTCTAAGAATAGATAAGCTTAATTATTCAGATTTAATAATTATTACCCATCAAAATTCCAACTGTGTTTCTGGTGCTTACATCCTACAAGGTGATAGTGTGTCAATTCTATTCTGTCTGAGGCAGATCACTCTCTTGTGTGCTGTCCCAGTGGTCTGTCACATACAGAGCCATTCACTGCCTGCCTGATCAAAAACATGGTGTGAGGAGAAAGAAAATTATACCCATGTCCCATGGCCCAGCTCGGTCAGCTCATCTATAGCAATTTGTTGAAAATAACCTTTCTGTGGAAGTAAAATCTTTTGGTTCTTATCATGTCAATCATTTTGATCCCTCTTGTTCTAAGAATCATAAATAATTCAAGGTCAAAGACAGATTGCAAAGCAAGAAGACCTATTTTTGGCTTCACATTTCTACTCTCTGCTCCCAGTGTCATAGAAGCTAAGAAACAGGAAGTAGCTGGAACTCTGCGCTGAAATTCTACATCTTTATTCTTCCCACCTTCTTTTCTGTAAAAGCAAATGAAAGACATTTTGAAAGGAGAAAGAAGAACCGTTCAAATGATTGCTGGCTTCCCTCTGTTTCACCTTTAGCTTTCTCTAGATTTCTCTGTGTTCTGTAGTGCTGGCCAAGTACTGATTAGAGTGACAGGATCAAGTGATGTGTGTGTAATTGACAGTGGTGGCACATTCCTCTGATCCCAGCTCTGGAAGGGCTAAGGCAGGAGGATTTCAATTTGAGGACAGCTTTATACTACATAGAAATTCTGTGTTATAATAGTGATTGATGATGATAATAATAGTAACAGGACCATTATTAACAGTCAATGATGAAAATTCCTACTAGAGATAGTGAATAAAAGCAAATGCCCCTGAGTATACATGTATGCAAATGACCTTTGGTAGTCACAAGTGTACAATGCTAATCCAGACTCTCCTGGACAGTCATGGACTGAGAGCATGGAGCTTCAAGGAGAAAAATCACCCAGGGGATTCTTCCAAGAACACAGTCCTCATGCTTTTAGTGAAGTGAAAAATCAGGCTAAGTCTATATTGTTCTCAGATCTTGCTTTGGGCTGATGATTTAGCACAGCCTTTTGAGTAGAGAACCCTCTGGAAAATAAAAAAGGAGACAGAAAATAGGAAGGAAATAAAAATAAGATTGGAGATTATACCTTGGTGGCAGAACACTTGCCTAGCTTCCTAGCATTCATAAAGTTCTGAGTTCAATTCCCAGCATCTTAACACACACACACACACACACACACACACACACACACACACACACACGTACATACACACACGCAGGAGGGAGGGATGGAGAGGGAGACAAGGAGGAGGAAGAGGAAGAGGAAGACACAGAATCTCTTTCATTTCTTTTATACCAGGAGCTCAAGCTGCACACGGAAACATGAACCAAAAGGACATCTCTCTTCAGGGAAGGGACAGCTGAGCTTGGAACCTGGAACTAGAACGGTGGGTATCACATGTGGAGGCTACAGCCAGAGAGAAACACATGCACTGGACTGCATTTCAGCAGCTGCTAGGGCCAGAAAAGCCTCTGAATGTCAGAAGCAAGACAGAAGCATGCTCATGGGAACCAGGCTCAAGGCCACAGATGACAATGGTAAATTGAAGAGAACTTGGTGATAGACAGATAGACAAAAGGATGGAGGGAATGGTGGCTGGCTGAGCTGTTGAGGGAATGGTATAATCTATAAAGGAAGGGTAACAGAAAGGCTAGTCCAGAAATATCAGCTTTAGAAGAACACATGCCTACTGACTTAGCTATTTCTTCACAGCCCTCGTCACTTTATAGGAACAAAAGTCCCTATGTAAGGTTATTGTAAATTAGAACTGGAATTAGAACAATAGCAATATTTGTCCGGGGTTATCTTGAATGTGTTAATTGAGGTGAGAAGACACCCGCTGTGGGTGGTGCCTTTCCATGGCTGTGATCCTGGACGGATAGACATGGAGAAAGTGGACCAAGCCCCCAGAACACTTCTGTTCCTCACTTTCTGCTTCTCGACATTGGGGCCAGCTCCCTCCAGCTCGGCTACTGCGGCTTTACTGCCATGATGAACTGTAACTTGGAACTGCAAACCAGAATAAACCAGAATAACCCCCTCCTTCCTTATGCTGATTTTATCATGGAATTTGATCACAGCAAGAGCACAGTAACTAAGGCACTAACCACGAGGATGATGATCATACGATACAACGAGACATAGTTTGTCTTGTTAGAATATTCAGTTTGTCAAAACCATAACAGAAAATTTAACTTGTGAAAATTCTAATAGAAATTATAGCTACAAATGTAGCAATATTAACAATTAGATGTTTTTTCTTTTTGTATCCCGTGTGTGCTATTATATTTTGTTCATATGTATTTCTGTTGGGGCTGTGAAGGTGGACCACACCAGAACACACAACTTTATTACTGATGACATCTGACCTGTAGGAATTGTTTGCAAATCCCTAACTCCATGGACAACATCATACGTCTTGGTGTGAGCAGACATACTTTTACATCCTGTCCTGAGTTTTGCCAATAGTCTCTCCTTGTTCCACTGTTGGCCTAGTCAACAGTATTTCCCCCTCTATATCCTCCAAACAATCTTAGAAATAGATAATAGTGATTTCACTATAGTGAGGTATTCTTCTGGAATTGAATTGGCACTTAGGAACATAACTCATGCCTTTATCCTTTGCTCGGACAATTATAAACAAAGATGTTGTTGGCATGCCTTCCCTGTGGATAGAAATTGCCTTCCTTAGGAGCCTTACTAAAGCAGTTCAGGTTGTGTTCATAAACATTACACACACCAAACTAAGATCTTGTAACAAGTCCCCTTTTCCTGGGGACTAGACTGGTTTGGACACAGATGTCTTAAATATGTCTCTGTGGGAAAGTGTGCAGCCTCAACCACACTTCTTGTTAGCAGACCGAATGTCTTTCCTCGTCACCTGTAGAGTAGCAGCTTCATTGTTTTCCCTGTCCCCAGCAGCTCTGCCCAGCTTGATTCTTCTCTGCCCAGCATATCTAAAAAAACCACAACAGTTTCTGAATTCTCCATTCTCTTTGAAACCAGCAACAGCAACTCCTTTTCATTTTTAGGACTTTTTGTTTTCTATCATAAACACAACAAAATCATGCAGCAAAACAAATAAAGCTCCAAGGCTGTTTGTTGCAAGGCTCCCAGAACTCTCAAAACAGATATAGTGAAGCAGTTTGTCTTCAGTAAGCTAACCATGGCTCCAAGCATGCCTTTCTAAACAGCACTTTCTGACTCTCTTTCCATGGTTCTTATGTTTCCTGGGAAAAGAACATGAAGACAGGATTAGAAGTTTAAAAGATGTATCAATGGAGGCTGGAGAGATGGTTCAGTAGTTAAGAGCATATCAGTTGCCCTTGCGGAGAACCTGAGTTTTGTTCCCAGTATCCATACTGAGTGGCTAACTGCTATCTGTAACTTCGTTTTAGGAGGATATGATGCCCTCTTCTGGCGTCTGAGGGCACTGCACAGGTGTGGTGCACATACAATCAGGGGCACATGCACATACGTAAATAAAAAACAAATTTAAAAGCTTAAAGATGCATTGATAAAAATAGCTATGAAATGTGACAGTGAGGTCTTCCTCCACATTCCCAGACCTTTTTGACCTTTGTCAACTATCCAGTCACCATGCTTCTTCCTCAGTATGATTCTAACACTGTCCGTGGTCCTTGCCTCAAGCTCTGCACCTCTCCACCTGAAGCATGCTAGCTTCTTAGTGAACACATACCTCAGGCTATGACTCACCTTCTACTGGCAGCCACCAATTGGCAGTAGCTCTTCAAATAGAAATTCTTAAGATTTTGGGGGACTAGGTGGTGCTGGCACATGCCTTTAATCCCAGCACTTGGGAGACAGAGACAGGTGGATCTCTGTGAATTTGAAGTCAGCCTGGTCTACAGAGTGAGTTCCAGGACAGGCTCCAAAGCTACAGAGAAACCCTGTGTTGAAAAAAAAAAAAAAGAAGCAGTGAAAAAAGAAGAAGAAGAAGAAGAAGAAGAAGAAGAAGAAGAAGAAGAAGAAGAAGAATGACAAAATAACAGCTTGAGACTTTTCCATCCAATCTTCCTGAATTTTTTTCTCCTTCACACAAATGCAGACCTGCATCACAATCTGAACCTCCCTGCACACACAGGCAGCACCAAGTGAACTCAGTGGATTTAAGAACACATGAAGTGGGAGGGGAAAGTGGTGATGGGGGTAGGGGAGAAATTGAGGGGCAGGAATGAAGGTAAATTGGACTAAACCATATTACATGCATGTATGAAATTCTTAATCAGTAGTTTGAAGATAAATCTCAAGCAGGCTGATGAGATTCCCTGGAACAGAGTATGCAGGCTTCAGGAGCTTTAAGCTAGAAGAAGTGCTCTGCTGGGTACCACTCGGCCCTACCACTATGCTTAATCATTGGCTGGAAGCTGTTGGAAACTACCTGGAGAGAGGTGGCACTTGGTGAAATAGAAGTGAAGAGAACAATACCAGATCAATGAATCTAAGAGTGATTCTTGAAAAATATAAATAAGGTTAATAGGCCTGTGACTCAATTAACCAAAAGAAAGAGGAGACCCAGATTAACAGACTCAGAGATGAATAAAGAACCCTTACACAGATGGCTAGAAATTCAAAACAATATAAGGGAGTGTGTTCCTATATCCCTAGAAGAAAACCTAGAAGAAATGGGCAAATTTCTACCTTTTTCCAAACCACCAACTTTAAATGAGGAGAGAGGAACAGCACATAAGCTGACTCACACCAAATAAAGAGATTGAAACAATAACAAAAAGCTCTCTAACAACAACAAATCCAAATAGACTCACAGTAGAATGCTACCAGATTTTCAAAGAACTACAGTCAACAAGTCTTAAATTACTTTCATAAAAAAGACATAGTTCCAAACTCCTTCTCCTAACCAAGCATCACTTTACCAATTTTTTATTGTATCACATGAGGATACAATAAAAAAGAAAGCTACACACCAATATCTCTGCTGAAAAATTATGTGAACATCTCAGTAAATGCAGAAAAGACCTTTGACAAAATGCAACGTAGCTTCACGACAAAAGTCTTAAAGAGAATGGGAGTAAAGGGAGCATACCTTAATATGACAAAGGCTGTAGCTGACAAACCCACAACCAACATTATCCTAAATGAAGAAAAAGTTGAAATAATCCCACTAAAATCAGAAATAAGATGGGACTATCCACTCTCCCTGCTCCTTTTCAACACAGTGCTTTTAGCACTAGCTGGAGAAGGAAAACAGGAGGAGGAAATTAAAGGGGAACAAGTAAGAAAATAGCAAGCCAAATCGTCCCAACTTGCAGATGATATATTACAGAGAAGAGATCCTAAAAATCCCATTAAAAGAACTTTTTCAGAAATGATCAAGACCTTCAGCAAAGTGGCAAGATAAAAAAATCAACTCACAAAATTCAATAGTTTTTCTACATACCACATACAAGCACGCTGAGAAACAGATCACAGAACATCACCATTCAAAGTAGTCTAAAGAATATTAGAAATAAACCTAACCAAGGAGATGAAAGAGCTCTATAATGAAACCCGAAATCTCTGAAGAAAGAAATTAAGAGTGATACTAGAAGATAGAAAGACTTCTTGTGCTTATGAATTAGTAGAATTAATATTGTGAAAATGATCATCCTACCAAAAGTAATTACAGACCCACTTCAATCTCAATAAAAATGTCCATGATATTCTTCACAGAAAAAAAAATACTAAAATTCATATGGAAGCACAGAAGATACCCAAATAGACACAGCAATTCTGAGCAAGAATAATGGAGAAGCAATGAACAGATTTCAAGTTATATTACAGAGCTTTAGTAAGAAAAACAGCATGGTATGGGCACAAAAACAGACATGTGGATCAACAGAATTAAAAAAGATCCAAACATGAGTGCATATGATTACAGTCACCTGACATTTGACAAAAAAAATCCCAAAACTAAACACTGGAGGAAACATAGCATCTCCAATAACCGGTGCTGGTGTAATAAAGTTAGACTCATGTCTATCACCCTGCACAAAATCAACTCCAAATGGATCAAATGTTTCAGTGCTAGATTCTAAACTTTGAAACATCTAGAAGAGAGAGTAGGCAATGTGCTTCAGGGTATAGGCTCAAGTGCAGACTCTGGAATAGGATTCTTGTCATTCAGGAAACAATAACAATAATCAAGAAGTGAGACTTTGTGAAATTAAAAAGCTCTGTGCCTTGAAGAAGACTGTTGATTGACATGAAGGCAGGCTACAGAATAGGAGAAAATCATTGCCAGTTCTATATTTGACAGAGAATTAATGCCTATAATATAGAAGGAACTGAATAAAAGTCAACAAAAGCAAACAGCCCAACTAATAAGTGAGATGTGGATCTGAGCAGAGATATATTTTAAAAATAATATCTTTTAAAAAATACAACGTGCTTAGCAAACAAAAAATGTGGTATATATACTCAATGAAATTCTATTCAGATGTAAAGAAAAATGAAATCATGAAATGCACCAATAAATGGATGGAACTAGAAAATATTGAGTGAGCTAACCCAGACACAGAAAGATGAAAACCTCATGTTCTTTCTTATTGGTGGATCCAAATCTTTAGATTTGAATATACAACCTGAAGTAACTGCAAAGGCCATAACAGTAGAAAGGGACAGTGGGGGAAGTCATGGAGAAGGAGTTCTGGAGAAGGTAGTAGGTGCTATGAGATGGGGATGGAGGAAAACAGGAATGGGGATTTGGCATGGGGAGGGACAAGGGAAGGTAATACAGAGGAAGAGGAAGAGAGGAGAGATAAATAACACCAAGGATGCTTGGTAAAGCTATAGGTAAACATTATTTTATAAGCATGCCTAAAACTATACATCTACAATGTAATCTCAATGCCTAGAGTTCAGGAACAGCACAGGAGAGGGCACAAAAAGACGATAAGACATAGAAGATAGCCTGTCTTCTAGAAATGGCAGGGATGCAGCCCCCATCCAATCTCAACAATTTGGTTGCCTAAACAAGAGCTACATGTCAGTGGATGTGCCAGTGTGGATAGGAGAAATTTCTCAAAACTCCATCTCTAGATAAGGAGTTACAGGCAATTGATGGCTGCTGAGACATAATCAATCTTTTCCAAGGATGAGCCCCTGGATTGGTTATCTAATCCTAAATGGTTATCCCTAAGTACACACACACACACACACACACACACACACACACACACACACCTGAGCAACACTAAAAGAGCTCAGTGGGATATATACATACATATGGTAATACACTCACTATATATATATGTATATACATATACATGTGTATGTTGTGTATTGCAACAGTAATTATAGAAAAAGAGATCATGAGCTTGAGAGGAAATGAGGATCATGAGAGGAGTTGGATAAGGAGGAGAGAGGTGTGGAAATGATGTAAGTACAGTACTCATGTATGAAATTCTAAAAGAGAGAGAGAGAGAGAGAGAGAGAGAGAGAGAGAGAGAGAGAGAGAGAGAGAGAGCCAAAACTTCAGAATCAGAAAAAAATAAGAAAAGAAAAAAAAACTTGCTGTGTCTCCTGGTATGAGTGCATGCTTCTGGAGGATGAGGACATTTAATATTTGGGAACCCAGAGTAGTGGGGACGTGCATCACAAAATGCCTCCAAGAGTCATGGAGAATAGAGGAAGCTCCACACTGGTGCATAAACCCCTGGGTTCTTTTTGTTATAGTAACAGTACCTTTCAGAGGCACATGACTCGGTGTGCACAGTCAGCCTGGAAAATAGCACTTTAGCACTGTAGGATGTTGGCTCTGAGCTCTTGTGTCAACTGTACCTTAAGGAAGTAATTCCAATGACATATCAAGTTGGTGCTTGTACATTTTGTGCTATGACATACGACTAAGGGAACCCATGATTCTAGACCCATGCCAAGGTTTTTCCACATAGGTGCAGATCTTCATACATGCAGTGTGGAACTCTATGAATGTGACTCACACATATATGATGCTGCCTCAAGCTCCACTGGTAAAAGTGTCAAAACCACCCTTCAGCTAGATAGCCACCCCTGGGACGAAACTGTGCCAACTTATGCACAGTAAAATAAAGTGGCTGCGTGGCCTCTTTGACCTAGTCTACAGAAGGACTTCAGCACTCACTTCTTGATGGTATAGGCAATATTGCTAGACTGACTTGGAAAGTCCATTCTGTTGGGCACTTCCATCTTTCCAATCTCTATCACCATGGCTGCTCAGTCATGTGCCCATTGTGGTGACTCTAGTGCATGCAGGTATATGAGATGGCCAGTCATCTTCCCTACATGATGACTAGTCTGCTATTCAGTATGTCTTCTCTCTTTCTAGCAGTCATTGACATGCACTTCATGCCACTCATGTGGTAGTCACACGTGTCCACCCTAAATATGTCACCTGATCTTCTAGTTTTTTATCAGCTAAGAGCAGAGTCGAATGATCAGGCCATTAGCCACTGTGGAGAAGTCTGTATATATTTGTGCCTTGGGTCACTTATCATCTGTACAAGGCATGTGGCAAGATGCACTGCTTAGTCTCTGTCAGCCCGAGTGTCCCTGAGAGGTGCTCCTGAGAGTTGCTTATGACACAGCCACCATGTATGTCAAGATTCACCCATGGAACAGGCTGACTTGTCCATAAACAAAGGGAAGTTGTCCTCCTCTCTCAGCCAACTGCAGAAGAGCTCCCACGCACATCCGTGAGTAAACTGGGAGGGGGCAGTGGCCGAGAGTGACGTGGGAGTCAGTAGTGTGCCTTCTCACATTTGCCCTCTGATCTTGCTCAGCTCTGTATGTGTCTCCATCTACCAGCCAGCTGTTTCAGGAAATCTACCTTTGACGTTTTGGAAGGTTTAATGCAGTGCATCATGGGAAATTCTAAGTATACATTAATTTGTTGCTCATTGCGTTCTTTCCATATCTAGGTCTAGTGACCAGCTGTGGGGTGTTTCTCAAAATGTGTTTAACAATTCATTGCAGTTCTCTTTGCTCCAGGAGTCCAGTGGCCTGCATTTGTGATGCCTCCCACTTTGAATTAATATAAGCTTTATAGCATGTCTTTTTCCACTAGTGACACGCCCATAAAATAAGCCTGCAGAATCACATGTTCCAGGAGGTAAGTTTTCTAGAATCACATCTTGAATCTGTATCCTTTTCTGTTTACATACCACTCAAATTTGGCAGACTTCCCTGATCTTTGGCACAAAGATCTTTTGGCTTGTTTGTTTTCCTGCCTGTGTGCCATGTGCCTGTGTGTGCCCATGGAGGCTTGAATTGGGCATCAGATTCCTTGGAGCTAGAATTATAGACAGTTTTAAGCCACTTGACATGGGTGCTGGGAACGAAACTTGAGTCCTCTGCAGGAGCAGTAAGAGCTCTCAGCTGCTGTTCCGCCATCTTAAAAGAGGAACGTGCTCTCTTTAAGATCCAGATGGGACCTCTGTTCCAATATTATGCTTCCTTCTTCACGGTAGGCAGTGCAAGATGAGAAAATTCATCTTTATTTGGATGTGTATCCCAGCATACCCTGACTATTGGACCCCTAAATACTTAGTCAAACCCTTGGATCTTTATAGGGCTTATTTCAGATAGTAAAGTGTCGGAATCCTCTCAAGGCAGCCAGTGTACCAGCCAGCTGTGGCTTAGACTTCCCTATAAGCTTGACTTGGTTGATGTAATGGAACCATGTGACAGTCTGATGGACATTCCTGATAACCTAGATGTCTTCAGACTGTTCTAATAGTATATAGGAATGTGAACTTAGGGTTAGGTATAAAACTGTACAGGGATATCATTGTCTGTTTTCCATAGATGCAGCCATTTTGTCTTTCCTGAAAACAATGTACTTGCTAAATTAATGTTTAGGGCTCATGATGTTTCATTGAGATCCCTGCTTCCTGGTACTTTGGTACTTACGAATACAGATTATAAACAGCACTCTTGATTTCTTGTCTGTTTTCCTCCTGGTGACATTTTGTTCTATTAACCATCTCTACCACTTAGATTTGTTGTTCTTCTGGTCTGACTTATTATTGTGGTAATTGTAGCCTCTGGGTCTGGCAATGAGGAACTGTCCCTGACTGCTTTTTCTTTAGGACTCTTGTCTTTCTTATTGCTATGATTGAGCCAAGATCTATGATCTTGCTATTATTGAGACAGGATCCCTGACCACTTGTACCATAGTCCTGACCCACAGTGAAGTGTTATCTTGATTTTCTTATTATTGGTTTTCTGAAACATTCATATTACTAATGTGTCATTTTTAGACCCTCTGTGAAATATTAGAAGTACAGGGATTTCCAGGGTATTAAGGGGTGCCATCTTCAATTTCTACCTGACTGCGTGGAAAGAGCCTGTGGTGGTTTGAATGTAATTGGCCCCTATATTCTCATAAGAAGTGGCACTATTAGGAAGTGTGGCTTTGTTGGAGTGGGTATGGCCTATTAAAGGAAATGTGTCACTGTGGGAGTGGGCTTTGAGATTTCTTATGCTCAGGATACTGCTCAGTGTCTCACTCCACTTCCTGTTGCCTGCCTATGAAGATGTAAGGAGTCTCAGTTCCATTATCACATTTGTCTGCATGCTTCCATGATGATAATGGACTGAACCTCCGAACTGTAAGTGAGTCACCTCAATTAAATGTTTTCTTTATAAGAGTTACCATGGTCATGGTGTCTCTTCACAGCAACAAAAACTAACTAAGACAGAGCCTCAAACCATGATGTGGGGTGTTGGCAGACACCTGTTAGGGGTCCAGAAGAATAGGGAATGATCAAACAGTGCAGCTCTAAGAAAGTACTGGCTTTGCCACTAGGGAGTCCCTTCACAGTGGTAAGCAGAGATGTCCTGTGCTGGCAGAATGGCCTGGCTCTCGATGATGGCTCACTTAACCTCGAGAACATGTGGCCTCCATGTATACTGTGGTTGACCTTGACGGTATGACCCTAGTGGTAGTGGGCCAACTTTTTGCTTCCCAGCAGGTCTGCTCTTGAAGGGAATTCTGAATGGTAGGCTGTGACAGTTGTTAAAAATGTGTGGAAGTCTTTCAGAATCTTTTGCCATCTCCCTATCCTGTCGTCTCTGGATAAAGCCCTAACTCCTCAGACTGTGTCAGATTCAAGCTGACACCTCCGAAAGTTCTGGAGAATTCCCTTTCATGTGAAGAGCTTGTTTCCTCTTTTCTTGTAATGATTAAGACATTTTATCATCAACCCCTGAAGACTACTGTAGTCGCCTGCCACTAACCTGGCTCAGGTGTGTTTTCTGCTCCTGATACTCCTGTGGGTCCCAGTTGCCAGAAATCAGATAGCGTGGTTTGATATTAGTCGTGTGACATGATCCTCTGAAGAGCACTTAACCTGTCACCTGAGATTTTTAGATTTTTTCCCCCTTGGTAAATACGAAATAGTGCCCTCATCTCATGCAGTCATTATACGGATTAAAAAAAAGTTAATGTTTATAAAATTCATAGTGCAGTAGCCAACATGGATCACTACTCACTCATATATTAGTTCTCTTTGCTCCAGATTGCCTGAAGGACATTTCCAAGAGCTATTGCCAAACCCACCCCTCCCCTTTTTGTGGGAAAGTTCAACATCTTCTTCCCTTATCATGGTAATATCCAGAGTGGTCTGTCTCACATTCGCTCCCCTCAGGAGTTCCCAGATCAATTTCATCCCTGTTTAAAAGTGATTTTCTCCATTTAGCCAGGCGTGGTGGTATGTGCCCTTAACACCAGCACTCAAGAGTACAGAGACATCAGAACTTGCTCATCTACAAGTTCTGAGCCAGCCAAGGCTAAAACAGTGAGACTCTGTCTTTAAAAAAAAAAAGTTTTCTCATTTTAACCCAGTTCTACATTTATACTTTTCCCTGAGGCATATTTCTAGATATCAACTCATTTTGACATGAGGGAAAGCTTGCACTATATTTCCACAAAGAAGCAATGGCAGGAGGCACAGGGCCCCAGCTCAGACCATACTACCGTGCGGTCTGAGATCACATCAGCCTGCTCACCAGCCTCCTGATCGGGTACGAAAAGTTACGATACAACAGACATTTTAAAAAAGAATATTTTTAGGGACGAGCTTAGTTGTCTCTTTAGTCATTCTGCCTTGCTTACCACTCAAAATACACATGTTCCGGGCATATGTCGGCGCAGACACGCAGACATACTGACTTTAAAAGAGGCATATTTTTGCACTCCTTGACATCTGCTTGTGTTGATTAAACACATAACTCTTCTGTTTATGCCTCAACATGGTCAAAAAAACACACTTGAATGTGTCAAAGCCTGTCTGTATGCTCCTTAATAATGGATGGAAATTGCTGCAGTGTACACAAGATGGAATCAGTTGGCAAGGTCATTCAGGAACTCTGTCTGGGGTGACTTGGGGGTGGTCTGTTGGATGGGTCAACTGTAATTCTTGGGTGGCTGAGAGATATACTGTCAGAGTGATCCTTTCTCATGTCCCTCTCTGCTCAGGCATGGCCCACCCTTTTCTCTTCTCTTGAAGAATTAGGTCAGCTTTTGGGAGTGCAAGGTGAGGATGGACTCGTGAGGGCCCGCCCTTCTCTGAGGACATAGGCAGTTAATGGTTTCTGGGGAAGGAGAAGCATTTTATTCAGTGGTACAGCCACTGCCAAGATTCTCATGATTCCCCATGATCCTGTAAGTTACCCCTACTCTTGCTCCTCAGAGCAACCCTAGTTCAACTCACTGGGCCACTTGAACAAACATAGAAAGAACTAGGAAAAGAACTAGTTGGGAGGAGGAAGAGGACTGGCCAGATCAAGAGTCAGCCGCAGTGTGTGTGGTAGACTCTAGTGGGTGGATCCATATTCTGATTCGGAAGGGCCTGTGTTAGCATCTGTCGGCAGCATCACCCCTGGCTTTCACACACAGAGTGTAACAGTTTTCTTCTCTCTTCTCCAGCTGCAATTCTGTCCATGGTCATCAGTCCTTTGCATCCACAGATGCTTTTCAGAGCATTAAATTTTACAAGCAGGCTATCTCCATCCACCTTTTATTGTGAAGAGATTACCATTATCATTAGGCATTTTGAAACGTGAGCAATGATTACTTATAAAACAGGAAAAAAAAACCCCTACAGAACACAAAAATAGCTCCCCAGGTTTAGCTGACTGAAGATGGAGATGTGCTGTCCTAACTCTTGTCCAAACTGAACCCTTAGCAATGGGTGCACGGCATTTGATTTGGTAGAGGACACCCTCCTAGCAACATTCTCTGTTCTGATCACTCTCACAACCTCTAATTGGCTGCCCACAAACCTCTCCTTATACACAGCTTTGTTAGCTCATGGGGTAAAGAATGTACAAGCAACCAATCAAAAGGTTCAGGATGGAAAAAGAATAAAAGACCTTAACAGCTCACTGCATCCTGACAATTGAAGGTGTGTGTGTGTGTGTGTGTGTGTGTGTGTGTGTGTGTGTGTGTGTGTGTGTGCTCTCGCGCATGCCTGCATGTACACCCATAGCACTTCATATGCTGACTGCCAAGGGAGGAGACTATAATCAGGTGGAAGAATAGAGATACTACGGGGCAAAACGGCTTAGTGAAGGCACACATCTCTCAGAATGATTTCCCAGGCTTCAGATGAAATCTGCCACCCCTGCACTGAACACCTGGGCCATTATCACATGATCATGGGTATCAATGCATTTGATCATTGCAGTCAAGGGCTCTGAAGCTGTAACTCTTGCCTTTCCTTTAAAAAGAAATGTGTGATAGCTCATGAATGCATTTGTAATGAGAACTCCAGTTTCCATGTGGGTTTGGAAGCAGGGGATAGTGTAAGGAAAACTGTTCTTGTAGCCAAGAAGAGATGGGTTTGATTCCAGGTATGCTGCTTCTTGGCTGCATACTGTCAGAACAACCACGCATCTTCCAATCAGCAGTTGGTTCAGCCATTCAATAGAGAACATAGCCTCTATACAGGTTTCCTGGGAACCGAATGTAGAAAGCGTCTTACATGCTGTAAGAAACATGCCTGTTGGTACTCAGTAGACTGTGGCTGTAATTACTACTGCTTGTGCTTGCTGAGAGAGAACACTATGTACACCGAAAACAGAGGTTTCCTTTAATTTGGCATTGCTCTTGACGTTAGCATGGCTGAACAATTGATAATATCTTTTCTATGCCAAGGAAATGTGCTCTGATAAACATACGCATCTTTGCTAAAGGTGATGCTTTCTGTCTAGAAAGGGGGCAAGGATTACCCTCTGTGTTCTTTAACCATAACAATAGTTTTCAGCTTCCTCTGGAAGTAGAAGCTGTAGGTTGCTGAAATCCCCAGTGGGATCCTGGGCATTTACTCCCTCTGCTGCAGGGAGTGTTTGCTGCTAATGACTCACAGCTGGGGCTTTCCCTGGGCATTGCCTTCAGCTAACAGGAGCTGACTGCCTAGTGCTGTGTCCATCCCTGGTGGCAGCACTTATTTGGTGAGTCATGGATGCAGAGTAGAGAGGATGATCCTTCTTGCTTCAGTTTGGGGTCATTCTGAAAGGCTGTCTCAGGTCCTGAGTTTCTCATGAGACCAGACACCCCTTCATTGCCAGTGCTACAGCTTACTTCTCCTCTTTAGTGTTCATTCCTGATAGCCGAAGACCCAGGAGGACTCCTATGTCAGTTACAGGGGCCTGAAGAGAAGTCAGTGTAGGTGAGAAGTGAATAGCAGCAGGAGGAGGAGGCAAGAGGTCCTTCAGACTGGGATGCAGGTCTGACTTCTGTGGAAGAAGAAGGGAAGGAGAGAGACGGCCTAGCAAATATCTCACCTGAGTTAGTGTTTGAGAAAGTCTTGGCCAGAATTATGGGTGGGGCCAGGCCAAAGGCTTGCAACACTAGGAGACCTCAGCCAGGCAGAAATGTTCCGGCTTTAGTAGCTTTGCTTTGGCTAGTCATTGACCCGGATAACCCCAGTGGGACTAATCACAGTGTGAGTGCTACCAAAAGCCTGAAGTTATGGTAGCTGAATGCTCTCACCCAGTCAATGGGGAGGCTACCTTGTAGCCAAGTCTGTGTGGCATACCTCTGCATTCCTTGATTATCTTTCTGCAATGAAAATCTCCATCTTAGAGTTCCCTTGCAGTGAACTTGACCCAAGACATAATGTGCACTGAAGAGTGAGGTTCTAAAATGGGATTCTGAAGTTGGATCATGTATGAACTGACTAGTAGCGATGACCTCATCACAGGTGATCACGGGTCCTGTCAGGGAGTAGCATGATGGGACAGAGCATCTGTGGGAAGGAACACACTGGCAGGTGCAGCATCTCAGGCTTGTGAAGATGGGCTAATGGTACTCTGAGAACAACGGAATCAGGCAGCTATGCAGAGCACATGTTTTGCATTGAAGAAAGACAATGGAGGGTTATTGCAAGTGATTAATCACCAGTTAAAAGTGAATAATGAAAATCAGTGTGTCTCTTCCTCACTTAACTCTTACCTCTGCAGGCAGAGGGCAGAGTAAATAAAGGCCTGGGACTTAATTGTAGTCTTTAGGGTTAAACTTTCAGCCCTTGCTCTCCTAATGTCACAACACTTATTGGGAAAGTAGAGCCTGTTATACTTACATCAAAGTACTCAATAATATTAACAATCTCAAATACGCATGAAACCTTGTGGTCAGGTGAAGTGGCCATTCTTCCTATTGAAGACAAGCACCTCCTTCTCTCTTGCAGCCATTGAAGACATCTCTTCTTTGGAGAACAATGTTAGCCATGTTTTGATGGGTAATCTAACCCTCTCCTGGTTGTTAAACAAGAAATTAGGATTGACTTATTAAATAAGTCTGCGCTTGGTAAGGAAGGAAGGAACTATACACAAAAAGGTGATGCATGAGACATAGCCAATGTCTAGTATCAAGAGTTAGCTGAGTATCACGGAACTGTAATCCATGGGTGCTAGACCACAGGGCTAGAACACATTAAAGAAGGAGAAGTCATTAACAGGGAAACACTTTATTCTGACACAGACCTTAACACCCTGAGAAACTTCTAGTAAATGGTGCTAACTTGTCACTGGGGCGGCTGGATGAGCTTAGAAATATCAATGCCCTCACATTTGATGAAGTGAAATTCCAAAGATACAGTGGCAGATGGTAAAATAAGAAATTCAAAGATTCAAAACAGCAGGCATGCAAAAGCAAGTGGTTATACCCAGCCAGCAAATCCATTAGCCAACTGTGCTCTGCAGAAGGGCTCATAAGGGACACTGTGCACCAACGTGATGTGACTGTGCTTGTGCAAGAGGTACTGAATCCCTAGCTAGTGTCTGTAGATCAGGGCCTATGAGAAGGGACATTGCTTCAAAACAGGACTCCCTGGGAGCAATGGGGCAGAGGTGATGCCCAAATAATAAAGCTAAATTGGTAGCACTTACCCATCTCCAGAAAATGTGGTTTTAATCATATTAAGGAACCCATGTTTGGGTGGTAGCCAAGAGCCTAAACCACAGAATGCTGCAGAGATTAGTAACAGAACAGGACATTCTTAGGACAAGATAACCGACAGTCAACAAGTATTCTGTTTAGTCTGTAGAAAGAAATGAATGGTGGGCTATCAGGAGTACAGGGAAGCCTTGACAGCTTTCCAGAACCTAGCTAGGTTTTAGACTTTGAAGCCATTGGTGGAATAAGTCTAGGTTCCTAGGAAGAAGAACTTTGCAACCCTATGACAACTATGTGCAGAATGTTCCCAACAGGCTCCCGCTTAAAAGAGACCCATAGTCACACAGCTAAGCGTACAGCAAGGGAAGATGAAAATGCACACATTCAGAGCCAAATTAATACTGATTCTCGGGGATCTGAAGTGTCTTAGGCTTCCTTACAGAGCTATGTGGGGCTGAGTAAGAACCTCATCACTAGGGTCTATGCAGTTCGTGGATTCAGCTATTGGTCATTTCCCCCGTCCTTCTATGGGTGACTGTGCTGAATGAGATAGGCAGTTTGTAGAACCTGCACACTGGCTCCCTGATCTGTAGGTCAAAGCTATTCTAAAGAAGGCCAAGTAGAATCCTTTGTGAACGGCCCTCATCCAAGCCAGATGTTGGAGCAAAGAATCGCATTTAAGACCTAAAAGGTGTGAATTAATGTCACCTATTTTGTCCCCACCAGTTTACTCACAGGGAGTACCAAGGAGCCATATTCACAGCTGCTGGCCTCCCCCAATCTAGCACAAGCTTCCAACGTGACAGATTCCATTCCCTGTGCCATCAGATAGCTAAGTACCAGCATCAGACACCAGCGCTGAACACCACACCCTGAGACCAGTCAGCTTAGGGTTACATCAGTTGATTTGGGATCCCCTCTACCTCAGAGGACAGAAGTCTGACTCCTTACCACGTGCAGACGTGTGCTGAAGAGACATCCAAATTCCCCATGTGGCCACCTGAGAACTTTCTTGTGACTACACCATAGTTTAACATTTTCTTCTAATACCTCCTCCTTCAGTTTCCCGTAGATGCCTGCCCTCTGAGAAATCCCGGCAAACCTTTCTGTAGATGGATCTTTACTCTAGAACATGTTTTCTGGATAATTTTCTGGATAATCTGACGAGAATTGTATTTTCCATTATCTGCCTTGCACTTTCTTTTCAGTCCTACCCTCTTGAGTTCCTTTCACTTTCCTGCTCTGAAAAAAAAGGAAACGAAAATTGTTAATTTTCTTTTGTCCCAGGTTGCTTTTTCAAAAGAAGATGGTGCCTGTGAGTGGCTGGAACTTTGGAAAGAATTGGGCATTTCACAAAGGAAGAAATGCCAAGGGTACTGTAAATAGAGAGGCAGTTGAGAAGCAGGAAAACAAGGATTAAAGAATTAGGGCATGATTTTTGAGACAGGGGTTCAGATGGCCCAGGCTGGCCTTGAACTTACTATGTAGCCAAGAATGAACTTGAACTTTTTTTTTTTCAGCTGTGCTCAGCATCAATTTTTTTTAATTTTTTTAATTTTTATTTTGCAATACAATTCAGTTCTACATATCAGCCACAGATTCCCTTGTTCTCCCCCCTCCCGCCCCCCTCACTTTCCCCCCAGCCCACCCCCCATTCCCACCTCCTCCAGGGCAAAGCCTTCCCTGCGGACTGAGATCAACCTGGTAGACTCAGTCCAGGTGGGTCTAGTCCCTTCCTCCCAGGCCAAGCCAAGCAATCCTGCATAGGCCCCAGGTTTCAAACAGCCGACTCATGCAATGAGCACAGGACCCGGTCCCACTGCCTGGATGCCTCTCAAACAGATCAAGCCAATCAACTGTCTCACCCATTCAGAGGGCCTGATCCAGTTGGTGACCCCTCAGCCATTGGTTCATAGTTCATGTGTTTCCGTTCGTTTGGCTATTTGTCCCTGTGCTTTATCCAACCTTGGTCTCAACAATTCTCGCTCATATAAACCCTCCTCATTCTCGCTAATTGGACTCCCAGAGATCCACCCAGGGCCTAGCCATGGATCTCTGTATCCAGATCCCTCAGTAGTTGGATGAAGTTTCTAGCACGACGATTAGGGTGTTTGGCCATCCCATCACCAGAGTAGGTCAGTTTGGGCTGTCTCTCGACCATTGCCAGCAGTCTGTTGTGGGGGTATCTTTGTGGATTTCTGTGGGCCTCTCTAGCACTTTGCTTCTTCCTATTCTCATGTGGTCTTCATTTACCATGGTCTCCTATTCCTTGTTCTCCCTCTCTGTTGTTGATCCAGCTGGGATCTCCCGCTCCCCCAAGCTCTCTTTCCTTCGACCCTCGCCCTTCACTACCCCTACTCATGTCCAGGCTGTTCATGTAGATCTCATTCCATTTCTCTGTCATTGGGCGATCCCCGTGTCTTAGAAAATTGGGAATCCATCTCCCCCAAGATCCAGCTATACCACTCTTGGGCATATACCCAAGGAATGCTCAACCACACCACAAGAGCACTTCTTCAGCTATGTTCATATCAGCATTGTTTGTAATAGCCAGAACATGGAAACAACCTAGATGCCCTTCAACTGAAGAATGGATAAACAAAATGTGGTACATATACACAATGGAATACTACTCAGCAGAGAAAAACAATGACATCATGAGGTTTGCAGACAAATGGATGGATCTAGAAAAAATCATCCTGAGTGAGGTAACCCAGACTCAGAAAGACAAACATGGTATGTACTCACTCATAGGAGGATACTAGATGTAGAACAAGGATGACTGGACTGCTACTCACATCACCAGGGAGGCTACCTGGAAAACAGGACCCCAAGAACTTGAACTTTTGATCTTCCTATCTCAACTTTCTGAGTGTGCCACCTGGCCTCATTTATGAAGTGCTCCCTGCATAATAAGCAAGAACTTTACAAACTAAACTACATGCCTAACCTCTATTTCAGTATTTTCTAAGAGTCAAAAATGTTTGGTTGGGGCTAGAGTGGGAGATAAAGATGAGATGAAAAAATGGAGAAGATGCATACTGAAAGGATTATTTCAGTCGATACTCACATGCTGAGAAGCTTAGCCTTAGTTCTGATTTAGGATTTTTTTTTTTTTTTTTTTTTTTTGGTATTTTTGAGATAGGGTTTCTCTGTGTAGTTTTGATGCCTGTCCTGGATCTTGCTCCATAGACCAGGCTAGCCTCGAACTCACAGAGATCCATCTGGCTCTGCCTCCCAAGTGCTGCGATTAAAGTCATGCGCCACCACCGCCCAGCCTGATTTAGGACTTTTGACTTACAATTTATATCAGTTTATAATTTAACCTATTTTAGTAATTGTAGTTGAAGAAGGTACTCTTTCAAACACAGAAAAAAAAAAACCCACACTCAAGCATTGAGAAATGGCCAACACCATTGACTTGTATTGCTGAGTTCACATCTTGTTACAGGACCCTTGGAAGAAAACTCTTGTCATTCCTATTAAAAAAAAAAAAATCATGAGTTTGCAAAAGCAGCTATTAAAAACCTGTTTCAAATTTCAAGTATTTATCAATGTGAGTTAGTTTTACTTCATTTTTAAAAAACACTCTAAATTCCGAACTGAACTTAGAAATAGAGTTGAATGTTGAGGTTAGTGTAAGGCTAAAATTTCAAACACAGGTTTGATTTTAAACTGTGTCAACAGTCTTAATATCTCACTGTTCTTATAGACTATTATTCTATATATTCTTAGAGGATATTTTGAGTATCAAAACAAACTAGCTCAGATTTCATAAAGCAAATTGCCATGAAACTACAACACTTGGTTCCAACTTCTTAGCATATTGAGATTCAAGTTGTTAAAAAGATAATTCCACTGTCCATAGGAATTCATAATGGTTAGGGTGGATAATAGTGAGTCGGTAACTGGTTTTGAGAGCAAGATAATCATGTTTTAACTTAGGTTAAAAAATCATGCTGAGGCTTGGGATTTAACTCAGTTGGGAGAGAGTGTTCAGTGTGCAGGATGTCCTGGGTTTGATTCTGAGCCCAGAAAAACATGGGTGTGTTGATCCACACCTGTAATGTCAGTACTATGGAGATGGAGGTAGGGGATTCAGAGGTTCAAAGTCATCTTTAGCTATATAACAAGTCAAGTCACATGACTATCTCACAACAACAACAAAATAGGCAGATGGTAACATTAAAAAAGAATCGTGGAGAAACAACTCCAAGACAAACCGTACTTGGGGAAGGTTGGCTTCTGTGACTTTAGACAGTAGAAAAGGGAACAGTTTGCCAAGAAGAGAGAGTTGACAAAGAATCCACATCTGGATCCACAGAAAGAGGAGGAGACTGGGAAGGATGACTTCAGAGGATGTCCATGATGGATTCTTACTTTACTTTTTATTTGTATTTATTTTTGTATTTGTATTTGTATCTCTCATGCAATATATTTGAGTAATTTTCTTCTCCTTCCCCAATTCCTTCCAGATCCTTTCCAACTTCCAACTTTATGTTCTCTCTCTCTCTCTCTCTCTCTCTCTCTCTCTCTCTCTCTCTCTCTCTCACACACACACACACACACACACACACACACACACACAGAGTGAGAGAGAGAGAGAGAGAGAGAGAGAGAGAGAGAGAGAGAGAGAGAGAGAGAGAGAGAAACAACAAAAAGAGCCAAAAACAAACAAAAAACAATAAGACAAAAATATCGAAACAAACCAAAATGAAACAAAAAGCCCCTACAAAAAAAATCACGTAGTCCATTCTGTGTTGGCCAACTGCTCCTGGTCATGGGGCTTGGCTCAGAGTGTGGTTGATATACCCAGTGAAACTGTATTGCAGAAAAGTGATTTTTTTCCTTTTCCTTTCCCATTGTAAATAGCTTCTTGGCTAGCAGTGGGTTTTTCTGTCTACATCCCTTTGAACCCATGAAAGTCTTCTGTGTGCAGTCACAACCTTTGAGAGTTCTGTGTGTCGGTTCTCTTGTACCCTTGGAGTCATCCATCCCCTCTGACTCTTACAATCTTTCTGCTTCCTCTTCCACATAGATCCCTAAGCCTTAAGGGGAGGGGCTTGATAAGGACACATGGATGCATTCTTAATCTTTGACTATCTCTGAAGGCTAGAACAGTAGCTCTCACATTAAAAAAAAATATTCAGTAAATATTTTTTGAAGTGTCTCAACACCTGCCACCTAAGGGCACTTTGGATGGCTATTGATGTTTTGAGGATTACCCATTCAATAGATGGTTGAGATCACACAGCCTGACCTTTCTTACAAGGGGTTCTTTTCCTGAATGAGAGCCATGCTCTGATGCTTGCAGGGTTTGGGGGGTTTTTGTTTTTGTTTTACTTTTTTGTCGTGGTTTTTTGTTTTTCCTCTTGATGACTTCTTCTAAATCAAAGGATGCCTTCTACCAAGGAACCTCCATTTTCAGAAATCCTTTCAGTCTTTGCATAGCATCTAATGCAAAAGTATCTTTCTCCCTGAGTCTAGTAGGGAGAACATCTACCACTGTATTGGGGAGGTGATAGAGATGCTTAAACCAGGCGTTTAGATGGAATTCCTCATGCTTTCCTCTGTATTGAGACTATTTAGAGAAAGGTATTTGTTTTTAAAGCAATTACTCATTCAAAGGAAGTTGCAAAGAAAAGCACAAAGTGGTTCTTTGTACTCTTCACTGGAAAGTCCAATTTAAAAAAAAAATCTACAAATTAATTTCCTGCCACTAGGGATTTGGGGATACAGATGATGACTGGATGAGGCAGGGATATTAAGTCAGAAAACAACAATATCAACACTGTAATGACTCATTTGTTTTTCCCAAGAGCAGCTAAGTGTTGCCAAGGTTCTGAAGGTGACTTGTTTGGACCAAAGTCAATGACAAAATCCTCACAAATATGCAGAACTTGAGACAGTAAACGTATTTCTCTGCTACTTAATTAGTTCCACAGAACATAAGACAAATCACATTCATGTCTGAAAAAAAAAAAAAAACCAACAACCAGTTACCGTAGCTATTAAAAAGCAGTATTTAAATTCACACGTTTCTTTTCTTTCTGTGTTTGTACGCCCCACCCCACCCCCCACACAAGCAAAACTAGTATCTGGCTTGATTGTAAATCTAAAGCATGCTCAGCTTCCCCTCTTGTTCACTGCACTCTAAATACCTCTGCCTTTTCATGAAGAATCAAAAAGCCTCCAAAACCATAGGAGAGATTGATGAAATATTAAATGTAGAGGAAAAATTCTTTTGAAACTCATGACAAATGTGTGACAGCTGTATAATTAATTTTTTGAAATCACAGTCTTCCCTGAAGAGCTCCTTCTGTGCTCCTGGTGGTGTTTCTCAGGCCTTGCTGAACTGCCTCACCAGCAAGCACTAACGTTTGCTGAGCACACGTGACATTCAGTTCCTCTTCCGGTTAGCAAAGCAGACTCACCCTTCATCTACACAACATTTCACAACCTTGTATTACTTCACTGGTGAACATCCCTGCATGGTATGTCCTTATTTAATTTAATGGCAAGATGAGGCTCACGGTAATGGAAAGGTTAGTTCTAAATCAAGTAATTAACTAATAGCAAGGTCTGGATTAAGACTCCTGGATTTAGTCCTAAGTCAAGTCCTGTCTGCTGTCTACTGTGGTTATTTATCTATGTCATCGTCACTTGAAAGGCTCTAGCTTTCTAGGGTCACTTCAATGACTATTTTAACCTCCAATCCCATTTCTGGGTAAGTGCAGATTTCCCACTTATCTCCCAAATGGATTCAAGCTTTGTCTTAGGGCTCCAGTTCTCACTGTTACTGCCTTCTGAATCTTGGCTCTTTTTCATATGTTTCCAACGCAAGCCTACCTTCTCATGATAGATGATCAGTAAGCTCCAAACAGCAGAATGTGAGTGTGGCTGACAGCTACCTCTTCCAGCTTGGCCCATAGACGCTCATATGTTTAGTGAGCCCCTTCCTCCTTCTCCAGGGACTGTAGCATGAATCTTAACCGGTCTTATTAATAAAATCAAACCTGCAGCCAGGTATTGGGGTGAATGCTGTAAGATCAGAGAAGGAGAACAAGCCACAGCTTCCTCACCTCAACAGTTCCTCAGCTGATCCTGTTTCCTCAGACTGGGAGCCTCTGGGTCCTCATTCAGAATGAATCTCAGCTGAACTGCTTCTTGAAAGCCTAAAAGCTTAACCAACTTAGTTCCTGGTTTTCATGCCTTATACACCTTTCTGCTTTCTGCCATCACTTCCTGGGACTAAAGGCTCACTTCCTGGGATTAAAGGCATGAGTCACCATGCCTGTCTATTTCCAGTGTGGCTTTAAACTCACAGAGATCAGGATGGATCTCTGCCTCCAGAAGGCTAGGATTAAAGGTGTGTGTGTCACCATTTTCTGGCCTCTGTGTCTGTCTAGTGGCTGTTCTGTTCTCTGATCCTAGATAAATTTATTAGGGTGCATGATATATTTTGGGGAAAATAATTATATATCACCACAAGGGACAGGATGATTACCTATCATTGTAAGTGTGGTGATATTTTATCTGTGTACCCCAGTGAAGTTTATGTGAGGATCAGAGGAAAAAGCCAACCACTATAGTAAACATAGAAGTCAGGCAATGGTAGCACATGCCTTTAATCCTATCACTCGGGAGGCAGGGATCCATCTAGATCTTAGAGCCAGGCATGGGGGTACATACCTTTAATTCCAGCACTAACCGTAGAAGTCTGGAGGTCTGTACAGGCAGACAGGAAGTGATGAAGTTGGCCAGAGAGAGGAAATGAGATGCAGAACAGAAAGGCATATAGGCGTGGGTATGCTGGAAGTAGGTCTCTTTGGCTGAGGATCTCCAAGTGGTGAGAACGTGGCTGGCTTCTTGCTGCTTTTCTGATCTCTCAGTTTTAACCCCAATATCTGGCTCAAGGTTTTTTGTTTTTTTGTTTTTTTGTTTTTTTTTAAATAAGACTGTTTAGCAATTTGTCTTACATGGAAGCTATGTCTGCAAGACAGTGGATGGACCCTGACTGGTGAAGAGCCATGCCCTAGACTATGTCATTTCCAATCTGCAGCCTCCACACAGATATGAATACACCCAACACAAAACCATAACTTACTTAAAACATTGTATATGGTGTGTGTGTGTGTGTGTGTGTGTGTGTGTGTGTGTGTGTGTGTGTGTGTGGTTTTTCTGTGGTAAGTCCATTGTGCAGTTCCCAAGTACGCACTTTGTAGATGACAATGTCAAGTCACCGTATCAAAGCCTGCCAGTACCTTACCACGTAAGTGAGAAAGAAACCACTGGATTACAATAATTTTATCCCAATTCAGCCTTCCTAACCAAGCACACAAATCGAAGTATCCAACCTCAGTCTACCCAGCATCCTATCTAGTCCTGACTCTTCCAAAAACTTATTTCCAGGCTTGATACCTTGCCCATACCAGATATTCAAGCTTTTTCCTCTGGTTTAACTCTGTTAGAATGAGATGATAATGAAAAGGCCATTTGAATCCCTGGTGCCTTCATTTTCCAGCCTCTCAGAGCCAAGGTAAAAACTTGGGGGTGAAGAAATCAAAATAATTTGTGGCAGAATGGTACAAATATGGGCAGTGCGCCTGATGCCTAGGAACATGCCCATGATTCAGCTCCTTGAAGGCTTGCATATCTTTAAAACATGTTTGAATATCAATTTTATGTTTTATGAATAGGGGAAATAATAATAGATCATCTATCTTACCATAAGTTGTTAATATTTTGGTCTAATTACTTTCATTCTCTTTCCAAACCCCATCCTTTCTGTTTTTCACTCATATTTGAGTTACCATCACTGTTTTATAATTTTTTTCCCACCAATACCATGCACCAAAACTTTTCAGCCAAGAATATTTTTAGGGCCAGTTTACATTGTGAGTACAATTCCAGTGGGGCCATCTGAAAGTGAAGGAGAGATGAGGACAGTTTAGAGAGCCCCACTTCTGTTGTGGCCGATGTGAAAAGCATCATCTTTTTCAAAGTACCATTGGCTACTGTCACCTGACCCTCTCTTACTCTACAGAGCAATGATGCCATTGAAAGATGGGAATCTAGCCATTCCTTGCCACTTGGCCTCAGGGACCCTTTGTAACACCTTGGGTCTGCTAGAGTTTATTATCAATTGATAGGGGATACATTTCCTTCAAACATCACCCATAAAGCTTCTATGCTTCTTATCTGTCATTTTACAATATCTTTACCTTTCCTTTCAGATATCATGGTTCAAATATATGTCCTAACACCCCAAGTGCTGAACTATGCTAAATGTAATGTTACAAAGAGAGAACAATGATGATACTGTCTTATACACTGGTAGTTTGTGGTGGTATTGTGTTCCCCAAAATATTGTACACCCTAATAAAATTATCTGGGGTCAGAGACAGAACAGCCACTAGATACAAAGGCTAGAAAATGGTGGCACTCACACCTTTAATCCTAGCACTCCAGAGGTAGAAATCCCTCTGGATCTCTGAGTTCAAGGCCACATTGGAAACGGCCAGGCATGGTGACACACGCCTTTAATCCCAGGGAGTGATGGTAGAAGGCAGAAAGATATATAAGGCATGAGGACCAGGAACTAGAAGCATTTGGCTGGTTAAGCTTTCAGGCTTTCTAGCAGCACAGTTCAGCTGAGAGCCATTCGGAGATGAGGACTCAGAGGCTTCCAGTCTGAGGAAACAAGACCAGCTGAGAAGTTGGCCAGGTGAGGTTAGCTGTGGCTTGTTCTGTCTCTCTGATCTTCCAGTGTTCACCCCAATACCTGGAACCAGGTTTGATTTTATTAATAAGAACTTCTAAGATTCCTGCTACAGTAGTTTGTAAATTCTGTAGATGAATAGGACAGGAATTAGACACTAGAAATGTTCAAAAACGTGTATTAGAACATTCTGGAAAGACTTCAGATTTTGGAGCCCTCTTGGAAAATTGAGGGTTTTACATTGAATAAAGATGTATATTATATGGAAGACAAAGGGGTCAGTTAGTGCTTTTAAGCTGAAACATGTAGGATGGGGACAGAAAGTGCCTTCGCATTTTCAGACTGGAGTTCACACTTTCTCTCCATCTCCCCATGAAGTGAGCTGAGAACACTTAGTAGATTCATAATGCTGAGCTGGCACCCCAGTTTGCAGTTGGGGTGGGGCTCAAAACCAAGGGATTCCATTAGAAATTGCTTTGGTTCCTACATTAATATCTTTCAAAAAATAATACATGCAGAACTCATGCTATCGAGGTCTCCCCAAAGAATGTAATTTTTGTAGTGTTATAACCAATTAAAGAAATAAATTAAGTCATCAGCCCAGCAGGGAAGTGCTTGAAATCCTGGGTTTTTCAGTCTTTACTGCTATTGTGAAACTAAAATAACAAAGTAGCCTTCACTCGAATGATATTCATGTATATAAATATAATTATATACATGTAAATTACTAACATACATTTCCATCTTGTTTTGTTGTTAGCCTTAGTAAGGTCCAAAAGCCCCTTCAGTGCTCCTAATCCCAAGCCTGTACCTATCACTTGGTAATTCTGAATACAGAAAGCCAGGTGTAGAAAGGAATGGATGTAGATATTTGGTGCAATTTAAAATATGGAAATAGTGACATAGAGGATTAACAAACAAACAAACATACACACACACACACACACACACACACACACACACACACACACACAGCACGTTGACTCCAATAGAGAGATCACAGAGTTGAGGGCCAGAGGTTTGCTGCTCTGTATGCTGATGTCTAGCTGCTGTGTGGTGCCATGCCTGAGCTGTTGGTGGTCCTTATAGCAGCATCTCTGCAAAATGTTCTTTCCTTATTGGTGGAGAGTCAGGATATAGGCTAGTGTCTTACTACATTGACAAAAATGTTGGAAACTTGACTTCTGTCTTTGGTTTATTTTATTGACACACAATTTTTAGGTATTTATCAATCATGCTGATGACATGTCTTTCCTGAGATGAATTACTCTATAATGGAATCATCAAATCTGGGAGACACTACGTCTTGTAATTCTTTTGTAGAAGGGAATGAAACAGGCACAGACAACTGGCCACAACACAAATTGCTCCTATATTTATAGCATTATTGGCTTTGGAGCCAGGAACAAATGGGAATCAAATCCAACTCACTCATTTCTCATAGAAGTACGCAGCCACTGTGACGGGTGACTTACATACAGTTCAGGAAAGAGTCTTTTCCTGATCAACAGCTTTGATTTTCTCTTGATACACACACACACACACACACACACACACACACACACACACACACACACGAATATGCACACACAAACGCACACATACATGCACATACTCATACACACAAATGCACGCACACTTACACACATGCATATGCACATGCATACACACATACAAACACACACAGACACACACATACACACATGCATACACAAACACATGCACACAGTGCCCCCCCACTCACCTCCTAAAGCACCCCTTCCTATAATCCCATGATGCCATCCAGCTTCACAGAGTATGGTGTAGAAATTAATTTACAGGTTTTGAATTATTAAGGAACAATTTAGTCCTAAGAAGAAATTCCAAGGTAAGAAAAGTCATTGACACAGGAAGGTTTGCGAAGGGCAAGTTCTGTGTGCCTACCTTGGTGTGCTAGCTTAGGTAGCTCTGCTTCAGGCGAAGATTATGCCCACTGGATCTTTCTGCATTCTAACCAAGTCTATATTCAGAAATGTGTCTGTACACACATGTGATCCCCATCAAGAAAAACAACGTGGCCCAGGTTTCAAACTGACCCAGGACCCTTTATTTTCATACCAGGCAATGGGTGCAGTGTCTACACCTTGGTGTCTGAAATGTCTGGATGGGCTGCCCCTCTTTTAGAATTAAATAATTCAGATGGCTGCTACAAGTCGGGTAGTGCTTGGGGAGGTGTTAAACTAGGAGTTTGGAGGACAGAGGGTGTAGAAAATATTCCTTGTCATCTACTAGCCTTTTTATTTTTATCAAGGACAGTTGGTGCTTTTGAAGAATGACTTTCAAAGTATGTTGTGTGCATACCATCTCTGTGTATCAAATCTGTACTGTTTTGATAGAAGTGTACTTCCATGTCACTGATCTATTTCTTACACTGTGTCTTAGCCACACACCAAGGCTCCTTATAGACATCACCCAGTAGCTTCTTGGTACCTGCTGACATTTCAAACCATTTCCATAAAATGGTAATCCTCAGCCCATCCCACTACCCAATCAGACTTTAAAAAGAAGCCCAAGAGAGCTGGCAGGCTGACCAACCCTGCAGCTACCCAGGTACAGAAGCAGGGCTATGAGTTGGTCCATCCAAACATCCACCCCATCTGTGATCTGTTAGAGCACACGAAGGGGCCAACCCTGCAGACCCAAAGCTTCAGGATCTCCACAACACAGGGCAACAGCAAGATAACCAAGAGGAATTCCAGTGAGGGCTCAGCATTGATGGTGCAGCAGAAACCAGAGGCCTCAAACCAGACCAATGACTCTGCAATGAACACTTGCAAGTAAAGGTATATGATTTACTGTGTGATTCACTGTGTCCCACTATAGCTTCCATGACAAGATTGTTTTTTTTTTTTCTTTTCATTTTTTCTTTCCTTTATTTTCCTCTTAAATTTTGTTTTATTTGGGTGGGGAAGTTACAAGGGCAGAAGGTGGATAGGTGGTTAAGAAGGGATGGAGAAATGAATGGGATGGAGATGCATGATGTGAAAGACACAAAGAATAAATAAAAAGAAAGTTAAAAAAAGGAACCCCAAGCCAATAACTTTTCTTGCTATCTAAGCTCTATTGAGTACATCATGGAATCCTTACCTCATTAGGTAGTACTTTTTCATACCCTCTGGGCATGTGTGTAGCACATTAGCTTCAACATCTAAACCAAAATTTGAGTGGTATTTTTTCTGGAAGCCTCTTATGAATGAATGGCTACAAATACAGTCTTTTGTACTTACCCATTTTCATTTAATATAGTGCTCTGAAGATTATTTCTTACTGTTAAATATAAGAGACTCCATTCCGTTGACTACTGAATAATATACTACTGTAAGGCTGTATAACATTTGGTTCATACACTCAAGATTTGTTGGAGACCTGTATTGCTTCTACTTTTTCTGTTGTGAATAGTGTTAACTCTGTGTACTAACACTCAGATATTTGAGTGAAGATGTTCTTTAATTTTTCTTTGAATGTATCTATTAGTAGAATTAGAGTCACTATGTTTGACTTTGTGTTTACCAAACACATTAATTTTGTATTAACTTATAAACTATCAGGTAATTATAGGAAGATACTTATAAAGTTTAATTTTATTTATGTGTCTCTTTGTGTGTATCCCATGTTTGTGTAGATGCCCATGGAGGCCAAAAGAAGTTTCCAGATCTCCTGGAGCTGGAGTTATTAGGGCTGTGAGCTGCCTGACATGGGTCTGGGAACCAAACTTGGATCCTCTCTAAGAGCAGCAAGTGCTCTTAGCCACTAAGCCATCTTTTCAGCCTCAGAAAGACAGTATATATAATGTAAATTATAGGATTATATTTACATTAAAATTTCAAAGAGATGCTATACTGCTAAAATGGCTATAGGAGATAAAAACGCAAAGCTGCAGAAAGGATGAAGAACAACACAAAAAGGTAAAACACATAGAAGTACAATGTGATATTGATACCTTGTGGGTATCAGTGATTATAAAACACACCAGATCAAAATGCAAAGTACGACCATATGAGATAGAATGAGAAAGCCATGCAATCACGATTTAGGATGTCAGCATCTTTTGTTTGTTTGTTTGTTTGTTTTTGTTTTTGTTTTTCGAGACAGGGTTTCTCTGTGTAGCTTTGTGCCTTTCCTGGAACTTACTTTGTAGCCCAGGCTGGCCTCGAACTCACAGAGATCTGCCTACCTCTGCCTCCCGAGTGCTGGGATTAAAGGCGTGCGCCACCACCGCCCGGCTGGATGTCAGCATCTTAACCCACTATTGGTTGAAGAGAACCTGACCTAAATCCCATCACTGTACATATGTGCACCCACTCCTTTCATGAGCTAACTTGCAGGACAGGCAGTGAACTCCCTAAACCTGGATATCACCCATCTAAAAATGAAGGCAGGTGCAGAAGAGACAAATTAATTAAATAAAGGGTTCAGGTGTCTTGGTATAGACTAGACAATTCTGGAAGGTAGGATCAGCATCTATATCTACTTTTAGTTCTTGGAGGGAGCTAGCTGTTCATGAAGAATGCTGCCTGTATAGTGATGTGGATGAGAAGGGTTGGCTCTATAGGACATCAGCTCTGTCACCTCTGGTTACTTTGTGACCCTGTTAGTTTTCTTTTACCTAATATGGGCAAAAGAGTTTAACTCAGATCAATGGGAGATCTCATGATCTTTGCCAAGGTTTTTGTTAAGCAGAAAAAAAAATATGCAAACAAAAAATACAAGGATTTCTATTCAAAATAGGATGTTATTTTCATTTCAAAATGTACCTTGTATAATCCAAATCAGTAAACCAGAGAACAGCCATTTGTGGTCTGACATCATAGAGGGCCAAGGAAAGAGATTGGATATGACTTAGAGAAGATTAAATGTGTCCTGGCATATTTTTCCCTAGAAATGAAACTATCATGCATTGATAGTTTGAAAAGAGAATCTCTTTTCCAACCTCTAAATCAAAGACTACCCTTGAAGATATAATTTGGTATGTAGCTAAAGTTGTCAAAATGTATCTACCACTTCTAATAATACCATGCTGAGGAAAGAAAACAGGCTTTGGAGTTGGAGCCAAATGGTAAATCCAACTTTTTAACTTATTAACCACCCAGCTATTCAAGCCATGATCCCTCTTAATCTGTAAAGTTGGTGCAACGATGCTTTATTCCCAAGGAGATTAAATGCGCTTGTAATGCTTAGAACGGCTGCGGCGCTCTGGGGCAGTGGTTACATAATCCAACTGTAAATACGATATCCTTTCTGTTCACTGGTAGCCAAGCTCTTAGGTTCTCAGTACTTCTCAGTTTTGAGGAGCAGGACTGCGGATTGGACCCAGAATGGTGTGCGTGATAGGCAAGTGCTCTGCCATTGAACTATACCAGCCTTATAACTTATTTTTAATACCCTCATTTAGGAGGAGGGAGGAAGCAGGGGGGATAGTATACAGGTCTCTTTACATTACCAAATTAGGTCAAAAGACACTGTTGGCCTGTGATTTGGACTGGAGTACAGGTGCCAGGAAAGTCCAGAGCACAATTTTTATCACAACTGGAGATAGGTTTTTGGAGAATGATAGGCCTGGCTAGCATTGTGACCTAAGAAGGAGGACAGAATGTGTGAGGATGTTATGACAGAGGGTGACATGTGGGGTATATGGTGCCATTTATGATGGAGGGTGACATGTGGGGTGTATAGGGCTGTTTAACATGTGACCTATGACATTAATCAGGTGGCATTTGACCCCTGAATGACAGGGACTGGATAGGTTCTTGTCAACTCTCTCTGTTCAGGGTCAGTTTTCTTGACAGGACTGCTTCCTCATCTGTGTGAGAAGACAGCCATGTCCCTTGTTTTTAGTGAATATCGTGTCATCAAAGTTCCAGCATTTGTTCTGTCCCTCCCCAGAAACAACCTAGACACACACTGACTCAGATATTATCCTCTTGGTTTCTTAGACAGTGGGACACACAGAACCAAAATAAACGTTTGCTGTTAGTCACCCATTTTCTCTCCCTGTCAGTCAGAAGGCAGATCAAGTCAAGGGTTTGATTGTCAGTGGCTCCATCAAGGAAGATGGCCAAGGCATCAGACCAGTTTCCGTTAGTGTAACAACATGTTTGAGCTGGGACTTGACAGAGTAAGGAAGATCATTTAGCTCATAGGTTTGGAAGCTGCAAGTCCAAGACTGGGTAGTCTCATCAGTTCAGCCTCAGGCCAAGAAACCCCTTTCCTACCCTCACCCCCTTACGTCATAGCATAGTGGAGAAGAAACAAAGGAAAATAGCCCTAGGCAGAAGGTCGAGTTCATGGGGAATTTTTGCTTAAGACCTGCTGTTCAGTGACCCATCCCTGTCTGTGAGACAAGCATCCAGTCCTTTGAAGACACATCTCCAACAACCTTGTCACCTCCCCCTGGGCTTCATGCCTTGAAGATTACTCCACCTTCTGATGTTACCACACTGAGCTCCAGCCTTCCAGACACAAACCAGAACAGTCAAGCTCTATCTAAACCATAACATGGCCCAAATATGAAGTTAGGAAGGCACAAATTTGAAAAGGTCAGGTTTTCTATTTTGCTAGTTCTTTTTTCATTTGAAATCTTTCTTTCACATTCTGAATCCTCCTTTGCTCAGACTTGTAAGGCCACAATTTCCTGGTCTAATAGAGAACTGGCCTGGAAAATAGTGGGGTGAGTTGTAGGTCAGGGTCTCTTGATGACAATGGCAATGACTTTCCTTGACTGAGTTCCTGTAGATCTCTGTAAGTTCTAGTCCAGCTTTGACACAATAAATTACTCTAATAAGTGTAGATGGATTTTTCCTTTTGGGCTGTAAGTTCACAAAAAATGACATGAAGACTTATTATTAATTATAAAAGCTTGGCCTGTAGCTTAGGCTTGTCCCACTAGCTCTTATAACTTAAATTAACCCCTTTCTTTTAACCTATGTTCTTTCACATGACTCAGCTACCTTTACTCTGTACTGCCCATTCTGCTTTCTCTACATCTGGCTGGGGACTCCACCTTTCTTCTTTCTAAAGCTCTCTCTGTCCAGAAGTCTCTGCTATATCTCCTGGCTAGCTATTGGCCAATTAGGCTTTTATTAAACCAATCACATCTTCACACAGTGTAAAGGAATATTCCACAACACATAAAGGCTTATGTCATTTTATTGCATATGTTTGTTTTTCTACCTAAACTTCTAAATTAGACTTTCCAGAGAGTTTGTTCTGTTGAGGAAATAGACACCTGGGTCTCCCTTCAAATTTCCTTATTTTGAAAGAAGTGAAGTACTTCAAGTTCTTTAGACAGTAGACAACTTATAGATGCAACAGGGGCAGTTGGAGGGTATTTAAAATCTGTGGGTACTTGTTATCATGAGTGATTTCCTCACTAAAGCATGATCTTGGATAATGGAACAGACATGCTATGATGCCCCAGTTGCCATGACAACGAAATTAACAAAGAAGGACAGTAGTATTTAGACTCATGGTGAGGATAACCGAGCTGTTAACACTCCCTAATAGAGGGAAGCATGGAGGAGCACCAGACCCAAGTCGGACTCTAGTCATTCCCCTCTCCTGGCCCTCACCCATTCTCACATGGTCTTGGGGTGGGGCTAGAGTACATACCTGGAAATGGCACTCCACCAGTGCATCTTTTGTGAGGTCGTCACCCATGCTTGGGTGGAAAGTTTTGGAGATGCAATTGCCTTCAAGTACCTAGCCTTCTAATTAATCTGTCACCCATGCAGCTGTAAGCACCCTCACCCACACACCTGCACATGACTCCTCACCCATGCAGCTGTAAGCACCCTCACCCACACACCTGCACATGACTCCTCACCCATGCAGCTGTAAGCACCCTCACCCACACACCTGCACATGACTCCTCACAAATGCTGCTGTAAGCAACCCCTCACCCACACACCTGCACACGACTCCACACGAATGCTGTTGTAAGCAACTCCTTACCCACACACTGCACATGACTCCTCACCCATGCAGCTGTGAGCACCCTCACCCACAAACCTGCACATGACTCCTCACCCATGCTGCTGTAAGTAAACCTCACTCACACACCTGCACATGACTCCTCACCCATGTTCCTGTAAGCAACTTCTCTCTCAGTCACGCTCCTGTAACCAACTCCACGAAACTCCATGTCTCTCCAAGCTGGGTTTGGGTGGAATCATTTCTTTTGTCTATTGTTGGTATCTTATCTGGAGTACATAGTTATTTGTGTACATCTTTCCAGAAAAGGTCACATAACTCTGTACCATTAGAAACTCAGGTGATTCTTGCCTTTAATCTCAGCACCTGAGGCAGAGGCAGGTGGATGACTTAGTTCAAGGCCAGCCTGGTCCGCAGAGCTAGTTCCAGGATAGCCAGGGCTACACAGAGAAACCCTGTCTTGAAAAACAAAAACAAACAAACAAACAAAAAACAAAAACAAAAAAAAAGAAGGAAGGAAGGAAGGAAGGAAGGAAGGAAGGAAGGAAGGAAGGAAGGAAGGGAAGGAACTCAGTAGCTCTTAGCCTGGAGCATCTAGTTGGACATGAGGGATTAGTGGTGATACTTGCCCTGAAGTTGCAAGCCGTGACACTGAAGGTCAGAACCAAAGATAGGGAAACACAAGGAGGGCAGAACGCACTGTTACCAACCTGGCTACCCCTCCATCAAACGGGTAACTCAGTAAGTTCATGCCATACTGTGCAGAAAGTTTGTAAGGGGAAGTCATACCCCAGAGAAACCCGGAGACAGAGAAGGAGCAGAAAATGTGCCCAGCGCTCTCTGTCTCTCATTTTCTTCAGCCAGGAGCTTACTCCCTCTGTCATCTGGTCTGTGAATCATTTCTCCGGAGTCAGAACCTGCATTTTACATATGGTGTCTTATTAAAATCCAGAAGCGTGTGTATGTGGGGTGATCCGGCATGACAGATAGAGGCATTGCTAATGAGATGGGGGCGGGGCTGGTAATCTGGGAAGGTAAAAAGATTTACATCCCAACATGTGTATGGTTCTAACCTATCCTACGGGAGTGATTTTCATTCCCTGGCTTAGGATATAGCATGAAAGCAGTTGCCCTAGTGAAATACAAAAGCTGGTTTATTCACAGCATGTGCCTGAAGATCTATAACGGATTTCTGGGAAGCCTGGCCCAAAATAAAGTGGTAATTTCATCAAGAATTTTCCTGTGTTAATTTGGTATTGGGAATTATGAAGAGAGTTTTAGTGGCAACTTAACCAGAAATGACTACAAGTTTCAGTATCAGGTACAGAAGCCAAAATTTCAGAGAAATGCTCCATTCAGAGCTCTGTGGACCCATTTAACTTGCTCCTGTACAGCTGGAAGCTACATTTGAAATTTGCGCACACATGTAGACCGATACATAGCCATGGGTGGTGTTACAACTGGAATGCTAGAGAACGAATCGTAAACTCCACATCTTATTTTCCTCCTGTAACTCAACATGAAACATTTGGTCCTCTCCATTTCCCTTTGAGGGAGGCATACTGCCTGGAATTGTTGTTTTTTAACTCCCGTGTTTTTATGATGAGGTTCAGTCATCTTGGAGGCAAGTTGTGCCTTTCTCCAATGACTCACAGGCATTCTAATTGTCTCCCTACCTTGGTGGGGAGCTTGGAAAGCATATGGCCTGACACTGACAAGAATTCCTCCCTTGAGAGTCCAGACCATGGAAGTTTTTGTATGGTAGATTTTTGCATGCTTGATAGAGAGAACTCAACATCCTTGAGTCGTGTTTTCTGTATCTTAACATGAAATTCATTGTTAGACTGTCAGGGGGTGCAAGGATAACAGAATAGGGAACTTGAAATCTATGTAAAAGCACGTAGCCAAACAATTTTGTTGCAGTAGCATAAAGATTAGGTGCAGTATTGCCCACGTTGGCACGTGAATAAGAAAGGCATAGTCACAAAGAACGGATCTTCCCTAATCCATCCGTGATCTGTTGATTTGGCATCTAATGAGTGAGAGCTTTTTCTGAAATCTTCCCATGTGACTTCAGAATTTGATTTCTCTTTGGATTTTTCCACACAGAGATGGCTCACAATTTGGTTTGTCCAATCAAGAATTTTGCCCCTTATTATGGTGAAAAGTGGCATGCATTCAGCAGAAACCACACTTTGACTTTGGAATTTTATGTTTTCCCAAACTCCGCACACATGGAGCACTCTTGGGTGGTGCTGAGAAGCTGCAGATCCTTGTGTACCAGTCAGTTATGAAGAGACAGCTGTGTGGCTGAAGTATAATGTACAGTAGGTTAGGTGTATAGAGTGCATGTCTGACTACATACCCCCACTCTGAGTGGGCTGGCAGAATGTTACTCCTTTATAGGTGGAAGACCATCTGTACTTTTGCAGCATGCACCCTGCTTAGATTCAGAAAGAACCTTCTGTAAAGATGCATACTGATAGGAAGGATACCCTGGAATAGAAATGAAGGTCGAAGGCCAACAAGACTATGTTACCTGGCAATTGAGTTGCCACGCACATGCCATCTTCTCCTATAGTCCACTCCAGCCATGCCAGCCTATGGTGTGGGAAATAATTATTATGTGATTATGAAAAAGCTAGATGGAATTTAGATACATGTTAAATGAAGAAGCCATAGGCCTTAGTGAGAAACAGAGGAGTTGAAAAAAAAAAAAAGAGTTGGGAGAGATAAGGATTTGTTTTAGGTCACGATGTAGACAGTTTTAGTACCATGAAATGCGGATGGCTGGGTAAGTTGTCACACATGAACATGTGGTGGTGACAAGCCCTGCTTTACTTTGCGTGTTGGATACCCTACTTACTGCTACAAGAACATCTTCACCTGAGTTCACTCTCCAAGTTTATGGGCCATAGTACTACTTAAAACTGGAAGAGCAGCCGTTGTGTAAAGGAAAGGTACAATTCACTCTAGCACTTTCAGTAATTTTTAAATTTAGTTCCAAGGCCATGAGCAGCTGAGAGTTCATTTTTAAAATGCAAACTAGTGTCTTTGCCTGGAGATAGAATCTGGAAAGCCTCATTTAAACATGTCGCCATGCTCTTTAGAGGTTCTCATCTTGAAAAACCGATATGAGTATGGCTCAATCCACAAAAATTGTTTGTTGTATCAGCATGGGGACATGTTTAAATGAGGCTTTCCAGATTTAAAACTTATGTAAATACGTTTCCTTAAAACCTATGAAAATATAATTTTAAAAAGCTAATCCCAGTGGCGTGTGTCTGGAACCTCAGCAATGAGGAGACAGGGACCAAAGGACCCCTGGGATTTAGAATACATGAGTATTGGGCTCCATGAGAGACCCTTCCTCAAAAACAAATGTAGACACTGATTGAGAAAGACATCCAATATGGACCTCTGACGTTCATCTGCACATGGATGTGCACATCTACCCTGCACCTCAACCCCCGACACACACACACACACACACACACACACACACACACACACACACACACGAAAGAGAGAGAGAGAGAGAGAGAGAGAGAGAGAGAGAGAGAGAGAGAGAGAGAGAGAAAGGATGAAAAAACATCTGCTTTGGAACTGACATACTTGTTAAACATGTTAAAAATTGAACTTGAAGAACATGAAGAGGAATGAGTGGGAGGATAGGGGATCAGGGATCTAGGAATATGCTGTAACCTATCCTATGGGGGTGATATTCATTCCCTGGGGGAAAGAAACTGGTCAAAATATGTTATATATAAAAAGGTGAATTTGAGTTGCCTTCACTTCCAGTTGAATATTTCTCAGATGCCCAAGTAATTGAAGACTTAACTTAGAGTCCTAGGCAAGGGCAAGGAGAACCTTGAAATACTCTGTGGGAGTGTAGGGAGGAAAATGTTGTAGACACAGCCAGTTGTCATGGACACACACAGCTAGATGGACAAAGCCATCAGATGACAAGCTGCCCTCCGCATCCCCTTTAGAACACTGACCCACCTAAGCAGCTTTTTATCTAGTTTCTCTTGTTGATGTCCTTTTACAGATACACAGTGGAACTCCAGGCACTCAACAAAGTAAGATCCCACAGGAAGTCAAGTGGCCTCATCTGTAGTTGGTTATTTTTTTAACTCTTTACTCTTTGGGGTCCCACTACCCAGCTCCCAAATAAATATATGGAGTCTTTCTTATGAGTGCCTGGCCTTAGCTTGCCTTATTTCTAGGCAGCTTTTCTTAACTTAAATTATCTCATCTAGCTTTTGTCTCTGGGCTTTTATCTTTCTCTATTCTATTTATCTTTTTTTTAACTTCTTACTCCGTGGCTGGCTGTGCAGTTGAGTGGCTGGCCCGATGTCTTCCTCTCCTTTTCTCATTTCCTCGATCTTTTTTCCCCCCATATTTCTCCTCCTATTTATTCTTTCAGTCTGTGAGCCCCACCCATTTCTCTCTCCTGTCTTGCTATTGGCTGTTCAGCTCTTTATTAGACCAATCAGGTGTTTTAGACAGGCAAAGCAACACAGCTTCACAGAGTTAAGCAAATGCAACATAAAGAAAGCAACACATATTTGCATCATTAAACGAACATTCCACAGCATAAACAAATGTAACACATCTTCAACTAATATTCCACAACACTCATCACTTCTACTTGTCCTTTTTCAAACTTCATGAAGACCAGCAGTTTCTGGAGGGATTCATTTTCATCATCTTCAAAACAAAACAGTAACAAGAATAAAAATTTAAAAGCTCCAGTTTTAAATACATGATAAAGTTTCTCCAAATATCCACAGAGGAGGCTCCAGCCACTGGCCATCCTCAGTTCAGTCCCTACCTGGAGAATCTGAGACCTTCACAAATGTAAATTCAATTTGCCACATTCATATGAAAAGAGACTGGATTTCTAAGCCCCATGATGGGAGTGACATTGAATACAAGATTGTGTGGCACTTTAAAAAACCCTCTTTTTATTTGCCCCTCCATAATCACATTAGCTTAGATGGAAAATTTAAACTAATTCTTTCCCCAGAGGCTCCTGCAATAATAGTTGTAGAAATCTGTGAAAAAAGGATAAATACAATTCAATAATTATATTGATAAATAAAATGAAAATCAACTAATTGTGTCACTCACTCAGATGCTCGGCTCGGCTGTTGCTGGCTTTCTGCTCCACTGCGTGCTAAACTTCTCCTGTCACACTTCAATAAATTTAATTGTGCAGAATAAATGAGCTAATTTTTGAAGTCGCAGGCTCTGTTTGCAAGATAAGAGTGGTGATTTATTGACCTCTCCCAGCTCTGTAGAAGCCTCACTCTCCTTTGGCTGAAACATCAGCAGTCAGCATCGACAGCCATTCCCCTTCTTCCTGTGGTCCTCCCTCACTGCGCTCGGGAGTTCTGTCATCGCCTTCTCTCTGCTCTCTCATCTTCTTCCTTGAAATCATAGACTACACATCCTGACAAGCCAGTGCCCCTCCTTCCTGTTGGTCGCACAAAAAGGTCTGTGGTTTCCCTATCGCTCTTAAGGGGGTGACTATTGTTTCATTTTGGCAGCTGTCTGAACCCATCACTCGGAATTGAAGCCCCAGGTTGTGAACTTGCACCTCACTATGAGGTGACACTCAGTTCCTCTGTAGGTGTGGCAGAGATCATGGGGGACAATAGCTCCCATTCTTGGAATTAACACAGATTCTTGCAACAGGTACACTGATGTCATACTAGATCAAAAATCCTGATGAAACATCATTTTTAAAAGCAAGGCCATTTCCTGGGTGCTGGCTGAGATATGACAGCTTAAAATATAGCCATTCAAAATGTCAAGAATTACATGCATAAGCAAAATAGAATCTGCTTGAAATTGAATAGGTTGGGACCTGAAATAGCTTTTACATACAATTTCTCTGGCATGATATCTCCTTTGTATTAATGATGAATTATTCCTCGTCTTAGCCCCCACGGGCTTTTTATTCATCTCTTTGTCAGATACAAGATCTCACTGTGTAGTCCTGCTGGCATGAAACTTGCTATGTAGACCAGGCTGGTCCAAAGTTTCCCATAGTCCTTCTGCCTCAGCCTCCCTAGAGCTGGGATTATTAGCATGTGCACCATGCCCAGCTCATATTTTCAATGCCAACCCAAAGCCTGAAACTCATAGATGTTTAACAAATATAATTAAACAAATCTATGAATTGAAAGAATGAATTGCATTTGCATTCAAGCTATCACATTAAAGGACTTCACACACATACATTTTAGCCTGTTTTGGGATGATTTGGAAATGCACAATTTTATGCCAAATTGTGACATGCTAATCCTTTTGTAGTGGGACCAAAGGGTTTAGGATAATTCCCTAAAGGAAGAGTATAAGTATAATTCTTTGTAATAAGCAAGTCTTATAAGGCATCACTGGATGTCTAGAGGATGTTTGAATTTGTACTCAAAGAAAGTATGGCTTATGGCACAGCATAGACTCTTCCTACTGAAGGAATCCCACACATTGATCTCTCAAGGGATGTGTCAGTCATTCTGGGCAGGCTCTGGTGACTCTCACCCCTGGCATCCAGGGAAGCAGTGGTACTAACAATGACAGAATTTGAGGCTTCAACCCTCTTGTTTGGAGAGGCTGGAGCTGCTCATTTGTAGTTAGACAAAGGAGCTAGCGGTGAGTGTCTGCGTGTGTGTGTGTGTGTGTGTGTGTGTGTGTGTGTGTGTGTGTGTGCTTATGTGTGAGTTTCTGTGAGTACTTGTGAGTGTGTGCATGAAAATTTGCTGGTTTCTCTTGGATGTGAAGAACACACATGCCTTTTCTCCGTTCTGTTTTCTGTCTTTCATCCTTTATACTCTCATCTAACTACCTTCTTCACTACATTTTGGAGCCTTGTGCTGCTTGACTGTTTTTATTTTTTCACTACACTTGCACAGTCTCTCTGATATAGGCAAACTCATCTGGGGAAGTGAGGCTGTAGGACTCTTAAAGGAGCCCTAACATGAGAACATTGTCCTGAAACTCATGGGGACCTGCCCTAAAGAATCTCCAGGTATCTGCTTGAAGGAAGTCACAGAGACAATGCAAATCAGGATAGACTCCCCAAGGGGCATGGAGGCAGGAGGACATCCATACACTGAAGGGTTTAACATCACTGTCACCACAATAACATTAATTCACCAGTAACACAGCTTTTTGGGTGTTGTGGTGTGTGACTCTAATTCCAGTACTCATGAAGCCGAGACAGGAGGATTTTGGATGTGAGGCCAACCTGGGTTACATAGCCTAGCCCTGTCTCAACAAACTAACAAAACAACTAAAATCAAAAAGGAGCGAGTGAAGGGTATTGATGTAGCTCATTGATAGAACATTTGCTTAGAACCCATGGACCCCTTAGGTTTGATGTCTAGCTACAGAAAGAGAGAGAGAGAGAGAGAGAGAGAGAGAGAGAGAGAGAGAGAGAGAGCAAAAATATAACAGAAATTTAAAAAAGAATAATAGAATTGGATTTTACTTAATTTGGTGTATTAGCAGAGGGCAGATGTAGTGTCTCTTACTACCAACAATGTACCATTTTCTTCAAGTGGAACACCCACCCCCTAGAGCAGGAAGGACCACTGGGCCTTCGCTCCACAGCTTCTCTTGTCTCTGCCAAAGTGCTTATTGAATCTCTAACCAAAACCACTTGCACTCCCGAGCTGTCCTCTCCTCTAGGGAGAAAAAAAAAAAAATCAGCAATCACTGTTTGTTTCTCAGAGGGACACAGAGAGGGATTACCACAGGAAATCCATCGAAGATGAGCTTGAGCCAGAGAGAAGCCGGAAACCCACTGAGCCAGCAACTCTCTGGGACCTGGCACCGAGGAGGGCATATGACACTAAATGCCCCAGAGCCCCCTTGTGAAAGCGGGGATTTGGCACCTATTCTTCTAAACCTGCCCTCAGCCAGGAGTGCCTGGGAACTCTGTGTGGTTGCCTATGGCCGCGACGCTGATTTGTATCTGAGCTTGAACTGCAATGAAAACACGGCCTGAGCTCATTACACGAGGAAAGGAACCCTGCCAAATTTCACAGGCTGAAATTCCAGCAGGGCGTGAGGTTTTACGGGGCTGCAGTGGGATAGCTCGTAGAAAGGTTTCCAGTTCATAAAACACTTTCAAAACAGGCTTGCCCCTTTTAAGTTGAGAGGACATTATCGTTTCTATCTATGACATCTCCGCAAATGGAACTCAAATCCCCTTTGTGCCGGTTACACAGAGTGCAGACGAAATGGAGGGAACTTGGACTAAACATCACCTCCATGAAAAGGTTCCCTTCAGGCGGGATTAGGTGAGAACATGACATCAGAAAATAACAGGTCTGTGTACTGCTGCCAGCTCCATATGCTCTGTCTTGTTTCCACAGGTATTTAATTCAACAAATATTTATAGAGTCCCTAACCGGCCTGGAGGACTGCTCGAGGGGGTGGGGTATGGTGGTCAATTAGGTAAATCTACTGTCTTGGTTCATTCACAGCAGAAGGAGATGAAAACGGAACCAATGAACAGAAGATACATTGAAAATGGTCACGTGGCAACCGTGGCTGTTCAGAGAAACACAGCAGAAGAAAATGAGACAGAGGGGATAGATATGAGACACTTCAGAGAGGATATTGCAGAAATTCTCTGAGGGGTCACATTTGAACAGAATGCTGAACGAAATGGTCTGTGTTGAGTCCAGAATAAAAATATATAGTAATAATATGTATGGGTTGGAAAGTTGTCTTGAGTTTTAAAAGTCTAGTTTTTTAAAAGCCACAAGATATTGTCCCTTCTTTTGTCCCAATTTGGCACATTTTATGGCTATCTGAGCAGAGTTCTGAATGCTTGTCTGGGGTTTTTGGGGTGGCGAGGCACAACCCACAGGTATTCTGCAATCTTCTGGGTTGACCACTTTTATTTTCTAGCAAGAAGCCGCAGATGTAGGATGGGCATACAGAATCAGGGGGATCTTGTACATTTCAGCCAGGGTGCAAAACTGCAGACTAAAGCAGGAGTCAGGAAAGGGGGGATGATTAGGAAGAGGGGGTGCACACACATGCATGTTTTCTTGTGTAAGGTCATAGGTCAATTTCCTGTGCATTCCTCAGCTTCTCTCCATCCTATTTTCTGAGACAGAGTCTCTCACTGAACCTGGAAGTCACCCATTCTGCTAGCCTGGCTGGCCAGTGAGCCCCACGTGTTCCTGTCTCCCCAAGAGAGAGCATTCCATGGCTTACTTACCAGCTCTGTTGACAGCGGCTATTCCTCTAAGTTCCCTCTCATTTTCCCTGAGCAGATGCAATAAGATTTGTTAAAATGTTTTTGCCTTCTGTGTGTGCAAACTCCACATCAGCAGGTTGAGAAACATCCACATGTGCATGGAGCAATGATGGTTAGCTTGGCCAACATCAACACACACAGTAAGAATTTCATATGTACAACATGCACACAGAATGAAATTGAGCATAAAGCGTTCATCCACCCAAACACACACTGTTACTCATGATGTGGAAAATGCAACCTTTTGAAAACCAGCACTTCAATAGCTGCTGACTTTTATTCCCAAATTATTAACTAAATAGCAAGGTTGTGCTACATTTTTCAAAGAGTTCTGCATCCTGGAAGTGTTGGTTATCTCAACTACAACAACAAACTTTGATAAGATCTTGCTACTTAGCTCAGCTCACCTTGAATTCTCGATCCTCCTGCCTCATCCCCCGACCTCAGACTTTTGCACTGTACCTGCTAATGACCTTCATTTGTTCCCCCCCCCTCCCCACACCCCTGCCACTTTTTTTTCCCCCAAGATAGAGTCTCACAAGGTAGTCCAGACTGGCCTGGAATTTATGACTCTCCTGTCTCAGCCTCATAGTGCTAGGGTTACAGGCATGTACCACCACACCAAGAGATCATTCTCATTCGCAAGAGGAGACCTGATAGGAAGTGTGGTTTGTATTAACATGCATGTGTATGAATATTTTTGTCATAATACACTATTGACCAGTGCTCCTTCCTGCTGCTGTGATAAAAGATTCTGATAAAAGACAGCTTGGAGAGGAAAGAGTTTTTTTCATCTTACTCTTCTAAATCCAAAGGGCTCCAAGTGGGAGCGTGAAGTAGAAATCATGGAGGAACAGGGCTCACTGGCTCACTCTCTGGCTTGTTCACTCATTGGCTGCTGCTTAGTTAGCTTTCTTACATAGCCTGGGACCACCTGTCTAAGGATGATGCCACTCACAGTGGGCTGAGCTCTTCTGCCTAAAGATGATGCCACTCACAGTAGGCTACACCCTCCTGCCTAAGGATGGTGCCACCCACAGTGTGATGAGCCCTCCTGCCTAAGGATTGTGCCATCCACAGTGGGTTGAGTCCTCCTGCCTAAGGATGGTGCTACCCATGGTGGGCTGAGCCCTCCTGCCTAAGAATTGTGCCATCCACAGTGGCTTGAGCCATTCTGTATAAATTTATAATCAAGACAATTCCCTACAGACATGTCCATGTGTCAATCTGATCTAGGAAATTCCTGAATTGAGTTTTTCTTCTCAGACGACTCTAGGCTGTGTCAAATTGAGTAAGAGGACAATAGTATCTGTCCTCATCTTCTCTCCTGTTGTAAGCCTGCAGGCAAACTCCTCAATGACAGTCTCAGCTCTAGATGATGAAAGTGGAAGAGACTTAGAGCTGGAGGGTAAGTGGAATGGCATCTGGATAAGAGACTCATCTTTGATACCTGGGATAGTTGGATTTTAATCCTGGATTTTACAGGTCTGAACCTTTAACCAAGTTTCTCAAATTCTGTAAGTTTCAGCTTCATGTTCTATAAAATGGAGCTAGTAAGCTTGATTACTTGGAGGTTATGTATATGTGTTTATCCAAGTATTTAACACTCAAAACATCTTCTCAGAAGATGCTTCCAAATACTTTCTGACTAAACAGAAGAACGTTCTTGATGTATGAAGATTGCTCTTGAACAGTCTCTATGGTCTTTACAATTCAGATCATGTGTGCTTTTAGTAACATTGCATACAAGCTGTTCTTCTTGAATTTCATTTAAATTTATTTATTTTTGATACCAGGTCTTATGTAGCTTGGGCTCACCTACACCTGCTCTTCATAGACTAGCTTTGAGCCTCTGATCCCCTTACCTCTACTCCCCACACACTAGGATTGCAGGCATGTACCACCTGGTGCAGCTGGAAGCCGTTTGGTGATGAACATGATCATTCTCCTTTCTGAGACTATCGTTAGTGTCTTCCATGCCTCTAGCTCCATCTGTAATGCCTTGTTTGCTGTTTCTCACCAAGACAGTGGTAAATTCCTGTGCACCTTCTGGTGCCAGGAGGAAGGTAGGAACGGGCATGAATACAGCAACAATATTTCCACTTAGAATTGTACAAATGCCATCTAACTGATAAGATTTCTGCTCTTCAGGTTGAAAAAGTACAAATCTAGTGTCTAAGTTAACTGAAAGGGTCAAGACAAATAAGGATTGTTTATCCATGCACGACACAGGATCAACCTGTGTAGACTGAGCCAATGTTGAGACAAAACTCCAAATTTTTGTCTTAGTTGATTTCTAGAAGGAGTATGAGAAGTCATTTGTGGGGTGGTTCAGCTAGAGGTGGTCAGTAACTTAATCTAATTAAAAAACTCCAAATCACTTTTATGGCTTGCCCATATATGTTCTCCAGAAATAAATTTCATGGGAGTCCAGATGAACTGTCTCTAAGGGTTCTGGTCCTTGCGCATGTGTGGATAAAAATACAATTTAAAGTGAAGACTCTTTATGTTGTCAACATTTTTTGACCAGTGTTAAGAAGATGGAAAAAAAGAAAACTTAAGCATAATTACAATGTATTTTTTTTAGAAATGTGATCTTTTACGTTCTAATAATCAATAATACTTTATTCTCCATGAATTCATGTATAAAATTCTATTTTCATCTCTAAAGCCGATAATTATACCAAACCATCATAATTTTTATTCAATGCTTAGCATGTAGTGCAGACACAGGTGAGCACTTTAACCTGTGCTGTTTAATTTAATTCTCCCAACCATCCAAGGACATAACATGCTTGCCCTTGTTTTGTAGATAAAAAAAGTTCAGAAGACTCCAGATGATTAGCTAGTCCAGACTATATTGTAAAAAAAGATTAAAACCCCGCATTTGAACCAACACCTAAGTCCAGGTTTTGTATTCAATATGCAGTCTATATAAGAATGCTCGGAAGTAGTTTAACATTCAGCTCTCTCCATTCATCCTTTAACAGGGTGGCTGCCAAAGAGATTAATGTGCTAGTGAGTGAAATCTTTAAGAGTTGTTTGTTCTATCTTTAAGAACTGTTGCTCAGTAAATTTTTCTGGGCTAAATATTTTTTTAAAAAATAGTCTTTTAATTTCTCCAGCACTTATGACCATATATCCTTTACCATAATCTCCAAAACTGGACTCTCTATTAAACCAGAGTATGTGTACATGCTCAGGATTAGTCCCCAAAAGGAGTCTTACTACATCTTATGTTCAATCCTTTCCATCTCTTCCCCATGAATTCCAAGGACAAGACTGTATAAATAATTTACAAGGCTTAGTGGAGTCCCTTGTCTAAACCAATATTAAGAGTTCCAAGCCAGCATCCATATAGCTTTAAGGCGTAGCTGGAGCCTGAGTGGAAGGTCCTAAGATTGTGACTAGCTTACACACCAGGGAGTTACCTCACTTTGCAGAGATGGATGTTCAATAAGTCACACTCAAAATAAACCCAAGAGATACAGAATCGGATGAAGACTGAATTCAGCAGCACCCACACAAATGAGAAGCTACATTCACACACACACACACACACACACACACACACACACACACACACACACAGAGCAGGGGTGGGGGGGAGACACTGAGACAGAGACAGAGAGAGAAAGCCTAGGATGAAATGGAGACCAACTTGACTTTGGAATCAGACTTAATTGTTAGAGAAGGAAATAGCAAAGACTCTCCTCTATTCATCTAGACTTTGAGAGCCACTTAGAGAGTGATTCCATAGATGCCCCGTTGAACATGTTCTTTTCTTTATTAACACCTATGTCTTTACAGCCCCCTCATGTTTATAGATGAGACATTCCTTTATTGATCTCTGTTAGTGTCTAGAACTTAACTCATCAAGATTTTATGGTAATGGTCCTTGAGTCGTCTTTTTAATGGGAAATCCTCTAGATTTTGCAGATTAGAGACTATGCCTGCCTTGTCCATTGTCACTTCCCCAGTACCTTACACACCTGCTGTATGTAATAGGTCCCCAATAAATATCTGATTGATTAAGACATTTAATGATAGAAAAGAAGATGGAGGCAAAGTAGTAAGAGTAACAAAAAATTATGGTAGTAAGTAAAAGAGTATATGGAGTGCTTCCATTCACAAAACTTTGTAAAGGAACAAGTCAATAATGCTACATTCTTTTATTGTAAATCTAGCGGCAGCCATACTGTCTGCACATACACACATCTTACTTGCTTACATTTGTGTTTTGTTTTGTTTTGTTTTTTGTTTTACCCCAGAGAATGGCTTCTGCAATAACTAAATTCAGTGAAGAAAGCGAGAGGCCTACAGAGGTCCGCCAGCCAGTTCTGCCTGTTGAAATGGTTTTACTGTGCTACCCGCGATGATCTCAAGAACAAAATCAGGTCAGTGAGAGCTTGCGTTCTGCATGCTTACTCTCTCACACATGTTAAGACCTGACCAGCACAGCCTCGGGTGTAAAGTTTTGGACAAACAAATAAAAGGGGCTTGCACTTGAAACGTGAAATGGACCACTTGTGCTGTTGAACACAAACAGATCTCTCAAACTGTGTGCTCCTCTTTCCCCTCCTATGTCCCACATTTTGGGGCCAATGCCAACTAATCCTAGGGAATTAAAAATATACGAGGTGCACAGTAGCTCCCTTCTTTGGTTCTTCCTGCCATGTATACAAATCTAAGTGATAGAAAGCTCAATTCACTCAGCAGAGAGCTGGCTTCTGTCTGATGGAATTTCACTGTAAGCTTTCACAGAGGGAGCAGTTGGGGCCTTTCTATCTCCCATCCTTCTCTGTGGGAGATGGAGCCTTAGGAATCAGAGGGAGAGCAATGAGCACTCAGGGACATGTCTGTGGCTGGCCGTGTCTGCAGGCATCTCACAACATGAGGCCATGATTGCAGCCATGCATTTGCAAATCTGGCTTTCTCCCTCAAAGCCCTCTCTATTCTAAGATTACCTGCCGTTACACAGGAGCCAGTGGGACAAATTAAATTCCTTCTAGTGAGCCCTTCACACGGGTGAAAGACAAACATCTTCCCAATGTGTCACTGGCTCTCCCTTCCCTGAACCAGGCTGATGGGCACCCAAGCACCAGCCAAGTTCCGAGTAGTATTTTGTTTTGTTCTTTTCTTTTCATGTGTACTTATATCTGAATTTTAGTTCCAGATTGTTCAAATTAATTTTAGGTCCTGTATGTGTAGTCAAGCTAATTTCCATGGCTACTTAATACTCTCTCTACAGTTTCCTGTTTCTTCCCCTGCAAAGGGACTTTCATGTAGGATGATCATGACATTGGATACTCCTCAGATCTTCCCACATCTATCACTCTACAGGCTTCAAGATGGAGTTCTTCAAAAATTTCCTTGTTGTTTTTGAAACTATTGACCTTGCAACTATTGTTCATTCTCTGTGTGCTAGTGACAATAGTTAATAGCATAGCCTTGTCTGGGTCAAGATTCAAATTTAATAAATGAAATCTATTTGATGAAGAAAAAAAAAATCCAAAGTAGTTGAAGTCATGGTTTGTCTGACAAGACTTTGTGCAACTAATTGTAAAAGTTTGAAGATTTTACTATTAATTAAAATTTTCTAAGTGAATATATTACAGATATGTATCTATAAATTTGAAGATCTACTCAAGAACATTGGAAGCTTAATTTTGGAGTGGGTGGCTAAGAGTTTTAGGTTGGATGACAGAATGCTTGCCTGTTTACAGTTACATCACCTGTATTTCAGCAAGACATACATCCTGGTGCTTTCTGTCTTATCCTGCACTTGGCCTTGGTAGTGACTGATGGGACAGACCATATTTACTGAGCATTTGTTGTGTTCATAATGGGATGTCATGGTTTCTGTCTGATCTCAACCTCAACTTGGGTCAAGTCTTTAAACTAAGTGACAATAGCAACATGGTTAAGAGCACAGACGTGAGAATCAAATCATTTGACTTCAAACCTGGCTCTTCCACTATTATCTCTGTGACAAAAATGTTACCTGAATGACAAGAATAGCCTCCATCCTGTGATATTACTACAGACATCGTGTAAGTTGAAAATGCTGGTGGTTCTTAGGAGAGGGACTGCATCTGAGATGCTCGAGCAACAACCAAAGGTTAATAATGCTATACATAGACAGAATGCTCACAAAATATACTAAGGGGCAGAGCTTCCCTAAAACAATACAATTTACCTAACAGAGTAAATTGATGCTAACAAGATGGTATTTTTTAAGTGTTGCAGCTCAGATAGAAAGGTATCCTGGCAACTGGGAGCTGAGGAATACCACAAAGTCACTGTAAGCGTAGCAGTTTATAGCTCTGCTCCAGGGCAAGTTTCCCCAATGCAAGTGTAACAACTCTGCTCTGCTAGGGGAAAGTTTCCCCAGAAAAAGTGTTATAGCTCTGCTAAGCTCAGGCTCTGGTGAAAGTTTTACAGATAGGCTCTGCTCAGCAAAAAGGCCACACTGTACAACAAACCTCACTCAAGAGATTTATTAGGAAGAAAAAATCCAGGAGGGTGGCTGCCTCTGGGGTGAGAAGTAGCAGCAAACTGAACAGGGTACAGACCTTATATAGGGCTTCTTGAGGAGGGGCGGGTGAAACTTTCCAGGGTGGCTTGGGATTGGTGGGTTTTTGTGGCCTGATTCTGGGACAAGCACAGTGATTGGTGGAATTTCATGATCAGGGATCTCAGGGATTGGTAGGATTCTGTGCTCAGGAATTGGTGGGATTCTGCAGCCTGACTCTGGTGCAATCTCAGGGCTTAGTGAGATTTCAAGCCTTGGTCCTGGGGTCAAGTTAGGTCCAGGTGTTTTTCCTTGGCCCTTTTCACCCTACAGTATTGAAGACAGAAACACATGAAGCCTTCCAAAGCTTACTGGATTATATTTAACTTTCTCCTCAAAATAGGATACTTATTCTTTGGTCCTTCACTAACCAGGTGCCAAGCACTCCACAAAGTGCTCTTTAATAGACGGAGTGAGCACAAGAGGAGATTCAATTAGAGTCTGCTTGCTTGGTGGTACCAGTGGGCATGAAAGCAAGCAATCCACTCTCCCAATCAGCCATGTTTCCAACATGACATTCAATTCTAACTCCAAATCCTGTGAAAGATGTTGGCAAACTGCCAAATGTTCAAAGCACCTCCCTCAGAAAAGTGAGGGAACCTGAAATTCTGACTTGTAAGAAAGCATGAAGGAATCAGGCATGCGCGGTCTGAAAATGAGAGGGATAGGAAGGCTAGTGATGGCTTTGCTGGAACGTTCTGTTTATGGCTTTGCATACACTACTGGATATCACATTCTAGCTCACTCTCCGGATGTTCTCGTTGGGACTAAGTATTATGTAATCTGCTGATGGTTTTCTATCCTTTGAGGAACTGTATCAGGAGGTTAAATTATACTTGTTTCTCCATCAAATTTTGTAGTTGCATATTGAATTAATATTATTTCCATTGTTTACTAAAAACAAGAGGGGCTGATGGCTCCATTAACCAAATCGTGAGAAAGGCAGAGGAAGGACTGGGGACTAACCACAAAGAGAACTAGAATCAGGTTCTGTCTCTGTCCCTCCCCCTCCCCCCCTCACCCCCTTCTCCACCCCCACCTCCCACTTCTGGAACAGGTTTCATATTCTATCTGCTTTTATGTTACATGTTTCACTGAAATATCAACTCCTAAGTCCAGAGAGAGGGAAAAGGAGGCTGTTTACTGTGGGTTCAGTCAAAAACAGTGCCTTTCTCTGCTTGGGTCATGGACAAAGAGAGAAATAAGGAGGGAAGCATTCAGGGAAAAGTAAATTACCAGCCAGCACAAACAGCTCACAGTCCCTGACAGGCACATGTAAGGCAGCCTCGTGAAGATGCATGTCTGATCAGTGAAGGGATTTAATTAGTAGGCGGGTGACATGTTGTACAGAAGGATTTATGATTGGGGTTAACAACTGCTCAAGAAAGGCTTTAAATTTCCATGCTGTACCATGATGCATTACTTCCTTAAAATGTCCTTATTGCTTTATATAATGAATTTCAAAGGATCTAAGTTCTATATATTAGAAATGAAACAATTAACTTCTTATATCTATGTATCTATCATCTCTCTGTCAGTCTATCATCTATCTATCTATCTATCTATCTATCTATCTATCTATCTATCATTTATCATCTGCTTGCTTATTTGTGCATGTGCATGCCACAGCACATGTGTAGAGATCAGAAGATAATGTGGAGGTCTGTTCTCTCCTTCTCCTTGTGAATCTCCAGGATCACATTCCAATTGTCAGGCTTAGCATCAAGAGTCTCTCCTTAATAAGCCATGTCATTGGCCCCATCAACATTTTAAAAACGGGATTGCTTTGTCTGAGGAGAGGGTGCCTAATGCCTGTAATCCCAGCACTGGGAAGACTGAGACAGGAGGATCACCATGAATTGGAGGTCAGTCCAGTCTAACTAGTGAATAGCTTTCCATTTGATCCCAAGATTGCTAGAAAAGTACTTAAACTGACCCAATAAAGCTAACTCACACATTTAAACAGGGCACTCTAGGGTCATATTACATTCTTGAGTTCTGTGATTCTATAAGCCAATCATGGCAAAGACAGACCATTTGTTTCTATGGTGTTGAGCATCAATAAAATCACTCAAATGTCATAAGGAATATCCTCAATACAACAAGCTTTCTGAGCCAGCCAAGGAGGAAGCTGTAGTCATGAAATGAAAAATGATAATTGAAGATTTGGTAAGATCTCTTCCCAAACTTTCTTTAAAATCATGGGGGTTAGAAAGACGACTCAGTAGTTAAGAGCACTTGATGATCTTCCAGAGGACCTGAGGGGTTTCTAGCACCCACATCAGGAAGCTCATCACTCTCTGTAATTTCAGAAAGAGCGGATCTGACATCTCTTCTGCCTTCACAGGTTCCTCCATGCACATGGTGCACATAAGCTCACAAAGTCACACACATATACACCAAATAGATAAAGACATCCTCTTTTTTCTAAGTCTTAACTCACATACTGTGGAGCTCTTTCCACACTAAAGTGCTTCAGACTGCATGGCTTCTGCAGCATAAATTTCTTTCCTTATAGTTTGGGATGTAGAAACTCAGAATCAAGATGTGGGCAGGATAATGTGTCGGCAGCCTCTGTCCTCAGCAGCCTTCTGCCTGCCTCTTCTGGAGGTTTCTCTGTGTGTATCCATTTCCTAATCCCTTCTTGGGAGACTATCGGTCAGGTTGGAGTAGGGCCCAGCATAACGATCTCATTTTAGCTTAATTGCTTCTTTGGAGACTGTCTCCAAATGCAGTTACATTCTCAGGGACTGGGAATCCGAAATTTAGGGTGGTAAAACTCAGCCCATAGCATAAGCTAGCCACCAATTGTCAAAATAATTTCAATTTCTTCTCCTATTCTTCGAGCCCAGCTTTAAACTTGTCTCACCGTTGTCTCTTGCTCAGCATAGCTGATCAGTTATCAGGCCCCCACCCCCGACTTTTATCATTCCTCTGCATCCTGGGCTTCTTATAGTCTTCCCCCTTTCTCCGCTGCTTTTCAAGTGTCTTAGTTACTTTTATATTGCTGTGACAAAACACTATGACCAAAGTGATTTATAAAAGGAGGCATTTAACTTGGGGACTACAGTTCCAGGGTCCATGATCACTATTGCTGGGAACATGGAAGCCAGCAGGCAAGCATGGTGCTGGAGCAGCCATTAGCTGAGAGGTTATATTTTGATCTATAGGCATGAAGGAGAGAGAGAGAGAGAGAGAGAGAGAGAGAGAGAGAGAGAGAGAGAGAGAGAGAGAGAGAGAAAGAAAGAATGTACTCAAACTGGTAATGGAGTGGGCTTTTGAAACTTTAAAGCCCATCCAGTGATACATCTTCTCCAACAAGGCCGCACCTCCTAATCCTTCCCCAGCAGTTCTACCAGTTCGGAACCAAACATCCAAACATATGAGCCTATGGAGGCCATTCTTATTCAAACCACTACCCCAAGGAAGCCTCCCAGTTCCTCTCTTGCATTTCGCCTCTCTTCACTAAGTTACTTCTGTTCCTTCTCATCCAAATGACCCCATTCCTCCTCTGTCTCCCATTGCCTAAGGAAATACTGAAAGCTGAATTGTGCTTTCCTGTGGAGTCTCTTTAATGTCCACTGCTGCTATATTTACAAAGAGGGGTTTTAAGGATGTTGTTAGCAACAAAACCAGGGCCCTATCTTGGTCTCATTAATAAAAGAGCTTAAGAACAGACTCAAAAGGAAGCTTGAGGACAATTTCATTAGAGAAAAACAAACAACAACAACAACAACAACAACAACAACAAAAACCCCACAAAACAAGGCAATAAGTTGTAAATCTTAGCAGCTGCCCAGATAAGGAAGGCCATGTCTTTTGAGTTAAATTAGGATGGAGGCCAGACACACGGAAAACAAGCAGAGATGCTCTAGAGAAAGACTCACACAAAGGTGTTAGGGAAAGGATGTGTGGGAAAGAAAGAGAATGAAAAAGAGGAGAGTTCTGTTTTTTTCTGAGTAACTCAGGAAAGGGGCCAGACTTAGAACGCTGGAAGGCTGTGGTTCTATAAGCAGCTGTACCGAGGGCAGAGATCCTGGAAAGGGAACATCCATCATCTCATTAAAAGGGATTGTTAGTCCCTCTCCACCCCCATCTCTTAAGCCCGGCCTAAGAGGAATCTTCCTTCCCAAGAGTCAGTCAGTCCCTTAGCCAGGGGAATGGCCCACCTAAGTGTGTTATCTCTTAAGGGAAAAGGCAATGGCATGGACCTGCAATGCTATTCTAGAGTGTGATCAAGGTTAAAGAGGTCTTGACGGTGGAGGCCTGTTCAATAGGACTGTTGCTCTTATAAGAGAGACACCAGAGATAGTCATGGCTAAAGAAGAAGGTATGTGAGGACAGATGGGACAGGTTATGTTCTGTAAACCAAGGAGGCCTCAAGAGATACCAAACCCGCACATACCTTGACCTAAGCCATTGTGAGTGAGGCATTTCTATTGCATCAGCCAATCAGTTTGTAGGGTATATATGGAACCAGAGTGGTTTAATGTCTTAGGAATTTTTATATTGCTGTACTAAGATAACACTACCAAAGCAACTTATATGGGGGGCTTACAGTTGCAGAGGGTGAGTCCACAGCCATCATGGTTTGGGCATGGTGGCAGGCAGGCAGGCATGATGCTGGAGCAGTGCCATGTAAGCAGTTGAGGGCTTATGTCGTGATCCACAAACACAAGGCAGAGAGAGTTAACTGGGAATGGCATGGGCTTTTGAAACCTTAAAGCATGTCCCTGGTGACACAACTCCATCATGGCCACAGCTCCTAACCCTTCCCAAACACTTCTTTCAACTGGGTACCAAGTATTCAAACATATGAGCCTCTGAGGCCTTTCCCATTCAAACCATCACATTGAATATAGAGGGAAAAGTGAATTCCTCACGGAACAATTTGATTCTCACCTTCTTTCAGTCTTGTTCACCTAGGATTCTCCACTGCCATGAGACTCAGCACTAAATTCTTGTTTCTTTTTTCTGCAGGGAGGAGGACTTTCTTGTAGCTTTCCCCTATGAATAGGTTGTGCAGAGTGAAGCCTGATTTCACTCCTGTTTCCTTTTCTGGACTGGGTACCACTACGGAGTGCATGTCTCCGAGTTAGCATCCCCCGAAAGACGCTGCGGTGTTAACTCCTGCTGCCTGTGTTATGGAGTCCTTCACTGACTAAATGGCCATAGTTTCTCTAACATCTGCTCTTTTGGTGCTCTCCATCTTTGGGTTTCCGACAGTTTGAAAGCATTACAGCCCAGATGAATATAAAGAACTCTCCCTTTTTGGAAGTTTAGAATATCAGTCACAGAGAATTTACTTTGGTTCCTGATAGTCAAACAGCACGGCATTGTTGGAAAACAAATTCCTTCGAAATAGGGTGCTCACCCACTACAAAAAAATCACAGGAGCATGCATAGATGCACACAGGTATGAACATGTCTGTCTGGGGCAACTGTCTTTTCCAGAGGGAATGGCTGAAGGGAGCATGCTCATTTTAAAGATTTAATTTCTGGAAGAAATTTTCTTGAAAATAAACTGGAAACGTGATTTCCTTACTTTCTTTGTCAGCTTTAGGATTAAATTGTCAAGAAGATTTTCAGTCAACTTTCTCTGCAGATTCTTTGACCAGCCGCTGTTAAAGATTGAAACAGAAGCCTCCTTTTGCCGTGCAGGCTTAGCACCTCCCATCAGTGGCTCCCAGGGATGTGGAGGTAAGGAAGTTATTTTAGGAGCCGGGTTAGGTCTTTCCTGGTCGGCAGAGGAGTAAAATGCACTGTCTACAGAACAAAGACCGCCAGCCATTAACATCGAGAAACCTCTTGTTTGCATTTTCAGCAGCTGACATTTGTACCTTTTGGAGGAAAATGAAGGGCATCTCTTTGCCTTGTAGTTTAAGTCAGCCTGGAAATAGTGGCGATGGTGGAGAAGCAGGGCTAATTTCCTTTGTTCCCTATTCCACAGATAATGGTGGTCTGTGCGGGGTGTTAAAGGCCAGGCAGCCACGGTGACCCGGAGATGACTTCATCCTTCCGAGGTTTATCAAAGGCTCCTGTCAGTCAAACTCATGCTGGGAGACTGGGGAGTGGCCATCTGGCTAGCTGTTAGGCAGAGCAGAGAAGGGAGAGCTAGGAGGTGGAAACGCTCCGCTGTCAGTGGAGCGAGGTGGAGAGGCCAGGCGTCTGGAGGTGCACATAGCATCTCCCACGCGCCTGTATGATAAAGAAAAAAACGTGAGAGGGTGCCTGTGTGCGAGGGAGAGTCACAGAAGAGAGGAACGGCCAGAGTCCAGCTACTGGAAAGGAGAGAGACATGGAGGACGACGGAATGGAGACTTATTTAAGCCCGTGTTATCATCTTGAATCGATTTTAAGTGGGGGAGACTGAAGGTCATTCCTGCTGCTAACCACACGGAGAAACCTCTGAATTGTTTCCCTGGCTGAGGGGAAGAAAGGGAGTAAGTGGCTCTCAGCAGGGCGCTGATTTAATTTAAAGCCTGATGTTTCTGATCTGAAGCCAGAATTCTTTCATCCCAGCCCTGTTGATCACAAACTCTAACGAGGTATTACCAGAAGCACAAGCTGCCGGTCTAGCCTCCCGCCTCACTCGCAGGCAATGCTGGAGCCTCCGCTTAACCAGGAACACTTGGGGTCACAAGGCAGGGTTCCCAAAGTCTCTGCAAGGCCCTTCCTAGTTCTCATGACACCCTGGGTTGTGACCGGCAGCTGCAGTTTGCACAGCTCTGGGAAACCCCTGACACCTCCCTGTATTGCAGTCATCAGTGAAAGGGTGCCTCGACCCTTCCAAAATCCAAGTTTGCAGACGGCCTCTGCCTCCACTTCTCTCTGTCCTTCCCTCCCTGTCTCCTGTCTTCTTTCCCCCTTTCCCTCCTCTTTCTCCTGTCCTTCTTCCTTCCCTTCTACCTTGCTACCCTCCCCTTTCTTTTTTCCTCCCTCCCTTCCTCCCTTCTTTCCTCTCTTCTTCATCTTTTTCTCCCTCCATTATTCCCTTGTCTTTCTTAATTTCCCTCTGCTGTGGGATGTTCTATATGGCAAATGTGTTGCTAATTAGTTGATAAATAAAACACTGATTGGCCATTGGCTAGGCAGGAAGTGTAGGCGGGACAAGGAGGAGAATAAAGCTGGGAAGTGGAAGGCTGAGTCAGAGAGACACTGCCAGCCGCCACGATGACAAACAGCATGTGAAGATGCCGGTAAGCCACGAGCCATGTGGCAAGGTATAGATTAATGGAAATGGATTAATTTAAGCTGTAAGAACAGTTAGCAAGAAGCCTGCCACGGCCATACAGTTTGTAACCAATATAAGTCTCTGTGTTTACTTGGTCGGGTCTGAGTGGCTGTGGGACTGGCAGGTGAGAGAGATTTGTCTTGACTGTGGGCCAGGCAGGAAAACTCTAGCTACATCCCTCCTTGCCTGTTTCCTACTCCCTGTCTTTTTTCTTCTTGTTGCAATAAAGTGCATCACACATGATGTTCTCTTTGGATCATTTCAAAGCATCCCTGCTGCTCAGCACCCCGCGTCTTAGTTTTCAGAATTGCCCCGTCACCTCACACTGAATCCTGGAGCCTGCTAGATAGTAACTGTCTATCCTGATTTCCCTCTTGCCCTTGGCAACCACCTCTGGATTCTTTCTGAACTCACAACTATAAAAAAGTCTTACAAGTGGGATCAAATGGCATTTGTTCATTTATGATTGGCTTGTTATTCCGGCAGCAAAATGTCTTCAAAAATGAATCAGGTCAGAATTACTTTTGTTTTTCTTTGTGTGTAGGGAGGAAGGAGGGGAGTTTTGGTATGTGAGCATTCATATGGGCACACACATGTAGGGCAAAGGTAGATGCTAGGTGTTTTCCTCTGTCTCTATATTGAAACAGGGTCCCTCACTAAACCTAGACCACACTGATCCAGCCACACCAGCTGATCCACAAGTACCAGTGATGTCTGCTTGTCTCTGTCCCCTGAGCAATGGGAGTTCCAAGCACCCTGTAGCCACACTTGTGCTGGATATACAAATATGAATCTACATGCTTTCTTGGCCAGCATTTTACCCACAGAGATATCTCTCCAGAATTCCTTTCCCTTTAAGCCTGCTAATATTCCATTGCATGTATTACAAAGATAAGGGTGTTTAGCCCTTCATCACTTCATGCACACTGGAACTGTTTCTGTAGAAGACTGTGTGCTGTACTGCTTTCCCAGATCCCTAAAGGGAGCTTAGGATGTGACCCAGCATCTTCATGTTTGAGAAAACAACAGGAATGGGAAGACCACCCCCAACTTCCCCTGGCCCTTGTTCCCTAAAGCAGAACCTAAGACACTCACTGGAAAGCTGTCTTCCATTTACATGAGCAAATACTTTCCTTCTAAAGACTCAGATAAGAATCTGACCTTACATCATGGCATCAACCTTTGTTGTCCTAACACACTTCCCCACAACTATCTATTTCTCCACCTAACTCAGCATAAAATACTTCAATTTGCTCATTTCTTTGGGACATCATTTCTGAAGACTCCCATGCCACATGCAACTGACATGAAATTACATGTAAATGTTCATCTCTGGCTAATCTGCCTTTTGTTTGAGGACTCAAGATGGTTAGGGACAACATACTTCCCTTCTTTTACCTCATCTTCTGCTCACCCTGGCCTATACATGCTGGATTCTTTGTAGACATTAATAAGAAGAGAGAACAGAGGATTGTCAAGCTAGCCAACACAAGTCTGTCAACATGAGTCTTGTCGCTCTAGATGCCACTGTCCTGTCAGGAACTTGAGGCTGTATCTGTGCCTAGTTTTCTGGCTTCTGAAAGTGGGAAGAGGCTTTGATCCCAACAGAACACAGATAAAGAGCAAGAAGACACCCATGTCTGGAGTGTCTTCTTGCTCTACTTTAAAAGAAGAAATTGTATACCACTCTTGGGCATATACCCAAGGCGTGCTCAATCATACCACATGGACATTTGCTCAACAATGTTCATAGCAGCATTATTCTTAATAACCAGAACCTGAAAACAACCTAGATGCCCCTCAACTGAAGAATGGATAAAGAAAGTGGTACATATACACAACGGAGCACTACTCAGCAGAAAAAAAAACACAATGACAGCATGAAATTTGCAGGCAAGTAGATGGAACTAGACAATATCATCCTGAGTGAGGTAACCCAGACTCAGAAAGACAACCATGGTAAGTACTCATGCATAAGTGGATACTAGATGTAAAGCAAAGGATAACCAGACTACAACCCACAGCTCCAAAGAAGCTAGAGCCTTCATCCAGTAAAAAGAAGTAGAGGAAGAAGAAGGAGGAGGAGGAGGAGGAGGAGGAGGAGGAGGAGGAGGAGGAGGAGAAGAAGAGGAAGAAGAAGAAGAAGAAGAAGAAGAAGAAGAAGAAGAAGAAGAAGAAGAAGAAGAAGAAGAAATTGCAGTTCTTAATATTGAACATTATACTATACTTAAGGTTAGCCCTGATAATGAACTTTTTTCATGAGCCCTCAACCAGTGTGAATGGCCATTGACATAGTTTGTTTTTCATCTGTGATCAGCATAGTGCTGCCTCCCCAATAGTAGATGATCTAATTTTCCCCTTTTCAGTTAAAAAAAAAGTGTAAACATTCCCAGTAAAGGTGGGAAGAACCCAACATTACACTGTCATCTAGAATCACCCATTACTAGCATTTTGTCACCTTGCCTTTGTATTTATCACCTAGCAACTAGCATCAGCTACCTATATTTTGTTTATTTATCATCTGTCTGTCATCTGTCTCATATTTTGAACCATTTGCAAGCTGCTCACACACCCAACAGTCCTTTGTTTGATACCCTAGTATCTCCTCAGCAACAAAGATATTTTCCCTCATAGCTACAGAGCATTTATCATGCTCGAGACATTGAAAATATATACCATGCACCTTTCTTAATTAGCAATGTATATTCAGTCTTCCCACAATTCCAAAATAAGCCTGCAAATACGTGAGTGTTTGTATACAAATGTGTATATATGTATGGAGATATATGTGAGTGTTTGTATACAAATGTGTATATATGTATGGAGATATATATATATATATATCTCCATACATATATGTCTACATATGGGCATATGGATATGTATTCCTCTTGGAGATCTAACCAGGGATTAAGTGTAGCATTGGTTGTAACTTCTGGTGAGCCTACCTAAGATCCCTGATCTTTTTTCAATAGCATCTGAGAGTGAGGTGGAGAAGTTCTTGCAAATACTACTCCAGTTCCCGAGATGGGGAGACGATTTGATTTCTTTAGATCTTACTGCCACCATGGCTTCAAACATTGTCCTTAGCAAGGATAAAGAGTTGGGAAATTTAGAATGTCTATAATTTTTGAAATTTTTAGTGCCTAAGTATCTCCTGAGATGTTTGGAAGGTGTGAGATGTTTGAAGGGTGTGAGGATGGTCAAATATTATTTCCATAATTCCATTACATGTTGGAGAAGCATTCTACTTCTGCCTTTGAATTATTTCTGGAGGAAGGCATGATTGTCTTTTTTTTTTCTGTCTATTGCTTTTAATATATGGTTAACTCATCCTAACATGAATCCAAATGTAATTTTGAGGTCTATTAGTGAAATTTTGTAAAACACCAAGTTTATATATGAGGGAAATAAACACTGGGCATGTAAGATTTCCAAGACCCAGACAGTGAGGAGTCTCAGGCATCTTCATTTTTGAGGACCATACAAGTTACCCAAGGATGCACAACAAGTGTTGTCAGTCAACTAGTGTTTCCAACCTCAAACCCAGAGAGAACAGTGTAAGGCTGTTGAGGGGCCTGGATTCAGTAGGATCTTGTTATCATGCAAGAATTGATTAGATTTGTCTATAATACTTTATTAATTTTTAATAGCCCTTTCAAAAAGTAGCTTAATGTCCGCAGCAAAATGGAGAGAATTTCTATGCTGTCTTCTCCCATATGTGTATAGACTCTATTATTATCAACAGCACCCACCCAAAGGGTACTCTTTGTTTACTCTTTTAAATTTATTTTAAGTATTTTGCCTGTATATATGTGTTTGTGCACCACATACATGTCTGGTGCTCATGGAGGCCAGAAGAGGGTGTCAGATTCCCAGAACCAGATTTATGGACAGCTATGAGCTGCTATGTGAATGCCAAATGCTCTTAGCTTCTGAGCTATTGCTCCAGCCCCCAAAACAGTACTCTCATTACAGCTGATGAATTAACATTGACATATTCTCATCATGCAAGTCTGCAGCCCATTTTATTGATGTGCATCACACAGATTCTGACAAATGTAACGTATCTACCATTATCATAACACACTGAGTATTTCCACTACCCTACAATTCCTCTTTGCTCTCTTTATTTATGTATTAAAACTTTTCAAAGACAGACTTGTCATTTTTTTTAAAAGGGCTATTTGGCCCCCCAACAAATGTCAACTAAATATTTTTCTTAGAATTCTATAATGAGAGAATAAGAACTTTGGATTTGGCTCTTGAAAGGAAAGCTATGTAGAAATGGAGCATGCTCTTGCCTGTCCCGATGCTGCCCTAATCCTTCATCCTAATGGCTTAGTTAATAATGTTAAATATACTTAGAATACTTTTAGATAAAAATCTAACATTTCAAAGTTTTATCCACTACATTTATTGGCTTTTTGAGAACCATAAAGGAAAAAAGGGTTTCACTCAAATTCAGCTCACTTCTCTGGAGGGGAGGATGTGCTGGACCTAGTCAGCTGGTCTTTAAGTTCCTTTTATTATTAAATTTCCTCTGCCATGTATCTGAAGTCTCACCTAATACATTTTCTGCCTGTGGTTGCCAATATTTTAGATGAAAGCCCATGGACTTACCGGTACCTGGTAGCTTTTAAAACACATGAAGTGTAGTAACTTCACAAGACACTGCAGTCATGAACATCCGCACAGTCTAAGCAAGGCAAGCCTGGGTGACCGTGAGCAAGCAGGGACAGCATACCTCCTCATGAATATCAGTGTGCTCTTGTCCACTGAAGGGCAGATTCAGAAGAATAGTGCCAAAGAGAACAGGGCTTGGGATCAGTTCATGGTTGCTCTGTGTTGCATTTGCTTTGTGTTTAACAAGATCTGCTTGACTCAACCAGGATGATCGCGAGTGTTTTGATTTCCACACATGCTTTGAGTTTGCACCGATGTTCTTTCTAGCTCTTTTGAAGGAGTGCAGGGAAGAGAGTGGTTGCCATAATTATTCCACTTGGTGCATACTGAGACATAGTGTTTGTATACACACACACACACACACACACACACACATGCACACACTAATTTGACTCCTTGCATTTTATAGACATCTGAGGTCTGTGTAAGATGAATGTAGTAGAATGACTTCATGCTTATCTTGGTTTAATTAACAGACTTCCTGGTAAAAGGAAGACTAAGGATGGGTTGAGTATTTAGGAAGTATTAAATACTTGCTAGAAAAGGGAAGGGAAGGGAAGGGAAGGGAAGGGAAGGGAAGGGAAGGGAAGGGAAGGGAAATACCACCCAACCTGGGATTTTTATATTAATCTTGACAATGTTGGATCATTGTATTTAGGGACAATGCTACAGTGAACAGACTCCATAGGCTATCCCTAGCCCTTCAGTCTGTGTGAGCACCTGTCTTATTTCCCCACCAACAATAAGCCCAAAGAGAAAAAAAAAGTCTTCATCCAGATCTTACACTACAAAATAATAACAATAAATAATTATCAAATGAATAATTTTGAATAAAGCATTGATGGCCTGGAAATGGATTGACAGCTTCTCTATTTGTAAATGTTAAATTATTATAGGACTATGGGAGAGACAGCATCTGAAAAGGAAGGTTGAACAATGGAGTATTGTATAGATAGAGAAGTCTGGCTAGCACTAAGCCAGCTCCCATGAGGGTCCCAAGGTGTGCCTTTCTGAAGTCTACTTGGATCTCAAAGACCAAGGTCACATTTATAAGACAGAGTGCTGTATGTCTAGCTGTGGAGGTTGGAGCCTGTGGATTGGAATGTGACATGGGGGTCATTATCATATCCCTCCCAGGCATCATCAACCTTCCAGGTTTGCTCTAGAGGCTCTTATGCTTACATGCCTGGATACCAGAGTGCTTTATCCTAATGGTGGGGATTAGCAGGATAATCAGCATAATTGACCGGGTCCCATCCTGAGCACTGTGTCTCAAGGGGGATCTAGGGCTCTATGGTCTATTAGAGCTGCTGTTAGTTGTCATTCAAATGGTTAGCATGGGGCTTGGCAAAACCTCAGGGCTTTCAGATGGCGGAATAGGATTCCAGGGACAGGCGAGCAGGAATGTGAGCTCCAATGTATGTCTAAGACATCCAAATACAGCAGAAAGGCCAAGTCCATTGTTTGAAGTCCAATTCAAGCCCCCCTCCCCCCAAACAAGCCAGTAATCAGGCCTTCAGTGAAGATCCAAGAGAAAAGATTCTAAAGGAAGTATCATCGGTTCAATAATTAGGAGAATGGATTAAACGTATTGGGGACCCAAAAAGGAGTAATTAGGAACCTAAATTTTGGGAAGTCTGACTACTTATCACCTTTAGGAAAGGGTCTGCGAGGTCAAAGACATTAACACTTTAACAGATGCCCTGAGAAGTCTCACCTTTGGGGTTCCTGAAGCCATGGATGATACTTGCATTGAGAAGACTTCATCTGAATATTCCCACTGTCTGTATTAGTTGGAGGATGGGAATAATAGGTACATAGGAATCTTTTACCAACACCAGAGAAGTGGATTCGGGGAGGCTTGGTCTAGCCTCTGATACTACAGTAGCTCTGGACTCATACTTAACAGAGTCTGTGCTGTGGACCTTCTTTCCCTCTACGGGAAGCCCCTGCTTTCAGAGCCCTTGAGTCCCCTTCCCAGGCTGGAGAAGCAAGGACTGTTAAGAGCTTTAGACATAACAGCTTCAGCCGCTTGAGTCTTCTTTCTATTATTCAGGGAGAGGAGCCATCCTTCCCAAGAGGGTCCTGCCAACCTCCGAGAAGCAGATCCTGTGGGGCAGAAAGGATGTGGGCATTCAGCGGTTACCTCGGTTTCCAAGAAACGTCTCCACCCTTGGGTTGCTTCTGAAAGTAAGTCTGTTTCCCCGTTAGAGGGAATGCATGCTGAGTTCTCTTCTCAACTTATAAATTATGCTGTATTAACCCTGGCAACAGTTTCACTCTCTCTGTGTAAACACGAGGCAGTGTAGAATGGGAAGGGGGTGGGAAGGGCTGGCTGCCAGGACCCAGTGGAGACTCGTGAGCAGCTCTTTGAATACTGGATGGTGTTCACGCCAGCATTAGGAGTGGGCTCCCCAATACCTGTCTTCAGCAGCCAGGCCTTTTTCATTATGAATGCCGCTACCACTGAAGTTGATTTGTGTGTGAAGTGCGTGGTCAAACATGTGATGTTTGTAATTCAAGCAGCTCCAAGAAAGGAATCTCCTTAAGGAAAAAAGAAAGATACCCAGTGTTTGTGTTTACTACACCTGAGATTCTGATATAGATTCATCTGGAAGGTTGGAATGTAATTCCAATATTTCTCTGATCAACTATAAATATTCTCTATAAATTTGAATATTTCACTTATTTCCTTGTTTACAGGGCAAAGGGACACTGAGGCTCAAAGCAGAAAACAACAACAGTAAGATCTTTTGTTTGGCTCCCCAGATTTGTTTTAGAGATCATTTCTGCTGCCATGCTTTTGATGGGCAAGAAAGCCCTTTGAAGGGAAGGAAGGACTTCTAAATATAGAGTGCACTATTTTCTCTTTTTAAAGCTGTATGCAGTAACCCCAGCATTTAAGAAGCTGAGTTAGGAAGATCACTGGGTTACATAACATGACAGGCTCTTTATTTATATTTATTTATTGTAGGAAATTAGAAATGTGAGAAGTATCTATTGATACTGGAAAGAGATGTTCAGTCTCTTTAAAAGGAAGATACCCTTAGTGCATAGTTCCTGCTGCAGGAGAGGAGATTCGAGCCTGATCAGGCCTACTTGATAGAGGTATTGCTTGCTTCTATGAGAAGACTTCAAAGTGTAAGGTGAGTTTCAGGGCTCCTTAAACCATGGGCTAATAAATCCCCAGAAGCCCTTTTTTTTGCCCCTTCCCAGCACTAAATAGGCTCAAGCTTGAGCAGTAAAATGAGATGGGTATACACAGGTGGAGGGCTTCAGGCATTTGTTCCATCTCAGAACATCTACAATGTTAGTATGATTTTATCTCAAGATACCATCATCTGGTGGCAATAGTTCTTCCCTGTTCATACCTGTGGGGTGAAAGAATTTCTCATTCAAAATGGAATTAGTTTCCTTCCCTTTGATCTATGTGGTCAGCAAGGTCCAAGAGCCAACAGAGGAGTGGTACTCACTGTTTGATTCATGCTCAAAGCCCTGAACCAACTGGCATAAGGAACAGAGATGACTTAGGCCTAAGGATTTATTAGCAACTTCAATGAGCTCTTCATGGTGCAGGGTGGAAGATTATCATAAAACAAGATGGCTTTGTTTAGGAGGTCAACTGTGATGTCATACCTTAATTAGTAAAGCTGTAGTGACTGAAGTAGGATCAGGGGCATGGAGAACTCCTTCACTCTACTCAAGCCAGACCTTCCCTTCTCTTTGATCCTTTACCCATCACTCTGTCTCTTCTCCTGTCATGTAAGATTGTAGTTTGAAAACAACTATCAGACATAGTATAGCCATCAACCAACTCAACTAAAACATGACTAGCAAAAGCCAGGGACTCTCCTCTCCAAGGACTGAGGCCTTCTGAGCTTGTGTCCAAGGCTCATTTGCCAGATGGTGTTTCACTTCCACAGTGTCATGGAAACGCTTCATCATCTGCTATGGAAAGAAACCCAGAAAAATGATGTGCAAGTGGGTGGCAAGCCAGACCAAACCACCGAATCACCAGTGAGTAATTTCTGGAGGGAAAATGATAAGAAACTTAAATAGAATGTTGTATACACCCAAGAGTGGGTCCTCCACCTACAATACAGGAAATGTGTTTTAGATGGATGTCCTTTTAAAATTATTATTTTTCTATTTATTTATTTTGTGAGTGGTTTTGTGTGTGTGTGTGTGTGTGTGTGTGTGTGTGTGTGTGTGTGTGTGTGGTCAGAAGACAACTTGGAGTTATCAATTCCTTCTTCCTGCCATGTGGTTTTGGAGTGAGGGCATTAAACTCAGGTTATCAGGTGTGGCCACAAGTGCTTTATTCTTTATCTTGCAGGCTCCTAGTTTTATGGGATTTTTGAAAAAACAAACAAACAAACAAAACAAACAAAAAAACCTCTCAAAGGAATTAAGGAAGTAAACATATTTACATGTATATCCTGACACACTCCTTTTCTTTTCTTTTTCTTAAGACAGTGGTCTTGTTTACTTGAAATTCCCTTTTATGAATGTAGTCATGATTCTCTGCATGCAGTCACTAGAGAGAGAGTTAGCAGCTGCAGTGAAAACCATTAAGCCAGGAAGAGTCATTAGGCCCAGTCAGGAAATGGTGAATGAGTACTCACTCTGCCATGGTGAGGGTTACACCTGAGGCTGTGCTTTTTGCTAGCTTTACCTGGTAAAGATATTAATAGGAAAAGAACTAGTAGTAGCCGTATTACTGGCAAAATATCTTTATGAAAATTGTTTTTCTTTTACTTCCTGAAAAATCGCTCAGGAACCATTTTGATTGACCAGTAGGATAAGTTCAATAGTTAATGTTCTTTCTATTTTAAGGCCATGACCTACAGCAACATTTCCCCTTAAGCATACATTCTGACAACCAATCAGAGCAGGTCATGGCCTATGAACACATTTGCCCCTTTTCTCTCCAATGTGCTTCTGTGTCTCTATGAAGTACCCTGCTTTGGGAGCTAAACTTGTGTCAGTCTGTACCAGGTTCCTTCCTTGGCAATTCATTAGTAGGTAAGTTATAACAACAGAGACACTAATGGGAGATTTAAGAATCAAGAGCAAGGAAAAGTCCAGTTATTTGTGTTTCTTTCTCTCTTTCTGGGGTTACTGTTCCTATTTGCAATGTGCCCAAAGACTTGTGTGCTAAATATATGGTTTCTGTGAGGTGGTGTTTAGAGATAGGACCTTTGGAAAAGTGTTAAATTAGGAGTGTTCTAGTCTCATCAGTGAATTGAACCTTTGAGAAATTTGTAATTTGGTGACATTATTGAGAGGCAGGGTTTTGTTCTTCCTTTGCTATTTGGTTCCTGTAAAATGAGCAGCCATTCTCTGCCATGCCCTTCCAGCATGACACTGTGCTTTGCCATATGCATATTACACAATGGAAACAGCCAATCACGAAAGAAGCCCCCGAAACTAGGAGCCAAATGACTCTTGGTTTCAGTTGATCTAGCTCAGGCATTTTGTCATAGCAGTGCAGCGCTGAGTAACATACCTACTAAAATCTCAACTGTGTTTCCTCAGTGGCTCTAGGTCCCACCAGAATGATTCCTTCTGATTCTCAGCTGTCACCAGACAGACACAGACACATTCCAGCTGCTATCAACAGAGCTATTTGGATACAGACTCTGATATAGTGGGATAACTGATTTGATTTCTTTGGAATTGTGTTTCTTAGCAGCACATCCCAATGTACATGCATTGGTAGCTTCAATTGCCATCAAAGCCCTAGCAATCCCATCTCCTCTCATTCTCCCTGCAGCTCCAAGGGAGGTAGCCAATTTTTATTATTGCTACTGACCTTCTCTGGTTGCTCTTTCAACTATTCTAGTAGCTTTCAAAACATTTCCCACTGCTTCATCTCTCCTGATGAGTTATCTTGTAAAAGTTATGTTTTCTTTGATGGAACCTAATTAACCTTGTAGCCTACTTTTATTAGAGTAGTAATAAAAGTCCGTTGGGTGAAAATTTCTTCTTGTCAAGAAAATAGACTTTCTGGCTTAGGTGGAGGCCTAACATTCCAGTTGGGCCAAGGAACTACCCTTAGAAAGGCAGGGTCACCTGAAGCCATGCTGAAGAGATGGGAGGAATAATTATTCCTTCAATGAGATACTATACTTTTCCTTTCCAGAATTCCCATCCTCCTACAAGCTGAGAAGCTATGAGATTCAGATGGGTTTGACCACTTTTCTGAAACCTGATTCAGGAAGATATCTCTTTCTTCTGGATGGTGGTGAGAACCTAGTGTACTTTTTCTGATAGTTTGTGCTTCTTTACCCTTTCTCGAAGGCTTCCATACCCACCTTGTGGCTGCCTGCTGCCCTGGGGTGGACCCCCATGCAGTTATTTCAAATGACAGTGTTTTCCCTTCACACCTCTGTTCTCTAGGCAGCTTCTGAGATCTACAGTTTTCCTGTCCTGGGGGTTTTCTTTTAAATAAGAAACAGGCCCCAGTTTCCATGGTATCACTTATAAAAAACATAGAAATCTTTTCAATATATCTGCCATACCACAGCACAGAGCTACAAAGCTGGACAACATATTCTGAAGATGAAACCATTTCAGACTAGGCCTTTGCTTTCTTTGCCCCTTTCCTGGGAAACTCCAAGTTCCCAGCAAACACAGTTGTTCTACATTGATCCTTGTCCACAGCCTGGACAGCAGGGATGTTTTTAAAGACTTGAATCCTTAAGTGTATCAAGTAAATGCTGAGGCAATCACTATGAAATTGCTGAACTCTTCGTGTCTCTCAACTGTAATATCTTTCAATTGTCTTACTAACAAGATCATGTGCTTTTCAGTATCACCAATGCCAGAATTCCCTGAACCTGATTTAATATTGGCAAAACCAAGTCAAAGAAACTTTGTTCAAATTGACAAATAATCTTTCATATTTCTGCTTTAAAGCATTGATGTATATTTAAAGGTACATATTGAGTGTTTGAAATATTTATTTTTGTATATGTGGATATTTTGCCTATGTGTATGTTTATGAACCATGTGCATACCTAGTGCCTGCAAAGACTAGATGCCCTGGAACTGGAGTTAGGCAGTTGTGAGCTGCCTTGTGGTTAGTGGGAACTGAACCATTGTCCTCTGGAAGAGCAGCAAGTGCCCTTAACCACCTGAGCCATTTCTCCGGTTCCTACTTCTACTCTTAACCAAAGGTCAGCCAAGCTCAAGGGAAGTTATTGGGAGAGCTAGTGTTAACTGAGTTGGAAGCTTTGTTTAAAGATCCCCAGAGAAGACCTGGGAAGATGGCTCAGTGGGTAAAAGTGCTTGCTGCGTAGGCAGGAGGACCTGAGTTCAGACTTCTAGAACCCATGCAAAGCCTGGCACAGCCATCCACGTCTGCAATTGCAGTGCTTCTTTACACAGTAGGTGGGAGAGAGACGCAGAAGCTCATGGCTCAGCCGGACAAGAGACCCTGTCCCAAACAAGGGGAAAGGCCAAGATTAGGTTGATCTCTGACCTCACATCAGCACTGTGGTATGCATACCTGCATTAATACACACACACACACACACACACACACACACACACACACTCCTAGAAGAATTTCAAATTATGTGCAACTTTTAGCAGTCATGGCTGGCAGAGCCAAAATCATTCTGGGGGCCACCATGGTGGATGTTATGAGCATTGTCTCTGCTCATTGCTGCTGAAGTCATGGGGTGGGGCTGGCAGAGCCGGAATCATTCTGGGGGCCACCATGTTGGATGTTATGAGCATTGTCTCTACTCATTACTGCTGAAGTCATGGGATGGGTTACTAGAATAGACAGAAGAAGTCAGGTGGGCTTTTATTTGCACGTAATGACTTTGGTCCTTTCTGTAATAAACAATGAAAGGTACTATAAAGGGGAAAGAATAATGTTATTTCACTTTTAAAAATCATATGGAATAGGAATAGCATTTAAAGAAATGGAATCCAGGTTTTGGGGGAGGTGGTAGCTCAGATGGTAAAATGCCTTCCTTGCAAGCTTGAGGATCTTATTTTGATTCCTAAAATCTATGTTTAAAAAAAAAAAATAGCTGGGTGTGATGGTGTGCACTTTGAATCTGGGAAGATGGAGACAGGAAGACCCTGAGGCTTCCTGGGCAACCAGTCTGAGAAACAGTGTCTCAAGAGAAAAAATAAATAAAGAAAGTGGATAGTACCTGAGAAACAAAACCTAAGGTTGTCCACTGACCTCCATAAGCACATGCATTCCCCCTCCCCCCCCCCAAAATGAGAAACTCTCCCCAGGTAAATAATTCCACACCAAAGGAAATAAGAGAGAGACAAGGAAGTCTTTGCTCTTCATGCCCCATCCAACCAAGAAATAACAGGAAAAAAATCTGTGTTTTTGGTTTTCAAGATATAGCACAGAGAATTTTTTAAATATGCTTTCAAATCCTCAGAGACTTTATAATTTATCAGGAAAGACACACTCTTCCTAATGAAAGGTTACTGACCTTCATGAATGCGACAGTTCAATTACAGCCCATTCATATGCAGAGCAGTGTTGATAAAGGACTAGGAGATGTGACTAGCATAGCAAAGGAAGGGAAAATGTCTGGAAATTATCATTCGCTTCTTAAAAGTTTAATTGTGAAACAAGAATAATAAATACGAGAGCTCAGGTAGCGGGGATCTTTTCTTCTGTGGCCCTGTGGTCTATTAGATCTGCTTCATTGGATATGTTGGCTGTTTGCTTTCCTTCTTTCTTCCTAATATTCCTGCCTTTTTAATCCTCTAAACTGCTAAGGCTAACAAATCAGAAAGCCCTTGGGGTCCTGAAATGCTAGGTTTCAAAACAAAACAAAAAAATTCCCCCCTTTCCTTTTGACTGGCAAGGCAAGCTGGAACATGCCTTGGTGTTATTTTAAGTGTCCGACTACTATTTAGATGCTGAAGTAGATGGAGAGTCAGGAGGGGCAATGGCCATACCCTCAGCCAGCCACCCACAGTCACTCATGCCCAAGCTCCAAGCTCCAGGGAGGTAGGCAACCCCTCCTGGACTGAGAATAGCTAAACCATGTCCTGGCTAGACTCTCTGGAGCCAGTGGGCAGCCAGACTTGAGTGACACCTGCAGGTTCTGTTTGCTGAGCCTCTCCAGGTGTGGGGAAGACATCTGATTGCCACTTTGTAAATCAGTGGAGTGCCATTTAGACACAGCTCTTTGGACGCTCCTAGCAGAACCACATTCTCCATCAGCAACTGCTGTAGTGATCCCCTCTATAACAATACATTTTTCATTAAAAATAAACTGCATCAAACCATAAAACTTGGGAGGCAGCCAACACAAATATTTGAAGCAAAAGCATTATTTTCATTTTTTAACATTTTACTTCAGAATTTAATATCAGCCAGCTATGTGTGTGGTACGGAGGAGTCACTGAACGGTGAAAAGGAGTGGAAAGTCTGAGAAAACACACATGTTCCCAACACCTATCCTACTGCCTGGCACATAGCATCCTTTCAACATTTGTTGATAGATTGCTTGAACTACTGCATTGCTCTTTTATTTCTTGGATAAGTGGGACAATCCATGAATTTCTCTTTTGAGACATCGGTCCTCTAATTTATTCTTGGGTTTCTTCTCCCTCCAGTAGTCCTGAGACATGGATTTACCTTTAACTCACCTCAAATCCTAGCATATTGTCTTTGAATGTAGCTTACCACAGGGTTAAGAATGCATGATTTCAGTTATAGTTTGGAGATTAATGGTCCCCAGAAAACATATGTATCAAAGACTTGGCCCATCTGCAAGTATTCACAGGTGATGATTAGGGAGCTGGTTGAATCACAAGGGCTCTAATTCAATCAGTACATTGATGGATGGATTAAGGCCAGTGTGGAGTCATACTTGACTGGCATTATTCAGAGGTAGAATCTAGAAAATAGAGTCTAATTGAATGACTTAAGTCACTGGAGGGTGTGCCCTTGCAGGAAGGATATATTTGTCCTGGTTGTTCTCTCCAACTTCCTTTCCTACCCACCTCTCCCCACCATCTCCCAGCTACCATGAAAGGAACAGCCCAGCCAAGATATTCTGGCTCACCACAGCTCAGGAACAGCAGAAAGAGACTACAGTAACCAGGGGAAACCACAGAATGAAGTCTCTGAAACCATACTGTTGTGCAGTATTTGTTTACACTGTGAAGATGCATCTTTGCTAAGGCACCTTCTGATTGGTTTAATAAAGAGCCAAATGGCCAATAGCTAGGCAGGAAGAGGTTAGGAGGGACTTCCTGGCAGAGAGAGGGAAACTGGGGGGAGGAAGCTACGTGTGCATATTTCACCAATAGACTCAGAGTAAGTCAGATATACTGTACTAAGAAGAAGTAACCGAGCCACATGATAGATTGTAGAAACAGGTTAATAGAAACAGGCTAATTAAGTTATAAGAGCTAGTTAGAAAAAAAGCCTAAGCTAAGGCCAAGCTTTCATAATTAATAACAAGTCTCTGGGTCATTATTTGTGGGCTGCTGGTGCAAAGATAGTCCGACAAGAAAGTTTGGTACAACACACCAAAACAATCCTTTTCTCCTTTAAGCTGATCTGAGTGGGCATTTTGTCACAGGTGAGACAAATAACTAACATAACTGTAGGAGCTTCGTTTACTTGGCACTCAGTTCTTTAGATGCAGCCTTCATTTTTGCACAACCCAGGAGACACAGCTCTGCATTAAAGATACCTCAGAAAAAACTCTTTCAATTCATATGGTTCTGTCTTTCAGATTTAGGACCATCCAGTCTCTGGACTTCGAGAGGAAGCTGGTTGTAAGCAAAGTGCCTCCTGATCATCGGCAGGGATAAGAAGGAAGGTGGAGAGACAGTAAGAGCAGCCTTGGACATCAGTGTAGAAAGAAACGGAAGCGAGCAAGCTTGTGTGGAACAGGTGTTTGATAATTGCTGATGGGAATGAATGAAACACAATTTGCAACAACATTAATCCGACACATATCTAATGATATGTGTTGTTCCATGGTAGTTCAGGCCAATAGTTTAGTAGTTCACACACATAACTGTAATTAGTATTATTTTTGACAGATTATTGTAGTTTTTTAATCTCTTGTTCATTAGTTTATGAATGAGCAGCAATATCCACAGGCTGTTTTTTCTCCAGCCGCTCAAATCCTAAACAAATATTCTCACAGATTTGCTGAGAAGCATCAGGGGATTTCCCAAGACTTGGACTAGCCTGTGATTCCTCTGGTTTTCACTGCTCCCTGACTGTGTCTAGGAAGGAACCTCCCTTCATGGCCTCTGAAGATAACAGTGTTGTCAGGGAGGAAGAAAAAAGCACAGTCCTGGGTAGCTAGCATCAGATCTTTTCCTGTGCTGCAAAGAAGAAAGGATCCAAAGGACAGGGATCCCAATTAAGATGCTTGCATTGTAGCATTATCACGCAGATAACTCATTTTCTGACTGAACTTTGAACTGATTAAAGATTGCTTTTTTAAAATGTAAAGTGTGTGTGTGTGTGTGGGGGGGGGGTGGCCCTGGAGAGATGATTCACAAGTTAAACTCCCCTGCTGCCTTTCCAGAGATCCCAAGTTCAGTTCCCAGCACCTGTGTTGGGAGGCTGACAACTGCCTGTAACTCCATCTCCTGGGGATCTGAAGCCTTCTTCTCACTTCTGTGGGCACCTGCATAGACCTGGCATAGATCTCTCTCACACACACACACACACACACACACACACACACGCAGAGAGAGAGAGAGAGAGAGAGAGAGAGAGAGAGAGAGAGAGAGAGAGAGAGAGAGAGAGAGAAATGCTTGAACATAAAAAATAAATATCATTAAAATAATTAAATGCAAAATGAATGGCTGGGAACTTGCGATATCAAAGACTCCTTCCAGCTCTACCTTCAACAATTCTGCTCTTAGATTTGCTTTAGGCAGGAACATTTTAATTCAATTATGAGGAGACATATAGAAATTGTATCTGAGGCGATTTCATATATTACAGGGAACATTGATTTTAATTAGCTAAATAGCCTTCTAGAGACTTAAGTTGCTTTCCGTGTCTTGTGGTGCCTGCAATGCTCTCTATGGAAGTAATAGTTTCATCAGATCAGATACTATGCATTAGTGTCTTGAAGGGAAACCTCTTTATGTTCAACCACTTTCTTTTGGGAATCACAAGCCCAAATCTGAAGTTTTCTGCCCATATAAATAAAATTGAGACCCATTATGTTCATATCATGATTTATTGTTGTTGTTATTATTCTCCATTTGTGAAATAAAGTTTCTTTATACAATACCATAAAAGTGGCTAGAAAAAATAATGACAGTTCCGAGGAATATCTGTATTTCTCTTTACTTCTGAGAATATACTGACAACTCCCAGCCTTGCAAGACTGAGGTCTTGTTGATTAGCTTTGGGATTCTTTCACAAAAGATTAATATTTATCTTCATTTGTGTGTCTGACTGCAAGTATCCAAGGAGGTCAGGAGGGGGTCAGATCCCCTGGAGCTGAAGTTTCAGGAGGTTGTAAGCCATCGATGGGGTTCTGGAAACCAACTTTGGATCCTCTGGAAGAGCAACAAGGCCTCTTACCCACTGAGCAACCTCTCCAGATTTGGGTTCTCTGATGCATATTATATCAGTCATCTTAGGTTGCGACAACCCTTGTCAAAGGGCGTGCTTAGAGTGTTCCATCTCAAGTAGTCCATTTCCCAAGCCATGTCTGTGCACACTCATCCTGTCCTCCTACCCCTTCAGTCATCCTCTCCCCATCCTTCATCCCCCAAACAGCGAATCTCGTGACAGTTCTTAAAATCCTGATGATCTGTTGTGCTTAGAAAAGGCTAACCCTGCTTGGACCAGTGGGTAGCATGGCATCCCGTCTAGTCAAGAGATGCCACCACTGGAGTGCACTGTGCTGTGAAGTGGGAATCTTTACTCCTGTTCATTGTTTCCTTCTCCAAGGATGCTTTGACCACAAGGCTCTTTCTTAGATATGGAGAAACAGGCCTTGCCAGCCTGGAAAACAGTCTGAAAACTGACTGCAAGATCACCCCAATTCTACCAGGTCTTACCACCTTTCCTTTTTATCCCCTTGTTGGGGGTTTGAACTAAGGAAAAGTGTGAATGTCAGGATAATGAGTTCCCTCTTTGATGCTGTCCTCACTCTCAAGTCTGGCAGAAGGAGTCTGAGCTGAGAATTTCAGCACCGACCAAGGGACAACTCAGAAATGTTTATTAGAGTCCGCTGAGCCCATTCAGAGAGGGACACACTGCGCAGACCTGAACCAGTTACCCTCTAAACACAACCTTCAACACCAGAGCTTGGGGATCCTTATCATTTGCTACCACATGTGAACAGAGTTTTCCAAAAGGACAGTTAACTTTCCAGGCTACACTCTGCCCTGATCTTTGAAGACCTGTGTACACTATAGAACCCATTTAACCAAGGTTTCTTCTGGAGTGTTCTTCAAGTACTTATATTTACTGTGGTCTATTTTACTGATGTAATATCAGCTAAGGTATTTATTATTCCTTTTGAGACAAGATCTCACTACTTAGCCCAGGCTGCCTGCCAAGTCATGACTCTTCTACCTCAACAAACTGAGTCCTGGAATTCCAGACCTCTGCCCCCATATCCAGCCACATAGGATAGTGAACTACTGTGCACATACATTTCTCTGGGAATTCTGAGCCTAAGAAGAACACCTTTCCCTTCTCCATGCATACCCACTCTCAGAATATGTAATATGTGTTATTGCCAAAGATAGGAGCTACCGGTCTCAAGAGCAGAATGTATGAAAGGATGAAATAGTCACAACATCTTTGTCAAAAAATACATATGAGGAGAAAAAGGGAGTGTGTTAGTAAATATTTGTTCATTTTCACACATTTGCTGATTGTTTGAAATGTTTTGCTTATTCTTATTTGATTTTATTAAAATATTCATTCTATTTGGAAGATGCTATGATTCCCATTTCCAACCCTAGTTGTTTGCTTTGCAAAATTAATTAGAAACTGGCTACTGTGACTTGGTGAAAGTAGGTTATATTTGCTGAACTTGAGCTGGGAAATCTTCTTTTGTTTCGTTTAAGCAAGATTCAGGTAGTTCAATAAATGCCACTTAACTGGGGCAGACTTGATCAGGGAAGTTGCTGAATTGGGAAACCAATTAAGTCTAATGATAATTAGCATGCACTGCTGCTTAATTGGGATAGGTGGTCCATTGAGTTGGTATCACTGTAGGTAATTAAATGAGGCTCTTGGAGGTTACGAGATAGAGTCTTCTTGATGCTTTCGAGATTGAAGGCAATTTATTTCCTTTCTTGATCATGCTGTTGCTGTTGAGACAAACTCCATTTCTAAATAACTCGAAAAGTGCTACTGGATTTGAGAGAGCCTAGGCATCTGCATTGTACATGAATGTGCACACACAACACACACACACACACACACACACACATTTCTACCTATAGATTATGTATTTAAAGGAGTGAAAATAGTGAGATATAGAGTGCTTCAGTGACTTATTCAAAGTTGCCAGTATTTAATGATAAAAACCAACAAACCAGCATGGCTTCAGAAACATGGGCTTCAGAATTCTATTCTCCTGTGTGACCCAGCACCCAATTGCTCACCCTGTGTGTCTTAGTTCCTTTTCATGTTGTGATCAGCAGATACCAGGCATGAAGCAGTTGAAAAGTTACTTTGGCTTACAGTTTTTTTGGTTGGTTGGTGTTTTGTTTGTTTGTTTGTTTGTTTTGTTTCTTCGAGACAGGGTTTCTCTGTGTAGCTTTGGTGCCTGTCCTGGATCTCACTCTGTAGACCAGGCTGGGCTCGAACTCACAGAGATCCACCTGGCTCTGCCTCCCGAGTGCTGGGATTAAAGGTGTGCACTACCACCGCCCAGCCTTGGCTTACAGTTTTGATGGGATAGTGTCTATTACAGTGGGGAAGACACTGTGACAAGAATAGGAGGCTGCTGGCCACATTCTACCCACAGCTGTGAGCAGGGAGCAAGCAGGAAGTGGGGCGGGGTTATCACCCTTCAAGGCCCACCCCAGTGACCTACTTCTTCCAGCAAGGCTCCACCTCCTAAAGATTCCACAATTTTCCAACCTCCCCCCCCCCCCAAATCTGGGCATCAGGTGTTACAGCACATAAGCCTATAGGGAACATTTATATGCAGACCACAACGCAATGTGAGCAGAGTGCTGTGAAGAGCCTGTGTGGGAGCCCAGGGACTTGGCTCTGGCTATGATAAGACATTGGCCTTTCATGGATGCACATGCTTCTTTTATTAAATAAAGGTGTGGGATTAAATAATCACAAAGATCTCTTCCAGCTGTAAAAACACAAGTGTCTCTAGCCATTTTATTTAAAAGTTTGTTACTGAGAAAATAATCTTCATTTTAAGTTTGTATGAAGCCTTCCATTATTAAGCAGGTCACTGGCAAAAGGTAATGATAATATCAAGCTCCATATTAAAACAAAGCAAAACAGAATTGATTTCCAAAATGTAGTTGGGTGGCTTTTGAAAGAGATATGGGGGAGAAGTTGGAAAGGAGATAATGAGGATAATCCTAGGATGATTCTATGTGTGTACATGTGTATAGTGTGAAAGTGTGTACGTGGTGTGCAGATGTGTGTGCGTGTGCATGTGTGTGTGCATGTGTGTGTAGTGTGTAGGTATATATGTACTATGCAAGTATGCATGCATGTACATGCATGTGTATGTACATGGTATGTGGGCATGTGCATTGCCTATGCACATACATGTGGAAGCCCAAGCAGGACCTTCAGGGTCTACTCTGCCCCTTTCTGCTTTATTGTCTTGAGACAGGGTCTGAAGCTCGCTGTTTCAGTTAGACTAGCTGGCCAGAAGCTTTGGGGATTTCTCCATCTCAGTCTCTAATGGGGTATTTACAGCCTTGTGTAGCTAGAGTTTTCTTGCCTGGCCCACAGTCAGGACAAACCTCTGTCACCCGCCAGTCCCACAGCCACTCAGACCCAACCAAGTAAACACAGAGACTTATATTGTTTACAAACTCTATGGCCGTGGCAGGCTTCTTGCTAACTGTTCTTATAGCTTAAATTAATCCATTTCTATAAATCTATACCTTGCCACGTGGCTCGTGGCTTACCGGCATCTTCACATGCTACTTGTCACGGCGGCGGCTGGTAGTATTTCCCCCACTCAGCCTTCCACTTCCCAGAATTCTCCTCTCTCCTTGTCCTGCCTATACTTCCTGCCTGGCCACTGGCCAATCAGTGTTTTATTTATACACAACGATATCCACAGCAGCCTTGCCCTGGGTTTTCCTGGGTCCTGGGTACTCAAACTCTGGTCCTCGTGGCTGTAAATCAATTGCTTGTACACACCCAGATATCTCTTGAGCTCTTCCTGGAATGATTTCTGACTGTGACATATTTTTAAAAGCATAAAGCCATGGCTTGGTAAAGAAAATAAAAGATACTTCTGTGCCCCATATGTGGAAATACTGCTGTCAAGGAATGGAGAAGAAAGTCAGATATGTAGGACTCCATGAAAAAGAGCATTTCTGGGATGAGCCAGATGCAGAGCTCTGGTTCTGAGGGTCAAGTGATCTGAATAATGCTGGAACTGGCATTTGGACAAGACTGCAGATAGAGAAATAAGGTTGCTAAGTCCAAGTAAGACAATACGTGTACAGTATTTGTTATTGAGAATTACTCTCTAATTTACTTTGACTTGGAAACGGGTATAAGGCATTAGATCAGAATCTAGTTTCATCCATTATCCTTTAAGCACATAATATTGCCAAACATTTAAACCAAGATGCTCAATCATTAAAGAAATATGATGATCACTGATGTGCAGCAAAGAGATTACAACTTCTTAAGGTTTCATCTACTCCTGACTCCATTTCAACTTAAAAATTGTTATATGATGTGGGAGTATAGGTACATAAAATAGGTAGACAAGTCAGAAATTTACTGACAAATCACCATTAGTTTTAAAACAATTTTTTCTTATTGTCTTAGTCAGAGTTTCTGTTGCTTTGGCGAAACACCATAACCAAAAAGCAAGTTGGGGAGGAAAGGGTTTATTTGGCTTACACTTCAGCATTGCTGTTCATCACTGAAGGAAGTCAGGACAGAATCTCAAGTAGGGCAGGATCCCAGAGGCAGAAGCAGATGCAGAGGCTATGGAGGGATGCTGCTTACTGACTTACTTCCCATGGCTTGCTCAGCCTACCTTCTTATAGAATCCAGGACCACCAGCCCAGGGATGGTACCACCCACCATGGGCTGGGCCTCCCCTCATTGATCACTAAATGGGAAAATGCGTTACAGCTGGATCTCAAGGAGGCATTTCCTTAGCTGAGGCTCCTTCCTCTGATGACTCTAGCTTGTGTCAAGTTGACACACAAAACCACCCAGTACAGTTATGCATACATGTATTTGTACCACTTATAAAAGATGAAAGCATATTTATATTCTAGTGAGATGGACCTGCACATCTGTCTAATACAATACAGCATAAGGATGTGTTAACCTGATATGTGCTGAGGAATATAGGAGAACACCACACCATTATTTTGGGGAGTTAAACAGTAAGGATCTTCCAGAAGAGCAGGTGACTTGCATGTATAATAAAACCACCCCAAGCCACAGCATGCAGTGGCTTCCAATCTAAGCTGTTACAGGCTGTGCTCATGGTATCGTGTGGCGTGATGGTATGCACAGTGCAAAAAATTCATGTTCTGTGTCAGCACTAAGGTTTCAGTGACATCATGGTTGCTGTACCAGCACTGTCAGAAACACTTGGCATTCGCCACACCTTTGGTTTTGAGTCCTTTCTTCTTCTTCTTCTTCTTCTTCTTCTTCTTCTTCTTCTTCTTCTTCTTCTTCTTCTTCTTCTTCTTCTTCTTCTTCTTTTCCTCCTCCTCCTCCTTCTTCTTCTCCTTCTCCTCCTCCTCCTTCTCCTCCTCCCTCCTCTTCTTCTTCTACCTTCCCCCTCTCTCTGTCCCTCTGTCTCTCTCTCTCTTTGTTATCCTGCATTCAGAAATCTTATACTGTTGCCAAATTTTTCACAACTCCCACATTCAGTTATAAGACCTATGTAGGGGGTCTCAGTCCACAGTTTAAGAAACTTTGATCTAGACTTCCCCAACTCTTCTTCTCCTTTTAATTAGTCTCTCAAGGCTCATCCTGTTCACATTTCCTCCAAGTAACATCACACCAGCTCTAGATGGCTGACGACTGCATTTGGAATGCTAGCTGGATTTGAAATGTCATCTATTGGCTGCTGAACTTGTGGATTGCTTGAAATACCTCACTGGCCTGTGAACTGTAAATGCTGCCTAAATATTTATTTTTAAGTTGCTGTATAGATAAACATAGAAATGTATGTAAGCACACAGATAATTATAGTCATGTAGACAGAGTGAGTCAATCTCATATTTTTAAAATAAAATAATATGCACTCAAAAGTCAGCTTTAAAAATATATTTTGAACAAGTGAAAGGCTAATTTTAGTTATCTTATCCCTCTGTGTAATTACCACAAACAGTCTTGTAAAAAGTCGGTGAAATATTCCAAGCTACAAGTTGAGGGAATGCATGTGATTTAGTCAACAAATAAAGGAGCAAGTAAAACAGTGGTTCTCAATCTGTGAGTTGAGACCCCTCTGGGGGTCACACATTAGATATCCTGCACACAAGATATTTACATTACAATTCATAACAGTAGCAAGATTACAGTTATGAAGTAGCAATAAGATAATTTTATGGTTAAGGGGGTCACCACAACATGAGGAACTGTATTAAAGGGTCGCAGCATTAAGAAGGTTTCGAACCACTGAAGTAAATGGACATAGATTTCCAGGTGGGCTGCTTCCTGTGCAGAAGCCATTGCACCTGAGATCCACACTCAGACAATTCATAGCCAGATGGGCGTGGCCCCAGAGGCAGCATGTACTCCCTGTTCTACGATACAGTTTGCCCACTTCTTACAGTCTTCACATTTGAAGTCTACTTCTGGAGTTAACTGAACTTTGTCACATTGTTTTGTGTCTCATATGGCTCTTGAATAAAGATGCCTCTGGTGAATAGACCTTGGAAACACTTCTTTCATCAGGGGAAAAAAAAAAAGCTATCCATCTGGCGTTAGGAGCCTTCATGTCAGTAAGTCAACATTATTTCCATGAAGTTTGCTCTTCTCTGCCACTTGGGAAACGCAGCCAGGCACATAGGGAGGAGGATTCGGGGGGTAACTGGAATAAACTGTCCAGCCAAGCTCCTTCACCAGGGGGACAAGGCAGTTTCCTGCAGCTCTGGCACTGATGAACTTTATACTCCACAGATTTCATTGCTTGATTAAAAATGTGCTCATGCTTGAAGGCGGACTCTGCTGGGGTTCCTAAGAAGGCAAAGTACACAGAGAGAACTGTTGGAGGGACTTCAGGAAAGAGCTTTGGGGGAGCGTGATTTTGTTTGAGGAGTTATTAGAGACTGGCATGATAACTCCCCTATAACTCACTGCTAGGCTTTCTGACCCAGCTTACATGAAATCAAATTGCACCTGAGCAAATACTGCAGGGTGTAGTAAGTGGAAAGAATCACTTTCGTTTTGCAACCACAAATATTACAATAGCCTCTGCACATATTTTAAGGAAAAATCTTTTTTCTTTCTCATGTGAAGTCACTTTGCATGAAATTGCAGGATAAATTTGGTTACTGTGGCGAATCGGAGTTGTTCTTCTACAGTCATGGCCTCCAGGAAAGCCAGCACGTAACTGTCCAGAGAAAGAGCTCATCAGACCCCTCACCTAACAGTACCACTGATATCATTTCACACGGGAATGGCAGATGGAGAAAGCACGATGTGGAAAGTGATAGAAAGCACTATCAAAAGGTGGGTACCAGTAAGAAAATAGGCTCAATATTTTAAAAATTGGTAACAATGATATAGGCACATCCATGTGTGGAACATTCACTATTTCAGGCACTATCCTCAGAATTACACGTGGCCTCCATGTTGGAATCCTCGCATCTGTTGAGTTTAGACAGGTATCATCCTACCACCCCACTCCAGAGGCTGAAGCATGGGCACTCAACATTCTGCTCCGTGTTGTATGCATCCTGAGATAGAATCAGGCTCTAAATTGAGACACTGTGGCTCTCAACACTGTTACACGGGTTATTCCTCCTTACACGCAATCAAGCTCAAACACAGGTGCAGTTAGAGCGCAGAGCTGGCCAAACCACTGGTTTCAAGAATTCTGCCCTGAAATAAGCCCCAAAGGATAAAAAGCAAGCCCAGCATGGTCTCCGTCCACGGATAAAGTTCTGTCTAATCTTTTGCAGAGAAGTCTGCAGAGGGAGAGAACCTTGACTGTTGGAGCCTGATTTCCTCAGGTGTAGGTCCATCAGTGCTGTCTGATACCCCACGCTATCAAAGCTCTGTGGTTTGGGTGAGTTAGGCCCAGAGGCTCATTTGCTGAAAAACTGGTCTGGGGCACTGTCGGGAGCCAAGGGAGCACTAAGAGGTGAGTCCTGGTTGCAAGAAGGTGAGTCTCTGGAAGGCGAGCCCTGCAGGAGACAGGCAGACTCGGGCCCCATTCCTCTTTTTGCTTGCTGGCTGCCACGAGGTGAGCATCCTCCTCTCCATATGCTACTGCCACAGTGCATTTCCTCACCGCAGTCCCAAAGGAAGCAGGGCCAAGCATCATGGACCAACATCTCCAAAACCACAAACCAAAATCCGCCCTTCCCCTTCATTATGGCAATGGAAAACCAACCAGCCGAAGAGTTACCTGTCACTGTCTATTCCACATCTATACAATGATGCCAAAAATCCCACTGCAGACTATTTTGGCGAAAGCACTAGATTGAAGAACTCCTTACAGATTTAACTTAACTCAGTGTTTCATATCTATTACAGTTTGGGTATAAAAATGTCCCTCAGAAGCTCATGAGTTTGAACAGTTGGTCTCCAGCTCCTGACACTGTTTTAGAAGATTGTAGAACTTCTAGGAGGTAGGGCTTAGCTGGAGAAATGGGTGGCTGGGACATAGAGTTTATTGCTATGGCTGGGCCTAAATTCCAGTCTTTTGTCTCTGCTCCCCTTCTGCTGGGATGTGAGAAGGTGAGGGGTCCCAGCTGCACAGTCCCACAGGTGTGGAGCTGCATGCTGCCACACCTTCCCCACCGTGAGGAACTGCAGTCTGTTCCTCTCTTAAGCTCCTTCTTGTCAAGGATTTGGTCACAGCCGCCAGAAAACTGACAAACACAGTATCTAATGTGCTCTTAATCAGTGGTGACCACCACTATCACTAAATTAAAGAATTTAGATCAAGAACATTGACGAGGTCTTGGAATTCCAAAGCAACTGCCATTTCTTACTATTTTTCTTCATTTCCCCCTTTCACTCTTATTTTACATGTCTCCCTTTTCCTATAGATATTATTAAATGGTAAAGTCCTTCTTTGAAAAAAATTTTAAAAGATAACTTTTTAATTATCTTGCATAAAAGGAAAGCTTTTGAATTCATTAGAAATAAGGGATTGCAGAGATGTTGAAAAAAAAACAGTTTGTGGGCAAAAAAAAAGTGATTTCTGTGAGGATGATGGTAAGTTGAATTAGTAAGTTATAAAAATATATGGAAAAACAGTGAGAGGAAGTTTGTAACTTCAAAGGACAATGCCTGGAAAGAAGTGACGAGAGACTGGCAAAGCAAATAAGAAGGAGCAATGTCCCTTATTCAAGAGCCAAGATTCAGACGGCATGTGAGCACATATGGGCGAGTGATAGCCTTTGCAGATGTTGCTGAAGCGTTAGTTAGCCACACCTGTAAAAGACTGTCTCCTCCACTTCCTCACATTTATGGACACAGTGTTTTCACCAAGTTTCAATTTGCTGAAGTCTGAGGAGAATGCTCCAAGGAAATCCATCCATCGAGCAAAGCCAGGCCACATGGAAGGAAGTGGTGTGGTTGGAGGGAGAAGTAGGGTTTACTCCTGTCCCTGATCTCTTCTAGTGTGTGATCTTTGGCATGTTTTTTTTAATGTCCCTAGCCTCAGTCTCCCTTCTTACAAGATCTGCTTTGTAGGTTGTACAGTTTGCTATAATGTGCGGTTCCCAGCTCAGTACCATTAGGAGATCATTAGAATGGATACCCCATGACTCACCTGTCAGAGGAAGGTTTATCAAGCTATCCAGATGATTCTAAAGCAATGTTAGAGAATGGTTGGCCATATCCAATTTCTAATATATAAATGGAGTCAATAGAAGTAGCTTGTAGTAAAGTAGTGGTAGTGGTAGTATGTGAGGGGCTCTTGGTGCTAGGAGCTGGGAACACAGAAAGAAAATTCTGTCCTTGCATCTAGAAGGACTCACCTATTGACTATGATGGGAATTATCTGAAACAGTGATTTCTATAGCTACAAACAGTTGGATAGTTTTTGTTTGTTTTTTGTTTTGCGTTGTTGATACTGAGATTGAACTCTATCATCTGTCTGTCTATCTATCAGTCTATCTATCTATCTATCATCTATCTATCTATCTATCTATCTATCTATCTATCTATCTATCTATCTCTATCTATCTATCTATCATCTATGTATGTATGTATCTATATATCATCTATCAATCACCTATCAATCATCTATCAATCTATCTATCTATCTATCTATCTATCTATTGTGGATATATTGTATACTCTAATAAACTTGCCTGAGGATCAGAGGACAGAGACAGCCACTAGATTAGACATAGAGGTCAGGCAGTGGTGGCACACACCTTTAATCCCAGCACTTGAGATCTCATGCCTTTACTTAGGAAGCACACACATCTTTATTACCAGGAAATAATATGGCAGGGCAGAGAAAGGTATATAAGGTATGAGGAAATAGGAACTCTTTCTCTTTAGGCTGAGGATATCATAGAGGTAAGAACTAGTGGCTGGCTGTTCTGCTTCTCTGATCTTTCAGCATTTACCCCAATATCTGATTCTGGGTGTTATTATTATAAGACCAACTAGGATTTGTTCTACACTCTGTATTTGTCATCTGCCTATCTATTATCTATTTGTCATCTGCCTATCTATTATCCATTTTTCATCTGTCTATCAACCATCTATCTAGTAAAGGCACTGCTAATTTGATTATTTCTAAAACACCTTCCTTATTTTCAGGACTCTATACCCTGAGTTCTACCTACCAAGCTGTTTCTTCTCAAGGTCTCTCTCTCTGCATTCTTCTTCTACCTCATGGACTGGAATTTTCCAGAGCACAGCTTTCATATCCCTTTATTTTTTTGATATACATATGACTCATATTTAAATATTACCTTTGAATTTAAGGCTCTCAATATGAGTTTGCCTTGCCTGTCCTGTGAGTTTTGTCAATGCAATACAAAGCTATTTCCATCTAGGTATACAGTAGGTGTAACAGGCAGAGACTCCAAACAGAATTCTCACATCCTCCTCCTGGGTGCCCTCCATCATCAGTTGACACTATCCCTGGCCCAGTCCACAGATAAGCCTTGACTTTACTCTTATATTTATGGACATCTGTTCTAACTTCAACAGTGGATCTTGTTAACTGTCCTTTCAAAGAAGTTTTTACTATGTCTGTTGCTAGAACCCCATAAGCAGCTACCATCTGGGATATTCCAACAGGCCAGTGACTCTCCTTCTGCTCCCCTGACCCCAACCCCTAGCTCCTTTTTAAAAAGACAGAATCTCTCATTGACCTGGAAGTTGTGAAGTAGGCTAGGATGGCTGGCCAGTGAGCCCCAGGTATCCTCCAGTCTCTGCCTCCCAGGTACTAGAGTTGCAAGCATGCACCTCAACATTCAGATTTTCTAGGTGTGTTCTGAGGACCAAAGTCAGGTCCTCAGGTCCTCGTGGTTACATAGTGAGACCTTACTGGACCAACCAGGGGACTTTACTGAAGTCACCTCCCAGACACAGTTCATGTTTACTTGGGGCTCAATAATGGAATGGGTTTTATGAAGCATGGCTTTCCTTATGCTTAAACTTTATTAAATGAAAAAAAAAACTCACTGGTTAAACCATGTGAAATGTATTTCTTTCTTGTCAAAGAAGCATAATTTGATCAGTGTTCAAAAAAAGATTTTTTTCTTCCTTTAGAAATTGTGTGGGTTGAAGAATTCTCTAGGCTGTCAAAATCTTCATGACTAATAAATGTTACCTGTATCAAGTCTTCTAATTATCTCTAAGATTTTGGATTTTAAAGCCAATGATTTCATTATTTTACCATCTGCCAAAGAGTGTTTTTGGCAGGACTCAGTAGAAAAATAGGCAATGTGGATGAAAACTTGATTAATTAAACAGTAAACCTATGTCTGAAAGTGATGCAGTGAAGTTGCACTTCATCCAAACCGAGGATGCATTTGGTACTATTAGGTCTCTGATGAATGTGAGCCCATTCCATGCCTTGCCCACTGAACATGTCAGTCATCCCAGAGAGATTAAAGAGAAAGAGATGAGAACTTTCTGTAATGGTTAGGATTCAGTTCTTTAAGAGTAATGCAGATCTCAAATTTATGAAGGAAGTATACACAAAGGCTGATGTGTTTTCAAAGTGCGCTTGCTGTAGGACTTCTGATTCAAGATTTGGATGCTTCTGTCATTCCTAGGATTTTTTTTCTATGGTGGAGCATGTGGCTTTTTTATTTCTGGAGTGGCTTTGACATCTTGTATCAAGACAAACTGCTTATAAACAGAAATGCTGCGCACACACACACACACACACACACACACACACTACTATCTGTGGAAGGTATTTGAGCAGTGAGGCAGCCAGATTCTTCCATGCATTGGCAATTTTAATAGAGAAGTGACACAAAAACCTGCCCTGTGCAGTGACCGACAAAGACTGGTACTCAGTCTTCGGGTGTGACTGTGTCTGTTCACAGGTATTCCTGGGATATTCTGTCTTCAGAACGTGTGTTTCATCTCCAACTCTACTGTTTAGCACCAAGCCATGAGGAAAGTGCTTAACCTCTCCTGCATGCCTCAGACTCTCTCTCCAGAGTTAAGATGGTAGTGCCCACTCAAAGAGACTTGAGGGGTTCATATGTGGGAAAAACGAAGTCCGGCACAGAACAGTCCTTCATGAATGCTTTTCATATGACTTGCATTATTTAACAGAGAGCTCCTAGAAAAAATATGAATAATTCAGAGAGCTATACATTGCAATTTTTATATCTGTGTAAACATGGAGGCAGTTATAAACATAGAAAATAAGAGAAGAAAAAAACAGCAGTATAGCTATGCAGTAGGATATGGAGTGAAGCATGTAAACATTTCAGTAATATGTAAATTCTATTTTTGATAATATTTAATAATAGAAACATGATGTCTAATTTTATCTCAATATAATTGCAATGAAAGAAAACTTTAAGAAATTGGTACCAAAATATAAAATACTGCTAGTGGATAATAGAGGTGGTCAGATTTAAGGGTGATATTTTTTATATTTTTGTGCTTTTTCCTATAATAAATCTGACAATATGGAATAGGAAATAAGTTGTGCTATATTTGAAATAAGGATTTCTTCAGGACAAAGTTAATGTGGAAAGGAAACAGAAAATGTGCAAACGGGGAGAAAGTTTAGGGATCATCTACTTTAGTTTCCCTTCATTACTGGGGAAATTACTGTAGCTAGGACAGATGTGGTCTGGTTAGAGCATGAATGCAGGTGTTCAGTTTCCGCTGTAGCCCATCTTGTGGCAACGAATTCAGTGGGTAGGGATTTGCTGCAAGGTTTCTTCTGCCTATACTATAAGGGGAAATACTAAGCTACCCTTTAGAAGTTGCAAATTCTCTTCAATTACAAAATTATTTTAGAGCTTCATACATGCAAGTAATGAGTTCATTTTTCACACTCCCCTCCCCTCTCCTCCTCCCTCTTCCTCTCCCACTGGGGTCTTCCTTCTCAACAAGTCCCCCTCCTACTTCCATGGCATCTTTTTGTGTGTTGACCCCTTGGTTTAGCATGGCAACTTAGCAGTGTTACACCTCCAACAAAGGGTTAATTGCTCATAATTCCTTGGGAAATGGTGGGGTCTCATGGGCCCCTCCTCCATCCATGATGCCATGTGCAGCTCTTACAGATTTCACACAGACAACCACAGCTGTAGTGAGTCCATGTGCAACGGCGCCACCGTGCTTGGAAGACACTGTTTTAGTGCTCATCTCATCTTTTGGCTCTTACATTCTTTCTGTCCCCTTTTCTGTGATGTTCCTGAAGCCTCAAGGTGGTGACAGAGCTGTTCCCTGAGGACCACCCAGCCCAGAAACTCTTTTCTTTGGGACTCTGGGAAGGCATCTTTGTGCCTGAGGAGGAAGTGCCTGATGGCAGAGGTTGTATAACAATACCCATAGTTCAGAGTGACAGACTTTCATTGGTTAGCGGAATGGAAGAAAAATGTTTCTAATTAAAAATCAATGGTTAAATAATCTTTTTGAATTATTGTGTACACAAATAGAAAATATTCTGTATTTGCCTTTTAAAAGATTTTTAAAATTCTGTGTGCTGTTGCCCATAAAGGCCAGAAGAGGGCGTCAGCTCCCCTGGTGCTGGAGTTACTATAAATCACCCAACGTGTGGGCTAGGACCTGAACTTAGGTCCTCTGCAAAAGCAGCAAGCACTTAACCACTGAGCCATGCTGTAGAATATTATTTTAAGATTTGTTACATTCATTTATGCTGTGGAACATTTGTTTAATGATGCAAAGGTGTGTTGCATTCTTTTATTTTGCATTTGTTTAACTCTGTGAAGCTGTCTTACTTTGCCTATCTAAAATACCAAATGGTCTGATAAAGAGCTGAATGGCCAATAGCAAGGCAGGAAAAAGGATAGACAGGCACAGCAGATAGAATAAATAGGAGGAGAAATCTGAGAGGAAAAGAAGAAAACAAGGAGAGGAGGACATTGGAGCCAGCCACCCAGCTACACAGCAAGGCATGGAGTAAGAAAGAAAGAAAAAGAGAAAGATACAGAGAAAGATAAAAGACCAGAGGCAAAAGATAAACGGGATAATTTAAAGTTAAGAAAGGCTGGCTAGCAACAAGCCAAGCTAGGCTGAGCATTTATAATTAAGAATAAGCCTCTGTGTGTGATTTATTTGGGAGCTGGGTGGCAGGCCCCCCAAAAGAGTGAAAAACAAACAACAACCAAGCTGTCTCTCCAGCTTGTCTTTACCTGTATATTATATTATGTTTGTATTTGCATGGTTCTAACTTATTAGCAGCAGTGAAGCTACTTGTGTCCATGTAACATCCAGGATAAGTCAGATCCCTAGTTAGGCCAGTCTTCTTCTTCATTAGTGCCTCCAGCCCAGACTCTTAGTGTTTTCTCGATCTCACTTTGCTTTGTTTTGTTTTCATACTAGGGATTGAATCCAGGTCATGCACATGCTAGGTTATGCTCTATCACTCAGCTGTATCTACAGTTTCCTTTTTCACTTTTTATTTTGTGGCAGTGTTTCACTGAGCTGCCCACCCTGGCCTTGAACTTTTAATGCTCCTGCCTTAGAATCTTGACTAGCTATAATTATAGAATTAGCTACTTTGTAAATACCAGATTATAAAAATTAAATTTTGCAAATATTTACATATTTGGGTGAGCACACACTTTAATAAGTTCATCCTTCTGTTTTTCATCCTTTTACACTTAGTTTTCTTCTTAAAGTACAATGTTGAACATTCTTTCTAAACAGTTCATATTGTGGTTCTATTTCAGCTCCTATGCAACTGAGAATATCTTTAATCTTCTGTTCAAATGCAAATGCAGTTGTACATACGTCAGGTGTTATCAAAGTTGGGTTCTTTTCCCTTCCTTTTTTTTTGAGGCAGGGTCTTACTAAGTATCCTAAGCTGCCCTGGAACTTGCTAGATTGCCAGGCTCACATTGATCTCCCTGCCTCAGCCTACTAATTATAGGCATGCACTTTAGATGTGATTCCTTTGAAAGACTCAAACTAAAACACTATTGTTATTTCAGGCTTGTGCTACTGTTCCAATACCCAGTGTCAGGCTGTAGATGTAGTTTAGTGTAGCACTTACTTCAAATGTTCAAGGCCCTGGATTTGATCCCCAACACCAGGATTGAGGATATGATATCTAATAATACAATTTTATGTCCTGGAGAGACATCAGGCTTTACTCTCTAGAAACTTTTACAGTTTTTTTTGTTTTCTATAATGTTCTCAGATTAAAGGAAAATTCTCCCAGAGTTCTAATCTGTTCTGTTTTGTACCTATGCTATGTCAATAGAGAAAAAAAATTCCTGTAGAAATTCACACTACAGTCTCAAGTTATTATTTGTTTGTAAACTTATATGTTAAATGCTGACTATGTATGTCAACATCTAGGATTCTACAATTTAATTTTAGAGATATATAGAGGTTTTCAACTAAATGAAAACCATTCTAGGCAATATAGGAAATAAACATGATAATGAACATTTTAAACATGCCTTAGCTTTGAATAAACAACTGGACAGAATATACAGATAACCAATACAGTATAATGATATTATGTATAATATGTTAATATGAACTTTTGTGTTCTACTAAAAAAATTCTGTTTAAGGCACCTTGCCATGGAATAGTTTACCTAGACAAGCTTCAGAGAACATCTAAAACATTTCAAAAAGTAAAATGTTTATAAACAGTATCTTGAATGGAATTGTTGCAAGAAAATTTGAAATAACAACAATAAAATGCTAAACAACCCATTATAGCAAAAGGAAAAACACAAGTCCATTAGGAATGAATGCTTATCTGCTTAAATACTGCAGGGATCAAATTATAAATTGAAATGTTGGTGATTTATCAAGGTCAGCCAGGATGTAGGAAAGTGTGTATGGATACACACTGCTGTAGTGTGAACTGATACAGCCTTTTGTGCAGTGCAATTTGAGAATACTTATCAAATTTAAACATGTACATACCCCTTGACCCAGGAAACCCACTCCCTGGAATCTCTCATAGGAAAATATTTGCACATGCAGGCAAGGATGTGAGCAAAAGAAAGGACATTTTCAGACTTCAAAACCTCAATGCATATTTATGTGAATAAAAATATTTGAAATAATAGACTATTAGCCATGGGTAACACTGTAGAATTGTTAAAGACAGGACTGAGAAGAGAATTTACTTTTTCTTTAGTTATATATGTTTGTATTACTTGAAATTTTATAATGAACAAAACAATAAAATAATGTATTCAAATTTAAAGCACCTAAGAAACAAAATATCATCATAAGTGGCCCAAGATTTATTAACACAACAATTCAAGTCCCTGAGTATTATTGTTGTATTATAAAAAATGAAAATATGCAAATAAAATACTCAGTGATAGAAATTATGTAAACACAGTAGTTCTAAGAAAAATAAGGGAAATATTGAGAGTTAAAAGTAAGAGTTAACTTATTAACAAATTTATACAAAAGCTGGTTCTCTGTAAAACTAAGATATAAAATCTCTTGGACAGTCTAGAGACAGCATAAATAATCAAAATTCATAATGAAATAACATGGAAAATATAGAGAAAGATTACATTATAATATTTCATTTACCTTTAAGCAACTCTGTATGTTCGATGAAATGTGTGAGATTCCACTATTGGGTCCAATGAGTTTTTATTTCAGTTGCTGTACTTTTCAAATTAATCTTTAGTTTGCTTCTTGTCTTTTCCACTTCTTCACCAATAATCTCTATTTTACCAGTGTATGCCAATTTCAACCTCTGCTCTAAAAGCATGGTTTCTACTTGTTTTTTGAATATATTCATCTCAGTTATTTCAATGGCTTTGTGTGATACATATGACACTTTGGTTTACTTTCTCAAGGTTTCATACCTTTTTCTCCAAAGATGAGTCAAAGTTCCTTATGTCATTCAATATTGTGTAAGTTCTGCTGAAGTCTGGAAATAGAAATACAGTATTATTGCAACTCTAGATATTCCTTCATTTCCTCCTAACAAGGGTTTATGGTTTTTGCTGTTTTTACTTGTTTATTGATCAATTGTTTGGACTGGCCTTTGCCACTGACACAGTATGAGATCGATCTCCTTAGAGCACTCAGCTTATGGTATGTACACTGCCATCTCTACCATCCCCAAATGCCAAGAATGACAGTGGCTTTAGCCACCGGTTTTGCTTTGGCTGTACATTTCTCTACTCTCCCTAAAGGTTTCTAGATGTCCTGCCAGATGTTCCATACTAAGTTTTTAGCATCTATAATCAAGCCAAGTTTTTACTAATGTCCAAGAGTATAAATTGGTCTGAAGTCTGGCTCAATTAAAATCAGGCCCTTTGTAAAGTTATTTGAATTTTCAGAACAATTAAAAATAATAATTGATCTTCCTACTTATTGAAACATTTCCCTCTGGAGATAGAATAGTGGAGGCCCATGAAATTCACATGAAAATTATATAAGCCTCATGAGGCCCCTCCCCAGCAAACACCTGCAAGGGCAAAGTCTTCTCTCTGCTGCAGCTACAGCAAATTGCAAAGAACTCCAGTCATGAAGGTTTGGTCTGTCATCACCCATCTTGGGGCAAGCTTTTTAGTGATGCAGCTGCTCAAAAGTCACCCATTCTCCTATAGTAACCCAATAAACTCAATGACTCACCAAGCTAAAACAAATGATAATAGCCATAGGTCAAAGAAGTCTCATGGGAAATTTTCAAACATTTTAAACTGGCAAAGCATAAAACAAACTTGAAAACACAGCACATCAATCTTGTAAGCAAGATGCTATTAATTCAATATATTGTAGAAAATTATAACTTTAAATGTTAATATTAAAAAGAGTAGAAGTCTGAGGTTAGTAATTTAGGCTTTGATCTTAGGAAGCTAGAGATTAAAATTTTACTTCAAATAAGTCAAAGAAGAAAAATAATAATAAATGTATATCCATGAAACTTTAAACAGAACAACAAAGAACATAAAAATTAATAAAATTTATAAAGCTCTAGCCACAAGGTACAGAAAGCCCAACAGGAAAATGTAAATTCTTCATATTAACAGTGAAAAGTAAGACATCATTACAGACTCTACAGACACTAGAAAAGGACAGGTAGCATATCAAGAGTAATTTGATGACTACAAATTCAACATTTTAAATAGAATCAAACAAACAAATATCAGAGAGGTAAAGAACAACAAAATTCACCCAAGATAAAAGAGATTCATTTAAATAGCTGTATTTATTAATGAAATTGATTTCTTTTAAACAACATATAGGCAGTCTTGATCTTTATTTTGGCTACACAGTTTTTGAGTCATTGCTTGTTTATTCACACTACTCTTAAGCTGATGCTTACTGGCATTACTGGTTTAATATCTAGCTTTCTAGCAGTTTTCTGTTAATTTACTATGTTTTCTTTCTTTTTCCCTCATTTATCATAAGGCTTTTTTATGGTTTCATTTTACTTTCTCCATTGATTATCCAGGTATTTTAAAGAATGTTAGGTGGTGTTGCTGGGTTTTCCTACATGTGTATTTGATTAGCCAATGTTCACATTTAAATATGCTACCTCTTTATGCATAATGTAAGAGCTTTTAAAGATACACAGCTAATTCTGTTTTCTTCTATTTTCCTACTGTGTCACACGATACACTTTTAATATGTACTATAAACTTAGTGTATGTTTTTATCTATGACTCAGACAGTTACCTCTCAAGAGTGATAAAATGTAAGAAAGCATCCTTATCTCTCTTTTCAGTGCCTTATTTTATTTATTTGTTTTGTATAGACCTAAGTTTGTTTCTTACTATTGGAGTAGTCCCCTGATCAAAAGATTTCAAGTAATATGTTTCTCTTTATTGGATTTTTGAGACAGTATGTTTTATCTTGTACACAGACTAGCCCAGAATATTTAGCTCATGCTGACTTTCAGCCTCCCAAACGGTGGAATGACATTCAGCTATCAAATATTTCCTTAACAAATCTCTGTCCCATTACCATGGTTTATTTTTCTCTGAGAAAACAATATTTAAAAAAATTCTCTATCTCTATTCCTATTCATTTCCTCTAATCTTTCTCTTCTCCTGAGATTACAAACAACTGATGTAAATTAGCCCATATTATCTTCATCCGCCCATTTGATGTGGCCTTTATGGTCAAAGTGGAGTTTTCCTCTATTCCTGCTTTTCAGTTTCATTTTTGTGTGTCTTTTTCAGGTTCAGACTTACTGTTTACTGAGCCTTTCCTTATGCTGCAGGCTGAGTTGGAGGCCGTCCTTCTTCCTATTTGTATTTTGAAAGTCCTAAACCCAGGATGCATAATCTGACCATTTTGAAGATGGGGTCTTTAGAGGTGACTGAGTTAGAATGAGGTCATTGTTCTGGGCCCCAGTGTGATCTGATCCAGGTTCTTATAAAAGAGAGGGGACACAGATACAGAAAGACCACACAGAGATGCTGGGAGATGGTTATCTATAGGCTGAGTAGAGAGGCTTCAGAAGAAACCTACTCCACCAACATGTGGAGCTCAGATCTCTAATCTGCAAAGTTCTGAGAAAACAAATATAAGTTTCTGCTGCTCCAGACAAATGAGCACCAATACAGCAATGTGTCAAGCCTCCGACAGAGCCTGTTTGGGATGTCAGCCTCTACCACTGTGCCTTTCATTTCTCACATCTGTACTCAATACTTTCTTGTAGATAGTTCTATCTGCTGAGGATACCCAGTTGATCTTCTATGCTGGTTGCCTTTTAAAAAATATTTAATGTGTGTGTGTGTGTATGTGTGTGTGTGTGTGTGTGTGTGTGTGTGTGTGTGTAAACCATGTGTGTGCACATGCCTATGGAGGCCAGAGAGGGCATCAGATCCTCTGGAGCTGAAGTTATAGGCAGTCGTAAGTTGGCGTGGGTGATGGGAACTGAACTTGGGTTCTCTGGAAGAGCAGCAAGCTCTGTTAACCAGGCAGTCATACTTTTAGCCTCTTATGTATCTTTACAATTAGAGCCCATAATATATAAGTCATAGTTATTTAGAATTCCTTGCCAGATACTCCCAACATCTGTGTTATATCTGCATCTGCTTTTGTTTTGTGTTTCAGGGTGATGTTCTGGCTTTCACTTGTCCTTTTTTTTTTTATTATCTATGATTTTTATTGAAGTCTAGACATCTTCTGCATTACAACAAAGGCTGAGCTGTGTGCTGTTTGTTTCTGGAGATGAGTACGTTACTCCTTCTAGAATTTTATTCTATGGACAGGGTTAAGAGTTAGTCTGGGTTTCAGGATTCTTGCTATGGTTACTCTCAGTGAACCATGTATTTGTCTACTGATGTTTTGTGTTCAGGGTGGGGACTTTTTGCTGTTGTTACTGCCATTGTTTTTTCTGGTTTTCTTTGCTTTAATAGCTGGCCAATCCTCAACTTGGGGTCTTTTTTCAATACAGTGCTTTGGAGAAAGCTGTCCCTCAGCGTATTCTGCCTCTCTCAGAATATACCAATGCATGTTAGCCAGGCATGGAAGCTTAGGGTGCTGTAGGTTTTGGCAAAGTCTCAGTCTTAGGGCACAGTAGACTACCTACATCTCTTGTTTATGGCTTCCCTCTGACCATGAAACCTGAAGCTCAACTTTTATAGCAGTTGTGTTCCCTTTTTGTCCTGCATGAGCCACAGCCCTGGAGCTGGTGGCTCTCCTCAACTTTCCTCTGCAGATTAAGCCTCCCAGGACAGGGGCTTGGCCAAACTTCTATTATTTACAAACATTGCCACTTTTTATATGAAATATATCCAAAACTTGCCCTCCATTGGGAAGTCAAATTAAATAGTAAAGTTTAATGAGCAGTTCTTTCCGTTTTCAATTTTTATCAGTAGTAAAGGACAGAAACATAATGTAAATGTGATGTTATTTCTGGTTAGGCCTTAGGGCTTCAATTTAAATCCAGTGCTCACATTCTGGCTTCAAGGGAAAAGTGCATTTTCTACTCTGGGAAGCTGATCCTTAATTTACTTGGAAAATGGAATCTGAGTACAAGTGTGGACAGGCACTTTGCAAATCTATGTAGTCTCTGCTTCCTGCCTGCAAGGATCTACCTAGTGTAAGGGTGATGGTAGGCCTCCCAGCCCAAGTCTTCATGGCCACCCAGGAGATCTACCTATTCTAAGGATGGTGGCAGGCCTCCCAGCCCGAGTCTTCACTGGTCACCAGGGGATCTACCTAGTGTAAAGATGATGGCAGGCCTTCCAGTCTGGGATCTTCACTGAAGAGACACAAAATAGATCCCTGAGGATCTCACAGTGGGCACACAGGATGAGCAAGAGAAAGGTTTTTATGTACGAGGCATTAGTGTTGGTACCACACCATCACCTAGCTTTCTGATGCCACTGCTGTCCTCAGGGTGACCAATCTCTAAAATTTTGTCCATACTTCAGTTGATATCCAGGCCAGTCTTTAGTGTGGAAAGCCCAGGTAAGAGGATCACATGATGTCTCATTAACAACCCAAAATATTTTTTATTGTGGAGAAGACACACAAGATCTTAAGTGTCACCCAGGGATACAAAAAGCTGGAAACAGCTGGCATCTACTTTGTGTCTTTTATGAAGAGTTATTGGGTTTTCCTATATGTAAAGGCCTTTAGTCTGTCTGCATTTTTATGTTCAAAGATATGTCCAAGTTCTTACTCTTGAGTGATAATTCTCTGGCCCTTTTTCATATCCCTGGAACTAACTTTTGTAGACTATTTTATTCACACTTAAATGCAGTATGGCTACATAGTGAGACTGTTTCAAGTAAGTGTGTGTGTGTGTGTGTGTGTGTGTGTGTGTGTGTGTGTGTGTGTTAGATGATCACTTATAAAGGAAAATTTTCATGTCATTTTTCAGTATTTTATGTGGGGTAAGAGTGTGACTCTCATGGAGACCAGTATTCTCCATGTGTAAAGCAGCCACAAAGGGGTTTCTCCACCCGGTTCTCCGAGGCTTATGGAAAGACAGAGGAAACACTGGGAGGCAGGGCACAGACTTGCAGTGAAGGTTGACAGTGAACGCAGCCTGCTCTGCCCTAGTGATTAATTCCAGGCGATCTTATCACCAGGCAGAGCAGGAGGAGATGCTGAGGGTGCCTTATAGGGAAGAAAAATCAGGCTTTGAGTTCTGGGCACCCGGATGTTTGACTCTGTCAGGTACTTCGCTCGTTTGGAGATACCATTTCGTGAGGGAATTTGTTTAGTTTTTCTATCAGCATTTCCCCTCACACTTCAGTAAAATGTAAAATAAACTCACTGGCTGCCAAAGCCAAGCTTATAAGTAAATAGTGCTGCAAAGAAAGCGCTGGGCTGCAGGCCGCTGGGAGGGCCGCGAGGCCAGCTTGCTAAGCCTTTGTGTGATCCCCTTTGAGATGACTAATAGAGACAGAATGCAGCATCCAGGAGGGGAAAATTCGTTTTTATAAGATTATAAAGCAAGGAGGCTGTAAACATGTGACGTAAAATGTTCTGAAGTTGCTTGTCGCCTCCGCTCTCAAAGCTCTTCTGGCTTGGTTTCAATATCCAGGACACGGCTCACAGGGACCTCTTTCTTTTGAGAACCTGGTGTGTGCCAAGAACCCTTGATCCAGAATGCTTCTGGATGCCTGGCTTGGTTCTGGAAGTTGGCATGGACTCTGGAGACCAAAGAAAGTAGATAGACAGACAGACAGTCAGACAGACAGATAAAAGATACAGACTATATATGTGAATATGGAGTAGGAGTATGATGTGATACACATATGCAGATATGTCTGTCTCTATATGTTGCTGTTTTTAATTCTGAAACCTTCGTCTCTGAAGATGGTTCTACCTCTCTCCATTCTTTTTGAGGTTTGAGATGTTCTCAAATAGACAGAAAATCATCAGAGAGACAGAATGCAAGTGAGAAAGAATTTTCCAAAGCTCTTAGACCAGTTTATAGTGAGAAACTGGGACCTGGCTTTGTGCAGTCCTCTAACAAACCCTCAAATTCTCCATTTCTGTACAACCCTCTCAGCCACTGTCCCTTTGATGTGCAACTTCCACTTCACCAAGAGCCTTACAGTTTGTGTTTATAGAGTTATTATTGGGGATTTCAAAGATTTATGTCCTCAAAAATACTGTTTACTTCTTTCTCAGTTTTGGCCTTTATCTTTTCCTGAAACAAATGTGGTTAGAATATGGAAAAATTACTGGATACTCATATTATATGGATACCATGTTCTGAAAGAATTGTGATGGGTGAACAAAGGTAGGAGTATTTCTAGTCTGTCTCATCTATGATTAATCAGAAAAAAAGCTAGTCAAGGATTTTGCATAAAAAGATGCTGTTATTTAACAGCATAAAGTAAAACAAGGGAGCAAACGCTGGTAGGAGAACCAGGCAGAGGAAGGGAAGGTATCGGCACACAAGTTACATGTTCTCACTTTTATGCGGAGCTTGGTGTCAATGAGTCCTTACACATGTGCGTGTTTAGTTTGGAGAACCTGTAGAATTCAGCAAGCTCTAAAGGCATCATTGGTGAGGAGGAGGAAGAAGGATCTTGAAGGAAGACAGACAACAGGCAAATTGTTCTATTATTGTTTATATTACAGAAATAATATAGGTTATAAAGAACCACATATCTGGAGAATAGTAGATGGGATAGAGACCAGCAAATCATCCCTGAATATAGATTAAATCTGATTGAATTTATATTCAATATATATGTCCTATACAATATAGACAATTTTTAGATTTTTAATGGTTAAAAAAATTCATGTCATGAAATTCAATAACGGAAATTTGTTTGATCAGCCACACTGATTCATCTGCATGCCATCTACCGCTGTCATAATGTGTCATAATGACAGAAAGATTCTGACAGAGATTCTATGTCTCATATTTTCTAATTCAGGAGAAGTAGAAATATGGTAGGTTTACTATTTTTTTTTTACAAATATGTCAAAAGTACACGTTGGAGAAAGATGGCTTCTTCAGCAAATGTCGACGAGAAAACTGTATATTAACAATTAGTAAAACCAAATTAGGTCCGCACTCTCACTGAGGATAAAAATAAGTTCAAAATAGATTTTAAAAAGCTTAATGTAAGACTTGAAACTGAAATCTCTAGAGGAAAACATAGATTAAAAAACTTCAAAATCTAGGCACAGGTAAGAACTTTCTGGAAAGGGCTCCAGTAGTTCAACAAATTACATGTACTTATGACATGAAAATAGAAGGGGCCTGTGTGAGAACAGGAAAGTGGGGAAAAGAAAAGAGAAGACTCAATTATATATGGATTCTAGATTTATTATCATCTGTTTGTTTATCATTTATTTATTTTCTATCTTTCTATCTCTATCTGTCTATCTATCTATTATCTATCTATCTATCTATCTATCTATCTATCTATCTATCTATCTATCTATCAATCATCTATCATGTATCTATCTCTCTTGGATACTCTTCTTTGATTGTGAAGATACACTATGACCAAAGAAACATGTGAAAGAAAGCATTCATTGAGGGCTTGCTTATAGTTTCAGAGAGTGAGTCCTTGACCATTGGGGTGGTAAGCAAGGCAACAGGCAGCCACGCTACTGCAGCAGTAGCTGAGGGCTTACATCCAATCCACAAGCAGGAGGCAGAGAGTAAGACAAGGCTTGCTGTGGGTTTTTGAAATCCCAAAGCCTTCCCCCAGTGATACACCTCCTCCAATAAGGCCATAGCTCCTAATCCTTCCCCAAACAGTTCCACTAACTAGTGTCCAAACACTCAAATATGTGATCCTATGGGAACCATTTTCATTCAAACTGCTTATATCTATCTGTCTGTCTGTTTGTCTCTGTCTATCTCTCTCTCTATCTATCTATCTATCTATCTATCTATCTATCTATCTATCTATCATCTCTCTTATTATCTATCTTCTATCAATCATCTGTTTATTATCTATTCATTTTCTATCTATCATCGACATATCTCTATCATCTATCTAACATGAAAGCACACTGGGGACTATATGGAGCCCAAGAAAAGGGATGAATAGGAGGGTGGGAGAAGAAATGGGAGCCATAAAAATGAGAAATACATATGTATGGAAACATCACAGTGAAATCCATGATTCTGCACTAATTTCTTTAAGTAAAATAAACAATAGGTAACGAGAGAGCCAGTTGTTTGAAAAGAGCAGGCCACTAGATAGCTTAGGAAATGAAAGAAAAAGTACAATGTAAAGAAATCAGTGAAGCCTAAATTGAACAACACATGAAACTAGTCATGTGAGACAGAAGAAATCAAAGATTCATAAGGAATCGATTGGAAAAACTCAAATGGAGTCAATTTTTGAAGGAAAATATGTTTTATGTAAAACATCACAAAACATAGAGGGTCTCAGTAAGGTTACTTCAGTGAAGGCACCAGACAAAACTATCACTGTGGGGCTTGGCCAGATGGCTTAGATGTTAAGAGCACTTGCTGTTCTTATAGAGAAGTAGAGTTCAGTTCCCAGCACTCACATGCTGTCTTACAACCTCCCTTACCTCCAGTTCCAGGAGCTCTGGTGTCCTCTTCCGGCTTCCAAGGGCACCAGACATGCATGCATTCATGAAGATAAAACGCTCATACACATAAAATTAAAATAATAAATAAATCCCGAATTATCACAGTGTTATTCCCAACAAAGCAGCAGGCATAGCTTCTTTCATAGAGGAATTCAGATCTCTAAAGGAGAATCATGGCAATGGGATGTAAACTGACCTGGAGAATCATTGCAAGAGGAAACCTTCAAAGTATACCAGGAGCAGCGTTGAAGTAGGACCTAAACATCTCTGTGTGCAGACAGAACCATGGGTCAATCTATTATAAATGGTGATGAAAATATTCTAAAACTAGTTTTCTAAACAAAGTCAAAACACAGCAAGTAATTATATTGATGATAATAATAATCAGGAATATAGACAATATCACCTCATACTTATTAGAATGGTTGTATTTTTGTTGTTTATGCATTTTTTTCTTGATCTTTTTTGTAGTTCAAGATCATAATTTTGCTGTCTCCACATCCCTAGTGCTGGGATTTAGGCATGTCCCACCATAACTGACTGGGATGGTTATTATTAAAGACATCAACGAAAAGAGTTCCTACCTGTGTAGAGAAAAGAATGAGAACTCTTGGATGCAGGGACTGAGGACATGAATGGTACAGGTAACATGAAAAAGAGCCCAGTGTAGTGTTGAACTCAGTCTGTAGCCCAGGCAGGCCTTGAACTTGTGATCTTTTGGCCTCAGTCTCCTAAGTTACTGGGGATATTGGCCAGCACTGCTCAGCTTTGTATTTTTAATTTTAAAGCAATATTTCCTCTTTATTATTTACCCCAAAGACTCTGAACTAACACACCTCAGAGACACTTGCACATCAATACTTATTTCAGCATTTGTCACAGTAAGATATGGAATTAACCTGGATGCCCATCAGCAGAAGAATGGATAAAGAAAATGTGGTATTTATACACAATGGAATTTATTCAGTCCCAAAGAACAAAATTATGATGCTGTGGGAAATAGGATGCAGCTGGAGATTACTATATTAGGTAAATTAATCAAGCCTAGAAAGACAAATATCTTATGCTTTCTCTCATTTGTGGATCTTAAATTTCTTACAGTTACATACAATTATGTATCTATAGGACAGGAAAGTGGAGGCAAAACTATCTAGGGGGTGGGAGCACTAATAGTGGGGAAGGGATGGGGGGAAGGTGAAGGGATATGGCCAAAGTGCCTTACAAACTGGAATGGAAATGTCCTTATGAAACCCAGTACCACGTTCAATGCATGTATGTCAATAATTTCTTTCTCAGTGTAAATGTGTCAGTATTTGAAATCTATGAGAATGGAACAAGCAGCTGAATCTATTTCCCAAATGAGGACTCAAACAACCAATAGCATGAGTATAGAAACCTGTCACCTTTCTGCAGCAACAGCCCTTATGTTGAGTTTTTGAGACATCCCCTGGAGAGGAGAAAGTACACGAGATAAATGCACTGGGACAATTTTAGTGCCACTCATAATGTCATCCTTGGTCTGGAGTTTTGATCTCATTCTGCCCCAGTCTTCTAAGGAGATGAGAAAATATTAAGGTTCTTCCTCCTTCAGGTTCAAATGAGACATTGTCATAGTATTATTAAGAGTTAAGGAAATCTGGAATGAGTTTCTTGGTAGTAGAAAATCAAGCCAATCATTCTGGGACCATAAGGAGTACTGGCCTCAGATCCTGGGGATTCCACTGGCTACCAATCTGGGTTTCACCTTAAGAAATTTGTCTGTATCAGCATTTGTCTCCTCCTCAGGAAACAAGATGACAGTCTGACCTACTTGCTACACAGAGCTGGTGAGTCATGTTCACAGTGTCACAGTGTGCCTGTTAGAGCATGCGCCATTCAGCTCCTATCGTCACTAGCCAAGTTTCAATTTCTTAAAATGCAGATAGGTTGCAGACCTACTTTGTGGTTTTTCTCAACTCTGTCTGAAACAGAGTCATCCTGCATATAACCTACTGACTTACAAAAAGAAAGTGTATGCAGGGCCTCATGTAACCAAGGCATGTCTTGAACTCCTGATCCTGTTTCTACCTCCCAAGTCCAGGATTCCAGGTGTGATCCATCATGTCTGCTTATCTGCTGCTTTTTAAGTTGGAACAAGGCCATTCAACCAGAGCCTTTGGACATATGTTTAACTGTTTTTAAAAGACCATTGGAGCCGGGCGGTGGTGGCGCACGCCTTTAATCCCAGCACTCGGAGGCAGAGCCAGGCGGATCTCTGTGAGTTCAAGGCCAGCCTGGGCTACCAAGTGAGTTCCAGGAAAGGCACAAAGCTACACAGAGAAACCCTGAAAAAACATTGGAAAAGAAAGCTTAAGGTGGCAGGTAGTCTCTCTGTTTTGAGTTAGTACAATGAGCTGACTGATGACGGAAGTCTTGGAATCAGAACCCTGGATACTCTGTCCCAGCTACTGTCCTCTCCTTGGCTTGGCTTCCTCACCTCTATTCACCAAATGCCAGATTCAAGGGGGCATTGTGTCAGCAAAGAAAAGGGCCTTGCATAGTCCAGGGTAGATAAAGTGGTAGTGGCTGATTCAATAGGTACTCTTTTGATTTACATTTCTAAGTGTGTCATCATGACCCACCCCAGAGATATCAAGCACACAGCAAATAAGGAGAAAAAATGCAACCCAAAGACAAAGTAACAGCGTTAGTGAATAATATTAATGTTTAAGGAAAGCCTTGGGTTAATTTGGGGGCTGACTTCCTTCTTATCTGTTGCCAGATTCCATTGCAGAACTCGAAAGGTCAGAGTTGGTATGTTTTCTGACTTCAGAGGTTCATTATGCTCCCTCTAAAGTCTATAAAACATCGATTGTGTTTTACGCCTCAGATCTTGGCTCTTAGAGGAGTCCACTCCTCTTTATAAATAGTCCAAGGTCACATGTTACAGAAGCCTTGCAACTCACAGGGGATATCCTTGTGAGGGACTGCAGCTGTCCCAGATTCTACTGAGCAAAACTGTGTTCCTTTCTTTCGTCCCAATAAATGCTTATTTGGTAAACTTTATTTTTCTCTCATAGTCATTCAAATGAGTCTCAGAAATGTCGCCTCTAGCATGCTGCCTCTCTTACTTTTATGCAATTTGACAAGCAGCAGAGACCCTTGCTAAGTTCAGTGCCCAGATAACAACTTACCTGAGTGGCCTTTGGCTGGTCCAGTCACAGCCCTGGTGTCCTGGCTATCCGGTTCTTTACTTCTAGGGTAGTGGGTCCATCTTGGTTTCGATTTCAATCTGTTCCAACTCCATGGGGAGACCATAAAATGTTTTAGGTAATAAACATAGTAATGACAGTACCTATGCAAGCCTGGTTATATTAAATTCACAGTAGCAGATCAGCCATCTGTCATGATCTGAACTGTGTCTGGGAATTTATAGCAATTTTCATACCAGAGTGAAAAAGGCCCCATGGTAGAGATACACAGTTTGGCATATAGTAGAAATATGCATGCATGTCCCTAGAAATATGCATACATATATATCTAGGTCTCAGTTTTACCTGTTGCAAAACAGAAATAATGACAACTGTCTTTATAGGTAGACCTATCATAAAGACTGAGCAGGTCAGTTAATACTTGAAGGCTAAAAACACCCAGCAATAATATAAATGTTTCCATGTTTTCAAAGCTCAGATTACTCTTCTACAGGCATTTATCATCACACCTTTACAGTTCACCTTCTTGGCTTGAAGAAGAGAGAATGATTCAGATGAGTTTGTGGACTCAATGGCCACACAGGTTAGAAAATGCTGGCACTCGTTTTATAAGAGGCCTTGGAATGAAAGGCAGCCGCACTGTGCTCTTTTCAGGGAAACACGGGCTCTGTAGTAGGCTCCACCTTGGTTTTCTTGACTTAACCCCCTGTCTCAATTGTTTCCCCTATCAGGGATTCCATTAGGGAGATTCCATGTGATGTAGACTGGGTTATTTTGGTAACATGATAGGTCATATATTGTGGGGTGTGTTAAAATGACTCTTATTTAAACCACATTTTATAATGACATTGAGTGCAACTGGCTAGATTATTAGACTCTCAGATACTCAAAGTAGATCATTTTTATCTTGGCTTATGCTCAAATTAGATTGCACCAAAAGCTGCTACTTTTTTCTACACATCCTATAGCAGATGTTATATGGACCTTCAAGGATAATTTATTTATTTTTTCTATTTCTGTCCATGACTATGGAGTGTTTTCTGTATACAAGATTTCTAACCAACTGCTGAAGGATACATAAGTGGCTTTCTTCAAAAATTATCCTAGGTAACTTATTGTGAGACACTGTGTAGCTGGGTAGCCTAGAGTGTCCTCAAACTGTAATCTCTTGCCCTGCCTCACAAGTACTGACATCTCAGAGGTGTGTATGCTGGCTATGTCTAGCCCTTTCAAATTTTCTATTTAATCTGTAGATTATAGCGTTAAATCTACTGTCTCACACATGCTCAGCAATTGCTCTATAACATACTCGGCTCTCGTAGCTTAGAAAATTCAAAGCATAACCTACTTGGTGCTATAACTGACTCGTAAACCAGTATTCTCATTGTCTTAAAAAGCATGAAAGTCACAGGAAAATTGGAGTTTGCTATAGTTAAATGTCTTTGATGTGCATAGTTCTCACAAGGAATCAATAGGAAGATGAGTTCATCACTGTTGCTTTTAAGGTTAGCTTTTCTGGGAGACTTTGGTCCTGGTTAAGCAACAAATAGAAAGGCCACGTGGCTCTTTCCTCCTAACAGTCTCCCTATTGATCTTTATCTCTAACTAATAAATTTTCATCCTGAGGCTATTCCATGAAATTTAATTTTTATTTACTAGTACCACTGTAGTTATTTTTATGAATATGATTCACACTCTGTCTTAGTGTTTTAAAACAGTCTTTGAAATCCTTTGTGTCATTTCTTTGAAATCTATTGAAAAAAAAATAGACAAAGACATGACATCATTTTGAGGAAGGGCCATAGATGCCCCTGTCCATGAGAAAGATACGCTCAGTTGATCAGAGCTTGTGATCTGTAAGTCTGAAGCCATGGATTTAGGCTTAATGGGTTGTCTCAATGGCTGGAGGCACCTCTACTCTTCCAGGGTACCAGACACGTTTACATGCACTGTTTCCCACCCATCATCACTAGTAAACAGAATGCAGCTTTGGGTTTGGTAGACACATCTATTATCTTTTCCTCCCACACTCTTCTAAGCAGTAGAATACATCAAGTTGGCCCAGGTGCACCTGTACCATACTTGTCTTTTGTTCCCGTGTCCCCCAAGTTTGATTTTACATAGACTATGCTCATAGCTGCATTATTTCCTCTTTTGCATAGGCCTTCTTTCGTGTGTTCTCTCAGATTCAAACATCCTCTTCTTTAACTCCTTTCACTGTCCTGCCCTCTTCATCTGGCTGAGCTGTCCATGACAGAACTCATGTCGATCGCCGGTTAAGTAGCTGCTCCACACCAGGCGGCTGGACCCTCATCTTAAGCACGTGTCCTTCCCTGCTCCTCACAGTGCTCTTTGGAGAGAGCTGATATTCTTGCCCCAATCTTACTGTGCAGTAAGTGGACATTTAGAGAGACATCAGTTTGTGGTACTCTTGAATGGTAGTTTTTTTTTTTTAATCGTAACGTAATTATTCATTTATTTCCCCATCTTTGCCATGATACTGTGTTTTCTGGCTGTTGGGCCATATCTGAAAGGACTTTTGCACCTTGAGCACATAGTCCAGAGGCAGAAACATGATTAAACATTGGCTAATTTTGTTAAATGAACAAAAAAATGAATAGAAAATAATTAAAGAGAAAAAAAAACCTCACCTGAAAAATTCAAAAAAAAAAAAAAAAGGCTTCAGAACTGGGTGTTGCCTTATTCTATCACACATCTGTTCATGTTCTCATCCTCTAGGAGACTGAAATAGAAAAGCTTCAGAGAAACAGCAAGTGAAACATTAAGGTGAGTTACATTTCAAATACAAAGGAGAGCTATCTGGTTTTATAAAAAATTTCCAGAAAGCTTAAAATAAAATAACCTTAAAATCTTAATTGGAGGATCTCAGAACTTTAGTGAGGGAATTTAACTCACCACTTTCAAGGTTTATCAACTTTAATATATGAAAAGTAAAATTGGGAGTAGAACATTTGGATATGTATGTAACTAATTTAAATTGATAGCATATAAGAACTTTACAAAGAAAAACTAAAAATATGAAAAACATTAAACAGTGAGTCATATAGAACTTCATAATGAATATCTGCTGTCAGTTATTCTGTATTCAGTTTAAGGGTTAAATAGCCAAATAAAATTTAAATGTATTTAGTTTTAGGACCTTGACAAAAGTACAGAAAACTATACTGTAATGTAAGATGTAGGCACTGGGTTTATTAAAAATTCCAAAGTTTAATGACCTATTAAGTTCAATTGTGTTGCCCATCTGCACCTTGATGTGCCATTCGTTGGATCAGGGTCAATCTACCTGGGGCCACACCCTTAAAGAAAGCTGACTTCCTCCCCCATAAGCCATCAATAGACAACCTAACTGCTCCCTGGGGGTGGGGCCCCTGATTCCCTCACACTCTTTGTTGGAATGTTGTTGGCTTGATCTTGCCTGGATCTTGTGCAGTCAATCACAGCTGCTGTGAGTTCATGAATGCAGTGTCTCTGTTCTGTCCAGAGGACGTGTTCTTCCCCAATCTCTCAACCTCGGGCACTTACAATCTTTTGCCTCCTTTTCTGTGCTAGTACTTGACCTGGGGAATACCAGTGTGCTAGATGTCCCATTTGGGGGCAGGTATGAAGGTGAGAGTGGATTGGAGAGACCTAGAGGGAGGAGCCGAGTATGTGTGAATATGCTCAAAGGCATTGTATGAAGTTCTCAAAGAATTAATAATTGTTTAATTTCAAAGTTTAGAGATGCCTAGTTCAGCTCTTTCATGTAAAGAGCTTGGCAGTCACTATTTCTGTCCTGACAGATAAGGAACTGAGAGTCCCTGGCTTTTCTTAGACCTCTCAGAGTGTTGTCACCGGGAGACTGTCATGCTGGAATCTACGGAGACAGTTGAACTGACTATCACAGTTAAGATGAGCTAAACTTGCACAAAAACTGCCACTGTCACAAACTCATAACATCACTACACCGAGGTTTAATCAAGTAACAAAGGCAATATGATCAAGAAAAGTGACTCATAATGATTTAGACCTCTATAGACATAATTGCAAGACCATAGTATTTCTAGAATGTGACGTAAGAGAAGGTAGGTGGCTTCAGATTTAATTATGGGTTTTTAAATACATCGTGAACCCATAAATTTATGTCAAAAACATCTTTCTTGTGTGTGTGTGATGTGTGAGTTTGTGTATGTGTGATGTGTGCACAAGTGTGTGTGTGTGTGATGTGTGTGCAAGTACACAAGTACTATGGTCCACATGTGGAAGTCAGAGGAGGACTACCTTGGGTTTCACAGCTTTTGCCTTCTACCTCACTGGAGACAGGGTCTTTCTTGTAGTTACTGCTGCCTCTGCCTAGCCAGTTGGCCTAGGAGCTGCTGGGGATTTTCTTATCTCTGTCCCCATGCTTACCATAGGAGTATTGTAATTACAGATGTGTACTACTTCGTCTGGCTTAACATGGTTCTGGGTATTTGAATTCAAGTCCTCAGGCTTGCATGGCAAATATTTTACCCACTGAACCAACTCTTACTCCCCAAGGTTAAAAACTCTCAGTTGTGAAAGATTCTGTTGAGAGAATGAAACAGCCAACCACACAGTAGGACACATTTTGCCTCACAATTTCTTCTCTCAGCTTTTTCTCTTTGATGGTGAAGATGGTGTGTAGCATGAATCTTAAAAGTTCTTATTAATAAAATCAAACCCGAGGCTAGTTATTGGGGTCAATGCTGGTAGATCAGAGAGACAGAACAAGCCACAGCTATCTCACCTTGCCGGATCCTCAGCTGGTCTTGTTTCCTCAGACTGGAGGCCTCTGAGTCCTCATCCAGAATGGGTCTCAGCTGAAATGCTGCTTGAAAGCCTGAACGCTTAACCAGCCAAATGCTTAACCAGCCAAAATGCTTCTAGTTTCTGGTCCTCAGCCTTATAAACCTTTCTGCTTTCTACTACCACTCCCTGGGATTAAAGGATTGCTTTCTGGGATTAAAGGTGTGATGAGTCACCATGCCTGTCTGTATCCTTGAACTCATGGATTTCTGCATCTGGAATGCTAGGATTAAAGGCATGTGCTATCACTGCCTAACTAGTGGCTTTTCTGTTCTCTGACCCCAGATAAGTTTATTAAGGTACACAATATTTTGGGAAACACAATACCACAATGGTGACAAATTCTCTTTTAATGGATTGCTATACAAAGGTCCATTTTACTAAACAGTTGCCCACATCCCTACTTCCAAGACATCACCAGTGTCCTGGGTCCCCCTCTGTAGTCTGTGAGTGCCTTCTCTTAAATACAGAGACAAAATAGAGGGATACTCAATGTTGCTTCACAAGCAAATGGTGAGCTCCAGTTAATAGGCATTCTTTTCAACTCCAAAGTCCTAAGTTTGTTCACTCACTCTGGTGCTGAAGTTGGGTCAGGAAATCATGAAGAAATGATTTTTCATGGAAATTGAAGAGGCATTCTGAGGAGCATGTCTCCTTGTGCTGATAAACCAAGCACTCGAGAGCAATGAGTACTTCTATCCTGGAGGGTGTCCTCCTTGTGTGGCCAGAGTGCCATGCCATCAGTGCATTCCCCAGATGCTCTCTCCCCAGTCTGCTCTCAGTGCCTGCATATAACCACAGGAAAATGCTTCTGGCTTCGTCCTCTGGGTCAAGTTCAACACAGCCAAACTCCGCAGTTGCAATTTCCCACAGCTGTGATGCAATAGACTTGGAATGGGACACATAGTTGTTTTGTTTTCTTTTACTTTTTTCCTGTCCCAAATCTAGAGGTCACTGCTGATCTGCATGAGAAGCCAACAGAGGTGACAGATCTTGAAGATTAATCTTGAGGAGAATATGAGACTCCTTAAGATCATCCAGTGTCTTTGTATTGCACAGTCCTGGCATTCAGTCCACACCTGATAACTGATTGATTTTCCTTCAGGAGACTTTCAAAGGGTTATGGGAAAAGCAAACGAGAGGATCATTTCCTTTAAACTCACTCTAGTACCCTGGACTGTTAGATTTGAAATGATAACAGACTAATTCGTAATTCTTGTTGTGTCACACATTCGACAAGCAGGATGAATGGGGACATGCGCAGCTCTGGAGCCCGGGCTAGATTTAGAAGTGTTTAGCTTACATTATCATTCCCCCCCTTCAAACAGACTGAAGTCATTGGCTAAGTTGTTTTCTCAGATTCAAAGTCATAAATAGTTCATTACCTCTAGGAAGTACCCTAAAAACAGTCCCCAACATTGTCCAACCTTTCCTTACATGATTGATTCATAAAGCTATAGACAGGATGACTTTGTACAGTCAGCAGCAGACTGTGTCCGGGGAAGTCTGGAGACACACTCTCTTCCTGTCCCCAGTCTTCTGGCCCCTCCAGGGCAACCTCACACCCTGCTGCTGGGATTATAAAAAGTGATTGCTATAGCCAGCAAGACAAGGGAACAGAGACTTTTTTTTTAATGGATCCCATTCAAAAAAAACCAAGCTGAAGACTGATAGAAGAGATTATAGAAGTTTCTTCTTCAAGGCCAAGCTACAATGCATAGTCTTTCCTCTAAGTGACAGGTTCTATCCAACTGCTTCTGTGGAAAAATAAACCCTAACCTCTGCATTGTGCTTCAGTTTGCAAGCTTTAGGAAAACGGGAATACATCCTCAAAGACCTTAGACGTGAGCTCTTTTCTGTACCAGACAATCACTTCAGTGTCTGTGCTGTGCTGATTGACGCCATGGCTTATCTGTGCAACAGGGGAAGGCAGGCCGGCAGATGTTGTGTAAGAGCAAGGCGCTCAGCCGGCTCTGCATGGCAACTTTGTTGAACAAGGAGCAGGATGAGCTATGATGGCTGTAAAAGGAAAAAGATGCTTTCTTGTCTACATCAGAGCTGTATAGAAAGAAGGAAAAGAAAACTGCATAAGGACAACAAGCTGAACACAAAAAAAATCAATTATTTCTTCATTCATATTCCTTTTGGTAAGAGAAAAATTATATGCTGTTTGGCTTGGTACCCTTTAAAACACTGAAAAATCAATCAATCAAATAAATTAGGTACTTTGGAATTTTACAGTTAATGCCAAGGACATGCCGTAGGGGTCGTTTATGAATTAAGGATTATTTTTTCCTAGAATATTGCATTAAAATTTTTTTGAAATCATTTGAAACAATACAATATAATAAAAATGAATGTGGGAAGAGAACTAATAATGAGTGAACAGGGGCTTCATCTAGAAGGGTGGAAAATTCATGTGGAATTTGGCCTTCTTGAACTTAAAATGTTTATCCACCATTAGCTTTCAGAAGAAATTTGAAATAGGAAAGTATGCTGAAACCCAGGGATGCCCTTGTTGTGCAATGAAGGAAAATCATCACCATGTACTTCTCAACCTAAGATTTATTACACATCTCTTCCCTGGGAGTTCTATGCTTAGTCCCCATATTAAAGCCCAGAGCAATTGAACGATGGTCCATCGTAGCACGAATCTTATTAATAAAAGCAAACCCTGAGCCAGGTATTGGGGTGAATGCTGAAAGATCAGAGAAACAAAACAAGCCACATCCAACCTCACCTTGTCAACTTCTCAGCCAATCCTGTTTCCTCAGACTGGAAGCCTCGGAGTCCTTATCCAAATGGATCTCAGCTCAACTGCTGTTAAAAGCTTAAAAGGACTCTAGTTCCTGGTCCTCATGCTTTATATACCTTTCTGCTTCCTGCCTTCACTTCCTGGCATTAAAGGCATATGTCACCATGCCTGGCTGTTTCCAGTGTGGCTTTGAACTCACAGAAATTGGAATGGATCTCTGCCTCCGGAATGCTAGGATTAAAGGTGTGTGCTATCACTGCCTAACCTCTATGTTTAATATAGTGGCTGTTCTGTCTCTGACCCCAGATAAGTTTACTGGGGTGCACAATATATTAACCACAGTCCAGTCTATGAATATGGAAGCCAGCTTTGTGCCCCTGAGTTTTGTCATCACATTCAGCTGCTTTATGAGAAACTATTCATCCTTTGTGCTGATTATAACTAGTGAACACTTCATAGAGATTTCACCACACATTTGTCAGGTAGTGTCTATACTTTCTTTAATAAGAAGTGTTAGCATTTGAAAATACTTTCAGCATTTTGTGTAACCATGTAATATAACATATATAAAACAAAAATACTTTTGATGCTGAAATAATCTCTAGCTTTTCAAGAATAATCAGATCAGGCTCAGTAAAATTAGAAATTGTATTTTTGTCATAGTCTCATAATTTTAAAGGGTGCTAATCCCTGTATATTATACACAAGAAGACTCTTTATCACATGCATTTACATAATGAATCAACACTTTCTGGTAATATTTATTTTATATTGTATAGTATCTATTATCTGTTATCTAACAGTGATGCTGGAAAGCACCTGTGGATTCTATGAGAAGAGATTGTAAGAAGCATTCCCTATGTTCATGGACTGAAGCTACTGAAAACCAATGTAAGAAAAGAAGGGGCCGGGCGGTGGTGGCACACGCCTTTAATCCCAGCACTCGGGAGGCAGAGCCAGGCAATCGCTGTGAGTTCGAGGCCAGCCTGGGCTACCAAGTGAGTCCCAGGAAAGGCGCAAAGCTACACAGAGAAATCCTGTCTCGAAAAACCAAAAACCAAAAAAAAAAAAAAAAAAAAAAAAAAAAAGAAAAGAAGGGAAAGGCTTTTGTTTGGTCCAGGTTGGAGGGTACCCCCCATTATGGCAGGGGAGGCATGGATATAGCCAGTCTTAGGATGGAGAAACGGAGTGCCTGAGCTTTCTCCTACTGTTGTTTGCTTAGTGCCTGCGACAGAGAACTCTAGGTTATATATATGGAAGCAGGTTAGAAGCTGGAAGCTGGACTTCCAGAAAGGCTTAGGTCACAGGAAACTGGAAAATGGGGCTGAATGTGATGAGAATTTGATCGAGGGTAGAGACAGTACAGAATTTTATAAGAGGCTGGGGGGGATGATGATCATATCTGGGGCATTTAGCCTCACAAAATGAAGACCTCCAGCTGAAAATATGTCAGGAACAACTGTCAAACCTCCAGGTCCATGGACAAAGAAACTGCTCAGGTGTCTCACCAGGTGTCCCCTCCTGTCCATGAACAGAGACTTTTTAGGTACTCAGCTTCATCTCTTGCTCCACTGGAGTCTTTGAATTTCTCATTCTGCTTTTATTGTTAAATAAAGTCAGTTTTCTTTCCTATTTTATCTGGCTGCTGAGGATTGAATATCACAGCTTCCTGCGTGTTAGGAAGTGCTCTACCACTGAGATACATATCCAGCTTGCCCTCTTTGCCTCTTTGAATGCTAAGTTTTTGCCTTGCATATATATATAGATTTGATCAGAAAAATGTTATTATGAGCATGAATTGTTTCATCTGATAGTAATTAGGAATGAAATGGAAGGCATATTTGAAACACTGATGATGTAGCCAGTTTGATTCATTAGTTAGGAAGTAGTTTCTCGAAAATCTTCTGTAGATATTTCTGATGGGTCCTACTAACCCGCTGTGTGTTGGGGAAATAATCTGCCTTGGGCACCTGTGGTTAATGTCATGGTTTGTCCAGCTCTGCCCAATGATCCGGTCCCAGTCATTTGTCAACAACTTGTCCAACAATGCTAATGCTTCTTTTAAAATTTTTTTTTTATTGAGAGAGAATTACATCACTTCCTTCCTTCCTTCAACCCCTCACAGCCACCCTCCCTCAAACTCTTCCCATGCTCACCACTCTCAAGTTGATTACATCTATTACATATATATGTATGTGTATGTACAAATGCACATGCACGCGCGCACACACTCACACACACACACACACACACACACACACACACATTTAGCTGAGTCCACTTTTGTTGTTTGTGTGTATATGGTTTCAAGGCTGACCAGTCTGAATTGGACAACCAATGAAGGGTCTCATTCCTGGGAGAGGCTAACTCTGCTTCTCCCAGCAGTCAATAACTGCCTGTAGTTCTTTGTCTACATTTTTGTGGGGCGGGGCCCCATGAAAATTTCCCCTCCCCGCTAATATGTCCATAGAGATTGCCATTGTTGCAGTCTTGTTTATGCATCCATTTCTAGAAGAGACTGTTCCACAGAATTCCGAGTACTCTGGCTCTTACAATCTTTCCACCCCCTCTTCTGCAATGTCCCGAGAACCACAGATGCAGGAGCTGTGATGTAGATGTACCTGTGAGGACTGGGCTCCCCACCATCCACTGATCTCTGCATTGTGTTCAGTTGTGTTTCTGTGAGGGCCTCCGTTTGATATAATGAGAAGTTAATGTGATGAAGGGTGAGAGCTTTGCTTCTGAAGACCTCAGAGCATTTCACTTTTCTTAACATTTCCAATAACATACTATTAAAATAAAAGTCCTCATCAGCTAACAGCTTATTGGTTGACAGCTGCTGTGATGGCAACCTTGATCCAAAAAATTAGATTTTTCAGAAAGACCAAAAGCAACACTGAGAGAAACTGAGGGGATTACTTTTTTGTTTGTTATGACATACATGTGTGGAGTTGGTATTTTCAGTCCAGAACTCTGTCCTTTACTCCACACATACCCATACAGAAGTATACACATACACATATGCACACATACTCACTTTCTGGGAACCCCATCTGCTGTTTGCACATTGCCTGTAAGTCGGTATGTTCAGAATTGAATTTATTATCTTGCTGCATCTCCTTTCCCAAATCTACCTTTTCTTTCTCTACCCCTTAAAAGAGTGGGGGGAACACACTCAGTCTATCACAAAAACTAGGTGCTTAAGCAATATCTTAGCTTCTGTGTTGTTCTTTGAGAATACCATAGTACTATCATTTGCCATCTTTACTGAGTACATGTTCATACTAGAATATATTTATATGTGCCCATATGCCATCTTATTTAATATCAACAACAACTCTCTGTGTAACCTATTATGGTTTTACTCTCTGGATAAGGACAATGGGTTTTAAGAGACTGTGTTACACATTCTTGGTCACAGGAGATCTCAGTGACAGTGTCATCTTTCCTAACTTTAAGTGCCCAACTTTTCCTCTTCATTTATTTGCCTGCCTAACCCTTCTACAAAGGATGTACTTTCTTGGTGGTCTTTGGTCCTTTCACCTGGTCTGGATGCCTTTTTCATCCTCTCAACCTCATGCCTCATTCCCCATGACCATCTTTATCACTCTTTTGTCTGTTGGCTGCACATTGGACTGTAAGCCTTGGGAAGATAAAGATCAAAGTGTTCACTTTCCCACCAGCCTATAGGCTGCAGCATGCAGCAGATGAGGAGCATTAACATAATGAAAAGAATGTATAAGAAATACACATATTTGGAAATATAAACATTGTAGCCATTATGAAAGACAATGCTATGGTCTTTTAGAAAACTAAACATGGTATTAATCAACATCTGATCCAGCAATTCCTCTTATGGTTATGTATCCAAAAGGGAATAAACTCAATATATTGTAGGATTATCTGCACCCCATCCTCATTGTTTCATTACTTATGTAGCTAAAATATGGATACAACCTATTGACCATCATTACCTAGATGGATACCCAAACTGTGTTATACACACACTGGAATAACATCCACCACTAGGAAGAAGATCCTATCATTTAAAACATTGTCCATAAGTCCAGAAGACATTATGCCAAGTGTAAAATGCTAGACAAGAAAGATGCATACTGTATGACCTCACTCATATGTAGAATTTAAAAAAATAGAATGTAGAATGATTGTTACCAGAAACTGGGGCAGAAGGGTGGACAAGAAAAGAGGTGCCATTGATCAAAAAGTACAAAGTTTCAGCTGGACAAGAAAAATAGGTTTAGTGATTTGTTATACAGAAGGGTGATAACAACAACACATTTCAAAAGAGAAGCATCGATGTTAAGTGTAACAGAAATGGTTTTCTTCGGAGAGTATTTGTTTATTTACTTTTGCTTAGAACTGGCCCTTTGATAGTTCCCTTTTCCTAGATATTCTGTTCTTTAATATTATCCCATCTGAGGTCTCATGGGTCTAAGTCATTGCCAGGTTCAAAGGCTGCTCTTGCAGAGCACAAATCTGAGCATTTACTGTGTTTATTTAACAAAGCAGAATATTATGCTTTTTATGTTCTACCCCGTGAGCTGGGAAGGGATGTGGCTTTCTTGTTTATCCCTTCTCTGTGGTGCCATTTTGTGGAATTACACAGTGTCAGTGTTCAAATGGAACTTGGAGACCATTTGATCAAATCCCTCTGAGGAAGCAGAGTCCAGGAAAGATAAAGCAGAGTACCAAGATCCTGCTGCCAGCAAGCCCTGCTGCCCTGTCCACCGTATTTACGCTGTATCTTGCCATCACTTTACTTTGGGAAGTCAGGCTGATCTGTTTGGGAAGTTGGCCATAACAGCTCATCTGGACTCTCCAAACCTGCTTGAGACTCCCCAAAGGGCTTCAGTTCAGTGCCTTATGTCCTCAGGGTCAGCCAAAAAGCTGACTTCAGGATTAGAAGAGGGTGGTGTAATCTCAGAGCAGCCTGGGGTGACCAGACACTAACAAGGATACCGCCAAACAGAAACAACAGCCAGTTCTGTCACCCGTGCAAGGATCTGTAGCTCAGCCAGAACATCTGGGGGAACTATTTGCCAAGGCCAGTGCTGAACTCAAGGAGGCTGTGTAATCACATCTGGAGTCTAGACCCTGTGGCTCTCTCCTGTGGGCTGACCTCTTTTAGGCCTCCTGTAGGGCTGAGTCTCTCTCCCTCTACCACTTTGCCAAAGCCTCCCCCACACAACTGTCAGTCAATCTTTCTCTTCTGATTTTTAAAATTCTTCCTTTTTCCAAATAATTTCTGACTTAAGTTTTTCCAAATAAACATCTTAGATAAAGAATTTTCCCAATAAGAAGGAATTTGTACAGTCATAATGTCAGAGCAGATGATGTCCCTGAACAGTTCTGGAGAAAGGGTGTTTATTAATCAACTCCATGACCTTAACAGCCATGTCACTGAGAATCCACACTTCTTGTCTTCTAGACCACAATTGTAGCATCCACTCTTTTACTTTCCCAGCAGAATTCATCAAACAAAATATTTTAAAAATATTTATTTTATGTGTCCATGTGTGTGCCTGAGTGGATGTATGAGTACCATGTGCATGCCAGAGGTCAGAAGAGGCGTCACATCCCCTGGAACTGGAGTTACAGATGGTTGTAAGCCACTGTGTGGCTGCTGAGAACAGAATCTGGGGCCTCTGCAAGAGTGCTAAAGGCTCTTATCTGCTAAGCCATTTCTTCAGTCTCCAAAACAAAATCTTTTAAGGTATGTCAATATGAGAAAGAACGAAACCCTTCTTCTAGTTGTATAAGGGAGGGTGTAATAATTTTACCTTGGGGAACAGACATTACAAGCAATGCATTAGTGGAACACACAAAGGGAAGATCCCCATTTCTTCTGTTTGCCTCAGTGGATAAACAATATTGGTGATTACCATGTGTTCTCGTTGTCTCTTTACAGTCCTCAGTCTCTCACAGTAAGGCACCACCATGTGATCAATTCTGGCTGGAATACTTGCCACTTCTGAGTGGAGACACTGAAAACCCTTGTAGGATCCTTCACGATTTCTCTTCTTATTTCATCAGCAAAAGCAGTTGCTGTACTCTAAGTCAGCTGTAAGATGGCTGACCCTTTAGCATCCTGAGTCCTTGATGACTCTGCAGAGGAGAAAAGTTTTTGGTGCCACAACAGATATGCTATGTAACTGGACAACAGCCCTTTGGGATTTGGAGGGTAATCTTTCTCTCCTGGAATAAAGCCAGACTGTGTTGATGAAGGTCATGGGTAAGAATGGGGGGGGCAAGCAGCAGAATAAGAGCAACATTCTTTCATGTCAGGTCTTATTCAGCCATCTGCACATTGTGGAGCCACATCTTTCAATTGAGCTACACCATGAGACAAAGCCAGGCCATCTGCAACAGGTTTATTTGGATGAAGAGAGTCTCATAATGAACATAAATAGCAACACTTTGGATATTACTAATCTAGAACCCCAAATAACAACTGTTAAAGAAAACCCTTTTCAAACATGGAAGGTGCTTGCATTTCTACAGAATCTTAGACCCTGGAGAGAGAAGGCTAAATCTCTCAGAGCATCGAAGGGCGGAAGGGCATTAGAATAGGCAGGACAGGGCTTATCTTCCTTTGTAACCTATGCAACTTTCTATCTGGTTTGCTGTGCTTCGTCCTGCATGGCACAGGCACCTAAGGGTTAAGAGCAGCAGATGTGAACATGTCATCTCTGAAGGTCAAGGAGAGGTCAGGGTAACTGAATCAAGTGCTTGCTGAATTCCTTGGGTTTTCCAGCAGAAATGAGTTCTGGTTGGTCAGTGCATCAACTGACACCACAAAGGCTCCATCGGCCGCCTTCTTCCTCAGTTCAACTCCCCTGTCTCTTAACATTTTTTGACTCACATCACACTGAAGGGAAACACTTGCACAGAAATCCTTATTTCAGCACATTTGGGGGAAACCAAAATGAGACAACAATCATTTCACCCAAATACTTCGTTTTCTAGGGGGTCCAGGTCTTCTATCTAAGAGATTAGTAAGCACCATGGATTCCTCACATAGAAGTCAATTTCAGGTCACAGAAGCATACTTAAAATGGACACCCACACAAGAGATGAGCATTATCAATAGAAATTCATTTATACCTTCTACCGTGAAATTGTGGCTGTGCCTACTGTTTCTCCAGTAAGATGATCGCTACTATTCATCTTTTACTTGTTAAAAAAAAAGTCCTCAAAAGAGACCATGTGTTCCTGTTGTCTACCATCCTCATTTTTTCCTAAGTGAATGAGCACATGATTTTTCTCTGAAAGCATTCCCAGTTTACTGGGTCAGAGTTTTCTTTCAGGTTCACCAGAGAGTACTGGACTATAGAGCACCAAAGGCTGATGGAAAGGAGGAAAAAGCGGCCAGTGCACTGAGGGGTTGGAGCGATTTGTGCTCTGGGGTATTAGAGTGAGTGGAGACATTAGAATGATACTTGGTCATGCCTGACCTTGTAGACGTGCCACAAGGACACATTGTCCCAAACACAAACAGAATAGATAAAATTAAATAGGAACAACGTAGAGAAGATGTCAATGAGTATGCAGCCCAGAGAAGGCACATATTCCTCATCCTAGTAATGAACTCCACTTTCTATATGTGCCCTTTGCAAACCTTTGATTAAATTCTCAAAAGTGTTGCTAATATGTTCCCTGGCCCCATTTTGCAGATATCTCTTCATAAAGTGTTGGTATTTCGTAGGTATGACTCCTGCGTTCTTAATAATTCTCAGTCAACATTTCCCCCTGGCAATTATATTCCCACCCATGGTGTGAACTCCTGGCTGTGTATCAATGAGTCCCAAACCAGTGTCTCGAGTCTGGACTTAATTTCCAAGCTCCTTCTGTAAACTTTCCTCTGGATGCCTGGAAGGCACTCTGAGCCCAGCAAGTGCAAAGCAGAGTGTTATACAACTTGTTCCTGGAAAGAGGGGGAGAGAGGGAAGACAGACAGAGTGTGTGGGGGTGGGGTGGGGTGGCTGTTTGTGTTCTGTTTCTCTGTCTTAACAAATGAAAATTCTGAGATCCAAACTCTCCCAAGCCAGGGATGCATGCAAGTTTGTCTACCGAGCATTGGCTGTTTTTAATTACTTGCTAATCTCATGTCCTTCTTATTCTGGTGCAAAAAGAATTGTGTGGCGCCTATACTAGGAAGCAGTTTATCTCATCATTATCAGTAACAGAACAATGTGGCTTGGTACATGACTTTCTGGATTTTTGTTTTGTTGGTGAACCCAGGGCCTAGCACATGTGCTCTACCACTGACATACAATGCCATCCTTTCTATATGAGTCTCATGGGAAATAAGGAAAAACATAGTCTCAGTATAATTGCCATCATACTTAATGACTAAAGAACTCTGAAGAGTATAGGGAAAGAATAATATGCATCGTTACATTTTAACAGGAACATTAACTGTTTCTAATACATATCTTTAGTATACCCAATATACATATAAATGCATTATATATGTGTATGTGTGTGTGCAATGTATAAAGAACTGACCCTGAGCAAGTAGTACAAATGTTTACCCTAATTATCTCCAGAATAAAGCATGATTTCCATTTAATTCCTTATACTCTTGGCTCTTCTCCAAATTACTTTCAAATAAACATGCTTTACTGTTATAATAATACAAATGTATAAGCTAAATTCTTATGCAATATTGTCAAGGCTAAGGACTTGTTTCTATTTTTATCACTTAAAATTATAGTTCTTTAATATTCAGTGAATTTTATTGAATAAAAAGCCTCTTTGTTTCCAATAGTCGATCCATATGTTTATTTTGTTACAGAATTGTAAGGTAGCTTCTTTCATGTTCTGTGTCTCATCATTTTTTGGAAGCACTATAACATGCGATGGGGTACAGCATTCTTTCTATTTCTTCAAAATGCCTGGGCTCTTGTCCATTTCATCACTTCTAGGGAGTCATGAATAAAACCATGCTCACCCCAGACAAGGCACCAATGACAGACCAAAGTGAGGATTCCACCAGCATCCACCTCAGTGAAGCATTGAGTTTTATTGGGGTTACTTACAGGAGTATGAGTGACGGGTAGTTACAGGTACAGAAAGGACTCAAAGACAGCTGTATCACCAAAGCCACCCCAGCGTGGGTGACAGCTCACAAAGCTGAGAACCTGGAGTGCACTGCATAGCCTGCAGTCAGCTTGACAGGCCAAGGAGTATCTTTTCCAAGCAGCTAAGCTGTTCTCCTTTTCTTTTAGGCACCGTGGCTGTGGATGATTGACCTCTTTCTGGGAACAGAGCTGGTCTGAAAAAGTCAACTGGTAACTCTTACTGCTATATACCCTTGTGGAGGGAGGAGCCTGGAGATTTACATCAGTTTCAGGGACTCCCTGAAGTCTTTGAATTGTTTACTTTCTGAGTTTAATGAGCTTCTCCGTAGCATGAAATGTTTTACCTCCACTTAGAGTACCCTGCTTAGGGCGTTACCCCCCCACCCAAAGTGGAAGCTTTTAACTCATATACAATTGCTACACAATAGCCCTAGATGTTTGTGTTGAGTTCAGAACCAGGCAACGTGTGCAATCATGCTCTTCATATTACGGGAGATATGGATGAAACACCATCACCCGGAATTATACTACCATTCATTAACTTTACGGTTCTTCAGAAAAGTAAACAAATTGAGAGTCCTAATGAGAACCTACTTTTCTCTCTCCACATATAGTGAAATAAGATTAAATGTGCTTTGATGAATGGAGATTTTATCCATATATGGCTGGTAGAGAAGGACTTTAGAAAGAGAAGAACAGTCATGAGTGTGAAACTTAGAAAGATTATGAATATTCCTATGCGTACAAATGATGGTAGTACTTACTCTTTCAGTGCTGGGGATGGGACTCAGTGCTTTGAACATTCTGGATAAGTACTCTTCCACTCAGCTACACTCCCACTTCTACAGTGGCTTTGAATGTGACCCATGTTAAGAAAAATACTATGCACAGAGAAAAGTATAACTTAATTCACATATCTAGGTGAATAGGAGGCTGAAGGCCTCCATTTTGCATTTCATAGGAGTTGAGTGTGGAGAAAGAAGAGGGACTAGACCCCTTTGCTGTCCTCTTGCTAACTGCTCCAAATGTGCCCACCCAGGTATCCAGAGTAGGGAGAGCTTCATGTTGTCTCTTGTTTGTCCCCACCCTCCCCTCCAGCACACTGTCAGTGGCTCCTTTCCTCTGTTTAGAATAAGCTCTCCTAGAATTTTGTTAAAAATTTATTACTGTGCCTCTGAGGTTAATTCTGACTGTTAAGTGAACACGGATGGAAATGATTAACCTTTCACTTGGTATTAATAGCAAACTGTAGAAATTTGGTAGCATTAGCCTACTTTATAGGCTATTAGTTCTACGTCCCCATCCCATCTCTTCCCACATGTGACCATCTGGTTCGCTGAGTGCAGCTGTTCACTTGTGTCATTTGCATGGCTACGGGTCCAAAGAGCATAATAAGAGGCAGAGCAAGCCATGCACGTGTTGGAAGGGGAGAGCTGAGTTATGTACCCCTGGAGTTCTCATTTCAGAGAATTCCACAAAATGCATAGTGCATCACTGCTGGGCAACATGATTATTTAGTCCATGTTCTGACCTCAAAAAGGGGCAGCAGGTTCAGCAGTCTGTATTTGGGAGAAGAAAATTGTTTATCAAAGTGTGTTTTCAAGTGACAAATGATATTAAATAAGCAGGAAAGCAATATCCCCTGACTTACATCATATCTACTCTGATTACAGGAAATGAAATATATGCAATATAGTACCTGGCATCTAGTATTGGATACATAATCCTACCTTCTCTGCAATCTTGAAGGCTTCTCTGCCATGTGATTTCATACACTAAGAAGCAGGAAATCCTGCTTCAAACTCAGAAATCAATGTCTAATGAACTCAGTACGCACAGTTGATTCTAATGTGAGAACCACTGGCTTTCAAGACTCACTCTGGGTGATTCTTTTCATTGACTTAGATACAACTATATTAGATTATCATCATTATCATCATCATCTTCCATTTCTTCTGCTTTTTCAGATAACTAACAATCATAAACAACTGGAATTATTCTGAATAATCTTTTTTCTGTCTTCAATAACCCATCTCCTTGACCTTTTGGTCAAACCCAGGACCTACCTCACAGATGCCAACCAATTGCTCTACCACTGAGCTGTAACTCCGGTCTTAGTCTTTATTTAAACATCTCTTTCATCAGAGCCTCATCTTTCAAAGATTTCTTGTTAAAGTACCCCTGCCACCAAGGGGGGGTTCAGTTTTCCTTCCTTCCTCTCTCTATGCTTTGCTTAGGCTTCTGACCTGATGTCATGTGCACTATTCCTTTGTCGTCTCTGGATGTCACATTATGGTGGTTTATTTTCTTAATTTCTATATTGTTCTTTGCAAATCTCTCTCTCTCTCTCTCTCTCTCTCTCTCTCTCTCTCTCTCTCTCTCTCTCTCTCTCTCTCTGTAAATGTGCATGTGAATGCATGTGTGTTCATGTGCACATGTGTGTGCATGTGTTTTTCCTTAAACTTTTCTTCCAAGTTTAGATAATTTTTTTTCAATTCATCTTCTATCCAAATCATAATCACTTCTCAAAGCTACAGTCTTTCAGGAAGATGACTTCAGCCATTTTTCCATCTACTGTTATACCACAATGTCTCCCACACGGCTTATTCATTTCCTCAACAAGTACAGATACAGTCTTCTGTTAGAGTGCACATGCTGTCTTCCAGACTTAGACATTCAAATACCATGTTGGCCTTATAACAATTAAATGCTAAATTTTGAAAAGCAAATAAAAAGGATTATCTAACTTCAAATACACTTTTATTCTCATGAAAGACACATTATTATTGATGATTGACTATCTTAAGTGAAAATTTCTCTAATGTTTTTAGAGGAATGTAATTGTGATGGATGAGAAATTATTCTTCTATAAAGGCAAGGGAGGCATGCCTATGAGTGGACCACTCAGAGTAGATTTACCGGAACAGGATAGAATACGATAAGCCCTCTCTTTAGATTATGTCCCTGAGTGCAATAGCCTAGGACAATAAGGTAATGCTCTGTGTTTCTCTCAGTTACATTAAAAAACACCAAAGTAAAACAATACACTGTTTCTTTCTCCTTACCTTTGCGACTGCAGAGGATACAGGGGTATCTGCAGAATGATGAAATCACACCATGTAATGAAAGAAATCCTGGTTATAAGCTCCAGATAGCATGCTGACCTACTGTGTGATGCTGGTTGAATCACTTTACTGTGTGATTTTTCTGGAGACTACGTCTATAAAATGAAGATTGTACTGCTTTTTCCTTGGAGTGGGTGTAGGAATTCTAGAAGAAAACAGGTGTTCCTGGGTCAGAGATTGGAAAATTAAATTGTTGTCAGTCTGGAGCTAGTTTCTGAGCAAGGCATGATGTGTGGAACACTCATCGTTTGGGGAAACCTGCAACCTTCTGCCTATATCACTCTCCCACTACCGCAGCTCTCCTGCCAGCAGTGAAGAATGTCCACTGCAGAGGTGGATGTGAGAAATTCGGGTGACTGCCTTGTGTTAAGGAAGGTCAATGCCACTTGTTTCCAGAGGATTTCATTTCATAGTCCCAACAGATTTCCCTCATCACTGCCGGATGCCAAGTAGTACACCCGCTACAATCACCTATGTTCTCATTTCATCCTGCTCCAAGATGTAAGTAGCCGGTGAAGGCTTATCTTGATTGTCAATGGGAAATTATTTAGAGTTATCTGGGCATGTCTGTGAGGATATTTCCTGAGCAAATAAACTGGAGAGGGAAAACCCCACCCAAATGTGTCTAGCATCATTCTATGGAGAAAGTGAATGGAGAACCAGTATCCATCTCTCTTTGCTTCCTGACTACAGACACAATGTAGATGGCCACCTTCCCCTCCCCCTATTTCACTTTCCCTGTCGTGATGGACTGTACTCTCAAACTCTTAGCTAACATAAACTCTCCCTCCATTAAGTTGCTTCTGTCGGGTATTTTTTCTCAGAAACAAGTGAAGCACATGTTATCAATCCCAAAGAAGAGGGAGATCAAAAGCAGCAAAGTGAATTGCTCAATGATAGGACTAAGTTTATTTTTCCTCCCAGAGAAATACTATTTTCCCTCTATCAAGCTGTCATTCTGAAGTTAGCATGCCCTAGCTTCAGGCATGACAGTAGGAGACACATAAGGGAAACAAACTGATACAAACAGTATACAATCTTATATTTAATATGAATTGTGGTCTTATAGCCCCAAGTTCCATATATTATTTAGGATAACCTACACAAAAACATATGAATTAAAAACATTGGAGGGTGAAAATCAATTAAAAAAATATGTAATGCATCCACACTTATCTTTATCATTTCTCTTTTAGATGTATAGTGGTACTGGGACATCAATATTGTATCCTTATATGGCTGATGGACACCTATCATGAAAGTACTGAAAATGCTTTGTTTCAGAGATGCTATGAAGCATTAAACCTGAGCAGTGTATCGAGCTGAGTACTAATGAAGGCTAAACCTTGCCACATTAATCTGGAAATCTCAGTGGTATAGCACAATTAAAGCAATATGTCCTCTTATATCACAGTAGAATACCTATCAGCCTTCAGGAGGACTGAGGCATTTTGTGCCACAATCATTCAAGAATTTAGCTTTATCTTGTACCTTGACATCTTTGAGGATCTCAGATTCTTCGATTACATTCTTTTCTTTGGGCAATGTTGAAGCAATCAAGCACAAGTGAATAATATCTCAAGAGGTCTCTGGGGGTCAGGACTGAAAAGGGAACATTTTGCTTTCTCCCACATTCCTCTGGCCAGAATTCAGACACATGACTTCATCTTTCTGCAATGGAAGCTATAAATACAGTTTAACTCTGTAATCAGGAGTAGAAGAAAAAGGGGTCTGGAGAAAACTAGCAGTGTTTGCATAGCAGTTTGTGGACAGAACTAAGAATGAATGGCTTCTTTACCAATACTACTTCTAGCTAAAATAAAGAGGGGTAGTTACTTAAATGGAGGAGTAGCCACCTGAATGAGGGAGTAGTCACCTGAATGGAGGGGTAGTCACCTGAATGGAGGAGTAGTCACATGAGTGGAGGGGTAGTCACATGAGCGGAGGGGTAGTTACATGAGTGGAGGGGTAGTCACCTGAATGGAGGGATAGTCACCTGAATGGAGGGATAGTTACCTGAATGGAGGAATTGTCACCTGAGTGGAGGAATAGTTACCTGAATGGATGGGTAATCACCTAAGTTGGGGAGTAGTCACCTAAATGAAGGAGTAGTCACCTGGACAGGGGGGTAGTCACTTGAGTGGAGGGATAGTCACCTGAATGGAGGGGTAGTCACCTGAATGGAGAAGTCACCTGAATAGAGGGGTAGTCACCTGAATGGAGGGGTAGTCACCTGAATGGAGGGGTAGTCACCTGAATGGAGGGGTAGTCACCTGAATGGAAGGATAGTCACCTGAATGGAGGGGTAGTTACCTGAATGGAGGGGTAGTCACCTGGATAGAGGGGTAGTCAGCCAAGTGGTGGAAATTTCTGATTTGTTCTTTTTCATTTTCATACTACCATGCTGTGACAGTAAACATTACCCTCTTTTACACTTTGTACAAATTCACAAAGTCACTACTAATTAATCCTTCGAAAGTAGTTGAAGAAATTGTATGTTCCGGTTTGAATCTTACAAAATAGTGCTGTGAAAACATCTGAGAAACATTTCTATTTGAATTGGCCTAGAAATGTAAAAGGCCTCAGTAGGAAATTATAATTGATGATGTACCTGGTGTGGAGTTTTGATTAGATGATTTAACAGACATTAACCTATCAAAAAGAAAAAAAGAAATAAAAAGAATCAAACAGAAACCCACAAACTAGAGCGTATCTTTCTTCCAAAATATTTCCCTTAAGCAGAAATAGAAAGGATTATCGTGGGTTTAGCATGACACTGGAAAAAATCCCTTTACTAGACATGTTCATATCTGCTTATACAGAGGGCAGCTATAGATGTGGAGAAAATAAAAGAGCTGTCCATAAAACAGGTGAAATGAATGCCCAAGTGATCGCCTGAGGCAGAGATGACGGGGGTGGCATCCTTCTAGCTTGATTTCTGTTACTGTGATACACATTATTACCAAAAGCAAGTTTGGGGAGGGAGAGGTTTATTTTGTCTTACACTTCCTGATTATTGAGTCAGGAACTCAAAACAGAAATTATGGGAAACATTGATTTCAGGATCATTTATGCTCAGTTAGCTTCCTCATAGAGCCCAGGATACTTGTCCAGGAATGGTGCCATGAGTCAGAGCCATCCTGTGTCAATCAGCAATCAAGACAATACTCTGAAGATATTACCACAGGCCAATCTAATAGAGGCATTCTTCAGTTGAGGTTCCCTCTTCCCACATGATTGCAGTTTGTATCAAGTTGACAGTAAAAACTCTTCAGGGAAAGTATACCTTCTTGATTTGCCTAATCCCACATTCCCTCTTGAAGCTCCTGCCTGTATTTACCACCCATCAAATACAGCCAAAGTGAGGCTAGAAGACAGACAGGAAAACACCTAGGTCCACCTCTCCCCATGATGATAGAAGGAAACACAGGGGAAGGGAAAGGAATATGTGGGATGATTGATTGGCAGAGAGGCAACAGTGAACCTGGATGGTTCCGTCTCCATTGAGTTATCTCATCCAGTGTGTTGATTGACAGCTTACCTCTATTTAGCTTCTTAAAGAGTCACTCTCTGTCCTGTCAAAGGGATTCCGAATGCTTGGAGTCATGGTGTGTGTGCATGTGAAAGCACTTCTTCCTATGTGGATGCGTATACGCATGTGATGGTATATATACCTATGTGTACGTGCTTGAAGAAGCCAGGAGACAGATGGCTTTGGGTGTCATTAATCAAGTACTATTAACCTTTTGGGGGGCAGTATTTGTGTGTTATATATGTGTGGTAGATGCATGCACATGTGTGTAATGTGGATGTGTAAGCACATGCCTGAACATGCATTGGCCGAAGCATATTGAACATCCTCTCTACCATTCTCTGCATTAGTCCTCTGAGATGGAGACACTCCCTGAACCTGAAGCTCGGCTGGCAGCCAGCAAGCTCCAGCAATCCTCCTATCTTCTAGCCCCTGGCACTGGGCTCACAAACACACAAGGGCCGTTTTTCCTAGCACAGTTAGCACTTTTACACACATCATTTCTCTAGCCTCTCTGCCCACTCTCTTTTTTGGTATAAGGTCTCTCATTGGCCTGGAACTAACTTAGTAGCCTCAGCTGTCTTGTCAAAGAATCCCAAGGGTCTACCCATCTCTTCCTCCCCAGCCCTGGGGTTACAGATACACACCACAGGACCTGGCTGGTTTTTCTATAGAAGCTTGAGATCAGGCTCAGCTTCCAAGGCAAGCACCTTGCTGACTGAGCCCTCTTCCCAGCAGCATGTTTTTAAGTAATACTGTCCAATGAAAGGAAATCACTATCTAGTGTTCTAAAATACATGTTGGAAATTTTACTTTTAAATTAGAATCTGCTTGGAAGGAATTGGGGCACAGTTGGAAAGACACACACAGCACCTTGAAGATCTCCTCCAAGAGTAAGAGTTGCATATGGGAGGAAAATCATATTCCTGGAGAATCAGAATAATAAATACTTTGAACACCAAAGTCACAGAATCAGTTGATAAACCCGGGAAATTCATTCCTTAACCACTAAGAATTACACAAATGTTTCCCCATAACCCCTACACATCTTCCAAATCTATAAGGTCCCCTCGGAGTTTAGTTTGTAATAATGAAATATCTTCAGAATATAATTTCAGACAGGCAGCTTTCTGAAAAGTGATAGACATGAAGCCACAATAGCAGAAAGAAGAGTTGAGTACAGGAAGACTCTCGGGGCAGTCGTGACAGTGACGCACTTCCTTCCAGCCGTGCTAAACCTTATTAAGGAAACGTCTAAAAACACATGAAATGCTTTAATAGTTCGCAAAAACAATTAGGGTTCTCAACAACTTTAACTGAATGGTTGTCATCTGTGAGAGGCTAGTTTTCAGTCTTACTGTTTTGTTCCGGAATGGCTGTCACCTCATGACTAAAACAACCCCAAAGTACAATCATGACCTAGGCATCCTCCATTAACTGCATACCCTGGGAGCAAGGCATATTACTCTATAGCCAGCAGCTTTTTCTTCAGTGAATGCCACCTCTCTTATGATTTCTGGTAAGGATTAGCAACAATGCTGACCATGATCTTGACATGTATTAACTTGGTAACCCTTAATTTTTCCTCATAGTTATGATTTTATTCTTATTTTCAGCATTTCTGTATCACAAATTACCAAGGTAGCTCCTTCCAACAATTAAATGTCCTTTCCCTTAAGAAAAATAATGTACCCTGTTGAATACTTTAAAACGTAAACACCCTTGAGAGGAGTTACTTTTACTATCTGGGCACTGTGAGTATATTTAATACTTCTGATAGCCATTCAAAAGCAGAGTTGAGCTTGCAGCTTAATGGGGGAGGACCGAGTGCAGCCAGGTCCACGTATTAATTGAGTTGACGCCTATGGTCCCAGCCCTGGGGAAGCTGAACAGAAAGATGGTGAATTTAAGGCTAGCCAGGGCTACATCCACGAGATCTTGTCTCAAAGGAAAAGGAGGAGGGTGGCTGGAGAACTGCCACGTACTCATGAGGACCCGAGTTTGAATTCCCAGAACCCATAGATAAAGCTCAGTAGCACATGCCTGTAAATCTAAATGCATACACCACACATGTAATATAACAACACATGTTAAGTGAATGAATGGATGAATGAATGATAGTCACTAAGCAGCATGCCCAGCATGAGGAGTTGGGGAGTCTGCATATAGAGTATATGAGTGTCTAGGGTCCACATATGGTAAGAAATCCCACTTTCCGAGTTTCTGTTATAAAAGCAAGAATGATGGCACACATCTACTATGCAGGACACAGAGGCAGATCAGGAGTTCAAGGCCAATCTTGGCCTCGTATGGTCGTACACACACACACACACACACACACACACACACACACACACACTACTTCAAGTTAAATGAAGGAATGGCTAGAGCCTGAACTGAAGGGTGTCAATTCTCAGAACTCAGGAAAATGTACTCTCATTTGTTACGTATGATTGAGAAAGGACATCAAAAATTAGCAGGAATAAAATGTTTCTAAAGCAGCATATGAATCTCAGTGGGAAAGACTAATGCACTGGGAGAGGAGGGGTCGTGTGCATCCTGGCTACATTTGAGGTCCAGTACTTTCTGGTTCTTTGAGACTCATCATATTTCAGAGATGTAATAAATTAGCATCATGGTGTCTATACTCCTTTTCTTTGTGCCCTTTTATGAAACATAATCAAGACTCTATACAACATTGCCCAATGGGACTGTTAAAGATCTAGAATGTTCCATGACTAGAGAAAAGGTGTTACACTGGGGAAGTGTTGTTTCCAACTAACAGAATATTCTTATATAAACGTCATACTAGGTGTGTATGCAGATATGAAGACATCTAAAATCATGCTTCTTTTTTAAACCTGTGTACACCTGTAACATTATAAAGAAATTTAATTTTTGTTACATACATAAAATTATAGATATATAACAAGAAATAATTTCACAAAGAAACTTATTTTTAAATAGAAGTACAATAAATAGTGGGTTTAACTTTATTGTGTAGGACAACAAACCACCTCTTCTCAGCAAAGCAACAGGGTGTTTCTTTTACATGGAACCTAGGTCATTTCCATATTTTGGAGCCACTGGGTTCAAAGTGCCAGGTAAAGATCAATATATTTGATAGGTAGAAAATAAAGAAATAGCTCTTATCTTCTACAAATGTACTTACCTGAAATCCTGCTGACAGCTTTGACAAGCAGTCCTCTTGCAGGAAATCTTTGCCAAAGTAGGAAATTCATTGAGAATGGGAAGGGGAAAGGGAGATTTTCCCAGTAGAAGGACCCAAAGTAAAGCTCTCTTGTCACCTGGGTTCTGCCCTGGCAGTCTCAAAGCCACCAGCTTCCAACACCAGCTGCTAGAAAATGAGTAGAGGAAACATATCTAAAGAAGAGGTCGAGGACAGACGCCTTTGGTTCTGTGGTGGTAGGGTTGGGCCAAGGCTAAGGATTACTCCTGCAAGCTACCTGACTTCTTGAGCCTCATTTTACAGGCTGTCAGTACCTTTGAGGTCATGTTCTTCAGTGTAGGCCAAGTGAAAAATGAGATGTCACTGGGTGGGGAGAGAGAGTAAAGTCTTCTCGGGAGAATATAGCCCATGGAGACCTAAGTGGACTTCTTAGAACTTTTTCTGCCTCCGGAGTTTTCTAATCCACTAATTGGGTCATGGTGGACTTTCAACAGTTTTAACTTCTTGGTGTAGCACCTTTCACAACTCCAGCATAGTCTTCCCTTTGAAAATGAAAGCCATTGGACAGCAAATAAAATAACTCTAATGGCATTATTATTTCTAGGCATTTTCATGGCTTCAAAATATCTTTCTTGAGTAAGTTGAGGGAGGATTCCTGCTCAAAGACATATTACTAAAACAAACAATTTCCAAAACATGTTGACTTTCTGTGGTAGCTTTTCAGACTCTATACTATTAAATGGCTAGTGGTAGAAGTTTTATTATTGTCACACACTAATTTATTTTTTGCATTTATATCTTATTTTATCTCAAAGTTTAAGATGCTAAAAATAACATAATGTAACTTAAAAATAAAATAACTCAATGTGGAAATCAGGGAATACCATGGATAAGACTGGGTTTTATATATGTGTTCTTTTTACCTGGTGCTCAGAATTAACTTTTCAGTTGCCCAAATGGATGATCCAACAATAATTTTATCTTTTTGAAGACTCAGAAGGAAGAATAAAAATCAAGCATTCTTGCTTCATTTCCCTTTTGGATCCCAATCATAATGATAGGTCACCCATTCCCTGTGATCAAGCTCATCATTTGAAAGCCTGTGTAGCGATAGCCTCATAACTGGTGAAACATAGTAGCAGATCAAAGAGTTTCATAATTAGCTCAAGTTACAGCTCTGTACAAAGTTCTACAACCTCAAGGGTGCAGGCATCCTAGAGGTGATGAAGCAGTCGGAAACCCTCAAAGAAAGATCAATCCAATACTAAGGCAAGCCTCAACTTCTTAAATAGCTTTGACCACTTGACTCTACAGAGAGAATTTCCAAGGTCATGTTTGCATCCTCTCTCCATCTAATTCTCACTCAGTTATCTCCTATACTTCCCCATGAGTGAGAAGTAGATTTTTACTTTGAGTTATAATTTTCTGTTAGTAGAAGCTACCATATACCGAATGCTGATACACCTCTGAGCTCAGTGGGAAAAACTAATGCACTGGGAGAGGAGGGGTCGTGTGCATCCTGGCTACATTTGAGGTCCAGTACTTTCTGGTTCTTTGAGACTCATCATATTTCAGAGATGTAATAAATTAGCATCATGGTGTCTATACTCCTTTTCTTTGTGCCCTTTTACGAAACATAATCAAGACTTTATACAACATGGAAAAAAAGAATGATTCTCCTCCATCTTATGATTGCTTCCACACATATTTATTGTTGTCTAAAAAAGGTAACAATGGTAACAACATATTCCACATATTGAGGGGAAAAAGAACAAACCTCCCCAGCTCATAAGAGTGTCTTTGGGTTGTAAAGGCAGAAGAGGGAAAGACATTCAGGCTGTGTCTTCTCTCTTATCACTGTAGAAATCCCTCCTTTGTATTAATTTCCCTTTGAGGCAGGAAGGATAGTTCTGACACTATTCTGCTTCCAGGATTGGGTGGTGACTTGGGACTCTTCTTATTATGCAAGGTAGGATCATGTCAGGCCACTCTTAAGCCATGTGACTATGTAAGAGTCCGAAGATATGGTCTAATCCTTCAGGAGCATGGGAAGTATTGCGAATATTATCGTGATGGAAAGGATAGGCACAGATGTGTACTGTCAGTGAAGTTTTGAGCATGCACAGTGTGAGAACATCATCAGTGGAATTCCAAGAACTTTAAATACTGTGGGAAGTGAAATTCCAAAGAAAGACACAGCATCTAACATGCAACTATCTTTCCACTAATTATTTCAGTAGTAGTCAATAACCTTCACAAGGCTAGTGGGTTGTCAAAACAACCATCAATTCTACAGGGAAATTTTTTTAAACTTTAATGAATCTGTAATAGTGATTGGAATTTGTATAATTATTTCAGAATTGGATAATAATGATGATACAATCTCGGTAGTTATTGTTAATTTTCATGTAGGACCTTGTGAGAACAATTCATGTCTTCTGTAATACTGTAAGGGAACAAATTTCCTCAGAGAGCCTAGGTACTCCTAAATTGGTAGGTAAATTTTTTTTTACAGATGTTGGATGTATTTACAATGTTATTGTTGAACTAGAAATCCACTTGATAGAAGGTGAACAGGTGTCTCTGAAGAGATATCATAGTGGGAAGTATTCATGGAATTTCCATAGTTAGTTGCAACCCAATAGCACATACTTCATAACATTTCAGCTAAATTAGCAGATCCATTTTTTGTGTTATATGGGGGTGGGAAAAGCCAACCTTTTTAAGCTCTTGGAAATTAATCAGACCTTGTTTCAGCCTTCAATTTATGAAATGAAAAAGTCTCAACTAAGAACTCCCACCTTGGCAGAATTTTATAAAAGGAAAGAAAGAAACTCATCCAAGGGTAAAGAAAATCAATGCAAAGACAGCAGAAAGGGGAAAAGAAGTCTAGGCATGGGGGTTTGAAATGTAGTTCCTGTGCATGATGGATGTCAACTTTGAAAATCATCCTGGTAGCTTCTACTACACTACATGACTTCTGAATCAATAAAGGGCTTGTGTGACAAGCAGGCCTTTTCTTGGTGGCTGTGCCTTTGGAGAAATCTCACAACCACAAATCACACATCTAAAATAGGAACTGGGAAATGGCAACCATGTCTTCTCAATGACCTTATCAAAGCATGGAATGAACGGTGCAGTTTAGCTCTATGCCAAGCTTGCTATTTGACCACAGAGCTCACTTTGAACTTATCTTGGTATGTACCTAGATTCACATTTCCCAACCATCTTTGCAGCTAAATGTGGCTGTGTGAATCAGTTCTAGACAAAGGTATATGGTGTTTCCATCCAGGCATGAGCAATTGACAAAGGAATCCCGCCTTGTTCAGAAGCCTTTACCAGGTCAGTCTTATACTTGTTACACTGGGAGTCTCTCATGGAAGTGCTGTGGTAGAAGACTGGCCAGGAATTAATCCTCAGAGAAAAGCCGTCTCTCGTAAATAGGCATTGTGGTGTGTGAATGGAAGTATATTTCTTCATGAAGTAAGTCATTGAGGCAGTGATTTGTTAGTTTCAGTTTTAAATATATCTAATTCTCTTATTAGTTACAAAAATCCCTCAAATCTCAAAGTAAACACATTATTTACCTGACATGACGTACTTGTTATGTGAATCCATCTTTCGGATAAATATTCATGGCTCAAATTCCTCCCTCTTTAGAAATTATGGGGTAGCCACCAAATCTCCAAATCTCTTATCACTCACACTTCCTCCATGGGGTACATAGAGAATGACACATCACACACAGTATGTCATATATGTTGGGTTATCTTGTAAATAGGTTCCTATGATAATTAATGTGTTATAAAGGGAAATAAATATTCATCTTCCAAACCCTGATTCCTGGTACAAAGAAATCCTTGTAGATAGGGGCACTAGGAAAAAGTTTTTTTTCTGCTTTTTATCTTTGACCCCTGGTTCCTGGCATCTAGCTCCCAAGACTTTTGCAATTTCTGAGATCCTAGGAACACCTCACAGAGAGGTAGGTACTACATCCCTTGGAATGTTCTGGATGAGTAAAGCATCTTTGGTGGTCTCTAGTGAGCCCATAGGATGCCCGAGGTTGGAGACTGGTTCCCAAGGAAACCACCTCTGTGATAAGATTTATTTTTAATATTTATTCCTGTCTCCAAATCCTACATAAAGAGAGAAGGCTGAGTAAATCACCAAGAGCCAGTGTGCCCATGTAATGAAGCCTACAGAAAAACTAAGGAGGACCAATTTTACAGAGCTTCTGTGTTGAAAAATTCATATACATGCCAGGTGGGTGGAATACTCTAATATATTATATATGAAAGATTCTATACTCCAGACCCTCCCTGACCTTGTTCTGTATAGTTTTTTGTCTGTAAATTCATATCTATTATTATTATTATTATTATTATTATTACTATTATGTCCTTTACTAATAAACTGGTAAATATATGTGAAATGTCTCCCTGAGTTCTGGAAATTGCTCTAGTAAATTTCCTGAGCCCAAAGAAGAGGTCATGAGAACCCCAGTTTGTAGCCAGCTAGTTAGAAGCACAGGTCACAACTGGGAATTGCAACTGACATTTGAAGTGGAGGCCAGTGCAATAGCACTGGGCTCTTAGTTTGTGAGTGGTGACACTATTCCCATAGGTAATGTCAGAATTCAGTGGAATTAATTACAAGAGACCTAGCTGGGCTGTCATGGAGGTCAACCCACACATCTCCACACAAAGGTGTAATATTGGGTGGAGTGTCAGAGTAGGAACAGCATCCCCTACCCCACCATCTTTAACAGGCATTACAACTTAATTCTAGGCATCGCTCTCTATCTTTTTAAGCAATAAACACATCCACCATGACCATCACCTCAGAAAAGTCTAACCTATTCACCAGCCCACAAAACGGGGGGTCTAAGGTCTCAGAGTCTGTGTTACATTTCCTAGACATTTTGCTGTTTGCTTGCTTACTCCTCTTCCTTTTTACATGACACGCAATGAAAACATTTTACGCTGGACTAAAGTGTGGCTGAAGCATGAAATTCACAGAAGATGTAAAAGCAATGATTTATGCTCCACACTTAAATTGTAATCATGTGAGCTCAAGACTGGCAGCGTGAAAAGTCAGTCGCTGTCAGTTATCTGAAGGACCAAATATTCTATTTGGATGTTTAACACCAAGCAAACAAAAGATTTAGATAATGCTTGGTGCTTTTTGTTAAAGTTTTGGGAAAATATTTAAAGTATTAATTGAGATAAATTCACATATGCATTATCAATTGTTTGATAATGTAATAGTGATACTTAAAAACTTCAGGTTTACCTTTACTAACAGAATTATTCAAAATGTGCTTTAAATTCATTGTCTGATTCTGCACATAAATTTATATAATATGTCTTTAGATATATATGACAATGGAGTAACTTTGCAGAGATATTTCCTTTAAAGCTTTTGTATTTTCCAGTACAGTATATCATGAAGAAGCATATGGAATATGCACGTGCCCATTAAGTGGTGATTTTCTGAGGTATTTAAAACAAAACAGAGAAATGTAACTGTGTGGGTAGGCTTCAGATAGGAAAATAAAAACCAGGCAGAGTCTTAACTAAGTTCAGGCCACCCTGGTTCATGCTGTATGGTGTTCTATGGAACTGTTTTGCTAAAATCCTGTAACTGCTCCAGTAATCTTCAACTGTGGCTGCATAATATTACAGTTACATTACAGCTGTGTTCAAGATCATTGCTCTGCGCTTACATTACCAGTGAGGTCCAGTGAAGAGAAAAGGATAATGTCTACATTTACATTGTTTCCATTTTAAGGAGATTCCTACACCAGACTTTAAGACTCTCATGGTGGGCAAGAATTAGGAGGTTAACCAGGTGTCAATAATTTCCCCCAAATCCTGGTAATAGTAAAAATTTAGTAAATATCAATCAAGCATTGCTCCTATACTAGATGAAATTGGGATTAGTGTGTGTGTGTGTGTGTGTGTGTGTGTGTGTGTGTGTGTGTGTGTTTCTGTGTCTGTCTGTCTGTCTGTCTACAGTTACGCCAGAAGTCCATGTTGATACATACCTCAATTGCTCTCCACCTTATTTTTGAGACAGGGTCTCTCTCCGAGGTTATAGGGAAGAAAATCTAGGTTCAGTAAGGGGTGAAATCCCCTAGAAGCAAAATATTGAACAGTGAGAGTGATGTGATGCAGACGAGAACCAGGGCTCATGGATGAAGAGATGTGCGAAGAGCCGCTGACATTCTGAGGCTCAGCTCACAGTGTGATAGCCGTAAATCAGTAAAGATCTGGAGAGAGAATTGCAGAGTACTGAAGTGAGAGAGGGGAGGGAATTTCCCATGAGTGGAAATTCACATTTACAGATTTTTTCCACGTAGGTGAGAATTTAATTTACCTCCAGAATGCAATATCCACAAATTGTGCTTTTTTGTGCCACTTTCAGCAGATTTTTTTAGTTCATAATTTTCCTCTGGCCTTGGTTGTAAGATATTTATGCTTGGCTGTGTTCATTGTTTTTTGTGAACTTATAAAAATTGCTTTTTTATTAGTCTATAAAAGCTATGTTTGGAGACAGCCTAAAATAAAAATTAATGCAACTTATCACCCTATAGCACGGAACAAGTGCCTGCTTCAGTCTCTTCTCTGAGCACCACAGATGCACTGAAACCTAATAAAAACTCTTCCCCGGCCCATCAACCCTCACCAAGAAGCAAAGAGCTGAGGTCTGTGAATTGCCCACCATCAAAAGGGGGGCTTAGAAAGCTGCGGAATTAAAGCTGAGAGCAGGTATGCAGTAGCTCCAGGCACGAAGTCTGGGCTTTGTGAAGAATCGAATGTTCGTCACATGACATCCTTCTTTTAGCACCTTTACTTTAAAACAATATTGTCCTTTTGATAGAGGCATGACTCGGTCTGGCTTTGAGACCCATCTTCCCGGATAGAGAAGAAAGCTGCACTCCCTGTGGTGTTTAAATAAGAACTGCAGGTAGTGAGACCTGTGGGGTAAGGCATGTTTACTAACGATCTTCACGGGGCCATGTGGGGATGGGTGATAGGAGATCCGTAAAAGGAACGGGTCTGGGAAAGCAATGCAGTCATAATACCAATTATTATAGTCAAGCATAAATGACAGCATACAGCCCTGTAGACGTGAATGCTTCTCAGAGAGGCTGTGCCTTACAGTCTACTTCCGAATGGTGTGTCCACAGATGCTGTGTGTCTGGTCATTAGCACACAGAGTGCCGAACATTGAGGGAGAGATAGACAGAGACAGAGACGGAGAGAGTCAACACTAGCAAATGTTTAGACTGTTCCCTGGGTTTTCCATCCCATCTGCTCGTGACATAGGCCCACAGCCTTTAAAAGGTGATACTCTTCCTTGTACACTGCCTTCCTCTGGCTTGCTGCCCTTGACCTGGGTCAGGAATCTTCATGGGAACAGTATGCCCTTGTCTTCATCAAAAGCAGTCCCACAAAGGGTGGGGGAGGCGGTTCAGAAGGCACTGGTAGGGAAACATCACCCCAATATGTTTTCTGTCAGATGCTCTTCAGACGTGTTCTTGGGGAGAGATCTATCACCGAATCATTGTTGTTATTCCTGTACCCCATTCTATTTCAGCTAGCTCCCTGATCCCTGGTCTTAACTATGAAAATCAAATGATGTGTCTGGTTAGCTGGTGGGAAAGTATGCTAGCTCTCCCAAATGTTGTAAGAAGCCAGTCGAAATGATGGGTGTGAAAAATAGTCACAGTGGAAAGATTCTAGCTAAATAGACACCATCTGTACCCCAAGAGTAAACACATCTTGTCCAGCTTCTGAGGTGATGATCTCTGAGCTATTGCTCTTTGGGGTCTGTTCATGAATCTAGGCCCTGAGTTCCCAGGACACAGACCAACTGGATGTGTGAGGAAGACTTTATGAGAAACCGCCCCCGCCCCCGCCCCCACTCTTTCTGACGGGCTTCAAAATCAGCAAGCCAAAGAACATTTTATCCTAATATAGAAAAGAGTCAGGATGCGGATGCTTCTTTGCTGAAGCCTGCATGCTGGGGAGAGGGGAAAAAAATGGCGTAGCCCTCTCTCTGGCAAGAGTCGGGGCTAAATCATCTGGGAGTGTTTGTGGTGAAATTACATTTTTCTCTTCAATAGTGAAGTTATTATCACTGAGTTATGGACAGCAAGTCCAGAGTGGCTTTGGTAACATATACTCATTTCATATTTTAAAATCACATAATGTTTGGCTCAAACAGAACAAAACATCCAAGAATCTATCATTGTGAGAGGAGAGCAGATAGGAGGAGACCCAGAGGGAAAACAAAGTTGGCTGGGATCTAGAAGTAAGGAGCCAACAAAGCCATGAGGAGGATTTGCTGTCTCTTTTGATCTAAGAGAAGAGATTGTGTCATATCTCCATGATCACGAGAAACCAAAGGTCACCCAAGTGGACACTTTTCCCAGAAGCATCTATGAAACAAGCTACAGAATTGGTTCTTTGTCACTCGACCTGTTATGAGACATTTTCTTGTGATGGATGAATGAAAACATACACTCATTTGCCTGCATTGCCTCGCTGATGAGAGGTCTTCTCACAGTGGAAAGGGCAAGGAAGCAAAGAACAGGGAGCTTTAGTGAGGAAGACCTTGCTGAAGGAGCCTGTCCCATTTCTAATGCCCCTGGTTGGCATCTCTATCCGGCAAGTACAAGAGTCTGTCAGGTCATAGCCTTCACCACTAGTCTTTCATCAGTTCATCCACACAGCTTCTGTCTGATCCTTCTATACGATTACACTGTCTCCTGCAATCTTCCCTGTGCCTAGTTCCTGATGAGCTCCATGTGGTTTTTTCAACCTTAACATTTGTAGAATATGGACAGTCCCTGACCCCTCCAATCCAGAAGCTCTGGAGGAGTCCTTCTCTAGAAGCTCCCACTAGTCTTCTGATACAAGATTACTTTCTTCTCAATATTCAGCCACCTCCCTTTAAAAATGTCACTATTGTGTGTGTGTGTGTGTGTGTGTGTGTGTGTGTGTGTGTGTGAATATATACCCATGTACATGCCATCATACCCATGTGGAAATTGGAGGACAACCCTGTGAAGTCCATCCTTCCCTTCCACTCTTATGTGGAAGTTCTGGGGGTCGACTCTGGCCATGAGGTTTGCACAGCAATAGCCTTTACCTGTTGAGCCATCTTGCTGGCCTTTGCACCTCCTTCTTTATTCATTCACTCCTTGGTTTTGCCATTCTCATCAGTGGGCATCACCTTCCATATGTCTGCTTCTCAGACCTGTCCCTTTGCCAAGCCCCTTCTTCAAGCTTGCCTTCCCTAACACTAGATGCATCTCATGTGTTTGAATTTCCAGAACATGCAGTACTCATAAATACCTTTGAAATGTTGGTCCCATTCAAGTTTATTTGGATATTTCCAAAGTGGTTATGTGTTTGTACCTAACGTCTTCTTCAACACTGGAAACTGGGCTTATTGGTACATGCCTACAGTACCAGCACTCCATAGACAGAGGCAGGAGGATCAGATGTTCAAGGTAATCCCCAGCTATGTTGTGTTCAAGGACAGCCTGGAATACATCAGATCTTGTCTAAAAAAATGCAGTTAACATGAGAAAAGAAAAAAATGCATCTCCATGTACATGTTCGTAATTTCTTCTTTCATTCTGTTGGTACCCATTATGGGCTTCCCATAGCTGCTGGGAAACAGATATTGGTTAATTTGATTTCAGGAAAAATTAAAACCCATAAGAGATTAAAGCAATAATGGAGAAAAAAAAAAAACAAAATTCAGGGCTGGTATAAATAAGCCCTTAGCTTTCTGTTTTCAGTGTTTCAGGAATCCAATGCAGAGTTGGGAGCTGTGGGTGTGCTTTTTGCACTTTGATTCCGTTTTGATACTCTCTCTTTGATATTTTAGAAGTTGCTTTTGGTTAAATTTGCTCTTTTGGGAAGATTATTCCATTCTGCTTCATTATTTTACAGAATTATTTCTGTAATTCAGGAAAAAGCACAATGTTTTGGGCCCAGAGAAAACACAACCAAGGGGAGTTCCTATGGAAATACTGAGTGTGATAGCTCACGCTTAGGATACAGGACTCTGGAGGCTGAGGCAGGAGGATCGCCATAAATATGAGGCCACCTTAGGTTACCCAACTCACAGGGGAAAAAGAGGAGACAAGCAGTATTGACAAAACACTCAGAAGTAGCAAATGTAAAGGGGACCGGAAATTTGATGTATTTGGTGATGTTGAAGCTCAGTACATTTCTGCTCTGGGATGGCCAGCGGACCTTGGAGAGGAGTATTGGGTTAGCATCTCGGAATGGCGTTTATGAAGGAATTCCACAGCAGGAGTCGGATCTGGAACATAGCTCCTGTTAAGCCATTGGGCTGTGTTACACAGATTTTCCAAATGCATCACCCAGGAAGAAAATAAAGGTAAGATGTTTATTGTTTAAACATAGGGCTCACCAACCAAGCTCCACGACAACCCTAAAATGTTCACCTTTTTATTCTTTATGCCCCTGTTTCTCTCTACTCTCTACATCATCCTCTCCCAATCACTGTCAACCAGGGTACCAGTTTTTCCTCGTTCTTCTGCCTTAACCAGAGAGATGTACGATGCACAGAAGCTACTCTTGGGCTAGGGGTACAGCAGCTCAGAGCTCACAAGCCAACTGTGAATCTGGTATCCCCTGTAAGAAATGGATGTCCACAGGGTAATGACAATGCAGAGAACAGGTTACTAGCGGTTTGGATTATTTACACTGTTAGAGTGTCACACACTGGGGTAGCTACATGCCTATTGTTTGGCTCCTTCAGTGTGGGGATGATGCATCTGAGTTAGTCCACACAAACTTTGACAGTTACTTTTATCAAAATGAACTCATGCAGAGCCATGATGTAAAAGAGTTTCAGAACGGAGCAAGAATCAAATGTCCTAAAGCACATTGTCCCTTGCCACCACATTTCTAATCACTGTAAGGGGAATATAATCGATGTTCATTAAAAACAGCAGTCTTTCTTCATCTGCTCAGAGGCAATTGTGTTGCTGATAATTCAAGTTGTCCTTGGTTTCCCATTTCTGTATAGAGCAATTTTTAGTAGACCAGTCTTTCAGTGATAAGATTCAGGGAAGAAAGGACTGAATGAAATAATTATGACATTTATATTTAGGAATAGAATTCTAATTACAGTAACCCCCAAGCTATCCTACACCTAGGGAAAATGTAAAAAACCTCCATGCAATGAAAATGACTCACTTTGGGGGAAATTAAAGGACATCATGATAAATAACAGCATTTTCCATGCTCACAGATTGAAGATTCAATGTTTTATTTGTTTATTCCCAGAGTAAGGAGAAAATTCTAAAGGATACACTTTATTTATTATGTTCCACTTTGGTTAAAATAGATCATTAATTCAAAATGTTGAGGGCACCCTACTTATCAGTGACGGCCACTTCGCATCTTAGGAGCATCGAAGTATTAAGGTCACCTCATCTTCATTTCCACAGTTGATCCAATACGATAAGTGAAATGGTCAGAACCATGTATGCAGAAAGAGCATCTTGCATCAAGACACAAAAGTGTCTCTGCTAAATTGTCTCTAACCAAGTGTATCAAGGCTGTGGATGGTAGCATACATAGAGAGACTGATGATAATGTATCTAATGTTGAACTCAAATTGGTAAAGGCACAGTTTCTTCAGGATTTTCTAATCTTTCCAAACTGATTGGTATGATCACAATAACGCCTCTCAACATTCCAGTAGATTTTGTTATGGCCACTGTTGAAATAGGGAGGAGATATGTGGGAACTGTCATGTTTTTTTAAAAAATATAGTCGTCCCCAAATTATCACTCTCTTAGGGAGTTCGGAAAACCGTTGTGCAACGAAAATTGCAAACATATTATACATATACATATATACAGCACAAGGGACAGGCTATCTGGAGGGACACCAAAGCTGGGGGACTAACAGTATCAGGCATCAAGATTGATTCTCCAGCTTTGTTATTAAGACACGTGCTGATAACTTAATGACTTGACAGATAAACCACCAACATAGAAGAGTGTCTCCAGAAATTGACCCAGGAATCTATAGCCAACAGAGGTATTACAAAGGTGTCTGGGGATAAATTGAGGACTGTATGTGATGTCAAAAAAGACATGGATTACTTTGGTTACATATGGGAAGAGATAATGACTTAAAAATCATAAATGAAAAGGAAAATTTTGGCTAATTGAGCAAACCAAACTTAAGTTCATTAAGGCAAACAAATGAAGAAGAGGCGAAGTGAACTCCTGAGAGGGAAAGGATATTGTCGATGCAGGGATAACAATTGAATCCTATCAAAAACTCCTATGTGTCAATAATCCAAAAACTTGCCAGGAGAAAAGTGAGTTAAGGATTTTAACAAGTCCTTCTCAAAACAACACAGACACATGGGTGCTGTGGGATGGTCTGTATGTCAAGTGTGTTGCTGATTGGTCAGTAAATAAATCACTGATTGGCCATTGGCTAGGCAGGAAGTATAGGCGGGACAAGGAAAAGAATTCTGGGAAGTGGAAGGCGGAGAGAGAGACTGCCTGGAGCCACCGCCGCCAGGACAAGGAAGATGTAAGGTACCAGTAAGCCATGAGCCACGTGGCAAAGTAAAGATTAATAGAAATGGGCTAAATATAAGAGTAAGAACTAGACAATAACAGGCCTGAGCTAATGGCCAAGCAGTTTAAATAATGTAAGAGTCTGTGTGTTTATTTTATAAGTGGGCTCTGGGACTGGCGGGACTTGGTGGCGGGAACTGGAGAGAAATTCTCTAGCAACAAATGGCGCCCAATGTGGGGCAAGAGTTTCCACCTAACACCTGAGTAAAAAGATTCTAAAAAGGAGCTAAAAACAGCTTCCTAATTGTCTCTCTCAAATAAGCGGCAGCTGCGGGTTTGAGCTACTGGCGGGTTCCTAGCGTGCACTCTCGACCTGCAGTATGGTGGGAATGAGGCCTCTGCAAGTAGCACATTAAACTGTGTGGTGAATTTAGCCTTTGCTAGTACAAAACAAAAAAAAAAAAGAGGTTTCTGCGCTACACGCTGCTTTGATAGAAGCATAGACCCACTGTTTCTGAGAGTTGATGGCTCCCAGAGCTGGCGGAAAACGGACTACCGCCATGTTGGGAAGCTGAAGTGGGCGGAACCAACAGCCACAGCGCCAGTGCCGTTTCAGGCTTAGAAGGCTACAGTTTAAAGCAATAGGCTCAAGCTAATATAAAAAAATAAGCCACGTAAAGATGGCTACCACACAGAGAATCTGGATTATGTTCTCTTTGATATTCGTAACTGCAGAAAAACATTTGATTGTAAAAGCTGTTGAGTTATGCCAAAATGTATATTTTAAAGGTACCTTGACTTCAAAATTTGGATATAAGGATATGTTGCTTTGGAAAAGAGTCTCTGCTTTTGTTTCCACAGAAAGCCAGAGACTATGGATTTGTTCCAGATTAAGATACATCAGGTTTGACCAGCCAAGACCCCCTGAAAGGTCTCCAATGACACCATGGCCCAGATGACTCAACATCCAGAATGGTTCCAAGGCAACTGGCTCAGACGATACAGCCTCATGGACTACTCCATGATCCTAAAATTTTCTTTGTGTCCCCATAAGATACAGCGCCCCCCTCCAGCAGGAAGTAGTAAGAGAAGCTACGCCCAAATTCCCAAATATACCAAGCTGGCTTTAGAGATGGAATTGGCTCACTCCCCCTCTAAACCCAGACATATTGCTCAAAAAAAATGGTTAAGAGATTCTTGTGTCCTAAATCAGAAGAGCCCTCTGGTGTGAGACAGAGAAAAACCAATATTTTTATTTAAAGCAGGTTGATTATAAATACAATCTCTTTCTAAAGAAAAAAAGGGGATAGTTTAGATATGATAGGATGAAAGGGTAGATTAATGAACCTACTTTTAAAGAGTAACAACTTGTTTAAAATGTTTTTCATCGCTATAGATTTTAGTTTATTGATACAAGTTTAAACTTAATTTTGTTATACTGTATATATATTTCTATTCTTGTTTGAGGTATTATGTTTATGTAACTCATTTAAAATTATAATGGATAATTAAAAAATAGACTAATAATTAGTCATCTATGATAATCATATTTGTAGCCATGTTAGTTAAGTCTTCTAGGTATACATAGTTATATTTCAGATAGATAGGTAGTCTTCAAACACTTCAAAGACCTACAGAATATGGCATTTAAAATGTTTTAAAAATTTAGACTTTCTGGACAGTGAGACATGTCTGCTCCTGACAGCACCGATTTACTTCAGAGAGGAGGATGGGCATCGAAGACACTCCATACGGAGTTTATCTTCACCTTGACAAAAATAGCCATTTGGGCAAGAAACTGTTCTTGCCTGGACTGCTTGATCAACTGGACATGCAGGACCCATAGAAAGGTGACCACTGAACTTTGCTTGACAAAATGGTCCTTCAGGTTCCTGCTTTGCAGAGAAAACTGCCAGACATTCTACAGGACACAGAGAAAAGTGAATAAGAGACTCTAGGCCTGTGGGCTGAAGACAGATGCCCCAACTTTACAAGAGAACTTTGAATGACTGTCCAGGCTGCCAGCTGTCTCTGTCTACCCTACAAGACTCCTAAAAGTTGCTTATATCCTTCTCCATTTCTCAGGTAGTAGTATATCCTTCTGAGGTCTTTGATGTGGTTAAAGACTAGATACTTACAATTTTCCTTAGTTATAATAAAAGATAAGTTAGATATAAAACCTTAAACTTACAAATATAAGATAGATAGGATCTCTTCTTTAATATTGTAACTGTAATTCTTGCTTGATAATTGTTTTGTTATATGTAATTTTACTATGTTAAAGTTAAAACCTTCCTTTTTAAGAAAAGAAAAGGGGAAGTGCTGTGGGATGGTCTGTATGTCAAGTGTGTTGCTGATTGGTCAGTAAATAAATCACTGATTGGCCATTGGCTAGGCAGGAAGTATAGGCGGGACAAAGAAAAGAATTCTGGGAAGTGGAAGGCGGAGAGAGAGACTGCCTGGAGCCACCGCCGCCAGGACAAGGAAGATGTAAGGTACCAGTAAGCCATGAGCCACGTGGCAAAGTAAAGATTAATAGAAATGGGCTAAATATAAGAGTAAGAGCTAGACAATAACAGGCCTGAGCTAATGGCCAAGCAGTTTAAATAATGTAAGAGTCTGTGTGTTTATTTTATAAGTGGGCTCTGGGACTGGCGGGACTTGGTGGCGGGAACTGGAGAGAAATCCTCTAGCTACACATGGGAAGTGTCCATCTTCTTAAATGTCAAGGGGATTCTAATTAATACTGAAATGTGAACTGTCTACACTTACACTCCAACTACGGATAAAAGGATAAAGGCAGACTAGATGAAGAGACAGAAATGTAAGGGAGCCAGCTAACAGCTTACACCTTTGATGGTGTGAAAACTGGCAAGACTGCTTGAGAAACAATTTGACTGTATCCACTAACATATGTAAACTACAACGTAATATAATGACATACGTAAAACCCCGACAGTATATGTCCAACACAAACCCATATGTCTGTGGACCAAAACAACAGTGGTCTTACATATCACTATGTGCAAGAGCCAAATATCTATGAGCACATATAACCTGAACATAGACACAGTAACTAACTCCACAGCAGTGAGAATTAACAGACCTCTGCCACAGCCTTGTGTTATGTGATGAATGAAGAAGTCAGAAGTTAAAATATATATAGGCTACATATTCCATTTATATAAATTCTGAATACTGGATAAACTGAACCCTACTGACAGATGCCAGGAGACTGACTACTTTCTAGGGGTTGTAGTTGGACACCCCATGGAGGCTTTGGGTGCTGGTTAATGTTCTATTCCTTAAAGTGATTGATGGATAGGGGAATGTGTTGACTTTCTGAAAAGTCATCAGACTGAACAGTTATGATTTTATTTTGCATGTTTCTACATATACATTGCACTTGGGCTAAGAACTTACTTATTTCTTTTTAGACATAGAATCTCATTAAATCATTCCCAGTTGCCCATAGCATTGCTACATAATCTGAGCTGGTCTCTAACTTGCAACCTTCTTGGTATCACCACTTGAGTGCTGAGATTGCAAACATGTGCCCAGTCACTAAGAACTTTCTTAAAATCCGTCCACATCTGTAATTGCCTCTGCTATTCATCCTACACCAGTGGATGCATTTGTTGCTGCTGCTGCTCTCTGAAATGTTTGTGCAATGTGTACAACATTGCCTAAAATAATCAGGAAATTCCAACCTCACAGGTTCCACGTTGTCCTTTAAAGCTCAAAACACAATCAAGTTGTCAAGGACCTAGTTTGTCTAGCAGAGATAGGGAGATTCCGACTGAGAAGGGAATTTTAATATGGTCATGCATTATCTGTAACCTGTAGGATGGAGGGAGATAAGAGGAGAGTGGACTTAGCTGCAAACAGCCCTGTGATAAAAACAAGTCACTTTATTTCAATGACACACACTTCCACTGTGATTTTTATCTCATACTTATTTAGTTTCAAGGCTCAGACCAGGCCTTTTTTTTCTCTTTGTTTCTCTTTCCTCTTTTTTAGTTCTTCAGCCCCCAAGGTCAATGTAACCTATGGAAATGGAACTGCTCTTCAGATGCCTTGCATGCTGCCACTGAAGGCACAGCTGGGAAGGAAGGCAGGTGTGAGGCTAGAAATATTCGCAGTCTGAACTACTTGTTCTGAGCTTGAATTGTAAAGACATTGTTTGAAGTGATTCTGTTGTTACCCTAATTTACTGTCTTACAAACAGCCTCTTCACATCCCAGACATAGAAGCATCAGTTAAAGCAGAGATCCCCCATCCCCAAGAGAGTTGATGGGGAGGGAAGAACAGTTTTTGGGGGGCATCTTAGAGACAAGTGGGAGAGACATGACCATTGTCAGTTTCCAAGTTCTTGTCAAATACTGCGACAACTCAACTCACATGCACCATCTACCCTAGCAACTTAGTCGTCCTATCCCTTTCTCGTCTCTCGTCTTGTTCTTATTTATACTTCATCTACCCAGATACACAGACAGAATCACCTCGGAGAGATTTCTTTAAAAGAAGAATGAGATCTCTCATGTCACTGAGCTCCCATCTTACCCCGCCCCCTGCCGTGAATGGAAATTGTCATGACAACAAGTGCTGGCGAGGGTGTAGGGTGCACCCACACTGTGTGTGTTTGTGTATGGAGTTTGGAGTATGGCTTTGGACGTTATTCCTCAGAATAATGTCTGCACTGGGGCACGTAGGCATGTCTGTGGGGCATTGTATTAATTGTTGTAAGTTGTGTGGGAAGACCCTGAGCACTGTAGAGGGCACCATTCCCTAGACATTGTCCTGAACTGTGTAAGGGTAGGGAAATAAGGCCGAGCACACGCAAACCAACAAGCATGTGCATTCGTTGGTCTTGACTATGGATGCTGTGACTCACTCTCTGAAGTCCCTGCCTTGACTTCCCCACAGTAATGGACTTTAGCCTGGAATTGGGAGGTGAACCAAACCCCTTTCTCTCATAAGTTGCTCTTTGGTTGGGGTACTTTATCACAGCAGTAGAAATGAAGCTTCATGGTGATGATGCACGCCTTTAATCCCAGCACTTGGGAGGCAGAGGCAGGCGGATCTTTGTGAGTTTGAGGCCAGCCTGGTCTACAAAGTGAGTTCCAGGACAGCCAGGGTTACACAGAGAAATCCTGTCTTGAAAAACAAACAAACAAACAGAAATGAAATTGGAACAAAAATTATCGGAAGACAGCTTTTTCTGGCAGTGATGCTCGGTGGTGCCCACATCATCATACAAGGACTTTAGCTAGGAATGGACATTTGTCTTGTGCCACTCAATGAAATAAAGAACTCAGGAAGCAATGCATTCTTGCATCGCTACCCCATGCTTCCTTTGAGATTTGCATGTCTGTAGCTCAGCACACTTTGCTCGTATTGTGGGGAATTATTTTCTTACTGGCTATTAGGAAAATGTGTTTACGTGCAGATGTACTGCTGTTGCATAAGGAAGCATAAGTCGCACTGTTGCATAAGGGGACGACAGGAAGGAGCCTCGATGCAGTTTTTATCGCCAGTTCTGGGCTCAGTTGAAAGCCACAGTTTCCAGTGTCTTTTGTGTCCCAAATTCAGAATGCATTTTTAAAATCCCCTGGAGGCTGTTTTGCAATGGGCATTAGGGAATTTGAGCAGCCATTAACAAACATCCAGAAATAAACCCTATGATTAAGAGGCAGTACACGGAGTGCATGTGTAGTGTGACGTGATGGGTCCTCACCAGCATGGGGTCTGCAGTGTTCACTCTGCTTAGTTTCAGCATGAGAAAGTCAGAGTTTGGAGGACTGTTAAATTCTCGCTGCTGTAGCACTGCTGCGTTGCACAGGCCAAGGCCTCCTGTGACTCCACACTTAGCACTTAGGTAAACGGATGTTGAGTGTTCAGCTCTCAGCCACACTGGACTCATGTTGGTGCTCGACAGACACCATGTGTGGATGCTACCATGGTAAATATCATGCATCTTAGTTAGGTAGGGTGACTATTACCATGATGAGACACCATGACCAAAAGCAACTTGGGGAAGAAAGGGTTAACTCCACTCAGTTCTATAGAACAGTTCATTATCAAAAGCAGTGAAGGCAGGAACTCAAGCAGGGCAGGAACCTGGAGGCAGGAGTAGATTCAGAGGCCATGGAGGGGTGCTGCTTACTGGCTTGCTCAGCCTACTTTCTCATAGAACCCAGGACCACCATCCCAGAGATAGCACCACCCACAATGGGCTGGGCCTTCCCCCATCAATCACTAATTAAGAAAATGCCTTACAGGCTTGCCTACAAATCTATCTTCTGAAAGCATTTTCTTAGTTGAGGTTCCCTCCTCTCTGGTGACTTAGCCTGTGTCAAGTTGACATAAAACTCTCCATCACAGCATGGGAAATATTTTCATCCACACAGGAAGTTCTACTGGGCAGCACTGTTCCCAAGTAAATATGCAAAGGAGGCTTTGTGGGCTAGACTTCCCTAGACAAAAATAAAGTTGATTTTTTAAAAATAAAATTCAGAATTTCATATATAAGTACACTGTATTTGCAACATTTCCACCCCCCAACTCCCTGTCAGATTCATGGTCTCTTTCATATATATATGAATTCATATGTATATATATATGCAACTGTGTAAAATGTGAGCTGTTTCTGTGCATTCTGGACAATGCACTCAACACTTCGTGAACATCATTTCATCATATTAACTCAATTTGCTAAGTTCTATAATTTCCCTGCTTTAACAATTGAGGAAAGTGACAATGTACTGAGTCCATTTGGTGTTGCTCAAATGCACATGTGTTTATTAAGTGAAGGTTCTAACTGGGAACAAGCAAGCCTACTTTCTTTGTAACAGGTTAAAGTGAGCAGTACGAAATAACGGAGAAGCCCATTTCCATTCTCTCCAGCCTCCCTCTGTGTTTGGCATCGGATATTGCCATTTTCATGGTCATTTTAGAGGAAAGAGGCATTTGTTTTTTTCTTCATAGTCCAGAGGGCATCAACCTCAACGTGCCCACAAACAATAAGAGCATCTTAAGTCAGGAGTCCCTGAATTCAAATAACCCTTTTTCCTGAGAAGCACGCAAAGGGGGGGGGGGGTGGTGAGACAGGGAAATACTTGTTTCCAGCATAATGTGTGCAGGCCTCTCATCTTGGTGCCATAGACAAAGCTCTCGTGTCTGACCAGTTTTGCAATACCCAAGACACACATTCAGGATAACATGACTCTACCCTGGACTTGGCAAGCTTGTTAGAGACGGAAACTCGAGAATTCCTGTTAGCATATGCCAGTGCTTGCCTCTCCCAATATAATCTCTTCCTGTGATAACAGCCGTCATCTTTCCTCTTTAGGAGACAGGAACCCATGCACAGAGATTTGTGCCTGTGATTCGCAAGGTAACATATCTGAGTGTTTACTCTCACACTAGTGTTAATTAGTTCACAGCATATTTAAGTCTGGGAATTACACAAGTCAGCTAGCATCTCTGATGGGCATCTTTACACGGCCCCATTACGTTCCCACAAAACCCAGGCAGCATTGCCAAGACACCAATGGTGCCTGGTAAACACGGTTTTGGCAGAGAGCAGAGGGATTTTTCTCAACTGGCAACTAGGCTCGTCCAGGTTTACAAATGTGCCACCCTTGGTTAATTAGTGACAGTACTTGCTTTTAATTTAAACTGAAGCAACATGAGAAAAAAAAAGCAAAAAAAAAAAAAAAGTGGATAAATGAGCCCACTGGTCTCACTGCTGGAAAAAAACAAAACAAAACAAAACAGAACTATACAAGCATGAATGATCCAGTCCTACAAAGAACTTGATGGATATGGTTACATCTGAAACCTAAGAACATCTGGCCATACTGCACAGCTGTGGGGAGGGGGAGAAGAGTCCAAATTCAGAAACATATTTCTGTCACTGACATCCAGCAAACAGATGGCAATGGTTCCAGTAAAGTCTTAGATGTGATGAGAAGTTTTGAAACTCAAATGTCCGTAAATACCTTCTTCTGCCCCTTTATTTCCACCCCAGTAACTTGTCATCCACTTCTTCTCTGCTCACTGTCTTTCTAGCAGTGACGCTGATGAAGACAGAGGCTGCAGTTGCTGAAGCCAGCCTGCACTATATTCTTTACCAACCTTGTGTTTGATGCTATGAGTAAAAGCAGCATCCTGTGATGGGAGGTTGCAACCTGGGCTGTATCTCATTGTTATAAGCACCAAAATGTTACAGATATATGATACATTTATAGGCGGTACTGTGAAATATTGAATAATCATGGTATTCTGGCCACTCTGCTGTACTGTTCACTGTAGTCTTTGGGGGGCAGACACTGTGATACTTTGTTTTAATTATGAACATGAGGAAAGTGCATATCTACAATTCTAGAACAGAAGAGGCTGAGGTAAGAGGATCTGGGCAATTTGAGGCCAGCCTGGACTACACAGAGATATCCTACTTAATAAAAAAAGGATAGTGGACAAAGTTTGTGTACACACATAAGAAGTTATCCAGTCAGTAAGCAACAAAGTTAAAAAACCATGCTCAGGTCCTTGTTGGTAAAGAACAGGTTCTTAACCACATCTCCGAAAGATCAAAGAACGTTGTGGGGAAAATCAGGGCCCCCTGTTGGAGGAATCAAGTCTCAGACAGTCAGAAGTTGGGTTGCTTCACTCCAAGCTGTGAGTATCTGTGGTGCCTTGAGCAGATGCACCCAGAATCAGAATTTGAAGAGAGAGTGTTGCTTTTTGCCATGATCTTTCTGTAGTCCAAAGGATCCTTTAATCAAGGACTCACAGACTTCCCAACCTTTGGACAGGGTTAATAAGGAGATAATCTCTAGTTCATGAGTCACCTTCTCTGTGGGCAATCATGAACAACTACATGTAACATCACCACCCATTCAGGTGAGCTATAAAAGAAATTAAAACCGTAAATACACCTGGCTTAGAAATACGAATTTGATGATGTGAAGCTACCAGAGAGGTTGGAGCAACAGCTACTTCCTATCTATATGTTCTAATGATCTGATGTCTTCACCAACCAAAGAGACTTTGGTAGTAGTAAGGTTGGCCATCTGTGGGAAAGTACGTAGGAGGGCCAGAGTGAGCATATGGCACAAGTTGTGTGATTTTTGAGGCTCATGGTGTGGCTTAAGCTGATAGTAGAATTTATAAAAAGTCGAGAATGATGTTTTTTCATATTTGTTGAATTCAGAAGCACTTCACAAATCTATACAGTACCTGGGTTCACTTTTCTGGAGGCAACAAGAGAGAAGGTTCAGAATGAAGGTTGGTATTTCAGGTTCTAAAACAACGTTCCAAAACAAAAAGACTTCATTGTGTCCAGATTCTGGCATGACAAGGGGACAACAAATGAAAAGATAGAGGACAGCTTCAGTGCTGCCATGTTGAGAAGTAGAATTCTGGTTCTATCGTTTGCTGTGCATGCTTCCAACCCACACTTCTGTCTCTGTTCTCCTTCAGACTAGGTCCAAGAGTGAGTGTTCATTACCACAGAACCTGCAGTAAGATCAAAGTTGAGATGAACCAACATTGAAGAAAGGTTATGTGGGCATCCCTTCCAGAGATGAGCACCATCTGCGGTGGAGTTCTGGCTGTAGGAATGGGTGCAAGCCTTTAGGACACAAGAAGGTCCTTAAGTGTATAGTCATCAGCCCTCTGTGGAAGGGCTGTACACAGGCGTGGCATCGTCATCAATGACAATAGCAGCATAGCATTTGGACTGTTACGTGCATTGTGGGCAGTGCATTCAAGTCCTTGTGTACATCATTTCATCACAGTGACCCAGTTTGCTAAGTTCTCCAATTTTCCTTCCTTCACACTTGAGGAAACTGAGGCCCAGGCAGGTTACAACTTGCTCAAGAACAAACTTTGCCCAAAATTAGAGTAGAACATTGTGAAATCTGGATTTAACATTGTGTCCATCTGGTATCTAGAGGCCTCACATTGAACTCTTATTTTCTACTCAGAGCAGGCAAGACTTAGCCGCAGAGGGAGCCTATGATTTACCATCTGCTTGTGGACACATTTAAAGGTGATAGAAGTTGCTGTTGCTAATCACAGCATGGCAGGAACACAAATGGATTGTGTAGTTTCCCACTTCAGAGAGCAATGACAGGAAAGTGCACTTGTTGCAAAAGGAAATGGTAAATCGGGAGGAAGTAGGACATTAACACACATCAAGCTGTCCTTATTAGACAGACACTCAAGTGAGAGCTTTCCACCATTAAAGCCCCATTTTCTCTCACCCGCTCGCAATGAATGACCACTTAGAACGTTAGCAGACCTCCATTACCTGGTTTTAACACCCTTCCCTTGCTTTCATTTTTGGGCTGTCACAAGCACCTTTTTGGAAAATCACAGGCATTATGCTTTTAAAATATTTAGTGTCTTCCTAGCTTAGGTTGTCATTAAAGTGAGTCATTTTGTTTACTTATTTATTTAGAGATGCAGTTATCCAGTGTAGCCCAGCCTAGTCCTTCCTTGAACTTGAAGAAATCCCCCTGCCTCACTCTCCCCAGTGTCACATTGAGAGCATGTGCCACCGAGCCCAGCAAGTTAGTTGTCATCTTAGATAGAGAGAAGAAGGCAGAATTTCAAAGTCTTTACCACAAGTGATCATTGTCAAATGGTTTGATCTGGTGTTGGGAATCTGCCTACAATGAGAATAAGCATTCAGCATTTGCCTTAATAATCAGTCCTTACATGAGACGTTGGCTGGGGAAGAAACACCAATGTCTTATTGAGTCTGTTGTTTTCATGTGTTGCCTGCACCAAACTCATATATTAATAGTGCTATTTCTTGTGAGCAAGGCTTATTTTCCGCCCCCTATCACGCCAACTGTGATGAAGTGCTCTCCTTTCTTTCCATAATTTTGCTCCAGTGAGTTTCTGGTACTCACTTCTATCTCTTTCATCTTTACCTTCTCTTTCGCACCTTCTAAAGCATGCCCCATGCCCCAAAGGCTCACCACTGCTTGCTTTTTCTTTACAAATCATGTCATTTTATGATCCTACCTGGTTTGGTGGATTTGCTGAATACTCCTATCATGGTGACATCAGTCCTCAATTTGTATTTGACTCCAAAACTCAAACTCTGTCTGCCTCTACTGTCTGCCACTTTGAAGTGGACTGTGATGAGCAAGAAGCACAGAGCAAAGGAGGCTGTTTATTTCATGGGTGGCCAGAAAAAAGAGAGAAGAGAGAGAGAAACGGAGAGAGGGAGAGGACACACGTACCCTTCCAAGCTATACCCCTGGGTGATCTACTTCCACCAACTAGTCCTCCTGCCCTAGTTTCCAACACCTACCATTAATGCCACCAAATTATACATCTAACAAGTTTTAATTACTTTCCCAAAGCCTACCAGTGAGCAGCAAGCCCCTCATACTTGAACTTCCCAGCTTGAATTTCAGACATGACCACAACATTGCTACTTTTAATACCTCTTTTGCCCTAGTCATGTATAGCAGCAGGATAAAACTTGTTTAAAAAACCTTGGATCCCCCAGCTTGACCATCCCATTCCCTCATGTTCTCATCCACTATCCCTTACCCTTCATTGTCCCCCCCCCATCCTCAGTTTACTCATTGGGATCTCCTCTGCCTCTCCTTCCCAAGGTGATCCATACATCACTCTTAGGGTCCTCCTTGTTTCCTAGCTTCTCTGGAGCTGTGGGTTGTAGTCTGATTATCCTTTGCTTTATATCTAGTATCCACTTATGAGTGAGTACATACTATGGTTGTCTTTCTGAGTCTGTGTTACCTCACTCAGGATGATATTTTCTAGTTCCATCCATTTGTCTGCAAATTTCATGATGTCATTGTTTTTCATAGCTGAGTAGTACTCCATTATGTATATGTACCACATTTGTTTTATCCATTCTTCAGTTGAGGGGCATCTAGAATGCTTTCAGGTTCTGGCTATTATGAATAATGCTGCTACAAACATAGTTGATCAAATGTCCTTGTGGTATGATTGAGCATCCTTTCGGTAGATGCCCAAGAGTGGTATCATTGGGTCGTGAGGTAGATTGATTCTCAATTTTCTGAGAAACCACCATACTGATTTCCAAAGTGGCTATACAAGTTTGCACTCCCACCAACAATGGAGGAGTGTTCCCCTTGTTCCACATCCTCTCCAACATAAGCTGTCTATAAGCAGTGTTTTTGATCTTAGCTGTTCTAACAGGTATAAGATGGCATCTCAGAGTTGTTTTGATTTGTGTTTCCCTGATGACTAAGGATATTGAGCAATTCCTTAAATGGCTTTCGGCCACTTGGGATTCTTCTGTTGAGAATTCTCTGTAGCCTATTTTTTTAATTGGATTGTCTGATATTTTGCTGTCTAGTTTCTCAAGTTCTTTATGTATTTTGGAGATTAGCCCTCTGTCAGATGTGGGGTTGGTGAAGATCTTTTCCCGTTCTGTAGGCTGTTGTTTTGTTATTTACCATGTCCTTTGCTTTACAGAAGCTTCCCTTTTTTGGAAGGTTCCATTTATTAATTGTTGCTTTCAGTGTCTGTGCTACTGGTGTAAAATTTAGGAAGTGGTCTCCTGTGCCAATGCTTTCTAGGCTACTTCCTCCTTTCTCCTCTATCAGGTTCAGTGTAGCTGGATTTATGTTGAGGTCTTTGATACACTTGGATTTGAGTTTTGTGCATGGTGATAGATATGAATCTATTTGCAATCTTATAAGTGTTGGCATCCAGTTATGCCAGCACCATTTGTTGAAGATGCTTTCTTTTTTCCATTGTACAGTTTTGGCTTCTTTGTCAAAAATCAGGTGTTCATAGGTGTGTGGATTATTGTCAGGATCTTCAGTTCGAGTCCATTGGTCTGCATGTTGGTTTTTAATGCCAATACCAAGCTGTTTTTATTACTATAGCTCTATAGTAGAGCTTGAAGTCAGGGAAGGTGATGCCTCCTGAAGTTGCTTTATTGTAAAGGATTGTTTTAGATATACTAGGTTTTCTGTTTTTCCATATGAAGTTGAGTATTGTTCTTTCGAGGTATATGGAGAATTGTGTTGTGATTTTGATGGCAATTGCATTGAATCTGTAGTGGGAGAGCAATGAAAGAGATATCTTGATAGAGGGAGACATTACGGGGTAAGGGAGAATGCTGTAAGATGTCTTTCTGTATGCTGTGAATACGTGTTGTTCTGATTGGTTGATAAATAAAGCTTTTTTGCCTGTGGCAAGGCAGCTTAGAAGCAGGAAGGAAATCCAAGAGAGAGACAGGAAGAAGAAAGGCAGAGGTGGAGGAGACACCATCCTTCCGTCCAGGGAGAAGCATGTAATGGCACACAGGTAAAGCCACGGAAGACGTGGCAACATACAGATTAATAGAAATTGGCTGAATTTAGTTATAAGTGCTATCTAGTGAGAAAATTGAGCCATAGGCCATGGCCATGCAATTTGTAATTGATATAAGCCTTTGTGTATTTACTTGGGTCTGAGCGGCCGCAGGATGGGCTGGAACATAGGAAATCTTCTGACTACAGGAGAAACCTGGTGCTAGGGAAATCCCAGGAATCCACAAGGATGACTTCATATTAGACTACTAGCAATAATGGTGAGGGTGCCTGAACTGGCCTATCCTGGTTATCATATTGGTGAATACCCTAACTGTATTAATAGAGCCTTCATCCAGTAATTGATGGAAGCAGATGTAGCGATCCACAACCAAGCACCAGGCCAAGCTCTGCAGTCCAGTCAAAGAGAGGGAAGAAGGGTTATATGAGCAAGGGGGGGCGGGGATCAAGATCACGATGGGGAAACCTACAGAAACAACTGAACAGAGCTCAAAGGAACTCATGAAATTTAGACTGAAAGCTGTAGAACCTGAATGGAACTGGACTAGACCCTTTGCATGTGAAGACAGTTTGTGTAGCTGGGTCTGTTTGAGGGGACCCTGGCAGTGTGATCAGGATCTATCCCTGGTGCATGAGTTGGCTTTTTGGATCCCATTACATATGGTCAGACACCTTGCTCACCCCTGATGAAATGGGGAGGGGCTTGGTCCTGCCTCAACTGAATGTACCAGGCTTAGCTGTCCCCCTAATGGGAGAACTTACCCCATTGGAGGAGGGGAGGAGGCAGAGGGAGCAGGAAGAGAGATGAGAGGGGGATCTGTGATTGGTATGTAAAATGAGTTAAAAAAATTTTAAAAAACTTGGATCATGTAACTTCTTTCTTCAGAATACAATAAAAGATAAACTCTCACTCTGCATTGTTCAAATCTCTTAGTCAACATTGACCCCTATGTAGATGAATTTCTAAACAGTTTTATTAAATAAGAAACACAGAGTCAAATATAGGGGGGAAAGCCTTAAAGATCAGAGAAGTAGTGGGAGCCACCAGCTGGACTTAACTCACCATGCCACCTCAGCTTCCCAAGAGAGCTACTTCCTGTCTACCCAGGCTTTTATTGCCTTGCTGTTCTGCCCTCTCATTGGCTCTTAGCCCAGCTACCTCACTTCCTTGTTACTGCCTGTCTGTACAGACCTCCAGGTCTCTATGGTTGGTACTGGGATTAAAGGCATGTGTCACCACGCTTGGCTGTTCCCTAGTGTGTCCTTGAACACACAGAGACTCTGTCTGCCATATGATTGAATTAAGGTCATGTGCTACGACTGCCTGACTTTTGTGTTTACCTTAAAATGGCTTGCTATTACCTTTTATCTCCAGGCAAACTTTATTTATTAACATACAAATAAAATATTACCACATTTCAGCACAAATAAAATGAAATGACACCCCTACATCCCACCCATATTATTTTTATCCTTGTTGGCATCACATTTCTCTGAGGAGTCATTCTCAGGCTCCATGACGGGGTCATGGAGCTTTTCTATGAACTTCCACAACACCTGCCCTGCCCCATCAAACCCACATTAAGTTTTATTGTAAAGACTCATTTATCTACTTATCTTTCCTTGGAATTTAAAAAGTATACATAGGCAGCGAGACTAGGAAACGTCTTCAGAGTGATGTTTCCAATCTGGCTCATGGAGGGAATTTCACAAATGTGAGTCAAATTAACCAACAAATATTTGAACCTATTTAAATTACACAAATAAATGAATCTGCTTATTCTGAAACTTTATGGCTCTGGACAAAGAGACTTATCATCCTGATTTATCCATTTTTTGTACTTGATATGGCCCTTGGTTGGTAATAGTTTTGAATCTCATGGCTCAATTTACCCAAGAGAAACAACTCAAAGTGCTTCTGACACCATGAAATCCATTTTGAGTCTCTGAGACAGGAGTGTCATGTTCTACTTTTCAACTCTTGTAATATTTTCTTTATACCTCTTTTATGTTTTTAAGTGCTTTCCATTGTATTACATATATTTCTTGGTTCTCTAAGAAATTCATAAGTTCTCTCAAGATAGAATGCTTGCTTGACTCATTTAACCCCCTTAAGTTCCTAATAAAATAGAAAAGGGTTTATCATACTAACATTTATTGGGTTACAATGGCTGAATGGAGCCCCTACATCTACAAATAAAAAGTTACTTTCTTCAAACTATTAAATTTGTATTTCTAGATCTGTTGTACATTTTTATCCAGTCAGATCTTCAGCTTTAGCAACAGTAATGTCACCCTCCTCAGTATTATTTGAAAGATTTAAGCTTAAACTTACATAGAAGACTTTACTTAGAGAGTGGTTTCCTGTATGTGTCTAAGTGTGTCAATAAGATGTTCATTTAATTATATACTATTTTAGCTTCTCACTGCTGTAACAAAATAAGCTAAAACATCTCCTCCCTTAATTAAAGTCAGGTGTATTGTCACGACAATGAGATAATAGCACGGGAAACTGGTACTGTGTGGGGCCTTGCTCTGACTTTTCTTGAGGATGTGAGTCAGAAGCATTTGGAACTGATTTGTAGGAGAAACATGGGAAAGTTGGAGAAATGACTTAATAACACTTTAAAATCTGGAAAAGAGAACTCAGTGGTAAGTCAGGTGAGAGCTCAGAAGACAAGAAAGCAGATAGGCATGTGGACAGTGAATGTTGCTCCTAAAGTGTCATGGGTCAGGGCTCCATTGGGAATTGGAATAGAGCACACTCATACTGAATTGAGTCAAAGCATTTGTCTACATTTGTTCATCTCTATGACTGAATTTAAAGATGATAAGCTAATTATTCTCATGCAGGGTGTTTTAAGGAATTTCTTAGCATTACTATTGTTATATGCTTTTAGTCAAGTTTACAGTATGAATTGTGAGCAAAAAGTAGAACATAAAAGTTCAAACAATTTAGAGTTTTTCCAGAAAAGTAAATGTGAAGTTGGGGCTGTAGGAAGCATAGCTGCTGAAGAAGTTAGAGCCATCAAAGAACAGACAAGTGCCTTTCCTTGAATCAGCAGGAAGATGTCTTGAGAACATCTCAGACATTGACAAGACTCTACCTATCACAGCCTCAAAGGCAATGGTTTACAGTTAACTAGGAAGATTTTTCTTTGAGAAGAGAGCTCTAGGGATCCCAGCATACAAAGGGCCCTCTAGGGATGTGTTTCCTATACCTATCCAGTAGCTACTCAGAGGCCACCACAACCCCGGTCTAGGGCCTTGGCAGATCTTGGCATCATTCATGGGCTGCTGCTTTACTGGTATATAGGATGCAAGATTAAATTAAGTTGTCTTTGGTTCATGAGAAAACTGGAGCCTGGAGAACTTAAATGGCCCAGTGTATCTGATATATCTCCTCCACCACTTCACTCATTGGCTTAGCCACTTACTTACTGGCTTCATCCAGGCATGCAGAACTAAAACAGGAAGCCTGTTCTCAGATGAACTCTACAACACCTCAGTAATCAACCTATCACTCCTGCTTGGGAAAGCCAGAAACACAGGGGACTCAGCACACACAGGTGGCAGGTACCAAGGATACATGCTTATTGCCTTTTATTTGAATGGACAGTGTAAACCCATTCCATAGCTGTGTTCTAAAGTTTTATTAAGACTTGGCTCTAGCTTCTCTTCCCAGAATCTAACTTGCTAACACTTAGTATTGGCCTTTTTTTTTAATTCCTACCTAATTCTTTACGTTGCATGTACTTTCACTTTTATTACATTCTCCAATCAACAACTTAAAGTGGACCTAACCTTAACCTTTCAGGAAACCCAGATTCGGAGATACACCTATTAAACTCGGGAGCAGACCCAAGTCTTGGAATCCTTATAAAATTTAATCTTTCTTCTCTTTCCCAGAAGAAAGCAGAGTCATTGTGTTCTCATATTTCTATCTCTTCAAGACACATCAGACCTAGAAGTAGATTAAGCAAACAAAACTACTCTAAGCCTTACTTTTTTCTTCCCCAAATCAAAGAATTCAATAACTACTATCAGAAAATGTTGAGAGCAAATAATCCATGTGTTTTACTTATCAAATGATCTTTAGAAGGCTGATTCTATGGAAGAATAGATTCCATTACTAAGTACATAGATTGTGTCAATATTGATTTGAAAATTTAAAATTAGTCAATGGTTGTCTCTGATAATTGATTCTGACCTTACATATTAGCACTGAGAAAAAGGAAAGTGAACTAGGAGGAAAAGAACTCTCTAAGAGATGTATAAATGCCTCTTAAGTAGTAGGAAAAGACATCAATAAGAACGAATTGACTGAAGCCCCAATCTGCTACAACACAAGGCCATGACATTAACATTTCAGGAAGAGACATCTACAGACTCTTGTGCTGTCCCTAGTTTGTCCCAGACAGATGTCTTAATACTTACATAATAAACTATGGGTACCCACAGGTATGCTTTAAAATGTTACAAGTAATAACATGATTATATTAATAATTTCTCTATTTTATTGAGTATATACTATATATTTTGTTAAAGAAAATTTGATATCTCTGGTGGTTTGGATAAGTACAGCCCCCATAGGCTTACAGGTTTGAATGATTGGCCATTAGGGAGTAGCATTACTTAAAAGGAGGTGTGACCTTGTTGGACGAAGTGTGTCACTGGGAGTGGGCTTTGGGGATTCAAAAGCGCAAGCCAGGTCCAGTATCTTTCTCTTCCTGATGCCTGCCCATCTGGACGTAGAATTCTCAGCTACTCCTCCAGCACCATGTCTGCCTGCATGCCACCACACTTCCTGCTATGATGATAATGGACTAAACCTCTGAACTGTAAGCCAGCCCCAATTAGTTGTTTTCCTTTATGAGAGATGCTGTGGCCACAGTGTCTTTCCACAGCAATAGAACATCCACTAAGACAGAAATCAAAGCATTTATAGCCTAGCTATGTTTTTAGTTAGATTTTCAGCCAATGCTCCTTTCTGCTTTCTCCCAGTGGTTAGCTCTGGCCACTAGGAACTCTTTCTTTAGACTCCACAGTCTCTTCCTTCTTACATGGTTTTGCATGTAACTACTTTGGTTGTTATCATTACTTTCTGGCATGATTCATGCTTGAGGCTCATTTTGTGTTTTTCCAGCCTTGCTCCAAGAACTGGCCATTTGTCCAAGAAGCCCTGGTTACTTTCCATAGAGAATCATCTTAGAAGCCAGGATCTGGGGATGCTTGTTTACATCTTGCTGTTTTTAGATTATATCCATTGACAGAGCAAGGAAATACATGTGTGCGTATTAAGCCATGTGTATATATATATATATATATATATATATATATATATATATATATATATATATACTTTCATAAATATGTCTATATTTAAACTGTGCATATCAAAGTAAATTTGAGTCTATACTAAAGTTTCCAAATCTCATCTATTCCCATGTGGATTATTTCAGCCTCCTCCCCTTGCATACATATAATCCCCCAACAGTAAGAGCCACACCTTCCCCTTTCTGCCATCAATTTACTTCTATTCCATCAGACACATAGAAATATTAGAATTGCTAACCCAGCATCATCACATGGAGCAAGACCTTGTTTCTGAAGCTGGTATGTGAAAAAAGTTTTTTTGTTTGTTTGTTTTTTGCGGGGTTTTTTTTGATTATTTATTTTTTTGAGTCAGGATCTCCTAAATAGACCTGGCTGTCCTGGAACTCACTGTGTTGAGCAGGCCAGCCTTGAACTCACAAAGATCTGACTGCCTTTGCTCCCCAGTGTTGGGATTAAAGGCATGTGCCCCCACACTGAGTCTGAAAAAAAAATAATTCTAAGGAGCCCTCTTCAATTTGTTCCCTTTGGTCCACTTTCTAATAATATATGCAAACTAAAATAAACCAGAATTTATCTAGAAAAAGACGTGAATAGCATCAAAGCAAAAGCTGCAATTATAAATAGATAGTTGGGATGGCAGGGCCATGAAAGGGTGAAGGCAATGTCAGGGATGCCTGCTCTGGCCATAGCACAGACAGTTGGATGGGAATACAGCAACAAACCGACTTTGGCAGCTGACTTTGATCCACAGATGATCTGAAATCTGGCTGCAGGCCTGTTGTGTCCTTTCTTACTATTTGGGCTCAGAAACACCTTCAAGGCTTCCGCCTTATCATTGTTGGGTGACTCAAACAATGAAGAAAAACCAACAGATCATATTTTTTTAAAGGCTGTGTGTGTGTGTGTGTGTGTATGTGTGCGTGTGCATGCGTGCGCATGCATGTGTGTCTATGCATAAGTGGGACTTCCCCTACAGTCAACATCAAGCAAATAGTTGTTCATTTATTATTATCCATAAGCTGTGCATACACACTATTATAAGCTAACGCCCCAAGTTTATGATCTTGGTGATTCACATTGTGTGAGTTTTGACAAATATGTGTCTGTAACGTGTAATAAACATGTAACCACCATTCTAGTATCGTACAAAATCATTCTACTGCCCTAAAAATAATTTGTTCTTTGCCTCTGAAATCATCTTTTCTGCTTAACTAAGGACAATCACTGAGCTTAGTACATTCTTCATAGCTTTGCATTTTACGGTAGAGTTGGCATCTTGAGACATGTGATAGCTTTTATTCTCTTAATAATGTAAACTAGGTTCTGTTCAAGACTCTGTCTAGGAAGAAGCCTGGAAAACAAGGCTCTGCCGAGCATCTGGCTCAGCACTAGGGCCAGGCTAGCCTGTCTCCCATCACCACTGAGAATGAGATGCATAGTTATAAACACTGATTATAAAAAGTGTTCTTTGCAAACGAAGTCATTGCAAGGAAAAGATGTAATGTATTTGAAGATCCAGAAGTTTCTAAATCACACATTCTTAATATTAATCACATAGGAGAATGGAAAAATATGCACTTTTTAAAACATATGCGCATATGAGAGCCAGGAAGATGGCTTAGCCAATAAACGTACTTGCCACCAAGACTGATGACCTGAGTTCAATCCTGGGACCCATTTAGTAGAAGAAAAGAACTGGCTATTCTGGTTTGACATCTGACTTCTACCCAAAGGCATGATATATGCAACCCAAATGTGTTCACCTACACACACACACACACACACACTTGTGTGCACATACAAAATAAAATGTAATAAAATATAAATATAGTACATATATTGTTGCAATTGAGAAAAAGTCCTTCACATACTGAGTAGTTTTCAAAATTGGCTGTGGGAAGAATGACTCAGAATGCTTCTGGATGGAGCAGATCCTTCACATTGCCTTTTGTTAAATTATTGTGATTTAGTCACTAATTTCTATTTTTGAACACATTAATGAAAATTACAATTTTAGATTGCCATCAGATTTTCAAATATGCAACACAAGCAATTTTTACTTTTGTTTAATTTTCTTCTAAAAAATGAACAGTTCAGATATGCTGACTTTCACAAAAAAGCTTCCCACTCCTTTGTCTTCATCCTATAAAATTAGAAAGGTTATTCATTCTTTATTTAAAATGAATATTACATTTATGGATATAGGCAGCAACTCAACTATAAAAGATCCAAAATGTACTTTATCTTCCAGGAAATATAGAAAAGCATAGATAAATTTGTAAGACTCCCATGAAAGGCCTTGTACATAGTGTACTTTCTGATTTGAGAAATGAAATAATCATTTAGAGAAAGAAACTTCAGAATGTCAGTTATGAATGACAAAGAAGGCCGAGGTAGGGTGATTTTCAATAAGCCACAAGCAACATGCATGCAACTTCTCATTCTTTTTATTTGATTTTATTTAATTGTATATGTATGTGGGGGGAGGGCTTGCCTGCACATATGTCTGTGCACTATGTGTGTGCATAATGCACACAGAGACCAGAAGACAGCATCAAAACCCCCAGAGCTGAAGTTTCAGGTGGTTGTGAGCTGCCGTGTGTGTGTGTGTGTGTGTGTGTGTGTGTGTGTGTGTGTGTGCACATGCTGGGAACCAAAAACACTAGTGTAAAATGCATTTTCTTTAAAAAATATCACAGACTACTGAAAAGCTCCTCTCAGTACTTCCTGGGTTATCATTATACACATAGAACTGTTGTGAACAAACAGGACTTCCAGGATGGCTACTTAGGTTTTTTTGGGAGGGTGTGTTTGTTGTTGTTGTTTGTTTGTTTAGTTGTTTGGGGCTCAGTCCTCACCTTTTTCAAATAATTTGATTGAACCAGCTTTATAAATACACACTGAAAACTTTCTCAAATGACATCTGCATCCACTGACATGATCCCAAGATTTTTCTTCAATGTTGTTTATATAGTATATCATAATATATTGTTTTGCTTAGATTAAACCGTTCTTGCAACCAGTCTTGACTGATTGCCACTCAACCACAGTGTAGAATTCTTTTGCTCTGTTATTTAATTCAGATTGCTATTGTTAGTTGTGGTGCTTTGCATGCATGCTCATTAGGAATATTGGGCTGTACCTCACTCATTATAGTGTCCTGACTTTAGTATTAGGGTAATGTTGGACTCTTAGAATGAATTTGGAAGAAATTTCTCTTCAATTTCTTTGGGAAGAGTTTGAAAAGAATACTGGATTTTTGTTAAGTGAAATCATGTAATTACAGTCTTTTCTTTGATGGGAGACTTTTATAGATTCTGTCTTATTAGTCTATTAATATACTCTATTTCATCATATTATTATATTAAAATATTCTCTCTCATCATGATTCAGCTTTCATGCACCCAGATAGTTATATTTCTGTACAGATTTGGGATGTTTTTCAGTTATAATTTCTTTACATATAGTTCCTGACTTTCTCATGTTCTCTTCCTTATGGACTCCCTAATGTATCCATTGGTTTGTTTCATAAATCCTAGTGGATTAAAAACAAACAAACAATAACAAAGAAACAAAAAAAAAAACCCTAAATTTTGTTCTTTGTCCTTTTTGTTCCTCTGGTTGAATTATTTGAAAAATAACTGTCTTCAAATGCACTTATTCATCCATCTATTTGGTTTTACTGATGAAGTTTCCCAATTAAATGTTTCGGTTCAGCCACTGTGATCTTCAGCTTCAAAATTTCTGCTACATTTTTGCCATTGTTCATGTTTGTTTGTCAGACTTCTCATTTTGTTGATATATTATTTTCCTTGACTTATGTAATTATCTATTTTTATTCTATCATAGCTTACTGGAAACTCAGTAAATTATTTTGAATTCTTTGTCAGGTAGGTCATGGATACTCATTTCTTTGGAGTCAGTCACTGGAGCTTTTTGAAATGAGGACCATGTTTCTTTGATTTTTTCATAATCCTTGAAGGTTCGTGTCATGTCTTTATTCTCTCACGTCTTTACTGTCTGACTCTGGGAGGAAAAGGCCTACATAAAAGATCTTGCTTGGAGATTTGGGTCCTGAGTGTTCCTTTGGGCTTTTTCTTATTTTATTTATGTATGGGTATTTTGCCTACATAAATGTCTGTTCAGTGCTTGTATACTTAGTGCCTACAGAGTGCACAAAAGGGCATCAGATCCCCTGAAACTAGAGTTATAAATGGTTGTGAGTCACTATGTGAGTGCTGGGATTGACCTCCAGTCCTATAGAAGAGCAATAATTACTCTTAACCACTGAGCCACCTCTTCAGCTCCCTATGGACATTTCCTATAGATGTGATGACACTTCTCTTTCTGTTCTCTCTTGAGATGCAGTCCTAGAATTTTGTGCCTCATCTAAATACCTCAAAGCCAGTTTGGACCCTTAGGTTCTTTCCTTTGTTTTCCTTAGCGCAGTAAACTCCAAGTTTTATGTCTTCTCTCAGAGCAGCAGAGTTCAATGGGCTGCAAATGTCTGTTGTACAGAGTGCCAGAACAGTTGTTCTCATCATATGCAGTTGTTAAAATTAGCATTTTTAAGGGGAGGTGATATTTTATCTCCTTAACCTGTCACCTTGCTGATGTCATAAATGGTGTTCCTGTTGCGATATTGTATCTTAACTGTTTCCTTAGATAGTGTTTCACTTTATATTCTAGGCCACTTTGAAACCAAACATTCATGACAATTATGCCTCAGCCTCCCAAGTGTTGGGATTATAAATGTGACCTGTGATACCTAACTAACGAGTGGTGTTCACTCTAAGAAACTGATTTCCTGCCTTCTCATTTTAATTCTTATTTCTATCCATCTATCAGTTGCATCATTTAAACATTGTTTCAACAAGGCTGTCTTTGTCTTACTCTTGTCATTGTTTACCTTAGTGTTATTTGTTTCTGTCACTTGCTTTGGTAGCTCCACCCACAAGAGATGTTGAGTAGTTATTGAATAAATGTTTTGAAGGGGCTCTAAAGTTTTCTCCAAAGCCATAAAAAGTTCTAATTAAACTACTTTTTAGTGGAAATAAAATCTAATTTCTCAAGTATTAACATTTGCAATAAAAATGATTTATCCTCCAGCCTTATGTTTTGCCTTACATATGTAGTGTAGCCAATTATATTTTATTACAAATCTAAAGCAGTTCTATTACACCCTAGATCAAATAGGCTTTATGAGTTTTCCAGGGAGTCTAAATAGTATTTATTATGTTGGTTCTATATGAAAGCATGAACACGCTCCAACTAGCACAGTTTTCTTTCCAACAGCCTTTCAATTCAAAAGTAATTTCTAGAACTGGAGAGATGACTTAGCAGTTAAGAACAATTGTTGCTCTTGCAGAGGACCCAAGCTCTGTTCCCAGCACCCATGTAACAGCTAACAACTGTTCGTAACTACAGTTACAGGGAATCCATCCTTCATTTATTCTCTACAGGCATTAGTCATACATAATACATTAGTGCACATACATAAATGCAGGCAAAACACTCATAGGTAAAATAAAAATTAGTAAATATTTTAAGAAAAGTAATTTCTATATTGCTAAAGGCCTATGAATAAGTTCTGAGCATTGTTGAATCTCTGGGTCAGGAATCTTTTGGGTCCTGTGTTTGGAAGCAGAGGAAATGCAGGTGGCAAACAGGTAAATATATCCTTTACATGGAGCAAGGAAGACACAGTATACAGCTTCAGTATGAATAGGCACTTCTTTCTGATGTGGCCATTGGATTTGGGTAAAGGGCCCTGAAAGTATGGGGGCTAGCAGAATTCCAGTCTTCAGTAGATCTTTTTGATACCAATTATCTAAAGACACCTTTAAATAAGACATCTATTGCTAAATGGTTACCTGCTGTTTAAAAGCGCATAGTTACAATGGGTTCAGTCCCACTCCAATTTTCCCCCTTTTATTAAACATAGATTCTTTTCCTATACAATATAATCTGAATAGTTTCCCCTCCTTCTGCTCCTCCCAGGCCTCCCCACCTCCTCTCCCATCCCAATCCACTCCCTTTCTAGATCTTATTAGAAAAGAACAGGCTTCTAATAGATAACAACCAAACATGACAAAATAAAATACAAGATAAAACAAAAACCATCATGTTGAAGTCAGATAAGACAATACAACAGAAAAATAAAAGAGGCCCATGAGAAGGCACAAGAATCAGAGACCCACTTATTCACACATTCAGGAGTCTCATAAAAGTACTCAATGGAAATCTACAATGTATACGCAGAGGACCCGGTCCAGACCCATGTAGGCCCTGCGATTGCTGCTTCAGTCTCTGTGAATTCATAGGAGTTTTGCTCAGTTGTTTTAGAGGGCCTTGTTTTCCTGGTATCCTCTGTCCCCTTGAGCTCCCCCGCTCCTTCTGCTTCCTCTTCCGTGGGGTTTCCTGAGCTCTGAGAGGATGGATTTGATAGAGACATCTTGTTGAGAGCTATGTGTTACAAGGTTTCTCTCTCTGCCTAGTGTCTGGCTGTGTGTTTCTGTGTTTGCTGCCATCTTCTGCAGGAGGAAGATTCTCTGATGATGACTGAATAAGAGATTGATCTATGAGTATAGCAGAATATCATTAGGAGACATTGTTACTTTTTTTTTTTTTTTTTTTTTTTTAGGACCGGTATTTGGTTTTACCCTAGGTCTCTGGGCTGTCTAGTCTCGGGTTCTTTGTCGTCTCAGGGAACGGGCCTTAAGTCAGATCTGCCATCAGGTGGTGACTCTCACCAGGTTTGTGCCACCATTGGCCCGGCGTAGTTTGCAGGCAGGACAGAGTGCAGATCAAAGGCTTCGTGGCTGGGTTGGACTTCAACTCTTAACAAGCAGCTGAGAGAAATGTTCGCTTTAACTTTGAAATACTTGTTTGATTCAACCTCATATTATTTTTTTGATATTTATTTAACTAATTTTGAGACTAACAGGTTGTATTCTCTATTATTTAGCTTACCTATTGTATAATTAAGTAATCACTTTATGTAAGAGGTTTATATTTTTAGATGCATGAGCTTTTATGATTTCCAGGTCAGAAGTTATTAAACTAATTTTTAACATAATTTAGTCAAATGTAGATTAATATCCAATGTCTATATTAATAAGCAGCTGTTATTCCAACAGAAAATTTTATAAATTTAGCAGCTTTCTGGGTATTAAAAATATTCCCATGTTTATTTGTCAGCAGAACTCCATTTACATACATGCTGTGATGGCTAATTTCATCATATATGGAAACAACAAAAAGGCAAGTTACTCAGCACTCCTGTGAGATGTTTTCTTTTTTTCTTTATTAAGAATTTTTTATTCATTTTACATACCAACCACAGATCCCCCCCTCATCCCTCCTACCGTTCCTCCCAGCCTCACCCCCCCACCCGAATCCACCCTTATCCCCTCCTCCGAAAAGGTAAGGCTTCCCATGGAGAATCAGCAAAGCCTGGTACATTCAGTTGAGGCATGTCCAAGCCCCTCCCCACTGCATCAAGGCTGTGAAAAATGTCCTACCACACACAGGTAATGGGCTCCAAAAAGCCTGCTCATGTACCAGGAATAGATCCTGATCCCACTGTCAGGGGCCCTTTAAACAGACAAAGCTACATACAAAATCAGGATGGGGGAAATCTACAGAGACAATTGAGCTGAGCTGGTAGGAACTCATGAACTTTAGACTGACAGCTGTGGAGCCTGCATGGGACTGGGCTAGGCCCTCTGCATAAGTGAGATGTTGTCTTGTTGACCACAGATAATTTCCAAACCATTCAAAGTGGAAAGATAGACCCTAAACACGAATGGCAACTTCCAATGGCATCTCAGATAAAAGGACAGAAGATGTTTCATGCTTTTGCCTGCTTATCTTTACTTCTCCCTGATGAGTTCATCTACCATGATGCTCCTTTTTGAGCCAGTTTCTTTGGGCTTTCGATACAGACTGAAGATCGTGCAACTCCCTAGGAATCCTTCAGTCCTTCAGCACCAGATTGGATCTGCTGAGACATCCAGCTTCATAGACTTTGGAACTGATGAGATACAGGCCTGTCCAGTTTTCAATAGACAGTACTAACTTGGACCACCCAAATCATATCTATTTTAATCTAGCCAGTGTAATGCAGTCTCTTTTAATATACAATCATTCTGTTCTGTTTCTCTAGAGAACCCTGAATATAACACACAATTTCTTTCATTTTACTTTTGGAAATAGGAGTCTCATGTAGCTCAGACTGGCCTTGAACTCATCATCTAGCCAAGGATGACTTAGAGCTTCTGATCCTCCTGCCTCCACCTCCTGATTGCTGACATTACAGCTATATACCACCATACCCAGACACTGATGTGGTGTTGGAGTTCCAATCCAGGGCTTTATACATGCTGAGCAAGCATTCCCCCAACTAAATTCTATTCTCAGCCCTACGTGTGGTATTGTTAAATGATTAAATGCATTCTATTTTTAAGTTCAGTAAAGACATTTTGATCTTTAAAACAAAAACCAACAAAAATGAGATAATTTGTCACAATATTTTAATGTTGCAAATTATGATTATATGTATATGTGTACATTTTTCATGTTATTGAAATGTATTTTTCTTCCTGTAAGCCTAACATTAGGCATAAAAATTCCCATAGCAGGCTGTACTGGTCAATGTGTCCCTAGAAGAAGGTGCTATGTAGCTCAGAGGTAGTATAAGCATCATTAGATGTGGGGTTGCTATGGAAACTGCTTTCTCTTTTATAATTGAACAGCATAGTAAGTAGTCTTATAAAACCCACCAACCCATAACTTTCTGGTGCCCCGAGGCAGCTTTAACTTAAGCACCTTCCCTTTGTCTGTAGAGTTTTTGATCTAAGGGATTCAGGTGTTTGACTGAATCTGTTTTATGAGTCTAATGTGCTTTGGAACTTAAATCCTTGGTTTGTTGACCACAGGTAATTTCCAAACCTGTGCTCAAGACAGTTGTAAAATCAAGGCAAGAATACAAAATTTCTATTATAAGGAAACTTCTACACATGGCTGCATCTATAAAAACACTAAATAAGAGCCCAATATTTGAGCATCTGATTTCATCTGGATGTACTACCCTTCAGCCAGTGCAAAGAAATCACTCTAGAAATGCAGGAGTCAGAGACAGTGCCACTCTGAGATACACCCTGGGCAGCAGGAACACATATTTTGTTTGAATAGAAATTCTCCTGGAATCTAAGAGTCCTATTTTCCTTTCTGAATAGAGGACACATGTTGTAAATATCTATGTCCTAGTGGAGAGATACTATATGGAGTCAATAAAACCCACTGCTGCTCCCTCTATACCCCGTTCCATTTTCACAGACACAAATTCTTTTGGTAATTTTGCTACTCATTTGTATTTAAGCTGTTATTAAACCTCTTTATTAGGCCTTTGATCAGAGCATAATCAAATCAAAAATATGCTGATGCTCTGAAGCTATCAAACCCACAGGTGGGTTCTGAAGGTAACCTGGAGACTATTTAAGCCGCCTGTTTCTTTAGACTGCTATATCTTGAAGTTTTATTTTTTTAACTTATTCCTTTGTATTAGCTGCTTTTCTCACCAATATGGCAAAAAAACAAGAAAATAAACTTAAAGAAAGAAGGGCCTACTCACGGCTTGAGGGTACCGTCCCTCATGGCAGGGAAGGATGACGGCAGGGGGTGCTGTCGCTATGATGCCCAGGCTCTGAAGGGTCACATTGCACCCATAGCTAGGAAACAGAAAGCAATGGATTCTCCTGCTCTACATGTTTCCTGCCTTCTATTCAGTCCAGGACCCTAGCCCGTGGGATGGTACCACTCACATTCAGGTGGGTCTTCCTCAAGTGTAAACACCCTTCCAGACATGACCAGAGGGGTGTCTCCTGGGTGACAATGAAGGTTAACTACCACATCCCCTACAGAAGCTTTCCAGAAGTAATTCCCATGATCACCATGAATACCACAGTCACATTTCATATATATATATATATATATATATATATATATATATATATATATATATATATATATATAAAAACATATATAATCCCTTTATATACTGAGCCCCCTTGGACAGCATCATAACAGTATAACATCTAAGATTTGCTCTTCCCATAACCAGGTTTCACTGACTGTGGAAATAGTGCCCTGTTGAGAACTGATACTCTGGAGCATCTGAAATCATCCCCTAAATTGAGCCCAAGACATCTTTGTCTCCGATCTGTTACATTAGCCCTTGAGTAATCTTCTTTTAATTGTCATCCGCTTTGGAGTCATGCTTACATTTAGTGATGCTATAAGAAAAATGACTATGGAACAACCATAAATCGCTGATAAGGTACTCTTGGAAGGAGTGTAGCATAATGATAATTGTAACGCCCACTTGCATCTGTCTACCTGAGTGTTGCCTGATATTCCTGCTTTCTTACTACATGACCTTGAACTTGTTATGCATCATCTTTATGTTTCAGCTTTCCCATGTGCAAAATGAAAATAGCCATAGGATGATAAATGTTAAGGATAATATGCATATAAATTACCTTGGAGTAAATGTTCAGCATTTTTAGCTCTTAGGTATATTCAAGTATGCAAGGCCCTTTACGCAAAGACTACACAGAGAATATTCTCACTGGTCACACTGTCTTGAACAATTAATTTATGTCAGCAACAGATATTAAAAATAGAGATTGAACAGATTTCTTCCATTTTACCTCTGGATGTTTCAAGTACAACCTGTGTCCGGTATAGCAAGCATGTCTTACTCATCACATCAAATTATAACCTCATGCTGCTTCCTTTTCTAATTAACATGGCGCTTTGGGGTCATAAAGACCTCAGCTTGAGCCCTACATCATTCGGTTACTACTCTTAGTTATGTCCTTCAGCATCATTAGCATTTCTTAACCCCTTTGATAAAATGGGTTTAATATTGATACCTAACTAGCATAATTGTTTTGATAAAGTCCGGAGGGTCTAATGAGTGTTAAGAATCCAACAGTCTTTTGATGCTTTGATTATGCTTATTATCTTGCTGTATATGTTATCTGAAAGGCTTTATTCATCTTTGTTTCTTCAATATACTTTATTGAGTGTGTGTGTGAGAGTGAATGAGAGAGAGAGAGAGAGAGAGAGAGAGAGAGAGAGAGAGAGCAGTTCAGAAGACAACTTGAAGGAGTTGGGGCTTTCCTTCACCACATGAATCCTGAGGATTTGAACTTAAGTCATCAGGTTTGATAGTAAGCATCATTGAGACTACTCACCAAGTTACTGAGTTATTCACTGAGCCATCTTGTTAGCCCTGTAATTTCTTTTTAATAAGATGATGAATAAATAAAAAACGTTCTAGTTCATCACCATGACAACAGTGTCTTCACCAGAGCTTAGGATCTGAGAATCTTCTCACACTGGTTCTCAAGTCTTCTTGCTCAAATAGAAAAGAAGCCCTGAATTTCACCCATCCTACCCAGTAAGTTCTGCAGATCCATTCACAATAGTAATATTGATCTATAAGCCAAAAATGTATGAGAATTTGCTCCATATAATCAGTGCTTTAGTGGCTACAGATATGAAACAAAATTTCAGTACCTGGACACTTGCCTGAGGCTTAAAGATTTGTATGTGCTGCTAAGAAGAGGAGCCTGGGTCTCTTCATGTCTTCCTCACAGCCTCTAACAGAAACATTTGGACTCATCACCCCGCTCCAACCTCCAGTCCAGAAGGTCTCTTGGTGCTTGTGTTAATATCTAGAGCGGTAGTTCTCAACCTTCCTAATACTGTGACCCGTTAATACAGTTCCTCATGTTTTGGTGCCCCCCAACCCCACCATAAAATTATTTTCACTGCTACTTCAAAACTGAAATTTGTTTACTGTTATGAGTCATAACATAAATATGTTTTCCAATGGTCTTAGGTGACCCCTGTGAGAAAGTCATTGACCCTCAAAAGGAGTCATGACCCACAGGTTGAGAACCATTAATCTAGAGTAATCTTTAACCTAGATTAAAGCCCTAATGTCTTCTTTTTTATTCTGTGACCTTGAATAACTTATGTCATCCCTTTCAGAGTCTCATATGTAGCATAGAGATAATAACATTCCAAGACATTCTAAGAATGGAAGGAGTTCATATATAAATATGTAAAGAGCTATACCTTACTTATTAGAGATACTTTATCAATGCAAATTTGATGCATTTCTCATTTCTTTTTCAGAGGTTTCAGATTGACTGTTGGATTAGTAACAAAATAGGTTAAAGATGTATTATCTTCTTCCTAGTCTTGTTTAGTCCACTAAACATATAACAATACACATCCTAAAGGAAGAGTCCTTAGCCCTCAATGCAGTTAGGATCTTCCATTTATCTCAGAAGGTTTGGAGTGCTCATGAATAAAATTAAGGAGAGTAGATAGAAGAGAAATAGGGGAATGAAGGTGTTTATAGCAGAAGGGCACAAGAGCCAATGTATGTTCAGACAGCATGACGCAGAACTGGTTTGAGTCAGCAAAATATGACTGACACTAGATATGGGAGCTATCAGTTATTACCAAATGGCTGATACTGGAGATTTGAAGGACCCCCAAATTAAACAGTGATGCCATCTATTATATAGTTATTTTTGGCAAAGTGCCACTTTGTGTGGGTCTGTATAAATATGGCAGTCAGGTCAGAGGCAGGACCATTTGCCTCAGCCTCTGCCTTTACCAGTCTGCCTGTGTGTATCTGCTGGTAGGTGTGTGTGTCTGCCTCCATGTGACTGTATTCCAGTCTGTATGCTGCCCATCAGTGGCTGCCTGTCCAGTGTGCTGGTAAGGTACATCTTATCTGCCATCCACTTCTTGAATTGTCTTCAGCTTCCTAGCCTCCCACAATCTGCCTACATTTTCTTCAGAATGTAGCTCACAGGAGGGGAACAGGAAATTGAGTATCTCCTGCAATTTGCTCAATGCAGCACACCATAGTGTTGAGTGTGTTTTGTTTCATTTCAGGATCCCCTGGCTGCTTGAGAGCTGTGACTCACTGCCACTGCTCAAACCTTTGAAGAGTAGTTCATTGCACACCACTGTCTCAGAACAACTAAATTCACAGTTCTAAGCATAGTTTCTCCTGAATGATGACCACAGTTGCACCATGGGTAGGCCAGACACTCCTAAGCTGAAGCATCTTATATCAGCCCATCTTCCAATTTCAGCACAAAATCTTGTCAATATTTAAAATGGCTTTGTTTTGCGTACCTAGGTACTATCTCTCTCGTTCCCCTACCAAAGCACTGTCTCCCATTGTCTCATGGCACTGAGTTCTCCTCACTCGGTACTTATGTGTGTTTCTTGATTCTCTCATTCATCTGTGAGCCCATGAAAACCAGTGTAAAATTCAACACAAATCAGGCCTTGGGCAGTGTATATTGTTGGTAAGAGAGAAGGTTCAAATGACAGATTAATTCTGCTTAAGAACCATAAGATGACAATTTTCCTGTGATTTTTGAAGAGTTGTCACATGCCATGCGCTTTCTGACTCTGCTTCGGTAAGCATCACAGAATTCTGATTTATGCTACCTCACCTGCTATAAATACATGTGATTATTTCCACTTGTAACAGTTAGTGGGATGGGAAAGTGCTTGTCACTGTTTATAAGCCCCATGTATCTTTCTCTATCAGACATGTTTGTTCGAGGACAGAAATTGATTTCATTAATAATAACCAAGAATATATTTGAATATGTCTGCATTTTAATAACAATGATTCATTTCTTTGGCTGCATGGCTTAAGCTACTTCATAAGATAACATCACTTAATTCTTCATGAAAGTTATGATATTCCCCATAAGGACAAAGACTCTCCATGTGCGGTGTCTGTAACCTGCAGTCCTAGTGAAAACGTCTTGGTGAGGTGAAAGTGGGAGTGAAACCGTGACACATCCAGAGCAATTTCCTCTCTCTTCTGTGATTCATAAGTGCAAAGAAATCCAAGCAGCCTGCACACTTGGGATTGTGATTCCTAAGAGAGAGATGTGTGAGGGGTCTACTTATGTTCCGAGGAACTTCGGTTCTTCCCCTTCTTCTCCAGAGGCACTTATCTCTCTTTGTGTTATTATGGATGAAATCGGTTTAGAACACAAACCAAAAGCAGAATAGCCATTCCATCGTTGAAGAAGGTAGATGATAACAAATGCTGGAAAGTTTTTCCAAAGCGGGTCTGATTATGCACCTTTGAATTTTGCTGGAAAACATGTCACTCTATTCAGAACTCTGAATTAAGATGCGGTATTTTTTTTTTTTTTTTTTTTTTTTTTGCTGAAGGCTATTTTAAATTAGGCTAATAAATTGCTACTCTCTGCCTTGCGTGATAATGCATTACATTATCTACTGATGTACATGTATTGTTTGACTCTAATGATGTGGAAATTAAATGTTAGACATGGGCCAGATGTTCCTATAGATGAATATGAAGTATGGTGCTGGCACGGGAGCATCTCGCTGGGACCTACAGGAAGAAGGCAATAGCCAACAAAGGCAACAACCACCAGAAATGTCTTCCTGTAACAATCTGTAGTGAGAGCGGATAGTGCGAGGCTAGACAGCCTCCAAATGTCAGTAGTATTTGCACCTGCTCAGGAGCAACGACTATTTTCCTAAAATAGAGAATGAAATAAAACTGTGAATGTGAAACTACCTGGAGGGTATCCAAAGAGGGTAAATATTTGTCATCTGCATTTGACAGGCAGGCATCTTGGAGCATCTCTCTGGGTTTTGCACCTCAGCGTGGCAGTGAGATTTCCATGGGTCATTCCTCTGTTCTGCGTAGTTCACGGCAGGGTAGGAAGGATATGAGACTTGGGGGAAGGGAGACAGCAAACAAATGGGCCTCATGGTGAATTTTAATGAAGATTCCCTGCTGGTTTTAACTCTATTGGAACAAAAAGGAAAAGGAGAAAGAAATACATAATCTCCATCCAAGGCTAACTTACAAATGGGGCCATAATTCAAATAGTAGATACATGTCCCTGGAAGATGTTGAGGGTGGGCTGTGCTGGGTGGTTACAGCTGCTGTGTCTGCTGGTGCAAGCTACATAGTACTAATATGCAGATAAACACTGACACTCTGCAGGGAAGGCTAAGATGAGAGAAGGGTATTGCATCATCACAGTGAGAACTGACCTTTGCAGAGCTGTTCTGGGGTAGGCAGTGAACTTACAGAGACTATGAGGTGGATAGAAAGGAAAAGGAGGAGCAGGCTGGTGAGCCTGCACTGTTTGTAACGAACTCATTGTGCAAGCATCAGGACCACTGTCTGAAACAGTCACTCAAAGCTGAGCATGGTGGTCCATTCCTGTAACCACCGTGCCGGGGAGGGAGGTAGCAACAGGGGGATCTCTGGGGCTTGCTGTCCAGACAGTCCAGGTGAATTACTGAGCTTTAGGCTCAGTAAAAGATTCTGTGTCGAAAACAATCATGGTAAAGAGCTATAGACGAAGACATCAGATGTCAATCTCTCCGGCTTCCACAAACATGGGGCACTATGTGTGCACGTTAGCACACGTGCATGAACTTGTGCACATTGCACAACACACAGACACACAGACACACACACACACACACACACACGCACGCACGCACGCGCGCGCGTGCGCGCGCGCACACACACACACACACACACACACACACACACACACACACACACAGAGGGGGTAAAGCACACAGAGAAGGATTGAAGAAGGAAACCTGCCAGCAGGCATAGTAATATCGAAGAAGAGTTCCACACAAGTCGAGAAAGCCTGGGCTAGTGTCTTCAACAATGTTCAATGCTTTGCTGAAGACCAAGAGATAGAAGATAAGAAAGAAAAGAATTTATCCCTTCAAGAATTACTCCAGCTTCAATGTTGCTATGAGTTTTCCCCTCCGGTATGGACGTGAGGGTTTCTTTGTTTTACGTTAAAGGCTCTGTGTGTTTCTCTTTATCAACAATGATAATTCATTTCTGATCCACGTGAACTCATTTCTTCTTGCCTTTAGTTAGCATTCTTTCTGGGTTTAAACCCAATAAACTTTGATTTTTCAGGAGGGCCCCAGTTTCAATCTTGATTTTTGCTTACTTTCTTACTTTTTAAAAATTATATTATTTTAGAAAAGGTATTCAAAACCAGCTTCCTTATTCATCATAAAGGTAGATATTGATTTTTCCTCTTGTGTGAAATCTGTACACACACGGATGTCTTACCTTCCTATGCCTATCTGAAGCCATTATCTTCTCATTTGTAAATATTATTAACTACATTCTGGGCATGTTGGTTTAAACTTGATCCATGCACAGGAGGCTGAGGCAGGAACACTGAGCGTTCAAGGATTTTAAGATGAGATTGTGTATATTCAGGATGATAGGGCTTCAAACAACTGAAAAAAATAAAGGGAGAGTCTCCCATAGTTTACACTAGCCTCAAACTCAGAACACAGCTAGGGATGGTACTGCACTTTGAGCCTTCTTCCTCCCCCTCCCAAGTGCTCAGATTACAGGCATAGACCACCATTCCTGATTTATGTGGCAGTAGGAATCAAACCCAGGGCGTGACACACATGTATGCAAGGAGTCCACCAACTGAGCAACATCTATAACACGAAGAAGAAAAGAATTGTATATTTAACATGATGACAGTGTTTGTTCATCCCAAGACAATTAAATTTGTGCACTCATGCCTCCCAGGACCAGCAAGGTGCACGAGACTAGAATCTGAACTTTGGGATAAGACTGCTTTGATGGCCCTTGGATCTGGAGGTTTTCCTTTCTGATGATTAATTCAAATTAGTTCCTATGATCCTTCAAATGTAATTTTGGAAAATCCCCTTTGATTGATGATGTAATTGTATTTTACAATTGACAAGCTCCATGGCTGTTGCACCAAATTAAAACCTTGAAAACATCTTAGGCTTAGGCTCAAATGCTGTTCCTCTTGCTTGGTTATTCCCTGTCATGTCACTATTATTCAGTGTGGGCCATAGTAAGTAGATGGTGTGCCCAGAGCAAAGAGGAGGAGCAGGCTACCTGCACCCTCATTCATCTGCACATACAGAGATTCTCCCTCAATTTATACAACATGGCAGGTATCTTCTGAAGCTGGAGGTTGAAACCATAACTGGCTTATTCCTCAAGACTTGTCTTTTCTCTGAGGTCCCAAAGGAGAAGATGACTATGGCTGGATACGATGTGACTGAATAATATCCGCACACTAATTGTGGCATAGCTAGAATGGCATATGGATAAAGAATCTGCATTGGTGAGTGAGACATGACATGACATCACATCCTGATCACCTACTAATTGTGTGATCAGACTGTTTGTACTGATTCAGCTTCAGCTTTCTTACCTCAACACTGTAGTGTGTGGTTATAGCCTTTATTTCATAGGTTGCATGGGTCTCAAATGAGGTGGAGTGTATTTAAAGGTTTACTTCAGTGCCTAGTGTAAGAAGACATAGACTCAGTTCCTGCCATCTGCTTTTAGTTGCACATTTGTGGGGCGTTTACCCAACCACCCCCACAGTTCCCCAGAGTTTTCTTGAGTGCGAGCAGCAGGAAATATTAGATAGAAGGATTTATTGCGGAGAGTATCGCGGAGATAAACAGATAGAAAATAAAGGATAGCCTCGAGAGGGCCTGGAACTTATTCCAACGGGCCTCGACTGTCTCTGCCCCAGGGTTTTTATAGAGACGCCAAGGGGTGGAGCAAAAGACCTCCTCCCCCAGCACAGCCAAGTGCAGACCATCTCAGACACCTGCACTTAGGCCCGTGGTCTAATCATCCTCTATGTGGACCTGCTGGGTAAAGCCACGAGGAACCCGAGAACGGGCTCCCACAGGTCCCCCTTTCTTAATATATAAAAAAATAACTATAATGGCTTACAGCAATCTCCATAGCTGTTACACCTCCCAGTATGGGAGTAGAGGATGATATAGATGGCATTTCTCTTTTGAATTAGGTCCAAGGTGACTACAGCAGTCTTAGCTGCCTCAAGCCCTTTCTAAGCCAAAAACTCTTAAGGCAACTACAAACTTAAAGAATCCCTTAGCTTCATCATTACCATTAACAGGTTAACATAAACAGTGCTATACATAGCCACAATTCTGTCTTACAACTCAAAGCAAACTCTTAACAGAACCATTTGAATTAGCATATATGGTGCTATATATAGTTAACAATTTTCTCCGTCTTACAACTTTAACTCAATCATTTGAATTTTCTTGTTAACAGAACATAGGAAAAACTTCGATGTATTCACATCAAACTTAAATATTTCCTTAACTCCACAAAACCAGGGTGCATTAATATCAATAGGGTTCTGCAAACATAATTCAATCTCATAGCTCCTCCTTTTCTTTATAATTTTTTAAAGAAAATCTCAAACCTAGTTAGAAAAACCCAAACTCATACAATTCCTACAAACCCATATTGAAATGCAGTATTCTCAATCTAACCATTAACACTTTGAAAACTTAGCAAGACATCCAAAAGCAGTTTCTTAATAAAACTCTTTACACACTTTAAAAGTAGTCTCTTAGTATACCCCATTTGCATTTCTTACTAACAAGAACATGACATTAATCCACTCAAACAATTTTTGAAATTAGACTAAGGAATATTAACTCTCCCCCTTTTCTTTATAATTTAAGCAAAATCTCAAGCCTAGTTAGAAAACCCAAACTTTTCCATTTAAACAGTTCCATTTATAACACAAAACCAGTTCTGTAAGTAATTTCATTTTTACATAAACAGTTCCACAAAACAATTGCATTTTTAACACAGAATACATGAATCACCAATTAATAAAGCATATATGCATACACATCTTGACTCTAGGTAGAAATAATAAATTTCTTCATTTAAACAGTTCCTTTTTTTTATGAATAAACTCAAAATTGTCCCATTGCAATGAAATCTCTATTGTTCATTTCATTTCTTAAGTCCCAAAATTCAAATGATAAATTCTGGTACGAGCCTTCCAAATATGAAGAAATCCATAACCAAAATCTTTGTAGTTTTATCTCATTTTAAGTTCAAAAAGTTCAAACAAGAAATAAATTCTAGTATCAGGTTTTCACTTCCAAATATGAAGAGATGGTTTTCAACCAAAACTTTTTGCCGTTAACAATTTTACTTCAAACAAGCGTCTCTGCAACTTTTGTTCTCACAGACAGACCTTTTTAGGTACAGTAGTATTCTAAACCGCACCGTTTTTGATGTTAGCTCAGGTTTTTCTGTGTTGCGTTGATTTTCCATGAATCTCAGCTGCGGATGCCTTGTGCTAGTTCTGGCGTCCGCCATTCTTAGCTTCTTAGCGGCTTCTGGAGCTTTTGAAAAACCGCTCAGACTGCCTGCTTTGCAGTCTGCTAGGACACTAACTTCTGTATGTCTCAGGTTCTTTCACCATATACATTAAAAATAGACTCACACTTAACATTTACACTTTACAAACTCACATATAACCTTTTGCCTTGCAAAGCATTTAGACTCACATTCAACATCTACATTTTATAAACTCACATATAACGTATTAACATCTACTTATTTATACTCCTTAAGGAAACTATAGAACTACTTTAGCAAATATATTTCTTATTACTTATATATTTCTTATATTCATTCCATCTTATTCTTATTTAAACTTACATTTACAGCTAACATCTTTACTTCTTACAAGCTTATCACTACATGTCTTAAGACTACCTTAGATACTTCTTGCAAGCTTATATTCTTAAAGGATCTATAGATCTATTTTACAAACTTATATAGGTCTACCATTAGCATATATTTAACTTAGCAAACACCTAAAGATTTCTTAACACAGATCTAACAAGACAATTTCTACAAACTCACATATCTTATTTTCATCTTTTTCTATTTCTTACTCTTAATTATTATCACTATCTCTATTAGAAAGATTCTCTCAACTAGACAGGAAGTACATACATCATTTCTAAAGTTTAGAGTTTATAGTCAGCTTTGTTATAAAGCACTGGGATTTAGTGAGTGTTGTTATAGAATTGTGATAGTTGTTGCTAGGGGACTGTAACCTTCCCAGGATGACGCCACACTCCAAAGTTGCCAGTTCTCTCAGCCGTTCCGGACCGGCAGAGATGCACTGTCAGCGGTAGACGGTTTTTAACTAGAGGCTGTCCCTTCACCCAAATTCATAATAGTTCCCCTAAGTACTTCAATTCAGACAAACATTTCTATTATAGCAGTACTTTTGGTTTGTTCTACTGAAAAACTTCACTTCACCATGAGGGTGAAATTACCGTATTTAGCTGCTGTAAGGTCTTTGCTCAATACCGCACAGCTATTAGGTGATATAAAGTATTTTTCTAAAGAAGCTAGTAAAGCCAAAAGCGGCACAGCTCTGAACTCTATTTCCTCACTGTTTGCATAAACCAGTGACAAAACCTCAGAAACACTAGTTGAGCCACTTTCGTTCTGGTTCCATTGTAGGAACATCATTGGAGCTGACCTTTCTTAGTTCCAAGCTCCTTACGAAATGCTACGGTAACCGCCGAGCTTCATTCTCCTCTTGTGAAAAAACACAAACATGTCCTCGACCCCATATTAACACAGGATCGGGACCCTTCCACAATCCCGAGCAGGGATCTTTCCATTTCGCATTACCCTCAGCTAAAGGACCAGGAAGATTGGAGTGAACTCTAATATGGCCCACAAAACATGGCAGCTTGCTTTTGTGGAATAGCATCTTGGAATTGTTGAAACATTTTGACTGGATTGTTGTTAGTTCCAGTATTTTAACCAAAACGGTTACTATTCAAAGGAGTCAAGAACATAAATGTTCTTTCATGAAACATATCCTTCATTAGCTTACTTTGAGAAAAAGCATTTTCAGGATTTAGCATTTTCATTTTATTAGCTTTAACTCCTGATGTTATTAGCGGCTGTAATATTTAGCATTGATTTCTTATAAGGAACTTTCAGGTGAAGCAACTCTTTTGTAAGACAGCTTTTCTGAAGTTTGTTTCCCATCTATAAAGCAGTCATTTTTTTGAATGCCCGTTTCTTATCCCCTTAATTAGATTTGCAAAGGAATTACTCATTGCAGGCAGTTTGTTCAAAAGGTAAATGATTTTTAATTTCACTTAAGTTTCTTCATATCTAAGACAACGTTCAGTGTATAAACTGCTTTCTCTTGCTTTCTTAAGGATTTTAAAGTGGCTTGTTTGCTCTTATAGGTAGCTTTCTGTCATCCAGCTACCATAAAAACTTTGCACAGCTATTAGAGTAAATAAAGCATTTTACCAACGGAGCCCCAAACCGCGAAGCACCTAGCTCCGTATCCTTTCAATTTTTCATTGGAACTGACACTTAAACTCTTAGACGATTTTCCTCCTTATTCTTTTAAAAGCTGTATATTAATTTTACCATGAACGCATTTTTGAGCTGACAAAAGTGTTTCAGGGCAATGTCGCCATCTTTAGCGGAAAAACTACCTTTCCCAGAATGCATTTCCCTTATATCAATCCATAATAGTATCAGTCCCTTATATCAGTCCTTTATATCATTTTCCTTATATCAGTCATTTCCCATAGTTCTTTTTGGGTCTGAGAGTCAACTTTTAAGTTCTTTTTTACCAGACTTGCTTACAAATTCTTGCCCGGGAGGTTTGAACAAAGTTTTTTGCTTTTGCAACGGGAGATTTGAACAGGCATTTTACATTTTCAATTATGGGACATTGGGAGGTTTCTGGTCTCTCCTCAGCTGGCTTTAACAGGTGTCTCTCCTTTAATTGACACTGGCCCCCAAATCAGAACCGCACCTGCCTCGTTAGCGCGCATTGAGGTGGGCAATTTCTGATAGCAACTTTCCTCGGGGCTTGTGTTTGTCTTAGCCAGTCAGTGAAAAACATTCACAACACAGTTTTTTCATAGCTCTTTCAGAGAGATTTTCTCCCACTGATCTCTCTCATTTTGCTTGTTCCTTCCTTCCCCAGATGCAGAGCTTCAAGTATCTGCGGCTCTGTACCTCTGCTAGCTGCCCTTGGAAGTAGGGGCTTTTTTTTCTCCCCCCGAATCTGCCTCAAATTCTAGCAGCTTTTTCAGGTCATATTTTTCTGGGGAGGAATCGGTCCCTTCTGTTTCTGCAGAGTCTTTCTCCCAGACAGTTCCCAGTTTGGTCTCAGTTTATCCCCTCTACCCCAGAAACAGTTTCCGATACTACAGTGGCGGCTTTCCCTGTTACTGAAGGTAGGGGCTTTTTGTCCGTTTGTTTTCTGGGTCTGTGTGGTTTGCGTACAGACTGAAAATCTAACAAGGGAGGTTTTTGCCATTTCTAAACTCCCATTAAGACAGGCATTTTGTTTCATTAGGCCTTCACCTGGCCCAGTTCCCCAGTGGGTTGTGTTTGTTTGTCTGGGTGCTCAAGGACAGAGCTTATGCCAGAGGCAATCACCCCTTAGGGCTACACTCCCTCATCTCATTGGAGTCAGTTGAAACAAAGCTTTTCTCAAAGAGGTGCTTTCTCTGACAGAAAAGAAAGCTTTACTCCTGGATAGTTCTGTTCTGCCCTGGCTGGGCTCTTTCCCCAGACAGCGTTCTGACTCAGCAGCACAACTGCTTTAGACACAGTTCAGCTTTACTGTTTTCCCAGAAAGGTCCTTACTCTGATAGGAAAGCTTTTTTCTCAGATTTCTTTTTGCAGCTGTAGACCTATCAACCCAGGACTTGTAGGAAAGTGGACAACTGTGCTGCTCCCACTGGTTTTAGTTTTGGTTGTTCATTAGCAATCTTCCCCTGGGTCCTGCACCTTCCTGCCTCAGCTCTGTGCTCCAGGAAGTTTACCACTGCAGGAACCCTAGTATCCCCGAAATGCACCCCAACTCAGAGATGCTGGCCAGTCACCTCTGGGTTTTTGGTCAGAATCAAGGATACAATGCTTCAGGGGATCTTTGCATTAGGACGATTAGGAGCACCTTTTCATTCTGAAACGCTCACTCAAACAAAACCCTTGATGCCTCAGCTCGGCTGTAACTGAAAAGCTTGGCTTTTTTGCTTTTCTCAGGTAAAGTTTCTGGCCCTTTTGGGCTCTCTGTAGCTCTTTACCCACACTCTCCCAGCGTTTCCCTCAGGGTACTCTGACCCACTGTCTTTTACTAGCTTGAAGAGACAGAGCTTAGAGGTTTTTTAGGAACTTGTCCCTGCCTCCTGCATTGCAGGGACAATTTTTAAGGCTTGAAAAACAGAACTTAGAGGTTTTGCTGTCTTAAAAGGTTTGTTGTTTTTCCCTTAGAGCTAATCACAGGTGGTCCCATACTAATATCTTCAGGTGATTCTAATTTTTGTCCTTCTGAAAGTTAAAGGCTTTAGTTTTTAAGTTTAAGAGAGCTTTTGAGAAAGATGAAGGCTTTTAGAGTTTTTTCCCCCAAATTTCCAAGAAAAGCTTTAAGAGAAAGGTTTTTTTCCCCCCAAGAGAAAGAGCAACTTTTCCAAAACTTCCCAACTTTAAACTTTTTGGCTTTTTACACCCCCATTTTTGCCTCAGGGAGAAATCACTTTCTCCTGCCGCTCAGACTTAGCATTTCAGTTGTCCCCAGGACAAAAGCTTCCATAGGAAAACTTTTTCTTCCCATAAGCTCAAAGAAGAGCTTTTTTACTACCCAAAAAGCCCAAAGAAAGATTTTTTTTTCCCAGTTTGCGTTCATAGCCCCCAAAGTTAGAAAATTGAAGAGTTTTTCTGTCTAGTTGCCTATTTTTTTCTACACAATCTTACACTTCTAAGTTTTTCCAAAACTATATTACTACCCTATGCCTTATACTTATTTTCACAGATAGAAATTGAGAAAGGGATAGAAGATAGAAAATTTTGACAGAAGAGAATTTCGCTGCAGCATCGGACATCCTTCCAGTCCGCTTTCCTTTTCTCTCGAGGATAAAACCCCTGCCTCTCAAAAATATATATAAAAAATATATATTTTCCATAACACCGGCATGCCTCATCCACTGGCAGGGCTGAACTCAGCACTTTCGCCAAAAACTCTGTAATAAAACTATTTTCCTTTATCTTTAGTTCCTATTACTTTGTCTTTAGTCCCTGTTCATTTGTCTTTAGTCCCCCTTTTTTGTCCCTTTTTTTTTCTTTAGTCCCTGTTCATGGCGCCATTCTGTGGGGCGTTTACCCAACCACCCCCACAGTTCCCCAGAGTTTTCTTGAGTGCGAGCAGCAGGAAATATTAGATAGAAGGATTTATTGCGGAGAGTATCGCGGAGATAAACAGATAGAAAATAAAGGATAGCCTCGAGAGGGCCTGGAACTTATTCCAACGGGCCTCGACTGTCTCTGCCCCAGGGTTTTTATAGAGACGCCAAGGGGTGGAGCAAAAGACCTCCTCCCCCAGCACAGCCAAGTGCAGACCATCTCAGACACCTGCACTTAGGCCCGTGGTCTAATCATCCTCTATGTGGACCTGCTGGGTAAAGCCACGAGGAACCCCGAGAACGGGCTCCCACACACATTGGTAGTTACAACTGCAATAGTAGACATCGAAGAGGGATTCTGTTTAAGGACCAGTTGGGATACCATGGCTGTTTGGAACAGTCAGTTAACAATGACTAAAACATTAAGTATTCTATTCCTTCTTGTGACGTGTTTCCATGACCCTGTGCTTTAGATCCTGCATGTCTTAATGATATATTATGTTCATTAATTATATTATTCCTGGATTTAGTTGAAAGATTTAGTTTCCAGTACATTTAGAAAATAGTTTACATTTTTCAGTCACACTGTATCTTACCAGTATCTAATGGTCTGTCTCTCTATTTATCTGTCTATCTATCTATCTATCTATCTATCTATCTATCTATCTATCATCTATCAATCATTCAAATTAATAAGACTAAATTAGTTATGCATGCTCATGATTTAGAAACACCCCATAAATGTGAACATTTTCTTAAACCCTACAGTCTTGAGAGGTAGCAGTCATGTAATTTTAGATGGAAATTCAGAGTAGCACAGATGCAGCCACATGACTGCTGTAATAAAAAAATACATACAACATTGACTTTAAGTGTGTGTCCATCTACCTAAAGCTTGGTTGTGTGTCGGGGGTGCAGACAGTGAGGGAAGACTTTTGCTTCTGGTGGCTTTCAATGCAAGTTTTACATCTATGGAATTGACTGTATACTGACAAAATATTATTTGTTCAGAAATTTCCAACTTTGAGGTTTCAATTCCTGTCAACCCAGAATATAAACCCACACTGTGAGCATAATATCACTTTGCTTTAAGGAATTCAGAATAGCATGTAAGCTCACACTTCCTCTCACTTCATCTTAAAATGCTTACTTCCATTTTTGACTATGCTGTACATGATTTCTTGTTGATGATGCCAAAAGACATTGATCACCAGTTGCCATGGCATTTGTATTATTGTATTTTACAGTGAAATTTATTCATTCAAACATTAAAGTAGGGGGCTGCAGAGATGGTTTGGTAGCCAACCAAAGAACACCTGCTGCTCAATCATGAGGACAGGAGTTCAGATTCCAGCATCCACTTCACAAGCTGGGCATCCTTCACACACCTGTAATCGCAGCTCTGAGAGAGGACAATAGCAAGAGGGTCACTGGGGCTTGCTGTCTTCCAGCTAGTCCAGAAAATGTGTGCCCCAAGTTCAGAGAGAGACCCTGACTCAAAGGAATAGGCAGAAAATGATAAGAGGAGAATGCTCGATGCCATTTTCTGGTCTCTGTATGTGCAGAGGCATGTGCACACATGTGCCCAAAAATCCCAAAGACGCATGCAAATAAATAAATAATATTTTTAGAAAACATGGGTGGGCATTAAATCATGATGTATACAACATGGGGCTAGATGTCTGTAAGTGTGTATGCCCAAAAAATTAGCCAATGATGCAATCATCCAGGGAGGACTTCCTAACACTGAAACAATTGACTGAGCATTGACAATAGAATAAGATAGTATTGAGCTTCTGTACCATTTAACCTCACTGTTTAGATTTTATGTAACTTATGACATGGTGTCCTATAAACATTTGAGAATATACAGTGTGTACAGATGACCCTCTGTGTTCACAGGCCCTGCATCTATACCTCCAAGCAACTGCCAGTTAAAGATACTTGAGCAACTTTGTGTCTGTACTGAATCTGCTCTTGCCATTAGTTCCTAGATAATAAAATGCAATTTTACTTCCTAAATAATGAAGTGTAACAACTACTGACAATTAATATTTATATTGTATAAGGCATTTCTAACATAGCAATGTACATACAACAAGGAGTTATAAGTAACCTAGAGATAATTTAAAGTACAAGAGAGAACGTGCATAGGTTATATGCAAACACTATACCAATGTATAGAAACAACTTGACCATACTCAGATTATTGTATCTGCATATGTCTTGGACTCAATCTCCAATGGACACTTGGGAACAATTAAAGAAAGCAGAGTGCCCTCCCACCCCATATACATACCTTTGAAATCTTCCCAATAGAGCTATCTTTTTCAGAAGGAGCTAATTTTGTAGTGTTCAATGGGTATCATTCAAGTCCATATGCATTTTCACACATTAATGTACCCTTAGAAATCATGTATCTTTATATTATATTATTAGTGCCTGTGACCATATATGCGTGCTTTTTCTCACAAGATACAAGGTTTTTAAAGTTGACCCATGTTGTGACAGAGAGCAGTTCTTTATTCCAATAATTCAAGATTGAATACTCCAATGTTTGGATATACCCAATTTTTATTTATTCATTTATCAACCAATAGATATTTGGGTGGTTTTCATGTCTCATGAATATTCTGAATATTCTACTCTGAATATTCACGTGAAAGTGTTTGTGCAAATGGATTTTAGAAACTGCAAAACTCTTCAGTGTTGGTACTCCATTTTGCACACACATCATCCATCTATGACACAACCAAACATCACACCAATATTTCTGGTTAGAGCCATTCTGCTGGCATGCACTGGTACATATCCTGGTTTGGCTCAAACTGCTCTGATGACTAATGATGCTGAGTCTTTTCATGTACTTACAGCTATTTGTGTATCTCTACTGAAAACTTGTCGATTTACATCTTTTCCTGCTTTATCACTGAGTTGTAAGAATTGTTTCAATAATCTGGATCCTCTTTTTCTTGTTCAATATTTTATTTGTGTGTATTTTCTTTATTTCAAAGTGTAACTATTTCACTTCTCTTTTCCTTTACTCCCTACAACTCTTCCCACATGCCTTTCCTGTAACCCTTTCCAATACTAACTCTTTACAGACACGATTTTCAAATAGCTTATGTTTTCATTTGAATGCTCATTTCTTTTGATGTAAAAATATTTTAATTTTCTTTAAGTCTGGCATCTGTTTTTGTTATTACTTGTACTTTTGAAAACTATTATATATGTATTCATTTTCATAACTGGAGATCATGAAGTCTATTTCTATTTTTATATTTATTTTATAGTCTTTGGCTATTTTAATTTTTGAATTTATTCTGCTATCATTTTCTGTGTATGAGATGAGGTGATTTTTAGAATCAATTTGTCAAATTTCAAATATCAGTCAACTAAAATTTTGATAAGGATTATTTTAACTATGTATATCAATTTGAGAAACAGTGATTTAATTTAGTTTCATTTTTTTCTGGGTCAATAGTTTTATCTCTTGGGGAATTTGTCCCTTTCATGGAACCTAATGTGTTGCTGTATAGTGAGTTTGGCATATTGGCACAACTCATTCTTCTAAGGTTCTCAGTGGTGCTATATTATCTTGATTGTTTCGTTCTTAACTATTTTCTCCCAATCTTCTGTAACATGAGCAACATTTCCAAACAAAAACTAGACAGGTATTGCTTACTTTAGCACTTTGTTTAGGTAAGCTATTCACTTTGAATCTTATTTTGTCTTTCTCTTATTATGGATCTGCAATAAAAATTCTTCTGTGTTCTATGTTATTTTAATGCCCCAGGCTATTACGTTCGATGGTTTAATAACTGTATCATTTTTCAAGTCCTGTGGAGGAGGTAACATTAAGTGCTTCTCGGATTACATTTCCTGTCCCTTTTCTGAACACAGCTTCTGCAGCCAGATCAAGGTACTGTAACTGGTTCTACCCAGTGGACTGCAAATGCAAGGCATGTCATTTTTAAGCCAATGGGGGAAAGAAGAGCAACAAGGAGGCCTATAGCTTCTCTCTTCCTTTGTGTTGATGACTGCCGGGATACTTAGGAAGATGAGAGAATTATCATGGAGGTCGTCTGGTCTTGCAGGAATGGCATAAGGAAGGGTTCCATGAAAGACTTCCTGGCCTAACAGACTCCATCACTAAGGCTCTGGCTGTACTTGTTGTTACAGCAGGACTTAGATCTATTGACGCAAATGACTATGTTTGTTCCTCCCAACCTTCTCAGCTTCTTCCCCTGTGTGTGTTCTTCTTCAGCCTTTTCTTACCCAAGAGTCTCCTTCTCCACACAGCACCATGGTGACAAACAAATAAAATGATGGCTAGAAGATAGGCAAGAAATGGAACAAAACCAGGTGAAAAGGGAACTACAAATTCCCAGGAAGGAGCAAATGGTAAGTGCAAGTCCCAGCATCTGGGGAGCTTCCAGCGTCCCTGAAGCTGGTCTTCTTTGTCCTCGCTCACATAGGTAGAGACTTCCTACAGGTTCTTGTTCTTTCCAGTGATGTTCTATGGAGTTTTAATGAAGATTTCAGAAGTGAGTTTTTCAAAATAATTTTGAAGTAGTATCATGACAATCTTATGTGATGATGAATATCACTGGGACTAAATCCAACTACACTGGAAATTGTATGTTTTAAAATTTAAAAATTTAAGCTGGTGATTTTAAATTGATATGACTTTAATGAAACTGTTTTCTATTTACATAAAATAAAAATCATTACTCTTCTGTGACATATATTGAGAGAGACTTAAAGCAAAAATGAGTAGTGAAATATATAGATGAGAGAAGACAAAAGAATTTCAAAATTGAATGCTGATATAAATACTATCGCTTTTAAAGACTTAATTTGTTTGTATTTATCTGAAGGTGTGTGTCTGTGTGAATACATTCCCTGTGGGTTTGGGTGACTGTGGAGGCTAGGAGAAGGTATCAGGTCCAGAGAGCTAGAGTTATAGGCAGTGTGAGCCACCCAAAGTGGCTGCTGGGAATAGATCAGGGGACCTCTGGAAGATCAGTAAGTATCCTTAACCACTGACAAATCTTGCCAGCCGCTATAAATACTTCAGAAAGCAGCTATTTTTAAAGATTTATTTCTTTTTAATTATGTGTATATGTGTGTAAGAATGTGCATCTGAGCATGGGAACACAAAGAATCCAGGAGAGGACATGGGATCCTCTAGAGCTGGAGTTACAAGTGATTGTGAGCCACCCACCCCAGGTGCTGGGACCCCACCTCTAACTAATGAGTCATCTCTCTAGCCCTAATAGATGCTGGATGTGGCTTTTTCTAAATAATTCAATATTGGTGAAATTATTAAGGCCACTCCACGTAGTTAAAAGGAAGATTTATTTAGTGGGTAACTTACAAATGAAGGGATAGGTAGGTCGTGGGGTCTGGGGAAGGTGTATCGCAGTTCAGCGGTGTTCTCTGGAGCTCTACTCAGTCAATCTCCACCATCTAGGGTCCAGGAACAGAGAGCGCTGGCCCATCCAGATCTCAGGTCTCCAGGCACCTCCCTTGGCCCCGCCTTGTAGGCGTGACAGTTGCCTAAGCCTCAATGGGGGTTGGGACTTCCAGATCAAAGCTGGAATGGCTACCCACTACAATTCAACATGGATTTACCAAGGGAAAAAAAGCAAGCATGGTGAATGAAAGAATTGGAGAACGTCTTTTGTTTAGTCATGATTAAAGGATACCAAACAATCACTCAAAATAAAAAAAAAAATTAACTCAGTAATAGGTTATAGGCAAAAGGAAAGCATTAAAATTCAAGTTTTAATTTTTATCATCATTAATTATCATATTTGAAAAATAATTACTAACTTTATTCCTCTTCTGAGTTTGTTGCTCTGATGAAATTTATTTGTGACGGTTTATAATGTAGCTGTCTTACTTTTCAATAGCAAGCACCTCAGTTGCTTTATCTTAAGGTCACATTTAAGTGATGCATTTGGATCTTTATATACTATTTCTCATTTCTTTTGTATTTTATTTATTTATTTCTGTGTGTGCATGTGTATGTGCACGTGTGTGTGGGGGGGTGTGTGTGCTTGGGCCTATGTGTGTATAGTGGCCAGAGAAGTTGTCATGTATCTCAAAACTGGAGTTACAGCAACTTGAGGAACAGCTGCCTTGTTGTGTGAGTACTGGAGTCCAAACTCCAGTCTTCTTGATTGCACAGTAATAGTCTTAAACCATGAACCATCTCTCCAGCCTCCAGGTCCTAAGTACCTGGAACCATCATTATGATTCATCTCTTCACTGATTTCCCTTACCTTCAAAGTTTTTATAGTTAAAGTTTAATGCTACCAAGTTTTCTTAACATATGACCAAAATACCAACTTCAAGTTTCATTCATTCACTATAAGGTAATTTTCCTTTCCTACATCTCTATTTTATGTGCTACTTTTTAGAGTTTGTACTTCAGGAATGTTAATTAACCACTTTTTGAAGGGTGGATTATAGTTTCCATATCTATCATCTTGCTAAGTATTGTAAGCTTATTGTCTCTATTTTTACCCACTCTAACTAAATGAAGCTTCCCATCCCCCTCTGAGCTTTGTTTCTTGTTGCTTCTAGTTTGTTCCATTTATATTTATGCATTGTGTGTTGGTGCCTTTCTTACCAAATTTCTTTTCTTCTCATTCTGATCTTCTATCATAACCCTGTAATTTCTTTGTTTTACTGAATACATGTCCTTACTGGCTTAATTCATCAGTTCAAAGCACTAATGCAGAATCCACTTGGGTTTCTTGTGTTGTACATTCCTTTGACTTGGGTTGTTTGTGTTATCTTTTAAGAAAAACAGTGCCACCAGGTGGTAGTGGTGCACACCTTTAATCCCAGCACTGGGGAGGCAGAGGCAGGCGGATCTCTGTGAGTTCTAGGCCAGCCTGGTCTACAGAGCGAGATCCAGGACAGGCACCAAAACTACACAAAGAAACCACGTCTCAAAAATCAAAAAAAGAAAAACAGTGCCTTTCTCTACTTCATTTTTTGATATATATTTTAACAGCTCTCAGGCCATTTATTTTCTCCTTACTTATGTCTAGTCTTGGTTTTATTCTGAGATGGAACAAGTGGGTTCTTGAGTTCATTCCCATCCCACCTGTGATCATTTGTCTTCTTGTGGACATCAGGAACAGTGAACAGGGTGTGTGGGAGTGAGGCACAGTAGGGACTGATTGCAGCCCTTGCTGAGGTCCTCGAGTCCCACACGATTCCTTATTTGATTCCATTTCACCAAGTGTGACATGAATTCAACTCCTCTAGGCTTTGGCCCACTCTTCCGACTTAGCAGTATGTGCTGTAACAGGGACCCTTCCTGCCTTCCCAAGGCCCAGATGTAGTTTATAGATAATTTAATGTTTGATATTGATTTCCCTAGAATCTTCATTCATCTCTTCATCACTCTCCACATTAGACTGCAATAGCCCCCTGCCCTTTCTCTGTGGTTTTACTTTCCATAGATTCCATTGTTAGAGGTCAACTGACTTGAAATGTTAAATGGAAAATTCCAGAAGTAATTCATGTCTTTTAATTATGCATGATTCTGTGGAGAGTGACAGACTCTCTTGTCTTCACCACCATGTCGTAACTCATCCCTTTGTCCAGTGGATAGAGGAAGTGTGTGCTAACTAACTGCCTCTCAGTAGCTGTGCCAGCTAAAAGGGTGACTTGCAGTATTGCTACACTTGTGTCCAGTATTCTTTATCTGACTTAATTCTATTAGACCCAAATATAAATATAGCAATGATAGCAGTTCAGTTTGCCAAAGTAATATGCAGGAATACTTTTTATAAGGGAGAAGTCAAAACTTCTTGACTTGAAGCAATAATAAAAATTTGTCAAAACTTGTGAGTGGAAAATGTGAACTAAAAGTGTGCTCCGATTTACAGAAATAATTGAACCAAAAAAAAAACCACAGAGTCTAGACAATGACTGATTAATTCCTATGGTTCCCCATTCATAAAATAAAATTTATCATAGGAATAGTATAGGAATCTAAGAGTATGGAAAATATGCACACATATATAGAGATATACTGGTGTGTGTGTGTGTATGTGTGTGTGTGTGTGTGTGTGTGTGTGTGTGTGTTTCAAGGTTCAGTATTAGCTGTAGCTACAAATGGCCACTCAATGTGGAACATATCTTCCAATAACAAAGGGGACTACTATATTCAGGGATATTCTCAGGATTTGTGCATCTTATTTATCCTCAGCGTTGCTTCTGAAGGCAGAAGCAGGATTGGACATCCTGTCACCTTGGCCATTATACCACCATTTTCTGTTACTTCACTGGTAATTGCTTTTGGAAGTTTTCTCTTACCCCCTAATGTTTTCTGCTGCTGGAAGGTCCTTTGTCTTCTAGAGGAGAAAGAAGCTGTCACAGAACTCTGTTGCATCACCAGCTCTCAGACTCAAAGTTACTTTCAAATATATGTGTGAATTATTCATATTAAGATATTGGAATAAAATTACTTCTAAATTGAAAACAATCACATTTGTGAAATGCATCCAGTGGTTTGAACTATAAAATCCTAAAGTTCAGCATCATTATACAAATGTAAGAGGCATAGAGGACCTCACAAATAAGCATCAGGGAAACCAGGAATGCTAAACATGCAGGGTTGTCTCTTCAAAAAAGAGAGGTGTATAATCTGTTTTCTTTCAAGAAGGCTGGAAGCTAACATGGTTAATAGCCTGGTGACCTTTGTCCTATCTGTGTGGCTGAGACCATGCCAGATCCTACCACAGACCCTTATTGTGAGCTTGTCTATGGAATCTATATTTATGGAAGATGTCACATGTAGTTAATCTATAGAGCCCACCTTTATGGAAGATGTCACATGTACTTTCAAAGAATTTTGATGTAGTTGTGTCTTAAGCTTTATTGTGCACACTGAATTGAGTTAATTCTCACCAGGAAATTTTTTCACTAAATTATGCTGTGCTTGAAATGCTTAAATATGTCTAAAATAAACTGCCCAGTGTCAGACTCTCAAAGTTCGAACCAATATTGGCTGCCAAGTTATGGTGAACCTGACTTCCTTCTTGCCTTTTGCAGATCAACACTCTGCTGGCCATGGAGTTTGCGGAGATCCCTCACTCACAAAAACCTGAATCTGGTGGTCTACAAGATGTAAAGGAACAAGTGACTAAAGACAGAATAGTAAAGATGCTTAAATATCTGGAATATTCTACAGATTTTACTAAGTAATTTCAATAGCAAACTACAAATAAAATACAGAGCTGGGATAATGGGAGAGGTAGAATACCCAGTTAAAGAGATATGAGAAGTCACAAGGGAGAACATGAAAGTGAACAGAGTCCAAAGACAGGGAACAGAAAAGGCACATTTAAAATAAGGGGAGAAGTACAGGGCACAGGGGTTAAAATGACTTAAATGATGTTGGAAACAAACAAGCTGTATATTAAGCACATAATTTTAGACTGGAAGTGGAGTGTGGATGCTGCAAAGGATACTGCGTGCTGTAGTGAAGTACTCACACTAGATAACGAGTAACATAAGAGTATTAAAGCATGGTGAGATGACACAGGATTATCATCCCAGCACTCAGGCTGAGGCAAAAGGACATGAGTTCAAGGCCAACTTCAGCCACACAGTGAGAACTTACTCTGAAACAAGAGCATGCTGTGAACAGGCCAGCAACAGTACCTGTAAACTGGCAGCGGGAAGAGGGTAAATTCTGGGACAGTGGGGGCATGCCATACAGGTTGTAAGATACTTGGACTGTTCATCTAAGTTGGCCAAATATGTGTCTTCAGATATGTGAGATTAAGTCATCTGACCCCTTGGGGTGTCATTGAATTCTCTGTAACGTAAGAACAGTGAATTTAGTTTCTGATATCTATGCTAACTTTCAAATGCCACAGGGGTGTGAATTACAAGGAGGAAAACATGGGGAATTTAGAGGCAATTTACTATGTAGTAATAATTTTGGCAAAAATACATTGATTGAAGTATTTCCCGAAAAAAAAAAAATGTATGCAAAGGGATTTGCCAAGGTGGAATGAAGAAAGAGGAGAGATTACATTCGAAGGTGAGTCTAAGTTCTGACTTGTGTTATTAAGAGAATAGATAATTTTTGGAAGAAGAGCAAAAATCAAGCTAAGGATCTACTTTGGAGAGCGGGATGATTATATCAACATGAGGTATTGAAAGGTGGTGAGTCTGCACATAGTGTAGAAAGTTGGCAGCGAGAAATACAAGTCTGGGATTTCCAAAAACAAACACGAGAAATTCAGAACTCAGCTTTATGAAAGTGAGTCATGAACTTCAGAGTGAACTATGGATTGAATTATGCCTTGTCAATTAATCTATTGAAGCTCTAAACCCTCAATATATATGAAGGTATTTGGAGAGGGGGCATTGGGAGGTAACTAGGTTCAGATGAGTTTATAAGGGTGGGTACATTAGAAGACAAAATGAAAACTCACTCTCAAATCTGACATGTGAAATTGTTATTATGATGCATTATATACATGCATTAAGAGAGTAATAATTATATGCATTGAGGATTCCAGAATGAGAGACATGATTTCTAATAGGGAGATACTCAAGAATCTTTCTTAACATAATTAGTATCACATAATTTGTGCCCAAGAGTCTCCATGTTTCTCATGTTTTTCTAATGCAATTTTCCATGGACAGGGTGCTTCAGGGGCAGTTACAGATGAAGTGATTGACATTGACTTTGAAAGTCCTTGCTGGAAACCTACGTTTTATGGAGCTATAGAATAACTACAGAAGGGACTATTTACAGTGGTTGACAGAATTAAGGTCAAAGACAAAAGATATTGAGAATCCCAGGAACAAGTGTTGTATAGCAATTTCCTCCTAAATAAAGTAGTATATCATGGTGGGAAGCTCCTTAAGACAGGGTGCTTAAAGAGAGGTGAAACATTCCATATGGCAGGGAACTTGTTGAACTACAAGAAGTCAACAACCCAATGATTTCAGGAAGTCCCTGAATCTGTCCAGATTACTAAGCCCCTCCCTCCCTCCCAAATGTAAATGAACAGTAAGGACACTCATAGTCAAGTCAGTTACCTAGAAGAAGCTCAGACCAGACCAGGTGCCTATAAGAGGCAGGAACCAACCAACTTTTCTAGAAAAGGCAAGACGAGTGAGAGGCCTAGAGGAGGCTCAGACCACTTGAGATGTCTGAAGAGATACTATCTAGGCTGTAAAGCTAGCCTCAAGCCATGCAGTGAACTTTAGGTTTCCAGGTTTTGTGAACTGTCTCCCATTCTGGAATGGGCTTTTGGTTATAGAGCTGTCTTTGAGTCATTTTTTGCTTCTGTAAGTGACCCTTTACCCATACTTCTATAAGGAACCCCATAAAAGTCATTAGTTCACTAAAATGGACTTCAGTTATATATTTGCTTTGGTCTGTCATTGGTTCCTTCTATGGAACAGGTAGGCATTTGTTCCTGTCTCCCAAGGACTAGATAGCATCACACAACAATGGAGCAACAGTGAGAAGCCACATCTGGGAAAAAAAAAAGTTCTGGCAGGCAGTGCAGACTGCAGCCATGGACAGATGACCTCTTGAGGAAGCTGTGGTGCTAGGGGCATGCAGCCCCTGGGAGAGCCACCATGCCAAAGCAGGGAAGAAAGAGGGACAATTGTCTACAATCATTCTCCTCTTAATCTACAGTCCCCTGCTTAGTCTCTCATTTGCCAACTCAAGTCAGAAACAAGGGCTCCAAGAGGTATGGTGACAGCATTGGTAGGGTACAGTAGAGAGTAACCACCACAGTTACCAAAAAAGGAGAGAAGGAATTACGTATTTGGTAATAGTTGTGTATCAAGATGAGGTCATACATTTGCTTACACAAGCAAATGATTGTTCAAATTCACCGGGACTGTGACCAGGGAAGAGAAGCATTTAAACCTGGGCCTGGAGAGATGGTTTGGTGGTTAAAAGCACTTACTATTCTTGAATAGGTCCCAAGTTCAGTTCCCAGCACCCTTATCAGGAAGCTCACAACCGCCTGTAACTCTAGCCCCTTACATTGAAAAAAAAAATGTATACAACCTATGAACACCTCCTGTGTTCTTCAAATCACCTCCAGATGATCTATAAACCCTAATACAATAAAATACCATGGGAGCGGTTATTAGATATTATTTTAGAGAACAATGTTAAAAAGAGTATATATATTCTCAAGAGAGAAAGAATTATTTTTAAAATGTTTTTCAGCTGTGGTTGGTTGGATCCACAAATGTGAACCCTAGGGACACACAGAGCCAACTATTGTCAAATTCTGCCTTACTTCTTACTCTTTGCAGTGAATTCAAAGGACATGAGAGCAGTTATATACAAGGATTGGGAGGATCAGACTACTTCCAGATTGAGATGATAAAGAAAGTGAAGGGGAAAAAGGAAGATGGTTCATGGACAAATAGGGGATGGTGAGAAATCTCTAAAGGAGTAAAAGAGGGGGGATCCATAGGACGAGAAGGGTTAAAGACGAGGATGAATTGTGAGCTTACTTTAGATGATGATCAGAACCAGGATGTCTAAAGCTTTCCTGGAACTAGCTTCTGTGAGAATTCTATAAAAGAAAGTCAGACACAAGCTCTTATTAAGTCTTAAGAAAAATATTATCATTGAATCTCAGAAGTTAAGAGTGATCTTAGGGAGGAGAAAAGAAGGAAGGAAGGGAGGAAGGAAGGGAGGAAGGAAGGGAGGGAGGGAGGGAGGGAGAAAGAGAGAGAGGAAGGAAGGAAGAGAGAAAGAAAGAAAGAAAGAAAGAAAGAAAGAAAGAAAGAAAGAAAGAGGGGGAGGGAGGAAGGGAAGAAGGAAGAAAGAAAAAAGAGAAAGGAAAGAAGGAAAGAAAGAAGGAAGAAAGGAAAAAGAAAGAGAAAGGAAGGAAGGGAGGGAGGGAGGAAGGGAGGGAGAGAGGGAGGAAGGAAGGGAGGGAGGAAGGGAAGGAGGGAGGGAGGGGGAGAAAGAGAGAGAGAAAGGAAGGAAGGAAGGAAAAAGAAAGAGGAAGGAAGGAAGGAAGAAAGAAAGAAAGAAAGAAAGAAAGAAAGAAAGAAAGAAAGAAAGAAAGAAAAAGAAAGAAGAAGGGAAGAAAGGAAAGAAAGAAAGAAAGAGGAAGGATGGATGGAGGGATGGAGGGAGGAAGGAAGAAGGAAGGAATGAAGGAGATGGTCTAGCATACCAAGTTGTGCTAGAACCGGCTTGCTCCAGCTCTAGAGAGCAGATGGCACACATCTGTTCCCAACACTTCAGTTCTCTTGCTCAGGGATGCTGCAATGGGTCATGACGAATGAGTTTACCCCACAGAAGTTAACAAATCAATGTCTCAAACCAATTGGATAACAACTTGAGAGCCAGTTGTTAAAATTTCTTCTGCCACTGGTTTGCCAGACTCCGTTGGAGAACATGCTGTAGATTTCAGTAATGAGGATGTCATCACATGAGACAACTTTCATGAGAGGAAGACTGTCCCTCTATGCCAGAAGTACCTGGAAGAGCATGCTATAAAGAGACATGACTATCATCTCTTTTCAAAGACAAGAAACCCCTTGGCCAGAGCCGTATGTTAAGCAGATGTGGTGGCTCACACCTTTTAACCCCAGCACTCCAGTGACAGAAGCAGGAGGATCATGAATTGGAGGCCAGCCTGGAATACATAGTGAGGCTCTGTCTCAAAAACACAAAACTAGGCACAGGAAGGTAGCTGAACAGTTAAAATGCTTGACACTCAAATGTATAATACCAGTTTATATTCCAGAACTCACATAAATGCAACTGGATATTAAGAATATCCAATGAGCGAGCTCTGAGTTTGACTGAAAGCCTCTGTCTCAATGAATAGGGTAGAAGAGTGATAAGGGATGCATCTGCCATCAACCTCAGACCTTCACATGCTCATGCATGTGAATGTACACCTGCACACATGTGTGCCCATATGTATGCAGACATGCGTAAACACTGACATATACTCCGTATACATATGTACACAAGAAAAATTGTAAAAACGAAGAAAAACTATATGCTGATCAAGCTGAGAGAATTCTACATGATACAAAGAGAGAAGCCAAGCAAACGAAAACATAAAAACAGCCACACTTCAGGGATTTCAGTGCGGTTTCAGTGTCTAGAGAATGAATGTGTTCCTTTGGTTTGAATGATTCTTGAGTTAGCATCAGTGATCCATCATGCTCACAAGAAGCAAAAACAGGTACTTCCCACATGAGGCCCACCATAGTCACCGGCCCTTCCTTAGATACTACTGTGTCATGTCTGAGTCATTAACATCAATTGGCAGAAATAATGTAGGTGTTCCCATTTTGGGAGAAAAATCAATGTTCTCAGTGCTTAACAGTTGCTTTTTCCCCAACTTGTGACATCTCGCATGGGCATTATAGACTCTACTGCTGGATAATAAAGCTTTATTCCAGAAAAGTGTTGTGAACAAAAATAAAAGTCTTTTTTTTTTTTGTCTGTCTTTTCATTTTTCCCCCTCCAACTTTTTCTCCTGAAGTACCATTTTCAATTCATGTTATGCCTGACATGTTTTCCACGTCAGTCACAGACATGGGGTTTCTTAGGGACTAGAAATGAGTAAGAAGTTTAACAAGTGACTGTTTGCCTAATATTATTCACATAGTGGAGTCGCTTATCATTTGGTTAATCAGTAGCAAGTGACAAGTGTGATAGGCATCTCCTATCACACAGGGATAGAAAGAATGTACTGGAAGAGGAGTTACAGACATCATATATATGGGATCCACCAGTGGCCATACTGGGGGATAAGTGGGGTTGCTATAAAGGATGCTTGCAGAAGAGGGCTATGCATTTCACCCCTTTGCATTGGTCACATGACTGAGTGAGATGCATATGGCAGTACAACCAAAAGGTTATCTACATGGTGACTATTAATCCAAGGGCATAAAAAACTTACTTCCATGGGTCAGTTGCCATGTTTAACATCCTTGTCTTAGTCAATGTTCTATTGCTGTGAAGAGACACCATGACCACGGTATTCTCATAAAGGAAACCATTTAATTGGGGCTGGCTTACAGGTTCAAAGATTTAGTCCAGTATCATCATAGAAGGAAACAAGGTGGCACATAGGTAGGCATGGTGCTGAAGTGGTACCTGAGAATTCTACATGGGCTTGGATTGAACATTTGAAACCCCAAAGCCCACCCCCAGTGACACACTTCCTCCAACAGCACCACACCTCCTAGTCCCTGTCAAATAGTGCAACTCCTTAATGACCAAACATTCAAATATATGAGTCTATGAGGTTAATTATTATTCAAACTACCACATTCTATTTCCTGGCCCCCACAGGCTTGTAGTCATATTATAATACAAAAATGTATTCAGTTCAACTTCCAAAGTCCCCATAGTCTGCCACAGTCCCAACACTGTTTAAAAGTCCAAAGTTCAAGTCTCTTTGAGATTCAAGGCACTCTCTTAACTGTGACCCCCTGTAAAATCAAAATTAAAAAGTAGATCACATACTTCCAACATACAATGGTACAGGATATACATAAGGAATGGAGCATAGTGAGGAAACACTAAACCAAAGCAAGACTGAAAACCTACTGGGTGAACTCCAAACTCTGTATCTCCATGTCTGATGACAAAATGCTCTTCAGATCTCCAACTTCTTTCAGTTTTGTTAACTGCAACACACTTCTCCCTCTCTCTTGGGCTGATTTCACTCTCTGTTAGCAGCTCTTCTTGGCAGATATCCCACAACTCTGGCATCTCCATTATCTTGGGATCTCCAAAGAAATCTAGGCTTCACCTTCACAGCTTCACACAAAGGCCTATCTGGGCCTCCATTCAGGGACATTTCTGACACATACCTTGCCTCAGCAGCTTTTCTGAGCCACAGAGGAAGATTCCACAAACCCTTTCTTGTATCCTTGACTCCAAAGTTGGAACCATGTGATCAGAGCTGTCAAGTTCTGCTGCTTGCTGGGGCTGGAACATGGTCCTCTCATTCAAGTACATTTTCATCAGCTTTCTCTTTTGAATAATTTCCATAACCACCTAAGCTTAGCTGTCTGGGAACTTGCTCTGTGGACTAGACTAGCCTCAAACTCAGAGACCCACCAGCCAAGTGCTAGGATTATGGCCGTATATCACCATACCCAGTCCTAATCTTTTCTTTAATTTCTTTTCACAAGGAATTGGAAGCTTAGCTGGGTGGAGTCTTGCCCTGAGGTCACCACTCCCTTTATTCCAATTAAGAACAGGCTTTTCTATAAATATTTTATCTCCTTGAGCACTAGACTTAGCTCCATTATACTTCTTAGAACTACTTTTCTCCTCAGATTGTACATTTTTTATTTTTCCTTCCTTAGCTTGACCTTTTCATTTTTGGATCTGCATAAGACTGGTCACTAATAACCACAGGACACAGTCAATCCTAAGCTGTTTTAAAATCTCCTCTACCAATGCCATTAACTCAAAACTCTTCAATTTAGTCTCAGGCAGGCTTTTCAGACAAGGGCAAAAAGCAGCCACATTCTTTACCAAAATAAACAAGAACAACCTCTAGGCACATACTAATATTCCTCCCCTCTGAAACTTCTTGAGCTGAACTCTCACAGTTCAAGACTCCCTCAGCACCACTGTCTTCCATGCTCCTACTAGGATGGTCCATTAAGCTCCTGCTTAAAGTGTTTAAAATTCCAAAGTGTTCCATATTCCTCCAAACAAAAGTATGATCAGGCCTATCACAGCAATACCCCAGTCCCTGGTCTCTATCTTCCGTGTTAGTGAATGTTTTATTGCTGTGAAGAGGCACCATAACCACAGCAACTCTCATGAAGGAAAACATTTAATTGGGGCTGGCTTTCAGTTTCAGAGGTTTAGTCCATTATCATCATGGCAGGAAGCATGGTGACACACAGGTAGCTGGGAGTTCTACTCCAGATCAACAGGAAACCAGAAAAGAGATAGAAACTGGGCTTGGCTTGAGCATTTGAAACCCCAAAGCCCACCCCTAGTGACACACTAATCCCTGTCAAGGAGTGCCAGTCCCCAGTGACCAAACATTCAAATATATTAGCCTATGGGGGTGGGATTCCTATTCAAATCACCACAGTCCCTAACTTCAGCTGATCTTTTCCCAACATAAGAACATTTCAAAAATGCAAAATACATTTAACATTTATAGAAGTTCAGTTTTTAAACACTCTACCATTGAGCCTATAGCCCCAAATCTAGTCACATGTGTGTGTTAACAGGAAAGGGGGTCTTTCCAGAACAAGATTCATGGAAGAAGGCAGGGTCTAGCCAGTGGAGTAGGGAATGGCCTGAGAGAGCTTGCTAGAAATCAAAACACACTGCAGTTAGCAGAGACTCCAGATGACACTGGCCAAACAGAAAGGGCTTCCCACCCCCTTCAATGGTCTGTGCATAAGGCTGAGACCAGCAGTGTTGTTAAACTCTATGAGATCAACAAGGATTTAGGCTAACATTATCTCTGGATTCCAAGTACCTTTGAATTCTAAGTACTTAAATGCTAATAATGCTTAAGTCTTATTCCTAGTGACTACAAGCCTATGTTTCTCTTCAGAATCTAAGTCTGTTCTGATAAGCCTCACCACCCTTACCTGGTAACATGTTGGTTTTTTATAAGATATCCAATGGGTGATTGTTGGTTCTACAAGACTCTGTCAAGCTCTATCACTGGTTTAAACTGGTTATGTGTATGTCTAAATCTATTAGGCTATTCTGTTGCTACACAGGAAAAATTACTTCTTTGTCTTCTGGTTACAGAATAAGTAGAATTCCTGGAGTGATTTATATTGAACTATGAAGTTAAAAAATGAAGTAAAATTATTTCAATTTTCATATAAAAGCCCTGCCTCCATTTCACTGGATGAACATCTGGAGGAAGCAGGTTGCAAGTGATTCCTAAGAAATCCCAATCATGCTGTGCTCAGGATGGCTTCCCACTTGGAACTGAAATATTTATTACTACATGCTCACTAACCTAGGCTTCTATTTCCCCAAAACAACAACTCCTATCTTCACCCCCATCCTCCACTAGCCCCTGTGGACCTGCCCTGTTGAGTTAGCGACATGCTCTGACCACTTACATGTAAATTGAGGTTTAGGACAGGATAGCATTGCTACAGGGATATCAGCTAGGGTCTGACACTTTGAAAATCATACTGTGTAAGAAAGAGAACAATGAACTTGTTCACTGGGAGTCCCCACCATCAATACGTTCTATGGATGCTCTAAATATCTGAGGTTGTGTCATTTATCTCCTTCCGAATAGCCAACTCTAGAGTATAGCATCCTATTTGAGGGCTAGATCTCCTAATGGAAACTTCTCATGGTTATAGTGCAGAATTAATCTACCGTGTTGCAAATATCAGTAGCTATGAAGATGAAGTTTGAAACAAGAAATACGCTTTAATGATCTCAGTAACAGTACTCTTCCACAGTTCCTTAAATGAGTTCAAGATAAGTACAAACAGAAACTTTTGCATTGACATTTAGAACAGATATGTTCATAATTGTTGAAATGTGGACAAATGGGCTATCTTTCAGGGGGTAAGTGATAGTCTATGTAAACAGAAGGATGACTACTATTCGGTGCTAAAAAGAAATGTCATATAGAGATGTGAAAAGACATCAGAAAACTTAAGCACACATTACAAAGGAAACAAACCCATCAAAGAAGGCTCATACTGTGATTGTTGAACTATAGGCTGCTTTGGCAGCACAACAGGGACCATAAAGAGGTGATTGTTACCAGAGTTTAGGGGGTGGGAGGGATAAATGTACCTTGAGTGTGACTATACATCATTATACACTTGTCCAGACACATAGAGTGCACAGAATTAAGAGTGAACCACAGAATTTAGGTGACAATGATTTGTCTATGTGGGTTCACTGACTGCAACAATTGTACCACTCTGGTACGGATGCTAACAGTGGGAAAGGCTGCTCCAGCATGTAGGTGAAGTATGGGGGAACTCACAGTGCTTTCTCACATTTTCTATGAACCTAAAACTGCTCTAAAAAAAGGAGTCTAAAAGAGTAGTCAGAGGTGGGTGTGAGCTTCCAAGAGGTGAATATTAATATCTGCAGTGTAATCCAAATTCCATCAGAAAAGCATAACTCTTAAACCCACTTGTGGAATTTTCTATTTCTAAATTCATGAGTCTTGATATTGTGTTGATAATACATTACAAGAATATTGATAAAAAATATAAAGGTACACTGAATTCTTTTGAAACAAAGAAAATCTCTACACCCTTTTTTATTTGGGATCACAGGTATATATCTCACACATTCTAAACCTGAAGAGTTAAATAATCACCACATCTGGAGGAGGCATTCACCCTTAGATAATCCAGGGGAGATTCCTCCAGACATAGAGACATGCTGGTTTATGGTAGCTAATGGAAATAGTTATTTCATTCCAAACTCCACAACAATTTTTAAGCAGTTTTTCTCTTTCCCAATTTATTAGGATTTTGCATGAGGTGGGGTCAGGTTTCTATCATGCAAGCAGCGACTCATTCTTCATGCATACAACATCCTTGGTTGTAAAAATGAACATTCGCTTTCTACAGCTCATATGCTCAAAGTTACATGAGAAAATGTAGAAGTAGGCATTCCCATAAGAACAAGCCCTATAGACACATTGTTACAAGAAAAGACAACCAATTAGTCACAACTAGGGTGATTGTGAATCTTCAAAGAGGAAAGGGGCATTGCAGGTCTGGGAGAACTGGGGAATGGGGTCATATTTCTTATCAAGCAGCTGAAAGTTGAAGGAGGATAAGAAAAAGTTGGGCGTGGATGTTAGAAACAAGAGAACAAGATGGATCCAAATTGGAGGCTATCACCAACCCTGGTCCATTTTTCTATAGATCTATGTCTACACCATCTACAGCTAAAGTGTACCATTTACACCTTCAGCTAAAGTTACTTCCATATCCACATCTGTATCCATCTATCTATATCATCCATTTCTGTTCTTGTTTTTATCCATAAATAACATGTACTTTCAAATCTCTGTCCTGGCTTGAAGCTGGCCCTTGATCTCATCATTCAACATACCAGTATAAGTGATAGAATTGAAGCAGCAACCCTTGAGGCTTGCCTCTAAGGCCATGAGCCTGACATCTTGGGCTTGTCCTGACCTTAGAGTCCTGGTCTTTTTTCAACACCAAGAACAGGCTCCTTTCATAATACCTGTTAGCATCACAAAGTAGGAACCTGAAATAATCGTTATTTCCAGTAACTGTTGAAGAACCTAAAGCCACTCAGCTTTTCCTTGTCTTTGCCTTTCTTTTCTTCCCTTTTATACATGTTTCTGGCCCCATTCCTGCTCTGCTTCACTGGCTGGAGTTGCCTAGTGTTGCTGTTGTTCTCAAGCCCAGCTACCAAATCGACTCACCAACTGTATAACTAAAAACAAAAACAAAAATCAAAAATAAAACAACCTTGGTCCCTGTGATAGTTTGAATTTGAGTAAGAATTGCCCCCAAGGCTCATATGTTTGAATGCTGTTTGGGTATGGCCATTAAGAGTCATGGCCTTGTTGGAGGAGGTGTGTCACTAGGGGTGAGTTTCGAGGTTTCAAAATTCCACTCTATTCCCAGTTAGCATTCTCTCTCTCTCTCTCTCTCTCTCTCTCTCTCTCTCTCTCTCTCTCTCTCTCTCTCTCTCTCTCTGTGTGTGTGTGTGTGTCTGTGTGTCTGTCTGTTTCTATGTGTCTGTCTCTGTCTGTTTGTCTGTCTCTGTGTCTCTCTGTCTGTCTGCCCCTCCCTCTCCTTCCATGCCTCATGTTCCTGGATTACTCTCAGCTACTGCTCCAGTGCCATGGCTACCTGCCTGTTGCCATTCTCTTTCCCACAACAAAGATGGACTCACTCTCTAAAACTGTAAGCTCACAAAGTTGGTTTGTTTCATAAAGTTGCCTTGGTCATAGCATGGCTTCATGGTAATAGAAAAGTAACTAAGGAGTTCTACTTCATGAACCAATGATAATCAATGGTAGGGAACACCAAGGCCATAATGTTTATATTCTCCAGCTGACTGTAACGCACAGTCAAGTGTTATAACTACTTTGTTCTGAGCTGCCTTAGTGAAGTGAAGAAAGGAGGGGGTGTTTCTGCTTAAATCAGGTTCCATATACGAGTTACTCCCTTTCTTCTGAGATCATTTTTCTATTAATGGAATTATTTTTAAAATGTTTTTAGGACTCTGACTTCTTGACCATAGCACAAAGAACAGCATATGATGGTATCCAAGCACCAATAAAAATTTGAATTTAAACAGATCTGGCTCATTTCCTTTCTACATTATTTTTAAAGATCAACTTATTACCATCTTCTCTGAGAGAAGTAGCTGGAAAGGAACACTTTCAAGTCACTTAATGGCAATGCCAATAACTCCATTTCAAACAATTCACACACACAAAACCAGAAGTTCCCACAAAGACAAAGAAAATATCTGAAATTCACAAGAATAGCTTCCAAATAGTAAACCTTTAAGAAAATTTCATTTTGTAAAAGGTCATATCTGTATTTGGAATATAACTACCAGTGTTGAAAGGCCAAAAGATCCTGAGAACTGTTCTCGCTCCAGTGATGTAATGAAAACTGGAATAATTTCCAGCTCTTAGAAACATGATCTTGTCAAGGATAAAAGTCATTAATTCTTGGAGGTACATGTTACTAAGGACAGTCATATGACTAGAATATTTGCTAACTGAATAAAAGTAAAACAGTAAATCTAATTATCTGGTGGAACAAGCCATGGATGTTTCCTTAGACACAGCCCAAGTTTCTCTTCTTCTTGGACATCCTGCCAGTCATGGCTGGAAACCAATGTTCGTGATGATGTGTGACTGCAGTATTTTCCATATGCAGTAGCCTGTCCATGTCCATGGTAGAGCATTGACCTGAAGCTTGCATAAGTTATTTAGCTGAGTTTTCCAAAATCTCTATTTTCATTCTTATACCAGTGTATCTGTGTTCATCATTGAAAAAAATTCAAAGTATTGTCTTGTAGACAAAGCTCTTAAAAGTTAGATTACGAAATTGACTTGACAGGTTCATAAGACTCCAGCAGCGTTTCTCCATGAATAATTGTCATGTATTTTCCTGTGTGCTTCACTCTTAAATACAACATCCCACTGGGTACTCATGTCAGGATCTTAGAAGAAAGCACTTTGTCCTAACAAAGAATATAAATTGGATAGATTAAGATGTCAATCACCCTTTCTTAATCTCCAAGATCAATGAGGACACAGGTAAAACCACAGCCCCCAAGATAGAGGTGCAGGGAGCCATGGCTCACCAGAGCAGAGGCCTTGCTCAGGATCAATAACTTGGAAGACAGCAGCTTCAATGGAGTGTGGTCAACCACTAAAGGTGTGCCCTAGGTGTGACAGAGATATCAGGAGGAGAGAAAGGAAGGAAAGATACATTTGACACAGAAACGACTGATAACTTCAGCAACTTAATACAGGAAACTAAATTGTAGGTCCATGAAGTGGGGAATAAGCAGGATTAATACTAACAAAGACATAAAACGGGAGTGAAAGGGATGTTTGAAGTGTTAGGAGAACAAAACCATCAACAAAATGGTAATCTGCAATCGTGTACCCTGTGAAATTTCCCTTCATAAGTACAGGAGAAACAAAGACTTCTCGGACAAAGAGTGAGAGATCTGTTGCTGGTAGGCTTACCCAGAAAGAAATCTTGAGGGACACGAGAATCAAAGCAGTACAGGCTGGAAGCTCAAAGCTCCGTGAAGGACGAAAGGACCCTGGAGAAATGAGCACTGCACAAGTCAGTGGTTGTTGTTGTTTCACGACACTGGGCCTGACCCCAGGGCCTCTCACATGCCGGGCAAGTGTTCTTCTCCTGCCTTCCTTTAAAACAAATCATACTAAGTTGTCCAGGCCCATCTCCTCTTGCCTCAGCGTCCCCAAGACCTACATTGTTCTTGTTTGCTTCTCTGTTGCTGTGATAAAACATTGACAAAACCCAGCTTATTAGGGCTTTTAAAAGTGTTTATTTGATGTTCACTTTCCTGTCACAGTCCATCATCACATCCCTGTGCCACCAGTGCCCTTTGTCTCATTCTTACTTGGTCTAATAGAACCACAAATCGTTCAAAACAAAACACTAATAGCAAGAAAGTGCTTGGTCACTCTATTATTGTGCTCTGTACTGCTGTATAGAACACCACAGAGTGGGAGTCACAGTGAAGTGATACCTTCTCAATTCAGTGCTGGGAAGTCCTTGGTCAGGGTGCTGGCATCAGGGATGGCCTTCCTTGGCATCTTTTGAAGGGATCAAATGCTGTGTGTTCACTTGCTGGAAGGCAGAGAACAAGACAGGAAGTGCATTCTGCCTCCATCATCATGCCCTTTTAGGACAGACGCAAGCCCATTGATGCGGGCTGAGGAAGGATGAGTAGGTAGGAGGCTTTCAGGGGAGTGAAACTACACCAAAAATAGAGTAGTAGACACATTTCATATGAATTAATCGAGAAACATCAAATGTGCAACACCCAAAGCAAATATAATGCTTACCGTGGGTGTGTTGCAGTATCAGTGTACATTTGTAAGTTATAACAAACATTCCACATTGGCAGAGGATTCTAATAATGGGAAGTCATGAATGTATGGAGGTATATGGAAAATCTCTATACATGCCCCTCAATTTTACTGTGAACTTAAAACCATTCTAAAATAAAGCTATAGATTATAGATAGATACATACTAGGTAGATTAATAGATAATAGATGGATGGATGGATGGATGGATGGATGGATAGATAGATAGATAGATAGATAGATAGATAGATAGATAGAAACTACTGAATAATGAGAGTATGATAGATGGATGGATATATAGATGGTTGGTTGATAAATGATAAAATATATATATGTATATATATGCATACATAGATATAGTAATGGAAGGAAGAGAAATAAAAGATTATGTCTCCTTTCCTTTTCATGGAAAGGGTGGGACAAATAGATGTTTTGTTTTGTTTTTTTATAGAAGAAAAGTATATCCAGCACAAGAATTATGGGCCATTATGATGAATTAGTCATGATTCCATGCTAAACATAAAAATATATGCAGAATTTTTCTCTTTCTGGTAAAGTTCGGGTGACAGAGCTAATTCTAAAGACATAAACTTATTTGATGGCTCCATAGTAGAAAATTGAAAGCACTGGTGATGGTGGTGCACACCTTTGATCCCAGCACTCAGGAGGCAGAGCCAGACTGATCTCTGTGAGTTCGAGGCCAGCCTGGTCTACAGAGCAAGATCCAGGACAGGCTCCAAAACAACACAGAGAAACCCTGTCTCGAGAAAAAAAAAAAGAAGAAGAAGAAGAAGAAAGAAAGGAAGAAAGAGAAATAAAATTGAAAGCATGCTACTATGTGTTGAAATAAAAACACAAAGTGTGTTGTTAAGGCATATAAATAGTTGAAATGAAGGGGATTGTCACAGACCAACCACAGACCCAGCAGGTGTGACCTTAAGACATTTCCTTGCTTTGTATCATTTGGCAAAATAGCTCCAAACTGTTAGGTCTTATTGGTTCATGACTTCTGGGAGGGATCAGAAAAGAAAAGGTTTACAAGGTGCCTAAAATGGCACCTGAGATCTATGATGAAAAAAAACCTAGAAATGTTGATCACTGTCCCCTTTCTCTAACTTCAAAATTTGAATGTATATCATTTGAGTGATATCAACACAGGACATTAGAGGAGCAGTGATGTTCTAATACTTTAGCCTATGTGTCTCTCAGGCCTTGAGGAAATCAATAGTGCAGCTGTTCTTCTGGCTAAAAGGAAAACCAGAACCTCACGAAGAAAGGAGGAATGTGTAATCCAGTGTACTATGCTTTCATCTGGGATATGATATCTCACTACGTGAGTACTCCAGCAACCTTGTATCTAAAAAGATGTATCTAAAGATACGTAATTGTACAAAACTAGAAACATACTCATGTTATCAAATGCTCTGAATTATCAGTCAGAGTGGTGTCACAAGGAACTTCTCAATGAAAATAGATGGAGTGGGAAATAAAACCATAGCAGACCTCATTGTGTTTGTTAGTTCCAAGTATTCAGTCAAACAAGAGATGAAATCAACAATAGATTAGGGGTGCAGCCCAGACTGTGCTCTGTACAGAGGCCGGGAGAAGCCATGGCCATGCCACCTTCTCCGTTTCAGTCTCCACTATGTGTGAAAAAACAGATAAGTATGCTTTGAGCTAATAGAGTGGCAACAGGAGCAACACTAAGGATGCTTAATTCACAGCTCAAAGGTACTTGAAGCTAATCCTTTCAATGAAGAGGCTTTCAGAATAAGGAAGACTTCAGGAAGTACCTTGCACAGCTTGCACTATTTTACTCATCGAGAAGATGAAGCTATGAGGAGTGAGGAACACACAGTAGATAGTCGCACAGCCTAGAATGACACACAAGCCCTCTATCATCTTCATGTCTCCCTTACCTTTTATGTCCTCTTGTCTCTAGGAGTATAAGTTGGAAACACTTAAGTACCACTATATGCAATGTCTATTCTAGAGTAAGGCTCATGGAAAGCCCGGTGGAGATTACATCACACAAAATTTTTATTAAATTTAAACCCATGTCACAATATATAATTGTAGCCAAGCTGTGAAGAACAGATTCTAAAAGAGTTGTGGATATATTTGATTTACAGGGCTATCTAGTAGGGTAGTTTGATGTAAACTGACTGTTTTGTGTGTTAAGTTTATGAAGTAGGCAATCCTGTACACTTCTAACAAGAACACCCCATGAATTCTACAACATAGAAGTCAGAAACACTGACACTCCAAAGGCACTCTCCTTCACTGTCCATCTTCTCTTTAACTATTTCTTTTTGACACGAATATCCAGGAGGAACTTTGTCTATACCTAAAGGAGCTTTGTATAAAGCCGTGGCAAGAACCAGCTGAAACAAGCCTGATGGCAGAGTGATCAGGCTTCATTGCCTAGACATCTCTTGGCTTCTCCATGAAGAGCTTGATGCCTGGTGATTGCATGTTTACAGCAGAAGACAGGATGGGCTTTCTTGGCCCTTCCCCAGTCATAATGCAATGGCCTTAAGTTTCAATGCCTTACTCTGATCCTGGTGTGCTGATGCTCCGTGTTCTGCCTCCATGTGTCAAGAAGCACACAGGGCCTGGGAACTTGCTCCTGTTTCCTGCATCACTAAGAAAGATCCAGCTTGAAAAGACAGCCAAGGCAGCATGAAAGCTGAGAGCGCAAACAGACTGGCAATAATCCCTCTTGTATCCTGTGTATCTATGGAGAATTATCCCACCAAGCTGAACACTGCTGAACACAGTCCAGGAGAGCGTTATCCAAAGAAAATGATGGCATTCTTTTCTATTTGCTTCTGTGCTCTGAAAGAGATGGTTAGGGTGGTGAATCCTTCATCATCATGTTAGAGAATGTTGCCAAATCAAACAGGATCCACTGTTCTTGGTAAATCAGAAGCCTGATACTAGAGAGCAAGAACTCCATTTGGCCAGACACTGCTTGATTTCTCCTGAATTTAGATGTCTATAAGACAAATGGTAGCACCTCCATTAGCTCCCAAGGCCTCTGATCTCAGATAGCTAGGGCTTGGGGGGAAATGGGGTATCTATAGTTTTTGTTTGTCCATTTGTTTGATTGTGCTTTTTACTCATTTATTTATCTCTGTGTGTCTCAGGGTGTGTGTTGGGGGGGTTGCCATGATATATTACTGTGACTTGGATTAAAGTAAGAAAGTTCTCCTCACCTTTAGATTGAGAGCCTAGAAACTCAGTGACATTCGCTACTTTCATATTTTATGTCACCTATCATCACCTTAATACTGTCTGTCTGGCTTAGAGAAGGTGCTATAGGCACTGTGGGTCTCTATAGATAGGTAGAGTGAGTATCAAATCTACAGCTGCCACTGTGGGACATCCTTCACAATTTCTACTGCCCTTTTTCTGGCAACAAGTTTTATAATCTTGTTTCCTCACAAAACATAGAATAAAACATGCTCCCAACCTTAGCCCCTGAGTTACCATGGTTTGTATTTCCATCAAGGATGAAAGAGGGGCAGGCCCACTAATTAGCGCTATCTATGAACTGTATCATCCAAAAGAAAACCTTGCAGACCAAATGAGAGATACTTTTATCTTTGCTTCTTGATATGTGGTTCAATGGAGGCTTTGAAAAGGATGATCCCATTTCATTCTATGAATGGGAAAATCTTATACTTGATATTTCTCATCACTGTGACAAAATGTCTCACAGAGGTAACTTAGAGGGATTTAGTTTGGATTATGGCTTCAGTCCTGGCATGTGCAGTGGTGGCTCCACACATCTTGGTTCATCATAATGCAGAGAGTTTATGCTAGAAGTAGAAATGAGATATAATCCTTGGGCTATCTCCAGTGACTCACCTCCTCCAGCCATGCCTTTTGCTTCAAAGGCTCTAAAACCAACCCAGTGTCACCATTCAGAGAACAAGTGTTCAAACACATAGATGTTAGGGACATTTCACATTAGAACTACAACATTCCACCCTTTTAGTGGGCTCATGGCCATCTTTCATTCAGTACAACTTCCACAGTCTCCAGGATCTTAACAGCCCAACACTATTCAGAAGTCCAATGGTTCTTCTGATACTTAAAGCAGGCTCTTACCTGTAGGTCCTTGAAAACCTCTAAACAACTTACATGCTTCCAATATCCAATGCCAGATGAAATATTTGCATTTCAGAGGAAGATAGTATGGAAAAATTACACCAAACCATCACCAAAACCATACAGAGAATATATTAAACCCTATAGTTCTAAGTTGAGTATCTGGGGCTAATAGCAGTCATCTAAGCTCCAGTAATTTTAGTAATTCTGTCTCTATGGTCCAGGTTCCTGAAGCACATGTATCCTCTCTATTTGGCCAGCTTCATTGGGTTCTTGCAGCTTTCCTTGACAGATGTGGCATGCTTCTGTCATCATCCACAGACTGGTGTGTCCTCTGCAATTTAAACATCACCTTCACAGCTTCACATCCAGTCCACTGTTGTAGCCTTATATGGTTTGGGTATTGGGGTAGTGCTTGCTCAAGAATATCGGTGTTAGCTCATCAGTAAAGGTCTGATAGAATCCAGCAGCTAATCCATCTAATTCTAGGCTTTTCCTTTGTGGGGAAAGCTTGCAGTACTGTTTCCATCTCATTCTTGGTACAGGTCTGTGGAAGTTGTTTATGTCTTCCTAATTTAATTTTGGTAGGCTATATGTGTCTGGGAATTCGTGCATTTATTCTAGAATTTCCAGGTTTTTTTTTTTCAGAATAAAAGTTTTCAAGAGATTCCCTGGATTTAACTGGAACCTGAAGTAATGGCCCATTTTTCATTTGTAATTGCATTAGTTTGGATTCACCCTTCTGGCCCTCCCTCCCTCCCAGCTCCTCTCTTTCTTAGTTCTGCTACAGGTTTGTCAATCTTATTTATCTTTTCAAAAGGTTCTGGCCCATTGTACTCTCATTTTACTTGATTTTCTGATTTTAAAGTTTCTGTTCTGATTTATTCAAAAATCCACTGCTGATTCAAGAATGTGTTGTTGAGTCTGGAAGTTTTTCTAATTTTTATGGTTTTATTTGCTATTGATTCCCAGTATTATTCTAGTATGATCTTTAAAAAAAAGAGGAAGAAGAAATTATTTTAGTGTGTGACCTAATTTGGTCTAATTTTTAAAGAAATTCCACAGGCTTCTGGGATGAATGTGTATTTGAAATCTGCATCTGGTATGAGACATTCCAATAACTTTGTTATGTATTTATTATTGTTGTAGAGTATAAGCTGTGCTGGATGTTGCTTCTGCTGTTTACCTAATCCTCACACCAGTGTTACAAAGCACCATCACCATCCTCATTCTTTATTTAAGGACATTGAAGCACAGAGAAATTAAATAACTCGTTCAAGGCCAAAGATCTGGCAATACAAAACCTGGCAGTTGAGTTGTGAGCATCATTTTGTATTTGCGACCAGGAAGTTCTCAAGAAAACGCTGAGAGAGCTCTTTCAGGGAATCATCTCACCTCTGCTACCTTCATGAGGATTCCCTTTATACTTCCATCATGCCACTCCTTTCTCACGTGGTTAGAAGGTTGTACACAAGTTTTCTCTATCCTAGCATTCCTAAAGCACTTAGTTCACTACAGAAGTAAATGTCAGAGAGTTTAGAGGAATGAGGGAATGGATAAACTAATGAATATCAACATGAGGCTCATCTTCATTGTCAGTTTGAGAGAATTTGGAGTCACCAAAGAGACATACATCTGGGCATATCTGTGATGAGATTTCTAGAAGAGGTTTAACAGAGGCAGGGATGACCCATCCTGAACGTGAGGGGTACTGTCCTGGCAGCTGTTATTCTGCACTCAATACAACTAGAAAGAGGAGATTTTTGAGCTGAGAATCAGCATTTTTCCCCTGCTTCGTGGCTGTGTATACAGTGTGACCATCTGCCTCATGCTCCTGCACAACAACTCAAGCTGCTCTTGCCTTCATGCCTCCCCACCATGATGGACTGTGCCAAAATTGTGAACCAAAATAAACTCCCCTTCCTTAAACTCTTAGTCTGATTCCAGATCACATCTTTAATGCTAGTTCACCTCCTTGATGGGACCCAGGACAAGGTGACCTTCCTTTGAAACCCACCTCTTCCCTTCCAGACAATATTCCTATCACTCATGATTCCCTACAGCTCAAGACTGCAAAGGGGGTGAAGAGAGTCCATATTCCTTTAAATCTGATTGTTCTAATATGGTTCTCTCAGATTTGAGCTGGCAGTTGGTGCCTTCTTGGCTCTGCACTCCCCTTAGCCATGTTGGATCCATTAACCAGGGTTTCTTATAGTACTGTGCATACTCCCACACTGCCATAGCAGAAACAATCAGTCACATTCTCTTTATATGGCAGAGCATGGCCAATGTGCTTTATTTTATGACATTTAAGTTCATTAGTTACTAATGGTTTGGGACTAGTAACCACTGTAATCTGAAGAAAATAATAAACGTACCACCCCCAATAAGCAGACTGTCCAAACAATACAAGAACATTTGCAGCAATTTCAGGACCTTAGCTAGCTGTAGAAGACCATATTCCCTTCCAAAAGCCCTTGTTATTGATAGTGACATCATCTCTATGGGAATGATGGAGGCCTCTATTCTGTAATAACAAATAAACTGCCCTGGTTGGAAGGAGTGTCTTATGTATGACCACACTTCTGGCTGCTGCAGACTCTGTCACTGCATTCTGTCAGGTGCATCTGTATCTTGCAGCTCAATGTTTCATCTGTATCCCTGCAGTCTTCCAGCTGTTTTCAGTTTCTCCTCCCCGAGAAGAGGCACTGTTTTCTGAACCTTGGGAAACAGCGATGTTACCCACACTCAGCCAGAGTTTCCAGTGCCATTTACAAGCTGAGTGGCAGGACACCAGCCCAACAGCTGGCACCAGAATGCTTGCCCATATGTACAGCACAAGCAAACCCATCAGAGGCACTGAGAATCAACCCTGGGCTTTCTTTTCATTTTGCTTAATGCCAAACGGGTCAGGGAGAAGCACTGGGTGCTTTCAAAACGCTACTTCTAATTTCAAAGCCAAGCTGTGTGGGGACCCATTGGAGACAACTGTTCTCTCATGGTCTGCTTTGAATAAACAATCAGGGCTCTGTGTGATATCACTTCTCCACCAGATTCTAGCATTGAAGTGCTGGCTCGCCATGGTTACATGCATTTTTTTAAGCCGGTCACTCCTTCTCCTTCACCTTGGCTACGTTCCTGCTTACTTGGCCGTGCCTCCTTCTCGTTTGAACTTTTGGCCTCTTTTAATCTCCACCAAATTTTTGTCTGAAAGAACCTTTCTCGAACACCTTTTGTTGCTCGGAGTTTCTTTCTCATGTGAGAATGAGCGCAGGGAACTGGTTCCCGGAAAACACTCAGTGGCCTGTCTTCCTCCTCCGAGGCCAGCAGTGACAGGCTGTTTTGTGCATGGTATTTCTCTCAGGTTTTTTTTTTTTTTTTTAATTAAGGAAGCACAAGATGCTAGCTGTTTGCTGAAAACAAAATGTTTGCTGTCCAAAGACCACACACACACACTTGCATCGGTCCGTGGGGCTTCATGCTCCTCAGACGCCAGTGCTTTTCCTCTCCACTCAGTAAAAAGCTCTCTTGAAACGCAGCTCAGATCAAAAGCCAAGCCAATGCAGCTTTGTTCACTGGTGACTTCCCACCCCAGTCACAACTCAGAGAGCTCCTCCAGGACCTCACCAGCCACACGACCAGTTTCCATTCCAGAGAATAATCAGTATTTCAGCCCCTCCTCCCATTTCAAAGTTGAACAATCTACCTCCCCTGTAGAAAGGTCTGCCATTCATTCAGAACTTCATAATTGCCACCGTCTCTTCTTCGGGTCCTTCCCCTCAGCCTGAGCTCCCAGCCACTCTGTTCTGTTCTGCCTTCCCCTCCTGTGGATGCTGTGACTAAGCACTGTCAGCTTCCTTCTCGGAAGCAAATCCGCCATCTCTTCTGCTTTCTGTTCCTGAGCCTGCCACACACTCAGATGAGATCACAGCTTCCAGACCCACCAGCAACCTGGTACCCTGTTCCATCTGAGACCTCTTCTAAAACCCGTAATTCTATCCTGAAAACTCTCCATCCTTCCTGGAATAGTCTAGACTGTCTTTATTCTTTGTGTCCCTTCACTATTCTCAATTATAGTTCCCTTGTCTCTTGATCTTTCCTCCTTCTATTGAATGCAAAAGAAGAGCTTCTCAGCATCAGCTACTACTTTTGCTGAATAAAGCCTCTTTCACACCCTGATGAATACTCAGATACCAGCATTCAGTATTGGAAAGGAAAAACATCCTCTTTTTCACGTCAGTGCTCGGTTGTGTGAGTTGTGATACCGTGATCCCTGCTGGAGAAGAACTAGGCTTGCCGTTTTCATCTCGACCTCAGCCATTTGCTCTTAGCCAGCTCCTACTCTGCTTTCAAATATGATTCAGTTGTTACCAAACAGAAAACCTCCAAGCAAACTTACTTGCTCCATGTGCCACTCTAACTACATCCATCGTCTTCCCACCTTAGCACTCCATCCTGCAGTTGTCTGCCTGGACCACTTCCGTGCCATCATGCCCTCCCCTTTAGCTTTCTTCTCTCTTGCTTCCCAGCCTGATTATTTCAAGCCTATTGGGGAATTTCTCCCCCTCCCCCTCCTCCTCCTCCTCCTCCTCCTCCTCCTCCTCCTCCTCCTCCTCCTCCTCCTTCTTCTTCTCTCTCTCTCTCTCTCTCTCTCTCTCTCTCTCTCTCTCTCTCTCTCTCTCTCTCTCTCTCTCTCTGCTGGAAATCAAACCCAGGACCTAGCCCATGCCAGAAAAGTGCTCTCAAAGCTACATTCACATCCAACAGAACTTTCCCAGGAAAGTTCTCACTGAATGCAGAGAAGTTTCCTTCCCTTTAGCTTCCTTGTCTTCTGTCACAAATGTCCTACTTTTCATAGAATTCACTTTTGCTTCTTGCATTCTCTGAATTTCCCTCTTTTCTTTTCATGTCTGCTCTTTTCTCATTGATGTCTCCCTAAAAGCCTCAAACCTGCGTTCAGTTAAGTTTGCCAAACATCTGTTGGTCACGGCACCCCTACAACTCCAATGTAAGATGATGAATTGAGCTTCTCTTATTGTCTGGGGATTTCCCCACAAGCCTCAAACCAAAGGATACCAGGCAGTTGCTAAGGCTATCATGGTTGCTGAAATTAAGGAACACCTCTACTGAGCTGGTATTATGATTATTGCTTTTTTATCATAGGGGGCTTTGTACGTACTAGGCAAGAGCTTTACCGCTGAGATGTACCCCAGCTAACAAGCACTGGGCCAGCATTAGCCTTTTCTCTAGCGCCACCTTGATTTCTTAATGATCCAGAAACTAAAGGACCAAATTCTGGCTTACCCTACTTCCAGATGACTTCTCTAGCTCTGAGTCTGAATTTGCACATGGTTCTCAGCAGTGGCTGGTAAGCCTATTGAGCATCAACTCTGTCAAGAAGTGTCCCTGTGTTTCAAAAAGCAATTGTCAGGGTATTGCTACAGCTGACTGAACTGGAGTTTCTTTCCCTTACACAGGCTATCTCTCCAACCTTCACACAAAGACAAGAATCCTTGGTAAGAGATCTTTATCATGGAAAGAGAGCAATCTCTATAAGAACAAGAGATACTGGGTGGAGACCTGCCCATAAAGAAAGGGAGAGGGGGCTCTCTATACCTATCTAAGTAGAGGAGGCTCTATGGAGCCTTTTGCTGATATTTTGAATATATTCAGAGGCAAAAACTCTCTCAACACATGCTTCCAAGCTCCAGAAGTTTTAGCCTTAGTGCATTGGTATTTAACAAGAGAGGCCTGGGGAGCACTTGACATTTAGGAGGGATTTATGTGCATACCCTGAAGTTTGACGTGTTCTTAAAAATAGATACTAGTTTCTGCTGCCAAACTGGAAAAATCAGAGAATCTGGCTAGAGCTGCCTTCTATCACAGGACAGGGAGGAGAAAGCATGGCTGGGCTGGAACTCCCAATTGCCTGGTTTAAAAGTGATGCAGGAGTTTCCTTTAACCTAAATCAGCTTGAGGCTTCATGCTGAGCTTTATGGGAACATGTTGTAAAGGGGGCTATGAACACAGAGATCCTAACAGAGAGCATCACTGTAGACTAGGGCTGAAAGGATGTCACTCTAGGCCAGATGGAGGGTGTTATTACCCATGTCCTGTGACAGTGACCTCACCTGGAAACTTTTCAGTGAACACTGTTTGAGGATGCTAGCTGACAAACTCACAAAATGGATGGGAAGAGGGGAAGGAGGGAAAGGAGATAGAAAAGGGGAGGGGAATGAGAGAGGAAGGAAGAAGAGGAAGAAGAGAAAGGAGGGGAGGGGAGGGAGGGCAGAGTACCAGAGCAGCATTTGGGAGCACATCGTAATGGCCGACCCACTGCCTGCTTACTGATGGCCAAGAGACAGCTATAAAAGCAGCAGCTAAACAAAAGCTTGAAGGCACAGGGAGGAATCCTCAAGGCTGAAATTATTGCCCCGCTGCTGCTGCAGGCTCCCAGCCATCAGCCTGCATGGGATAAAAGACACTCAGATCAAACCAGATGAAACCAGAATGTTGATTTCAATTTGCCTAGAAATATGACTTCCTTAAAGTGCTATATGGATCTAATTTTTCTCAAAATTGTAAATTCCTGGGAAACTGTGGACTCAACTCAGAAACTCTGAAGGGAATGAGAGTGGGAAGAGGGGACATGACCAGCAATGGCACAAGTCAGAAAAACATGCATTTTCTCTGCCTGGAACTAGTCAGTAGCCAGTCATTCAGGTTTTCAAATGTCCACAGTGCTCACACACTTTTCCCACTAATTGCTGTTTTGTTCAAGACTCTTCCAGTTGCCAGTGACAGAATCTCGTCTCAAGTATGCTTAAATGAAAGAGTCAGCACAACAGAGAACTGCAGCTGTTTTAGATTCATGGATTAGCTAGGATTTAAAATAATGTTACCAAGACCTGGCTTTTCTCATTTGAAATCCATTTTTCTCTGTTTGGCTTAATTTGGTGGGATGGACTTTCTCAATTGTAAGCAAAATGCACTGTACTATTGCATAAACACACACACACACACACACATGTGCACGTGCACACACACACACACACACACACACACACACACACACACACACACACATGGGCAGGATAGTAATAAATTGCCATTTGGTTTCCTAACTAGCCACTGGATTCCATCTTAAGGCCAGACCTCCACTAGCCTTAGGTGGTGGGATATGTAATTGTTGTATATCCATTGTATTAGTTAATTTTCATATTCCTGTGACAGAGTTCCTGATAAAAACAACATGGTGAAGAAAAGGTTCATTTAGTCTCACAGTCAAGAAGAGGAAAGTTCTTGCACAGCCTTGGTGCAGTGGGAAGGGACTTGGATTTGCCTAGGCTCAGTGTGCTGGGCTCTGCTGACTCCCCATGGGAGACTTTGATTTGGGGGATGTGGGGTTGCGGGGTGGCTTGGGAAAGAGGGCTGGGGGTGGGAGGAGGGAGGAGGGGGGATCTGTGGATAGTATGTGGAGTGAGTAGAAAATTTCTTAATAAAGAAAAAGAAAAAAAGGGGGAAAAAAAGAAGAGGAAAGTTCATCATGCCTAGAAGGCATGGTAGCAGGAGTGTGAGGTGGCCAGTCAGAAAACAGAGAGGAGAGATGGGAAGTGTGGCCTTGGGTCTTGACCCCAGTGACCCTCCTCCCTCAGTGAGGCTCCACCTGTTAAAGGTTCCACAACCTTCTAAAAAAATAGTCAGCCTTTGGGGACATTTTATGTCCTAATCACCACAACCATGTCCATGGTTGGAAAGGTGAACTAGACTCAACATAAACAGAGTAAAATGAAAGAATATTAGGGATGAATATTAGGGAGAATGTTAGGGTTATTAATTTAGTTCAGTGGTAGAGTACTTGACTAGCATGCACAAAGATCCAAGTCCAGTTCCCAGCACAAACACTTGAGGAAGGGATTGGAAAAGATAACAGAAACCCATTGGCAGATCCTTATTGCCAGTCTTTTCCAGGATAGCACTACCTATTTTTTTCTTCCAGTTTCCTCAATTTTTCAGACATATATTTTGGAGTTCTCCTACTAGGTTCCAATAATAACCATTTTACTATTATAAAATATTCTCGTTTATCTGTGATGATGTTTTCCTGTTTTAAAGTCCACTTTGTTTGTTATCAATACAGCTAAAGAGAATGGAATGAGGGGCTGGTGAGATGGCTCAGCAGGTAAAGGGGCTTGCCAGGGAAGCCTGACAACTTAAGTTTGATCCCTGGAATGCGTGTAAAAAGATGGCTATGTTCAAGAGTATCCATGATCCTAAAATCCCAAGGTAAGAGGGAAGGTGAGTGTGGTGATATATTGTGTACCCAAATAAACTTGCCTGAGGATCAGAGGACAGAGTCAGCCACTAGATTAGACATGGAGGTCAGGCAGTGGTAGCACACACCTTTAATCCCATCACTTTAGATCTCATGCCTTTGCTTGGGAAGTATACAAGCCTTTAATTCCAGGAAGTAAAATGGCAGGGCAGAAAAAGGTATATAGGGCTTGAGGAAACAGGAACTCAGTCTCGTTAGGCTGAGGATTTTGTAGAGGTAAGAACTAGTGGCTGGCTGTTCTGTTTCTCTGATCTTTCAGCTTTCACCCTGATATCTGACTTTGGCTTTTTTTTTTTTTAATTAAAATACCATCTAAGATTGGAACAACAGGTGGAGATGAGAGAGTCACCTGGAAACTCACAGCCTAGCCAGCTTGAAATATGCAGCCGAGCAGCAGACACAAGAAGAAAGACCCCGCATTCACAAATCAGCAGGTGCATGGAGAAAACTAGCTACCAAAGTCCTCTTGATGTCCATCCACATGCATGCACCTGCACAAGTGCATGCACAAAATAATAATAATTGCAAGCAAATTTTAAAAAAGAATGGAGTGAGGGAATCAAGACAAAGTAACTTGAGGATGGATACCTTTGGGAAAGGTTACTAAACAAATTTTGTGATTTGGAGTTTCACTGACCAGACTGGGAAAGGAAAAAAAACAATAGACATTAATTGAGAAATAAGAAGATGAATGTGTTATGGAATACCATAGGCATAAGAACTGTGAGAGAACCAAGAATCTTTGGTGTCTGTGCTAGAATATACTGTTATCTAATTATTTGGAATATTACTCCATTTTGAATTCAACTTAGTGGGGCAAAGAAATATTCTGCCTACTTAACATTCTATAAAGCATAACAGTTTAACTCAAGCTAAATACTTATAGATGAAATAGGTGAGTTAGAAAGCTCAGTTGTTGTTGGTTCATTTTTTTCTGTTTGTTTTTCTAGAATCAAAAGTCTATTTGCCTCTAAAACATATTCAATAGTGTAAATTAAGTTACTTTTGGAAAGATAAACTGACAGGTGATGCCATTATGTGAATTTGGTAAGTTTGGGACTCTTACTTTAACTATATAGTATATTTAAATAAATCCAAGGTATTCTAATACATTATTACTTTGTGTATCTACAGAAAAAGGAAAATAAACTGTCTGATTATGCTGTGGCAGTAATTTGAATGTATTGCTTGGAAGACACACTTCAATTTCAGAGATATTAGAAGTTGAAAGTAATAACATATCTCACCAAGTCAACAAAATGTTAGTAGAGACACAGCTTTAGAAGGCAGAAGCACCTAAGAGCCCCCCCCCCCCAGTATTCAATACCTTATAAATAAAATAAAGACTGGATATCTTAACTACACAGGTGTACAGACACAAAAGTCAGCCAGCCTAGGAAGCAGATGGGCTGCTGTATTGCAGTACTAGCTTTTCATAATTCTATGCACTGATATTAATGTTCAAAAAAGAAACCCAGGAGACTATTTGTCATCATCAAATGACAAATGCCTCCTTCTTATGTTAGCGATAGCTCATTTATCTTAACAAAAAAAAAAGTTACCTTAGTAACTTTAGTTTTCCTACAGGCAAAAGCCTGAATTCTAGCATCTATCTCTAGTGCATAGCGGATTGGCCTAGAGAAAAGGGACTTGAATTCAGTTTTAACAGTCAAAGAAATCAAAGGGATATAGGGGTGCTGTCTTAGAGTTATTGCTGTGATAAAACACTAGACCAAAGCAAGTTGGGGAGGAAAGGGTTTATTCTGCTTATACTTCCATGTCACTACTCATCACTGAAAGAAGTCAGGGCAGGAACTCAGGCAGAGCTGAAACCTGGAGGCAAGAGCTGATGTAGAGGCCATGGAGGGGTGCTGTGTACGGGTTTGTTCTCCATGCCCAGCTGTGCCCACTTTCATATAGAAACCAGAACCACCATCCTAGTCATGGCACCACCCACAGTGGGCAGGGTCCTGCCCATCAATCACTAGTTAAGAAAATGCCCTGCAGGCTTGTCTACAGCTTGATCTTATGGAGACATTCTCTTTTTTTTTCCTTTTTAATAAATTTATTTCTTTTTTACTTATTTACTTATTTATTTTACATCTTGGATGCAGTTTCCCCTCCTTCCTCTCTGCCCAGTCACTCTCCCCATCCCCCATCCATTCCCACCCCCAATCCACTCCTCCTCCATTTCTGTTTAGGAAAGGGAAATTCTCCTATGAGTATCAAAAAAGCATGGCATATCAAGTTGCAGTAAGACTAAGCACCTCCCCATGTACTAAGGCTGGGCAAGGTAGCCCAGTAAGAGGGGTAGGGTCCCAAAAGCCTATTAAAGAGTCAGAGACAGCCCCTGCTCCCACTGTTAGGAATCCCACAAGAGGACCAAGCCACACAGCTGTAACACGCAGAGTGCCTAGGTCAGTCCCATGAAGGCTCCATGATTGTCGGTTCAGTCTCTGTGAGGCCCTAAGAGCCCAGGTTAGTTGATTCTGTGAGTTTTCTTGTGGTGTCCTTGAGCCCTCTGGCTCCTACAATCCTTTCTCCTCCTCTTCTGCAGGATTCCCTGAACTCTGCCTAGTGTTTGGCTGTGGGTCTGCATCTGTTTCCATCAGTTGCTGGATGACACCTCTCTGATGACAATTGATCTAGGCGGCAATCTGGCCACAGGAGATGGCCAGTTACCTATCTGCTATTGCTAGGAATCTTAGCTGGAGTCTTCCTTGTAGATTCCTGGGAGATTCCCTTGTGCCAGGTTTTTACCTGATCCCTAAATTCCCCCCTCCCCTTTCCAGTAGTCTCTTTCAGTACTCTCCCTTTCCACCAACAACCCTCTCACCTCCCCCACTCCACCCCACCCACCCCCATCCTGATCACTTATGTTCCCATCCCCACCTGCCCTCAGTCTACTCACGAAATCTCTTTTATTTCCCCTCCCCAGGGAGATCTGGGTGTGTCCCCATGAACCCTCCTTGTTACCTAGTCTCTCTGGGTCTGTGGATTGTATCATAGTTATCCTTTATTTTATAGCTAATATTCACTTATAAGTGGGTGCATTCCATGTTTATCTTTCTGGGTATGGGTTACCTCACTCAGGATGATTTTTTTCTGGTTCTGTCCATTTGCCTTCAAATTTCCTAGTGTCCTTGTTTTTAACAGCTGAGTAATACTCCATTGTATAAATGTATCACATTTTCTTTATCCATTCCTATATTAGACCTCAACATAAATCCAGATACACTGAACCTGATGGAAGAGAAAGATGGTAATAATCTCGAATGCATCAGCACAGGAGACAATTTCCTGAACAGAACACTGATAGCACAGGCACTAAGATCAACAATTAATAAATAGGACCTCATGAAATTGTAAAGTTTCTGTAAGGCAAAGGACACTGTCAATAGGACAAAACATCAGCCTACAAAATGGGAAAAGATCTTCATCAACCCCACATCTGACAGAGGGCTGGTTCCCAGAATATATAAAGAACTCAAGAAACTAGATATCAACAAACCAAATAATCCAATTAAAAAATTGGATACAGATCTAAACAGGGAATTCTCAATAGAAGAATCTCAAATGGCCAAGAAACACTTAAGGAGATGGTCAACATCCTTAGTTATCAGGAAAATGCAAATTAAAATAACTCTTAAGATTCCATCTTACACCTGTCAGAAAGGCTAAGATCAAAAACATAAGTTACAGCTCATGCTGGAGAGGATGTAGAGCAAGGGGAACACTCCTCCATTACTGATGGGAGTACAAACTTGTACAGCCACTTTGAAAGTCAGTGTGGCAGTTTCTCAGAAATCTGGGAATCAATCTACCACAAGACCAAGCTATACCACTCTTGGGCACATACCCACAGGATGCTCAATCATACCACAAGGATACTTGCTCAACTATGTTTATAGCAGTTTTATTTGTAATAGCCAGAGCCTGAAAACAAACAATCTAGATGGAGACATTTTCTTTCTTTCTTTTTTCAAGACAGGGTTTCTCTGTGTAACAGCCCCTGCTGTCCTGGAACTCACTCTGTAGACCAGGTTGGCCTTGAACTCACAGAGATCTGCTTGCCTCTCCCTCCAGAGTGCTGGGATTAAAGGCGTGTGCCACCACCACCTGGTGACATTTTCTTAATTGAGCTTCCCTTCTCTCAGATGACTTTAGCTTGTGTCAAGTTAACATAAAATTAGCCAGCACAGATACCTAATGATATATGTTTGTTGTGGTTGTTGTTTTTCTTCTGTTACTTGAAAACCTTTCCTTCAATCAAAGTACATTTTGTAGCACTGGATATTCAATATTTCATAAGAATAGTGAATCAACTATGCTGTAAGTGCATCAGATTCTGAACCCACGACAATGACAGCTTTAGAATTGATTTTCTTTGCTAAAATTTAGCTTCCTCACTACACGGTGCTTTGTTTTGTTTTAAAAGCCATTTATTCCCCTTCTCATCTCCTCATTTTCTCCTTCCCTTAACACTACATTTGAAAAACTCCCCCTCAACTCCTCCACCACTCAAGTTCCCCTATCTACCTGGAGCCTTCTGCCTTCTCTCATTACTTAGGTAATAACAAAAGCATCTTCATTTTCTCTGGAACTCATGCAGAAGAAACATTTTAAGCTCAACTAAATAATTATCCACCTACTTTATATTTCTTCCTGGAGGGTGGGGTGTGATTCTGATTGACTGAAAAATCACCAGGTTGTGTCAGCAGAAACCTTTCCATGAAACTTTTTTTATGCTCTTCTTTCTTCAGCTTTTTGTATCTGATGTGGGAAGGAGCAAAATGAGGGGAATTTGTGGGCTGTCTTAGAAAATGCCACGAGATAAATGAAAGTACATTTAATTGAGCTAGTCATTGCAAATGCATTCAGTACATAACTAAAATACCAAAGAGAGCCACAGAGCATGAGGGGTGTGTGGTTATCTCCCAGCATGCAACCAACTCTTCCAGGAGGTTTGTTAGGTCTCCTGGGAACTGCTCTGGAAGCAATGCTTACAGTACAGGAAGCTCATAAGGATGGTCACGTCGTATAAGGATGGTTAGGGGTTGGCAGCTAAGGCAGGACTCTGCAGGGTACATGAAGACAAAGTCTTTCTCAGCAGAGCCACACTTCAGTGTTTTTGTCATTCTGAGCATAGAACACTCTGTTTAGAATACATACAGGAGGGGAGACCAAGACCTTGATTGGAAAATGTCTCCAACAAAGACCTCATGAAGTCTAATAGATTGTTCCTGCTTGTAAATACTTATACACATAGAAAAACATCAACTTTCAACATGTGAAAAGCTCTTTTGTGCCAGGGCAAGATGGTGACTTAGTGAATTTGGATTTTCTGCAAGTTTCCCAGGCATGGCTGCCATCCTTCATTTTCTACTTACCCAAATGTCTCATCTCTCTGACAGCTTTAAATGTATCCCTGTTTATTTAAGGAAGTGGTGTCTTAGTCTGTTTGGGATGCTTTAACTAAATATCTTAGTCTGAGTAATTTATAAACACACACACAAAAAAAAAACAACAATAACAACAACAAACCCACAGATTTATTATCCACAGCTTTAAAATCTGGACAGTCCAAAATCAGAATAACCCTGCTTTAAAGACTGTACCTTGCTGTCTTCACAGAAGGCTGGGCAGGGAGCCCTTTAAGCCTCTTGTAAGAGGACACTAATTCCATTCTCCTGCTAAATTACTCTCGGAGATCTCAGCTCTTATTGATTTAACCCTAAAGTTTAGGTTCAAGCATAAACGTTGGGAAGGTCCTAACAGTCTGAATATGCCATGGGCTGTCAGAAAATTGCTCCCACATCAGAGGTATAGTGAGATGAATGAAAATGCCCCCTGTAGTCTCATATACCTGAGTACCTGGTCTGTCACTATTTTGGGAAGGATTAGGAGGCATGGCATTGTAGGAGGAGGTGTGTCACTGGGGTTGGGCTTTGAGGCTTTAAAAGCCCACATCATTTTCCAGTCTCCCTCCATTACTGTGCTTCGTGTGAGCTCTGAGCTATTGCTCCAACTCTGTGCCTGCCTTCCTGTGGCCATGTTCCCAGTCATGGTGATAATGGACTAACTAAACCTCTGGAACTGTAAGCAAGCCCCCAGTTAAATACTTTGTCTTATAATGTTGCCTTGGTTGTGGTGTTTTGTTGTGACAATTAAAGTGGCTAAGATAAGAGGTCTTCTCAGTGAAAACGAGAGACCCAAGCCTTGAGAGTACATCATTGCAGATGATATGATTTTGTAAGTAAGAGGACCAGATATTCCACCAGAAAAAGCTGGGAAGTGCTAAGTACTTTCAGCAAAGTGCTGGGAAACAAATTTAATGCATAAAACCCAGCAGCTTTTATACATACCAATGACAAAATTAGTAACAAAGGAATCCCTTACCTGATAGCCTCAAAAATACCTTTGAATAGAACAACCCAAGGAAGGGAAAGATCTCCACAACGAAAACTTCAAAATATAAAAAATGAAGCTGAGGAAGACATTAGAGAATGGAAAGACGCTCTGTGCTCATGGAGTGGAAGACTCAATAGTGTGAAAATGGTCATCATACCAAAAGCAATCTGCAGGTTCAATGCAATCCTAATCAACATTCTAAAATTCATGTAGAAGCAAAAAAGACCCTAGATAGCTGAGCAAAAAGAATAACACAGGAGATAATACTATTCCTGACTTCAAGTTATACTCCAGTACAGTATAGTAATACATATATATATATATATATATATATATATATATATATATATATATAAATGTATGTGTGTATCTATCTATATATTATAATATAATAATAATGCACATGGCATTGCTGTAAAATCCAAACATGTAGGTTAGTAGAATAGAACAGAGAACACAGATATGAGTCCATAGAGCTACAACCACCAGGTTTATTTTAGAAGGATACCAAGAATACACATAGGAGAAAAGAAAGCTTCTTCTCCAAATGGTGCCAAGAAAACTGGATGTCTACACACAGAAGGATGGAACTAGATCCTTACCTCTCACTCAGAACAATAACTCCAAACAGATCAAGGAACTGGACATAAAATGTGAAACTCTAATGCTTCTGGAAGAAGAGGTCAAGAGTGTGTTACAAGACAGAGGTATAGGTAAAAGTTCTCTAAACAGGACTCCAGTCATTCAGGAATAAGGCCAAAAACTGTCACATGGGACTCATGGAATCTAACAGCTTCTGTACAGAAGGACACTGTGTCTCGAGTGAAGGGGCAGCCTACAAATGGAAGAATATATTTGCCAGTTAGACATCTGATAAAGGATTCATGCTGAGAATATATAGATAACTAAAAAAGCTAAGCATAAATAAATCAAACAACCCACTTTAAAAAATGGCTATGTAACTGAATAGAGAGTTTTCAAAAGAAAACACATTAATGGCTAATAAACATTTTCAGGTGTCCAACATCATTAGCTGTCAAGAGAAACACAAATGAAAACTACCTTGAGATTCTATCTCATGCTAGTCAGAATGGCTATCATCAAGGAAAAAAATACCAAATACTGGTGAAGATCTGGGGAAAGGGCAATGCTTATCTGCTGTTGGTGGGAATACAAAGCATGAAACTGGTGGAGAGATTTCTTAAAATGCTAAGAATAGAACTACCATACGATCCAGCTCTATCACTGCCGGGCATCTACCTCCAGGACTCTACACCCTACTACAGAAATACTTACTCATCCATATTCACAATAGCCAGGAAACGGTTTCAGCCTAGATGTCCATCAAATGATAAATGAATGATGGAAATGGGTGTGTTCTATTTAGCACAAGAGGAAATTTAAATTAGGAAAATGAATAGAACTAGAAAATGCAAAAAGTGGCATAAGCCACGCCCACAAAGACAAATGGCTCACCTTCTCTGTCTTATGTTGATCTTAGGTTCAAAATTTAGGTTTCTGTGTTTAAATTGGAGTGTCAGTTGAGGCCAGAAAGCAAAATTAAAAGGCTTTATAGAATATGTGTGTGGTGGGTGGTTCTTAGAGGGAGGGTATAGAAAATACCAATGATATGAAAGCTGGCAGGGTTTTACTATGAGTGTAAAAGATTAAACAGGGGTGCCAAAGGTGAGGATTTGGGGAGAAGGTCAACCAATACTTAGAATATAGAAAAAGCCATCTAGAAACCTACTTTATAAGCTAAAGCCACATGAGTAGATAATGCTACCATCAGAAGTTATAGAGTTTGCAACCAAAATTCCAGTGTTAGGCAAAGAATATTTCTCTATAAGTTGTTGGCTAGGGAGCCCCTAGACACTTCCACAACAATATAAATTATTTCCATTGCTTTTGGTTTCTTGACAGACAAGATGGTAAGACCCTATTGCTGATGACACCTCACTCTTGGGATGCAACACACAGATAGATCCAGTGGGAACCAAAGTAGAAGTATCCCCCAAGCTGGCTAACACTCACAGTGTCAAGGGTGTTCTATGGCTGCTGGGAGAAAAAAAATTCATCAATTCCTTTGATGTGGGATGTCTTTCTGTAAGCTGTGAATATGTGTTGCTCCCATTGGTTAATAAATAAAGCTGCTTTGGCCTATGGCAAGGCAGAATAAGAGCCAGTGGGAAATGCAAGCAGAGTTGTAGGGAGAAGAGGGGTGAAGTCAGGGGAGATGCCATCCAGCCACCCAAGGAGCAAGATGCCAGCAGACCAGAAATGCCATGGCCACGTGGCAATACATAGATTAATAGAAATAAGTTAATTTAAGTTGTAAGAGCTAGTTAGTAATAAGCCTGAGCAATAGGCCAAATGGTTTGTAATTAATATTAAGCCTCAGAGTGATTATTTACAAGTGGCCACTGGACAGGACAGGACAGAGAAAAGCCTTTGGCTACACTCCTTTACTCAAATGTGGACCCTATGTGCTGGAATCTTGACCTCTTAGGTAAGATGTGCCTACCAATGGCAGTGATGCAACAGTAACACAGTAGGTAAACAATCACTTTCTGATTGGACCCGAGGTTCATTCCATGGACTTCAGTACGTACTGCAAACCTGTCTGAAAGCTTGTAGCTGGCCGGGGTGGGGCTACAGGGCCACATGGGAGAATTTACTACTGATATGCCATTTTGTCAAACCACCTCTAAATGTGTTTATCCCTAGGCCAGCACTTCTCTCCATCTTGGTTAGAGAAGCTTCTTTTTGCAGAGTATGAAGTTAATGCAATGGTGTATTGGTGCAATGGTCACAATTCTGAGAATAAGTGAGTGCTGTGTCCTCAGTCCTCAAGAGGGTATCAACACCCACTCCAAGGCTCAGGGAACAAGGAAGAACAGGAATTGCAAAGATTGCAAATGCCAGAGGGTGGAAAGGGCCCTGCCTTTCAGGATATGACATGGTTATTGGAATCATAAACACATCATGGGAGCTGTGAGGATGGGGGGAAAGTGGGAGGACTGATTGAGAGGAAGAGGGGATAAAGGGGAATATGAAAGAGGGTATTGGAGTGTGAAGATGAACACAATTCATTGTATGCATGCATAAAACCAACAAAATAAACTGAAATATGAAAATATGGGGGGGGCGGTAGAAAAAAGGGTCATCACATGGTCATCCTAAATGAACTACCCTGAGGTTGACGGAGGCAGGAGAGTTATTGCCACAGGTGATTTTGACCCCACCCAGGTTAGTAGTTCCCAAAAGTCCTGCCTTGGGAAAACTAGTACTTCTGAAAGGCCTTGAACTTGGGGTCATTGACAAGCTAAGGAATTTAGTATAAACCATCTGAGAAGGCTGGAGAATTAGATCCAGGTTACAGCCCACTCTCCCATATCTGAGATATTTATAATTCATTTGCAAAGGATTCATCTCTAGAAAACATGTATAATGTTTTACAACTACTTACAGAAAACCCATGAGAAAAACAAAGCCCTCAAACACAGGCACCTGATAAATAAAACCAAAGTGTCAAAAAGTTCTCCACATTGTCCATAGTAAGGAAATAGAAATTAGTAAAGTACAGGGTTACTCATAATTTTTTTTTCAGATTAAAAGATCTGTCAACTATAAGAGCCTCAGAAAAAAATGAAAACCAGTAGGTGACAAAATGTTCCAATCACTTTGGGAAAGAATTTGGTATTCTCTTTTGAAGATGATATTTTTATATCTTTTCTATCCAATACTCACATTTCTAATTCAGGGGCTTTGACCCATGCAAGACATTTGGTAATGTCCAGAGACACTTTCCGTTGTCACAACTTGGGGACACTACTGGCATCTAGTGGGAAGAGGGCAGGGATGCTGTCAAGCATGTCCCAGTGCAAAGGGCAGCCCCATGTATTATAGCCCCAAACTGTCTCATGCAAAGGTCAGGATTGTCAAGGTAGCAAAACCATGGTGTGTGTGTGTGTGTGTGTGTGTGTGTGTGTGTGTGTGTGTGTGTGCATTTATATCAGAAAATATCTTATACGTATGTGCACCTACTGGAATAAAAAAAAACATATTGATAACAACAAACTGGAAGCAGTAATTCCCCTTTAACAAAACAAATGCATCAACTATGGAATGATTATCCATGATGATATATTTAATGTAAAGCACAAAGCAAGCGAGACCAGAAAAATCTGTATTTTATCACATTTGTAAGTATATGAATGAAACATATGTTGTTTTTTTTTTTTAAAGTGAGGCAATAATACAGAATTCAAAGTACTGGTTACCTCTTAGGCAAGATGTGGAGAAGTAATGGGGAGAAAGTGGTAAGCAAACGGGAAAATATTAAAATGATATTCAGATTCTTGGATGGATGGTGGATGCAGTCATTCACTACAGTATTAACTTTACAACTTATGTATAGACATGTACTTCACAAATATTCTTTCACACCAAAAGTCATATTAAAATTTAAATAAAGAGTTCTGGAGAGAACTCAGTTAGTAAAGTGCCTGCAAGATAAGCGACAGAAGTTGTGCTCCATCCACAAACCTACATGAAAAGCCAGCTGTGATGGTACACAGTCGTAATCTCAGCTCTGGGGAGACAGGCAGGGAAGACTTCTGGGGCTCACTTGTCAGCAAGCTAGCTTTCTTGGTACATCCGGGGCCAGTGAGAGACTCTGTCTCAAAAACCAACTAAGAGCCAGGCGGTGGTGGCGCACGCCTTTAATCCCAGCACTCAGGAGGCAGAGCCAGGCGGATCTCTGTGAGTTCGAGGCCAGCCTGGACTACCAAGTGAGTCCCAGGAAAGGCGCAAAGCTACACAGAGAAACCCTGTCTCGAAAAACCAAAAAAAAAAAACCAACTAAGGTAGATAGCTCCAGAGATTGTAACAACATCCAGGAACAACATCCAAGACTGACTTCTGACCAACACCCCACCACCAACACACACATGTGCATCCATATTCATACACATACACACACACACAAACACACACACACACACACACACACACACACACACACCAGCAACAACCAACTAAATGAATAACTAAAAATCATTTAGGGCTTAAGTTGTTACATTATGTTGTAAATCTGACCATAGAGTAACCTTTTGAAGTAAATGACAAAACCCTCATTTTTCACTCCTTTGAAGGAAGAGCTGCAGCTTCGGCTGAATTATGCTGAAAATGGACAGACAGTCATATGATGGTGTCTTCTCTGTCACATATATGGAATAGAACCCCCATACCACTACTGTTGGCTTAAGAACCCCAAACTCACACCTTTGGGGTGTGCCGGCAATAAATGTAGGTCATATAAAAACACAAAGAACTTGTAGAGATATTTTTCTCTATATGCAGTGGACATGTATGATGGGGCATGCTGTTAGGATATGACAGTGATAAGAAATGGGTTGTCTTATGGATTTATTCATCCACGATGGAAAACTCTGATCTTTTCAAGCCATGTTCCTGTTACCACAAATTTAAAAACTGAAGTATCCCAAATGATTCCTAGTATCCTGACCACTCATCTGTTTTAAGCAGAAATGTAAAAATAAGTCAAAATTTCTTCCCTTCCCGTTACTTTGTTGTTTATTGTTTTATTATTATTATTATTATTACTATTACTATTATCATCAGGTTTTCCAAGTGTCAGCCTGCCCCTTATTCTTATTCTCAGATCACTTCTGAGTAATCTCTGCTAGAGTGTTAATTGAAAAGTAAGGTATTAGGCTGGGCGGTGGTGGCGCACGCCTTTAATCCCAGCACTCGGGAGGCAGAGCCAGGCGGATCTCTGTGAGTTCGAGGCCAGACTGGGCTACCAAGTGAGTTCCAGGAAAGATGCAAAGCTACACAGAGAAACCCTGTCTCGAAAAACCAAAAAAAAAAAAAAAAAAAAAAAAAAAGAAAAGAAAAGTAAGGTATTAATTGATTATAGCCTGGATGATCCCTCCTAGGGTGATTTTATTTTCACAGGGGACTCATAATGGTTGGCTTGGGTAAGCAGGGAGTGAAGGCTCAGGCATGACCTTCAGAAGGCTATAGCTAACTTCAACACCTGACGGAGCAAATAAAGAATATTTGTTATGCTGCCTTGGAAAGGTTGGCAAACCCTTGCTTCAGGCCCTGTTTAAACACCCAGGTCCTGTCTACTGCATTTGGAGCAGAGCTTCAGAAAACCTCTTATTTTCCTAACTCAAGGGGAAAGATTTCATAAATCATTGTCTAGAGAATGATTTGGTCAATATTTAGACATGAAATACCCCAAAGAATGAGCGAGCTAAGGGGGATGGGAAATGGAGGAAGTGCAAAGGCCAAACCCAATCAATAACACACTGCAGAGTGTAAAGAGAAGGAACTTTTCCATTGTCCGAGTACAAATGTCAGGAGGATTTCAGCAAAACTCTAAAGACTGGACAGTGAAGCAAGTGTGCAAAAGAGGGTTGGAGGGCGCCTGGGGGAGATTCCCGGGGAGGTTACTGCAAGCATGTGGGAAGGGCATCCCTAGGAGATTCCTGCAAGCGTGTGCGAAAGGCATCTCTAGTTGCAAAACAGTACAAAACAGTTGGTCCAGCACTTGCATGTCCTGGTTCTTGATGGCTTTGCCTCCTAAGAAACAGTATCCATCTTCATGAAAGCAGTGCCCAAGCCAGGGTGTTCAAGTAGCCAAAACTGCTCACTGCTGAGTCTCAATCTAAGTCATGTGGTAGATGCTTTATGTGCTTTACTGTGCAGACTCATCCAATGTTATTTATGTGAAATGAAAACTCTAGAACCCCAGCTAGGGTGACTCGAACTTACCAGTTCTGGGGCAGGACTCAGGCCTCTGCTTTTTAACAGCATGACAGGTGATTCTAAAGCGTGGAGCACGCTGCAGTGAAACAGCTTTGGAAGCCCCCCCCCCCCCCAGACTTAGTGCCCAATACTCGTTCGCATTCTTGCATCCACTCAAACTGCCTTTTGCCACAGTCGATGCTGGAAAAAAAACTTGCTTTGGTCTAGTAAAACCTACAAGGTCCTCCCCTCCAATGTACCACACATACCTTGCTTCCTGTCTAGAGGAGGCATCTGGAATGCCTCCTGGGGAAGGGCCTTCGGCTCATCCATAGGCACAGAAATGGAGACATGACAGAGTCAGCAACCAATGAGGGAATTTCTTGAGCCACAAAGGCAGGAGCCAACAGAAAAATGACTCCACACTATTCTTCAGGACAGCTATCTAAATTTCACTCCATGTGAAATTTAGAAGAACAATCACAGAGTAAACCCACTTACCTATGGCCTTCTTCACTTGCAGATCTTCAAAGATGTATTCTTATACACAGTTAAGATGGAAAACAGTGCCACATTTTCAGATAAGCTTATTTTACTAAATCATTATATAAAATAAAAGCACCCCTCAATAGGAGTTATTTCACCAAATTGCAAGGGTGATCAGAAGGTACTACGTCTTCATCAGTGTTCTTTTCTGCCCTCCTCCTCTTCCCTGTCCCCAAACTACATCCTCGAATCTTATCCAAAACTAAGTGGCCATCATGTGATTGGGAGGAAACCCAAGCCAAATGAAGTCACTTGAAGAACTGTCAGGAGAATTGAGTGTGGGGATGAAAATAGAGGGTGAAGGCCTGAGTTACCCTGGGTGATTCACTGCCCATTTTGATATTGTGTAGAATTAATAGTTTCCCTGACACAGTTTCCTTAAAACTAAAGTATGGAGCTAGGTCCTGGAGAGATTGCTCAATAGTTAAGAACTATGGTTGCTCTTCCAGAAGACCTGGGTTCAATTCTCAGCACCCATGTGGCAGTTTACAACCATCTGTAACTCTAGTTCCAGGGGATTCAATGTCCTCTGTCTGGCCTCCATGGGCACTGAACGCATGTACTACACAGGCATACATGCATACAAAGCACCCAAATAGGCAAGATAAAATAAAAATAATTTTTTAAAAAACACCAAAACCTTGCTTTGGATATTCCAAACCATCACACCTTGTTACTGGACTCAAAAATCTCCTTTATCACAAAACAAAACAAATCACAACAAAACCAAAACAAAGCTATTAATGTTCAAACACCCCTTCTATGTATTCAAATGACTCTTAGTGAATAAAAACGCATAAAACTGTAGGAAAATCCTGAATGTACAGCTTGAAGAACGTCTACAAAATAAATTCTCCTTCATAACTAACACATGCCACAAATAAGATAGTTACACACACTCCATTAAATTCTCTCCAGCCCCACTCAGCTGTCACTTACATTCCAAAAGAGAAGCAATATCCATCACTATCAGGTAGTTTGCTGATTTCTGAAGCTTGTGTCATTGAACTACAGTCTGTGTGTTCTGTTCTTTCATTTAGCTCTATCCATACCATCCATTACAGCGAAGGCTCATCTCTAATGCTGCATACCATATTCCCTGTGTAAATACAAGGAAATTAATGTACTCACCTTATTGTATGTTTATTTGTCTTGGGCTCTTCCTGAATTTTGCATATTCTAAAGGTATTGTTTATGAATAGTCTAAAGTGTTTATGGTGTGCTGTGCTTTTTTAATTTGAGGATTGTGTATAAAGTAAGCCCTTGAGTGTGCATGCCACTGTATGCCAAACTATTTTTCAAATGTGTTGACAATTAACAAGACAGTTCAAAATTTTTAAGTTGATATGCAGGGCCAAGTACAGTCAAGACATTTGAGGAAGGAAAAGATACTATGATAAAGTGTTTATATAGAATTTAAAACTGAAGGCAGTGTGGTATAATAGTAAAATATACAGCAGCTTGAATTATGGAGTCCAGAAACATACATATACATACACTTGATTTATAATGCATATAGCACCGTTGATAACTGAGAATGAGATCAAGCCTTTTTGGAGAATTATGTGAAGTCAATCCTATATCCACATTGAAAAACTGAGTTAGATGCCTGTCTCACACCATACACAAACCCAATCACATTGTCTAATTGTGGATTTCAGTTCCCAATTCGTACAGCTTGTCAGAAATGAATGAACTTCTAATCAGTAATAAACTTTAGTTTTCTTTGGGCTATGATTTATTTTAGTACTTCCAATGATATTTGTTGAAATTGACTAAATTGTATATCTGCTCTAAAAAACAAATTTCTTTCTCTTTTCCTCCATTGCTTCTCTCGTCTTCTGTCTGTTTTCCTACCCTTCCATCATCTGCTCTTTCATCTATGCCATAGCAGAAATTATCCATTGGGGGTACAAATGAGCCACCCTGTGACAGATGTGATATGCAGAAGAACTTTAGACATTTTTAAAATTCCATTATTAACCTGATTTTTGAGGTTTTACATGAACTCAAGGATGGGCTGTCTCTGAAGTTTCTGGAAGATCTGGCCACCATAGGCCAGCAGTCTTTCATGGTAACAGGTTGCAAATTTTGGAAACACAAGCCTGTCAGACTCAAGGTAGACCCCTCACACTCACCAGTTCCTCCTGGCCCACTTCATTGGCATCTCCCCTGCCATAACCCTGGGGGAATTTGCACTTAAGAGTCTTGTCACTATGAGAGCTTGAGTGGAGCTGCTAGATATAAAAATGTGTTCCTAAAATTATAGATGCATAGATGTCAATACTGTTTTCTGTTTATGCACAGTTTCGAGTACTCTACATATGGTAGCGAAAAAGATTTTTTTCTTCGTCTTTAGTTTTTCGGCATAAATTCTTTCTTGTTTTCATAAGAGCATTAGCTCAAATCTGCAGATAGTGTGTGCTGCATGTAAAATTGTCACATTTAAAACCATATGTCATACTGAACTGTTCAAGAAGCAGGGCTTTAAAGATATAATTCCATGCTCAGTTAGGATACAGAAGAGCAGTGGATTTATAGATAACCTGATTTACTGTGGAAGAATCCACTAAGTTATTCTAACAAATGACTAGGTAGGAAGACAATGGGGGACTATGTGAAATGACAACTTCTGAAGCCTATATGTCTTCCCTCTTATTCATCAGCTACTGGAATGATAATATCTATAGCAATGAGCTAGGTCAAGATATGGCAAGTCCTGGCCCCTGCATGATTGTGCATTTACATGCACTTTTTAGAAGGAGTAATAAGGATCTCAATTCACAAAGTGGCTGTGAATCATTTAACATTTTATGGAAATTTTCATTCTACTTCAGGTCATCATTATGTTATGGTTATAGAAAGGCATAAAACTCTATTACTATTTCATAGAGGTAAGAAAGAAATCAACTTGAGTTGTACATAATAAGTAGCTCGTAACCATGGAAGTCCTTCTGGAATAAGATGCATTCCACTATAATTATTCTCCACTCCCAGGTAAATACCTGAGGCATTCTCTTCAGACAAGGAAACTCATAATGGAAGTGTATGTTTGGTTTGAAGAAAATATGACCCCCGGGGCTCTGCTCTCTTCAGAAGCACACTTCAGACTAAAAAACAATTCAAATGACAAACGGACTAAATTCAGATCTTAACAAAAAAAAATGGCTTCAGGATGGTGGCTATAACTCAATTAGCAGAGTGCTTGCCTGACATGCACAAAGCCCTGGATTTTATCCCCAGATCCTGCACAAACCAAGAGTGAAGATGCATGCCTGTAAGCTCAGTCATCTGGAGGAGGAGGCAGGAAGATCGGGAGTTCAAGGTCTTCCTCTGCTACTTAGTGAGTTTGAAGCCAACCTGAGACACAAGAGAAACTACCTTTAACTAAAGGAGGAGCTGAGCAGATAGCTGAGTCAGTAACATCTTTGCCTTGCAAACATCAGGAGGCACTGAGTTAAATCCCTGGGGCCCATGTGGATAAAAAACTGGGGATGGTGGCATGTGATCACAGTCCCAAAGCTCAGGAGGCAGAGATAGGTGGATGCCTAATAGGTATTTTCCAGGCCAATGAGAGACTCTGTCTCAAAAATAAGGCAGATAGCACATGATAAATGACACCTGAGGTTGTTCTCTGGCTTACAAACATACACATACATACATACACACACACACACACACACACACACACACACACACACACTACACATACAAGAATCTAAAAATGACTTTCTTCAGTGAATATATAAGTTCACTGGTCTGTATATAAATTCATTTTTCTCATTCTAGTGAGTCTTGTAAGACAGGTAAAATATAAACAGAACAAAAAGCAGTCTGTGGTGGTTTGAATGAGAACATCCCCCATAGGTTTGTATATTTGCAGGATTAGGCCCCAGTTGAGGAATTGCTTGGAAGGATTAGGAGGTGTGGCCTTACTGGAGCAGGTGTGTCCTTGTTGGAGGAGATGTATCACTAGGGGTGGGCTTTGAAGTTTTAAACCCAAACCAGGCCCAGATACTTTCTCTCTGTTTCTCTATCTCTCTGTCTCTGTCTCTCTCTCTCTCTCTCTCTCTCTCTCTCTCTCTCTCTCTCTCTCTCTCTCTCCATTGCCTTTGGATCAGAATGTAAAGTTTTCAGCTACCTCTCAGGCATCATGCCTGCCTGAATGTCACCACACTCCCCGTCATGAAGATAATGAAGATAACTCTAAGCAAGCCCTAATTAAATGCTTTCTTTTATACGAGTTCCTTTGGTCTTAGTGTCTCTTCACAGCAATAGGACAGCAGCTAAGACACAGTCACTACAGATATCAATGGAGATTTCCTGACCAAAACTCAGTACCATTTAACCAACCAAAGTCTTGAAAACAGTATCACCAGCAATATGATATTCTACATAGAACATTTACACTCCAAGCAGATGAGCAGAATGGCTGGTCAGTGTAGGGTACATATACATGTACTAAACAAGACCAAATCCTAACATAATACTGAAGCCAGATACTACTTCCATACCGTGATGTTATTAACCCCTACCTCATAGAGCAGAGACCTACCATCATTGCACTGACACCTCCAGCCCACTTCCTTTCCCCTGTGCTGGATAAGTTATTTCTTTTGAACAAGGGAAAAATAAAATACAGTACCTATGTTCTCCTCCCCAAACTGCTTCTTCCCTTGTCCTAGAGCACGGGATAAGAAGGAAGGAGGTGGTGCTGAAGACATTTAATGTAGTTAGGACACAAAATATGCAAAGAACACAGTTTTAAGTCTTCTTGTTTCCTTAAATCACACAACTGCTTTTTATTAGCGTGAATTCATACATAGTCATGGCTTCCTGAGGATGCTTTCATTCAAGCAGACAATGTGCTTTGGCCATACTCACTCCCACACTCCACTCTGTCCTTCACTCTCCTCCTCTCTCACTAGTCCCCTTCTTCCCCCAGGCAGTCTCACATCTACTTTCCTGTCAAATGTGAATGTATTAATGAACATATGTAAACATGTGTGTGTGTGTGTGTGTGTGTGTGTGTGTGTGTGTGCAATAGAGCCATATGGGAGAGGAAGTGTGATATTTACTTTTCTGATTCTGGCTAATTTTACTGAATTTAATGGTCTCAGCATCCATCCAAATTCCTAAATTCCTGAAGCTGACAGAATTTCATCCTTCTTGATAGCTGAATAAAATCAATCAAATTGTGCAAGAAACAAGTTTGAAATGCATATTAACCATTCCGTCTTCCCCATCTTATTCATCTCCTGTTGTCTTTCCACACCCATATCATCATGAGCTTGACACATCACATCACATGATGACTTGTATTGAAGCTTCAAAGTCCATTTCCATGACCCACTGGACAGTTACAACTGGAGACTGTTAGGCACTTGAAACTTATGGTCTGAAATTAGATGTATTATCTTTCTTCAGCCAAATGTTCTCCTCTGGTATCTTCCAATCTAGTTAAAACAACACTTAGAATAACCATCATGGACTCTCTCTTTTTAGTTTTCATGCTCAATAAGGACTAAAGAGTCTGAAGCCATAAGTTAAAGCTCAGCTCTCCATGTAGCTGAGACACCATCTAACCACCATGTGTCACTCATCAGCTAGCCCTGGAAAACAGAGGTCTAGGTGGTCTATTTATACCCAGGTGTTTGATTTCTGCTACTTGTGTCATCAGAAAGGATATAATGGCTTTGGAGTTCCCTTCTAGATGAAACTCATTTGTGTTCAGATCCCAGTTTTAGAAAAGAGGAAAGCAGAACCAGTTTCCATTAAGAATCTGAAGGCATCTTAGCCACATGCTAATTCCTGGTCTTTCCTTTAATAACATCACTTCCTAATTAACACACCAGAACTACTCATCTAAGTTGGCCTGCTATTAGAAGTTGGGGAAGAAACTGAATTTTAAAAATCTATCAATTTTGGAGCCTAGGGGGATGGCTCAGTGGATGAAAGCACTTGTTGTATAAGGACTTGAGTTTCATTCAGCCTCTAGCAACCACCTAAAAACTGGGGTGGCCTGGCATGCCTTTAGCCCCAGGACTGTGAAAGGGCAGAGACAGGAGAATCAAGCTTGCTGTTGCCCAGCCCAATGTCAGGTATAGTGGGACTCTGTCTCAGGGTAATTGGGTAGAGAATGATAGAGCAGGACACCAGACATCCTCCTATACACACACCTCACATGCAACACACATATACTCACATAGTACATGTGTACAGACATGCAAAATCAATTTTATTAAGTTATGACCACCAGGTAATAAACTGCATCTCTTTTTCCTCTGTATTGTTGTGTGAGGTAGGGTCTCAATCTGTACCGCAAGCTGACCTGAACTTGTGGCAATCCTCCTGGTCTCTTCTTGCCATCTTTACATTTAACATGGGACCAGTAAGATTTCTCAGCGAGCAAAAGTATTTGCTGAGCAAGCCTGGAGACCTGAGTTCAGTCCCTGGAAGCCACTAAAAGCTGGAAGAAGAGAACTGACTCCACAAAGTCATCCTCTGACCTTTACAGGTGCTCCACCGTACCAATCTTTCAGCCAATGAAAGTCATAGGATCGACTTACATCCAAGAGTTAGAGAAACAGATACACTCCTGTCTGTCACTCAGTCTCTTATGAGTCACGGCATAAATAAAGACTCCAGAGACAGCCAGCTTTGAAGGTAAGAATCATCTTTATAATTTATTTGTTATGTAAGTTTTACCTGTAGAGAATGATCATATTTTTGGCAACCAACTAAACCCAAAATATTATTGTGATCTGAAATTTTCTCTGCTAAGCTTAACTAATCATGACTCACTGTGGCATGTGGGCAATGGGAACCCCAGAGAATGTCATGAATCAGCCATCTGCATATGTCAGTGCTAGCTTCTGCCCATGACTGGCTCCATCTCCATTCCCTGTTTTGTTTTCTCCAGCTCTTGTGAAGCAGACGTAGCTGGTGACTAGGTAAGTTCTATATTATTCATTCCCTGAACTATGGTGATATTTTATTTGTACTGAAATGTGATAGGAAAACTCTAGCTACACTGAACACCTCAGAAGGAACATCCTTTTAAGTTTATACCCATGTCCTGGCCCAATGAGCAGAGCTGACCTTTGTTTCAGCTATTGATTTAAGTGCCTGATCATTTGCTATACTACATGGTCCCTGAAGCCAGATCCATGTCCTTTGTACTTTGCAGACTCACTTGGGGCCCTTTACATGAGGGTTGTTCCCTTGTATACATGGAGTATAAAATAGATGGATGAGTACAAACAGAAAATCATTTTCTAATGAGCAGGAATAACAGCTTTAGCTGTAATTTTAATCAATACTGTGAATACTGATAGCTAGCATTTATTATATTTTATACCTTAGAACTGTTCTTAAAAATTTAAGAACATTAAAGAAAACTAGTAAATGAGAATCATTGCCTACCTCTTTGTTTCAAAACATGGCAAATATGCCACCGACATATGCTTTGTTGCCTACTCATTGTGGGCAAAGAGGAAGTTAGGGCTTTGGAGACTGCAATTCAAGTCTCTCACTGCTACTTTTCAAATGTTGTATTCCTTGAGATTTATCTGTAAAATAGAAATCTACCGATATGTAACTCATAACAAAATGAGGATAGTAAAAGACATAAAATGTCCAGGAAGTATGACAATGAGTAGGGACCTCTTACGGACTCATCTAACTTTATTCTCTCTGTGTGTATGCATGAAGATGTGCTTAGTATTGAATACTCCAGAGTGCACATGATGATTTTACAAGTGTGGTTTGAAGACATAAGCTTGAAAAAAGAAAACAGAGATTTGGTTTCTCCATAATTCAAACCTTCTTTAATTTCCCTCTAGGTGTTACTCTGGAGCTCAAGCTTCTAAGCATGGAGGACCACCATGAAATTACAACTCACCATCCACAAAGCAAAGTAGACTGCTCTATCCCCCAGCAACTCAGAGACCAAGAACGGAGCTCGGACGAGTTTACTCTTCCCCTTCCAGGGCTCCTGATGGCTCTCCCTTGTTGAGAAACACTTGGCTCTTGGCCTTCCTTCACTTTTTATCTGTCTGTGGGTTACAGCTGATCTACACTCAGGATTTTTCAAACTTCTCAAGTTCCCACTTCTAAATCACAGAAACTCGTGCAGATCTTTAGTTTCTTTTATCAATTATGCCATCTTTGGCTGCAGCAAATGTCTGTTTTTTTCACATATCACCATAAATATGGAAATGTTTTCAAAGAGAGAAAGCTAAAGGATACTAGATAAAGAGTGAATATTGTGTGTAGAATAATGATCACTGTTTCCCCAAAATTATTTACATCTTCATTTCCGAGATATGTAGGTATGTTGACCTTAACTGGGGCCTTTGCAGATTGAGTCAAAGTCCCTGGGATGGATAGATGGTTTTGAATGACTCAAGAGGGCCAACTTAACCATCCCTGCAGGCTGTGGTTAGAGGGAAGAGTGACTATGGATAAAGGTTAATGAGCTTTTCCAAGTGTTTAAAATTGAGGGAGGCCACTAGCCAAGACATAAACACATTCTCTCTGAGCTAGACGATCCAAGGCATACACTGCCCCAAGCACTGTAGAAACACATAAAGCCCCAACAACATCTTCCCTTTAGACCTGTAAGACTCATGTTGGTCTCTTGAGCAGCAGATAATATGATAATATTTTTGTATTGTTAGTAGGACACTAAACAGCATGGGGATAGGTAAAGAGGAGTAAAGAGGCATTTCTCAAGAGTGTCCAGTCTCCACCCACACTGGGGAGGTTTCTTTGTGAATCCATGGGTTATAATCTTTCTGGAACAAACTTACTCCCTCTCCAAAGTCACAGTCTTCAATAAGAGCCCTTATTAGCCTTCAATAGGAGCCTCCTCCTCCTCCATGATGTATTTCTGTGCATACCTAAGACCATAGAAAGTGTAAAGAGACAGAGTTATTGTAGGCAGCACTTATACACCATTAAGTCCCCACCATAGCCATTGTCTGCTGATGCTTCCAAACTGCAGGCTGCATGGGTGAAATATTGCTATGTTGAACATGTGGGACATGGATTACTTACCTTTTGCCTCACAGAAATATTTATTTGATGCTTTGACTAGCTTAAATTTTTCTGACCATTTCTTTTTTTTTTTTTTTAAGGCTGAACTAATAAATAAAGGACCTCCTCAAAATAAGTGTTAACCTTTTCTATGCCTTGCTTTACAGTGGTGCTTGGCTTTGGCTCTCCTAGTTATGGATCCTGGAAAACATAAAATCATCAAAGTAGATATCCAGATACAAAGTCCCCTCAACATTCTTCATAGAAACAGCACAGAGCATCGTACAACACACATGGAACTACAAAAGACTCCAGAGAGCCAAAGCAACCTTGAACAAAACAACAGCAACGAAACAAGGTCCAGATTTAAAGATATACTGCAGAGTTATAACAATAAAACTATGAAGGTATTGGCATAAAACTCACATATACACCAAAGGAACAAAACAAAAGACCCAATCAGGAGTGCACATACCTGCAGCCATCTGATATTTAACAAAGACGTCAAAACACACACTGGAGAAAAGACAGCATCTTCAACAAATGACGTCAAGAAAATTGGACATCCCCATGTAGAATGAAATTAGACCCATATCTATCACCTTGCACAAAATTTAATTCAAAATTGATTAAAAAAAAAACCACCCACAATGTCAAACCTGAAATGCAGAAACTGCATTTAAATAGTGCTTTTCAAGATAGGCACAAGAAAGGCTCTTTCAGAGTAGAACTCTATTTGCCCAGGAATTAAGGCCAGCAAATGACAGGAGGGACATTCTGTACAGCAAAGGAAATAATGAACTGAGTGGAAAGGAAGCCCAGAGAGTCAGAATTAGAATCTTGTGTGTGTGTGTGTGTGTGTGTGTGTGTGTGTGTGTGTGTGCATGTGATAAATCTGAACAGATAATTCTCAAAAGAAGAAATAAAAATGACTAAGAAATGTCTTATAAAGCATTCTATATCATTAGCAATTAGGAAAAATGTAAATAAAAACTACTTTGAGATTTCATCTCACCCCCTCAGAATGGCTAAGATCAAGGAAACAATTAATGACAAATGCTGTTAAGGATATGGGGAAGCAGACACTTTCTCACTGTTGGTCAATTGCGAAGAGGTGTGTTCTGTATTTACTGAGGGGAAATCTGCAGTGATACATCTTAGGAAGAGCCACAGAAACGACATAGGAACCGGTCCAGCAGAAGTCAGCAGGAAGCCACAGTCTCTTGATTTTGGGTTATTGAGGACCAAATCATCCATTTGCAATCAACTGCACAGATTTGTCAATGGGTTGGGTTGTAGCTCAGTTGGTAGGGTTCTTTGTACCATGTACAAAGCCCTGCTTTCAAACCTCAGTACATAAAACAAGAATGTTGGTACACTTCTATAATCTGAGCACTGAGGAAGAAAGAGGAATGCCAGAATTTCAAGGTCATCCTTTACTACCTGGCAAGTGGGAGGCCAGCCTGGACTACATGAGCTCCTGTCAGAAGATAAACAAAAACAAAAACAAAAGCCAAAGATGTATATGACCATTCTTAAATGTTAGTTAGAGAAAGAGAGACAGACAGACAGACAGACAGACAGACAATGTAAGAACAAAAAAATCCTGATAAGGACAGATGCTGATGAGAACTCACCTAAGGGAGCAAATGACCTCTGTTAGCAGGTTGCAGCTGTGTGATTTTGAGCATTAATTCATTTCAATCTTTAAAACACATGTTAAGTTTCTGTGTTACAGAATTGTGGTCAAGATTAGATTATACACATAAAAAGGCCTTTAAAAGACTCAGTGGTGTGTTTGGTACACACACCAGCAAAATATCTGATTTAGTCTCTCATTTGTTCACAATCTACTCGGCCTTTGCAAGTGCAGCGACACAATCCTTGAACATAACGATTCCACACATCCGGGAATTGCTGACTTTCAAATTCTGACAGTTATAGACGGAGTTGCCAAAATGCTTCAACAGGGCAATTAGAAGCTAGCTCTCTTTTGTCTTGTGCATGGCTTTTAGATGTTTCATAACTAACTCTGTGGAAAAGAAAAAGACAATCTAGCGTTATCAGCATTTTCGAGCACATTAGGATTTGAGCAGCTGAATGACAGTCTCTCCTAGAGGAGAGATTCCCACTCACAGAACCTGATGTGATGGCCATCGGCCCTCGTTCTACAAATTATAAAAAAATCTCCAGTGCCTTTTCTAACATTTGCTGATGCTAGAGTTCTGATGGAAACATTCAAGTCCAACACAGTTTCACCATCAATTCTTTTTTTTTAAGATTTTTTTTTATTTCATTTTATGTGCATGGGCGTTTTGTCTGCATGCATGTCTGAGCACCACTTCCATGCCTGATGTCTGCAGAGGTCAGAAGAGGGCATCAGGTCCCCTGCAGTTACAGATGGTTGTGAGCTACCATGTGGATCATAGAAACTGAACCTGAGTCCCCTGGAAGAAAACTATGTGCTCATAACTACTGAGTCATCTCCCTAGTTCTTGAATGATAGCGTCTTTTCAATTCTGTCCTCCAATGCATGATAAAGGAGTACAAGTGTGTGTGTGTGTGTGTGTGTGTGTGTGTGTGTGTGTGTGTGTGTGTGTGTATTTGAATGCATATGTGTGAAGTTGCTTCCCAAGAACCAAGAAAACCTGTTTTTACAGAGGAAAATGACTATGTGAATCTTAAAACCTTTATCAGCAATTCTGAACCCAGGACAAAATACAGACTTATCTGGGCACCTTTGAACAAATACTTAGATACTGAACTGTCCCACTCTGATTCTATTGATTTAGGATAGGACACAAATTACATTGGGATTTTTAAACTTTCCTAGGTGATTTGAAAAAGTTGCCAACATTGCAGAGTCGTGGCCTGCACCCGAGATCAGCTGTGCACAGTCTTGGTCGTACAAAGGTTTAAGATGCTAATCTCCTGTGTATGTGCAGAACTTATTAAATAAGGAGGGAGGCAAAAGCCAAGCTTCAGCATGCTTTAGAACTCCCCAGTGTGTGCTACTCAGGACGGAAGCACTATCCATGCCATACTAGTGATGCAATGATGGTGATGTACATTAAGCATCAAATGACCCATCATGCGGCCCTGTATTTCAGCCTCTACAGCTGGGACTCATATTAGATGGCTCATCTTACTTTCACATATGGAATTAACAAAATTAATTTCGTGTTCCCTCACACCGGTTTTACTAAGATGAATACCATGTCTGATCAGAGAACTACCTGTCCTGCTTCTCACATGTTTGCTCTTACAGTATCTGGGGAACCAACAGTCTACTGTGAGCAAAAAATCAACATCATTCCACAGGGATACATTTTGTGCTGGAATTGGCTCTGGGCAATTCATAATTTTGTGAGCATTGGGGTTCTTCTTCTCTTTTCGATGGAGATTGGGTTTGCCGATACGGTTTACATATCTGTCGGGTATGTCACAGGGATTCGGAACTACAGGTGCTTTTATGTAAGCCTAGTCCCTTCATTCTCACCACTCCTAAATACCTGCTAATCCATGGGGAGCTTTGCAATGTTACACTGGCTATGTGGTCCACATCACTTGTATTATGATCATCTGTTCTAAAGCTCAGCTGTAATTAGAGACATGTCCGTGACCAGTAATCTTATACTGTAATCTTCATATTATTTGTCCATTAAGTAGAAAAGTCATACTTTGCTCAATATGTCTTGTCGAACAGCAAAGGAAGCATTGGTCTGGATGTACTGAGTGGTTTGACTGGATAGCAACTAGTCTTTATTGGTCCTCTTGTAAATATGTTTCAGAATAAGATCCTCAGTGAGTAAATTGGGAATGAGTCCTCAATAGATACAAAAATCAAATCTTTATTCTATCTGTGGCTCTGTCACAAGAGCACTGTGTAGAAATAGATGGTTCTGACTACCTCAGCCTATGTCCAAGAGATTAACTACATTATTTCCAGCATCTAAACACTGTTTTCAAAGTCAGTATCATTTTCTTTCATCTTGCTCTTATTCATCTCTCTCTGAGAACCCAACTTTTAAGAAACCGAAAACAGCATGGAAATGTTTTATGGTGAAGAAATGACATAACCACACTGAGTCAGAGATGATTACTCATCCCAATAACCTCAGCACTCAGCAAGCTGAGGCAGGAGGATCAAAATTTCAAGATTCTCTTCAGTGAATTTGAGACCAGCCTGCTTTACAGGAGACTTTGCCAAAAAAACAACAACAACAAACCAATAGCATCATCACACTTAAGTGATGCTTAAATATTTTTCTAATTTATCTTCTACATATGGCTGTGAATGATTTATATTTTGTTCTTACATTGCCTGCAAGTACAGTGAGTCCCTTGCATTTCCCTTCATGTTAACATTTTATTATCAGAAACTGATTCTCTGTGATATTAACTCAGCAGATTTACCAAATGAGGTCTTTTTAAATTAGAAAGCTCAGTGTAGACTAAATGGATTATATGGTGGAAGTGAAAGGGGAATTAAAAATTAGTCTTTAAGTAATCTGTGCACACATGTGTGTGAGCATGTACATACTTTATTGTCTCAATATATCTGTGATTCAGATGGCTACTGCAGAGTAGAAAATAGAGACAGCTCACTGTTCCTTCCTTTTCTTTGCATAAGGACCAACAGAAATGGCAGCCTTAGTCCACAGGCATTGTTCTTTAACCTCTGTTACAATGGACATAGAATGGTAAATGCTAGAGTCTGGATCTCATTTGTATGACTCTAACTGGGGACGCAATTATGAAAATAGGATGTACAAGACCCACAGAGTCAATCACCCTTTGACCTGGCAATCATCCATGTGGAAAATGTACACAGTAACAAAAGAGACATCATTTCCTTCATGCCTCTCTTTTTCCTAATCTTGAATAGATTTTTTTATATACACTGTCAACTGAAAGAGCATGATGCTAAAGTCTTCAGATTGCTCCAATCCTAGAAGAATGTTTAGTCATACACACACACACACAGACACAGACAGACAGACAGACAGACACACACACACACACACACACACACACACACACACACACACACTCTGCTGGAAATTGAAGCAATGGTCTCATTCATATATATCAGGAAAGTGCTTTACAATTGAACTATATTCTCAGCCCTTGGAAGCCTAACTTTGAACTATTATTCACTCTTTTAGAGGGAATGGGAGCCAGGTAGTGAGTCTGAACAACTCTGCTCCCAGATCTAGGGCTGTCATTTAAAAGAATAATCCAAAAAAGCTTGGGCTCCCCAAAGCAAAACAAAAACAACAAACAAACAAACAAAACAATAAAGCTGTTTCTTTTCTGTTTGTACATGTGATTTTTCTATTTCTCAATCATTTTCTTGTCTTTTATACCTTGGATTTTTCTCAGCAATAACTTAGGTGGGTTGGGGGCAGGATGGACGTGAAGAGTAATGAAAGAGATGTCTTGATGGGGGGTGAATATTTCAGGGTTAGGGAGAAACCTGGCACCAGGGAAACCCCCAGGAATCTACAAGGATACCCTAGCTAAGACTCCTAGCAATAGTGACCCTTTAATACAGCTTCTTGTGTTGTGGTAACCCTCAACCATAAAATTATTTTCACTGTTACTTTGTAACTGTAATTTGGCTACTATTATGAATCATAATATAAATTTTTTGGAGATAGAAGTTTGTCAGATGGGTTATGACTCACAGGTTGAGAACCACTACCCTAAAGGAAGGAAAAATGCTCTAGGTTCATGGACCGGAAGAGTTGATATTTTAAAGATAAATATTTTTTCTAAATTGATCCATATTTCAAAGCTCTACAAACAAACTCCATGAAGCTTTGTGAAATTTTGTTATCATATTCTAAATACTTGTTTACAAATCTAAAAGTTAAAAGGATAGCCTGTGTGATCTTGAAAACTTACGTTACAATGACTCAAGGAGAGCTGTATGACAAGGTTGCCTAGGCAGATTGATACAATAAAATAAAAATTAATGGAACAGAATAAAGGAGTGACTCACAGATGCAATGTCACCTGAGTTATAAAGAGATAACAGTGTATGGCAGAAGATAAGAGGCAATCTTTCCAATGATTTGTATTAGGCCCATTGGCTATTCCTGTGCAACAACAAAAATCTGCACTTTTGTTCATACTTCCCTTCATGCTCAGTTCAATCCAGGTGGCCCACATTTCACCACATTAAAATTGAAATAAGTATTTTACTCAAGAGCATCTATCTGCTATGCAGATTATTTTGTAAGATTCCAAACAAAATGACAACCATTGATAAATTTGCCCACTCTACTATCAAAAGCCTGTATTTATCAACTGATTCCAAAAACAATAAGACATACCATAGTAGAAAGTGTTTCTTGACATACATATATCAGCAAAGGAATCATGTACCAAACAAATACAGAAATATTTACAATACTAAGCCCAGAAATAAGCTAAATATTTTTAATGTACGAAATGTGCATTGGCATGATCTCAGTACTTGAGAAACAGAGGCAGAAGGAGAACCCTAAGTTAGAGGCCTGCTTGGTCTACATGGGAGTTTCCAAGCCAGCTAAGACTGCATAGTGAACCTTGTCTCAATACAATAACAAAATTTTTAAAATGTTTGAACTGGAATTTTACAGAAAAAAAATGGCTCTCTCTTGCCAATTAACATAGGAAAACAGTTAAACAAATTGGTCATCAAAGAGACCAAATTAAAAGCATAATGAATAAAACTCTGTGTTCACTAGATAGTTATTATTGAACATACTGAGGACACTAAGTGGTACCAAAATTTGAATGAAAAAATATTCCCATACACCACTGCTAGAAGTGAGTACAGAACCCATCTAACAACCTGGGGATAGTATTCAGAAATGGCAACAAATATAAATTCCCTTAGACCTTATAATTGCTGTCTTAGGGATACATACCACAGAATTGAATTCATATTTGCTCATCAAGTCAAGTTAAATTGTTTACAAGCATCACTTTTTAAGAAGTCCAAGACTCAAAAATTCAAATGTCAATTAATGGTGGACCTGATTAATAAACTGTGCTATATCCATGTAATTGAACACCATACAGTTCATATTATGATAAGAATAAACAAATCACTACTATACATACAAAATAAACAGGGGCTTTATAGTTAAGCAAAAGAAGACAGACACATTCTCTCTCCCACTACCCAAAGTTCAAAAACAGGAAGAAGCAAGGGACACTCACAGAAGTCCTGTGAGTGGGCCTCTGTGGGGAGGGAACATGGAAGGGGTCTTCAGGAATGCTCTTCTTTTGTGTGGTAGTTATGGCAGGGAGCTTGATTTTTAGAGATTCACTGTGCTCTGTGTAAGCTCTGTATACCTTAATAGAGAAACTATTATAACAGAAAGTCAACGCTTTCACAGTAATTAAATCACAATGCAGAAAAATTGCCTTTGGCTTGGATGGGAAATAGCTTTTTCTAGCCTTGCATTAAAAAGAAACCTTTTTCTTGCTGGACTTAGTTTTTCCGTAGACAGTTTTCAATAACGAATATTGAAGTGACTTGCCTTGAAAGAGAGAGATTGCAGTCCAGGACAGGAGATAGATGATGCAGGTATAATTGCATGGAAGGAGAGACAAGAGGCGAGCTAGAAGTAATGGTTCCGAGATAGAAATCACAGGAATTGAAGTTTAATTATCTATAGAATGAGGAAATGGGGAGATAAAAGTGACTCCAAAGTTTCTAGTTTGATAGATTTGAATGATTATATGGGGGGCACACTGGGTCATTTGGAGGAAAGTTTCGTTTGAGTTATTAGAACATTGTTTGTTTTTATGCTATCTAAAATATGTATCTGAAACCTGGTAAAAATTCTAACATCAGAAACATGAGTTTGAGTCCCTTCAAATTCATGTTTAAACCCCAAGAATACATGGAATTATTTCTTCCTACCCCAGGGAAGTGTGTATTGTGAAGAAGTATTAGAATTACAGATGGACACGAGGGGCATTGATCAAGTAGAGTCTACACAACAAGTCATAGATCAATTCTCTCAACTGCTTTTACTACATTTGAACATTCAATTGGCATAAGTAATTATCACGCTTTCTGTCCTTTAGTATATATTTCCTAAGTGTGAAAATTGTTGTTAGAAGTATTATAAGCAATACCAAATTTGTCACTCATGTCTGAACTTCAGCGTTACCAGAAAACAATATTATATGGAATCTCTTATAATGGCAGCTGTGTCGGAGATCTTTTACAGCAACCTGCGGGTCATGAGCCCTACAAGGTCTAATGATCCTTTCATAGGGATCGCCTAAGAGTTTTGAAAAACACAGATCTTTACATTACAACTCATAACAGTAGCAAAATTACAACTATGAAGTAGCAACAAAAAGAATTTTGTAGTTGGGGGTCACCACAACATGAGGAAAGAGTCACAGCAATAGGAAGGTTGAGAGCCACTGTTTTATGGTGTAAGAAAAATGATGTTAACTTACCATATTCATAACTTCATGATCAGGAGTGTGGACCAGATATAATAATCTCCTAGAAAATAAATATTTTTGAGACAAAACATTATTATTAATGAAATATTTACAGATTTGTATAATATGGTTAATAAATACTTAAACAGTTTTCTTTGTTGGTAAAATATAGTGTTTTTCACCCAAAATCTCATTGTCCATTCTCATTACCTGGAGACCATGATGCAACCTTCTAACTCTCAAGGGCAATATCCAGTACAGAAAAGACGCATTCTGCTTCCTCTTGCATGAACCCATTGTCCTGACTATTCTTATTTAGCAAACTATTTCCAAACCTGGTGGCTACAACCCCTATTTTACAATATCTCCGTTTGGGGATGGTGAGAGCTAGTGAGCCTCTTCTGGGCAGCCCTTCTCTTCCTATGGATTGGTTGAGGTCCACTAGTGCTTACCTGATAAACAGACATAGCAAAGAACAGAAGACACATGACTGCACTCACATTTGTGACTTTATCAATGATGGCTGGGGAAATGGGAATGTCAACTGGAGCTTCTGTGAGGAACTCTCCCACATGGTACCTTAGGATAATCAAACTTTCACCTGGTGATGGATGCAGGTTACTGTAAACTGGAGGCAGGAAGTAGACACAGCTCCTCTCTTAGGGACTGACCCTAGAAACAAGTACAGTATTATTTTTAGACTAATTATTTTGTCTGTCTTGGAAACTTCTCAGATTCAAGGGGAAGAACATCAAAGAATTTGGAGATCAATATAATCCATTTCACTCACACATGAATACAAGTCAGCTATGATCTCACTTCTTAAATATTTGAATATGCCAACCTGGATCCCAAAACTAAAATGAAAGCAAATATGAAAAAGGTCCAGTTTCACAAAACAAATTAATTTTTCTAAAGACAAATAATTGTATCTAGGTCAAGATCTACCAATGCCCACAATGGAAAGTTGAGAATAAGATATAGATGATTTTGGATTCTGATAAATGGTATTCAATAAGTAGAAGCAGAAAAAACAATTGTTTTTGATGCTTTGGTTTACTGAACATAAATTAGACACTTGCACTTGTCTTATCCTGGGACTGGGTAGACGTTGAAAGTAAAAGGACCAAAGTTGAAAGCCTCAGAACCCATGTAGATGATAGCTGGCCATAGCAGCCTGTCTATAATTCCAACTTTAGAAGGTAGAGACAGATGATTCCAGGAGAAAGCTGCCTGGTGAGACTATACTACCACTGTTAGTGAGCTCTGGGTCTGAGCAGGAGACCCTGCCTCAAAGAACAAAGTGAATTATCAAGGAGGAGCCTGACATCGACCTTGGATCTTCATAGAGAGACCCACAAACATGTGTATCCACACACTTAAGAAAATGCATGCACATGCTAAACAGGTATATTTTTGGTGTTTTTCTCTCTAATAACCAATGAAGGTAATACTTACTCAGAAATTTCCACATGATTTCTATATATTTGGTTTTGAACCTTAAGTGTGAGGGAAAAGGAATTGATGACAAATATGTTTCTCATCAATGCCATCCCTTATGTTGGACACACTATTGATTTAATCAATTAATCCTCAAAAGAATCTTTAAAATTGGCATTTGCATTCTCATTTTATAGGTAAAGAGATGCAGGTTTAAAATGTCATAAATATATGGTATAATACAGTATATATATACACATATATATACACACACATGTGCATATGCTCAGATAGATAATTCAGATACTACTTGTAAATACATTATACATGTGTTTATATAATGTGTAACATTATATACTATATGTAACATGAATCTTAAAGAGTCTTATAATAAAAAAACCCAGAGTCAAATATTGGAGTGAAAGCTGAAAGATCAGAGAAGCAGAACAGCCAGCCATTAGCTTATCTCTATGAAATCCTCAGCCTCAAGAGAGCGAGTTCCTATTTCCTCACACCTTATATACTTTTCTGTGTCCTGTCATATTACTTCCTGGGATTAAAGGCATGTGTCACCACTGTCTGGTTCTGTTTCTCTCATGTAACCAAGTGTGGCCTTGAACTCAGAGTTCCAAATGGATCTCTACCTCCCGAGTGATAGGATTAAAGGTGTATGCCACCACTGTGTGACATGTCTAATTTAGTGGCTGGGTCTGTCCTCTGATCCCCAGGTAAGCTTTATTGGGGTACACAATATATCACCACAACTATATATAAGTATTTATAGTTTATATGGCATAGATCAGTTGCATTTTATTACATATATAGTATATTTACCTGTTATATGTTTACTATAATATAATGTATTTGCTTATATATATTTGGGGATACATATATCAGATCCCTTGCTATCCTTCTGCTTCTTATATTAGGACAAAGACACTGTGATAGCCTCTTAGATGCATTGCTACTCAATACAGCACAACACGCTAAAATACCTCTTTAATTCAGCATATTCTTGTGCACGTTAGGTAAGCTAGCTGATGATGTGTTTCAAGAACAACCCAAATTGAATGAATAGTAATTATGATCTGTAGTTTTGTTGTACATAGAGCAGACAACATATTTCCAATCTAGGGTTTCAAAAGAAGCCTATGACACACCCATCTTGTGAGTTTCAGTACTCATTTTTTCTTCAAATGATCAGCTATGTTGAGTTGTCAGCTGACAAAAGCTAAGAGAATCACCAGATTGTGAGTTGGAGAATGAAGACTAAAGCTGAATTGAGGCAAAGGTCTGGTTTTCAGTTCTCTTGACAACACCCTCTCAATCCAGAGTATAATGAACTTGACTGGCATTTGTCTGATATTGACAGAAATATTTGTGCAAGACTTTCATTCACATTGTTCTTTAGAAGAAATTACCCATCCAGGAGTATGGATCCTGGGTTAAGATATGCAATGATATCATTCTATGCTCTTATAAAGCATTTTATTACCTAATTACAAAGTCCATTAGTTAAGTCCAAACTCTTTCATTGACCTTTTCAGTATTATATCTGGACCTTGTCTGTATCTCTAGTCTTGAGTTCAGCTGAACCCTCTTAGCCACATCAGTATGTGATGCTTCCACTTGCTTTTCTCTGCAGATAGTCCATTTATTGAAGAATCTAAGACATTTCTTTGGAAACCCAAAATATTAAGTAGGTAAAAAGTTGTCCCAAACTAGTATTTTAATTGTATACAATATGGAAACAGACTCAATCCCAGGTAATGGAAATAGCTCCTGTCTACAGTAGAGCTGGTGAGAGAATACAGAAGGCATCTGAGCTCAGTCAAGAGGAACCTGAAGAGCAGCATCCCAAATAGAACCCAGAGAAGCAGCCAAGCCTTACCAGAGGGAGTCAGGTATGGCACTGGCCTCAAAGTTAGTCTGGCACCATAGTGACTGGAAGTTAATTTCTATTTTTCTTCAGTTCTTGTCCCAAGATGGTATCTGATCATCCAGAACACATCCTAGGAGTGTCAGAAAAGGAAGCAGTAAGGGTGGGCCACATGCTTATGCTTTCCTTGTGGTAATGTAAACATTTTTAAAAATCATAAAACAGAAAGAATTCACTTAGTGAGGTGCTTGCATATGATGAATCAGATAGATCTACATACATAGTCTCATCTGACTATAGAACTAAAGCAAATGCTCAATTCAAAATAATTTACAAGAGAAAAACAAGAAAACACCAACCCTATCTTATGTTCATAGATCAAGGCCTGGGAGGGAGAAAACCACCACCAATGGTGGCAACATCTTCCATCAATATGGATCAGATGCATCTGTCCCTGATTAGAGATGACTATTCTTATGAAATGATTTTTGTCTTATGAGAGACTAATTTAAAGCATTAGAGTCTATCACTCAAAGGGGGTCTCTATAGTGAACAGAAAGTGATGGGCTCACACTGATCTGCACTCAGTAGCCCTTTGGACACTCAAGGTGATCAAATAATGAGAATCTGATATGCTTTTAACAGGGTAACACTTGTCAAATCTCTCTCTCTCTCTCTCTCTCTCTCTCTCTCTCTCTCTCTCTCTCTCTCTCTCTGTGTGTGTGTGTGTGTGTGTGTGTTATACTGCATTGTAGTGTAGTACAAGTATGTGTTCATGTTTGCATCTGTGTGTGGATGCCAGAGGTTGCCCTTGGGTGCCTTTCTCTGTAGCTATCCATCTTATTTTTGATGCAGGACCTTCCATTGAACCTGGAGTCCACTGATCAGATAGACTCTCTGGCCATTGAGCTCCAGAGATCTTCTTGTTTCTGACCTACCAATGTTTGAAACAGATGTGTACTGCTGTGCAGAGCTTTATTATATATTTTGGGGATCTAAACTGAAGAATTCATGGTTGTGTGGCTGGCAAGCATTTAACCAAATCGGCTATTTTTCAGCATTAGGGGCTAGAATCTTTTAAGAGCTACAAGAGATCCAAAGGTCAAACTTATTTTGAAGAATTATCTACTTTCAGGATAAACAGAGAAAGCTTACAGGAAAACATTGATTAAGGAATTCTTGCTTGTAAAGGTCTTCATTAGCAAGGGCTTTCTCCTGTTTGGAGTTTGTTTATTTATCCTGAGGTTTAGTCATTAGAGTTTCCACAGAGAACTAGACATGTCATTGACCCCTTCTGATTGATAATAATGTTGGACCATGTTGGATTACCAGTAGAGAGAAAAGTTCCCTGCCCATACAGCAACACAATTAACTCCATCCATAAAATGATAGGAGGACCAAACTCTTCAATTCTGCCATGTCTACTATGAAAAGCTAACCCTTTGTTCCAAAGATTTCAGACTCTGGTGAAGAAAGAGGGTTTGTTTTCAGCATTACAATAACTAGTACAATTCCTCACTGGGAAAAATCCCATGCACTTTTTAAATTTATATCACGTAAAGAACATAGCAAGCCAAAGTCCTATCTGCCTGGGCCATCGGTTGCACTCAGAAGTATCCCTTAGTGTATCTGTGGGGTTCTACAGGCTGGAGGTCTTACTTGTGTAATCTGAAAAATGAATAAATTGGCTTAAATGATGTCCAGTGGTGCCTTTGCCTTAAAATCCCTAACAATTTCAGGCTCACACAAAATATGTTCTCCAGGTCATCATATTTGGATTATCAAAGCAATGAGCAATGGCATTGGAAGGCAGGGATGGCAGCATCTTCCCACAGCGGGAGGACAAATGCAGCTCACAGAGAGGAAAGGCAGAAAGAGCAGAAGAGAAGCAATTGTTTGAGATATTAGGATTCCTTCTCCCACTGCTATGGAAACATTCTAAGACAACAAAACTCTACAGATACGAAAAATTCTGCCCTATTACTCATTTCAGTATAATAGAAGCCAAGTGTTGAGTGAAAACAGAAACTACTTCCATGTACAGAAGCAGACTTCTACACTGGCAAAAAAAAAAAAAAAAAAAAAAAAAAAAAAAAAAAAAAAGGCTGAGTCTAGATGCCATTATCTAAAGCTTGAACTGTGAGCTACTCTGAAATATTGTCAATATGCTTTGCATACACAGCACTCCATGTCTTTCCCTTCTCCCCATCTAGAATAGAACTGGAAGACAAGGATTGAGCTCAACACTGAGTTGAGTGCTATGTGCCTCCCCAAAACAGAAAAATGCAAATTCACTCAGAACTAGTGAATGCACCCCTATTTTGTAAAATAAAAAATCTGTTAAGAAATAATTAAGCCAAGACTGAAAAAAAAATCATCGTCTGGATTGGGGTGGGGTACCAAATAGAAAAACAAGTATCTTTAGAAGGAGGAGACAAAGGACATTGTCTACAGTACAGCACCAGTGTGGTTTCAAGCATGGATTAAAGCTATCCAGCCACAAGTGAAGCAATGCTGGAGGTACCAGGAGCTGGGGGAGGCAAGCAAGAGTTCTCCACTGGTAGAGCTGACACCTTGGGTTCAGACTTCCAACCTTCAGAGCTACGAGAGAATGAAATTCCAGTGATGTTTAGTAACCGCAGCAAACTGAAGAAAGCTCCTAGCAGATTGCTGAGAGAGCAAGATAAAACTTGGGCGGGAAAGTAAGAAAGCAAAGAGAAAGATGCCGATTTGGATGGTTAGCTAGCAATGGAAATGGACAATACAGTAGGGGCTGACTGTTGCTGGATATAGCCTGGGTCTGGCCTAAAGGCCAGCATGAAATAGATACACCAGATTTGAATCTGAAGATCAAGAAACTGGGGTGACAGATACCTTCTCCAGCTTGGGGGATCCTTTTCAAAGAGGTGTTAATCCCCCAGGGTTTGTAATCCACTATACAAATAGCAAATCCATTTCAGCAGTAGCAGACATCCCATACAGAGAAGAATAGGTACTAACAACTTGAGATCTAGGCAATGCAGCATATTTTATATTACTTTGAATAAAGTATCGTAAAGACTGGTCTAAATTGAAAGAGGCCAGTTGGAATGACCTTTTAGTCTTTTTGGATGCCCTCGTCCTGGTGGAGATCACAGATATGCAGGACCACTCAGAACAGAGTCAGTCACAAGGCATGAAGAGTACATACAGGACCTTTTGACAGTGTCAGTCACAGAGCCTGAGGAAGAAGCACCTGGAGGTAGTTCTTTTGGTAAAGTTTCCAGGACAAGGAATAGACCAGGAAGGTCTATTGAGGGTTGGCAAATCTGTAAGATTTTAGCAGGTACTAGGATAGAGGGACTGTCTCTAGTTGGTTGCCCAGCATCTAGGCCTGAGGTCCTTAGTGTACATGAGTATGACAGCCCTATAGAGAGGGAAATGTGGGTGTAGATGTATGCCAGTGGTCAAGAAGGGAAATTGATTGGCATGCCAGACCTCAAACCTGGATCCAGGTGGGTTTTTTGTTTATTTGGTTATTTCTCTATTTGTATGCATTTGGCTTATGTTTTGAAAGTTGTGGGTATTGGGCCCAGGGCCTAATACTAGGCAAGCACTCTACTGAGCCCTATTTTTAGTTTTTATATTTAGTTATTGTCTTTGGTATATCTCCAACATTTTCCCTATTTATTTTGAAACAGGATCTCACTAAAATACATAAACTAGAATTGACTTCACTCTAGCCCAGGCAAGTCTTAACTCATGATCTTCCTGCCTCAGTATCACAAGTGGCCTGGATTACAAGCTTATACAATATACTCTTTAAAGCCACACTATTCAGTTAAATGATTGAACTGAGATAAATGAAAGAACTAGATAAATGTACAGGCAACACATGCTCAATGCTGTGAAATTTTCAGCTAGTCCTAACAACCTAGTACTTCATGGCTCTCTCAACCGAAACCTCAGCGACTTGTCACAGGGATAGCAGCAAATTAGTTCTAATTTTTACGTGGAATCAATAAAAATTAAAGGAAACAATACACAGTACAGTCTTTGAAAACAAAGTTGGATGACTGACATTACTTAATTTCAAAACTTACCACAAAGCTATAGTAATCCATACAGAGTGACATTACCAAAGAAGTAGTTAAATAGATCATTGTCATGGAATATACAGAGAGAAATAGACCCACATAAACATAATCACCTGATCTTTGGCAACAGAGTAAAGGCCATAATGCAATGTAAAGCAGATAGTCTTTTCAACTACACTGAGAGAGGTGGTGGTTGAGACTAGACTGGACTTTACCCTTTTAGAAATGTTAACTTCAAATAGACCACAGACTTAAATGTAAAACGCAGAAGTATAAAACTCTAAGGAGATAATATAGAAGAAAATTTGATAACCTTGAGTTTGAGGATGTCTCTTTAGACATGACAACACAGGCATAATCCATGAAAGTCACAACTGGTAAGCTGGATCTGGCTGATACTAAGAAGCTCTGCCCCGCAAAGAGCACCATCAAAAAGATGTTCCCAAGACATTAATGGTATCCCACCAGAGGAGATCCACAGACAGCAAACAAATTATGGGAAGAGGCTCTGCATCACAGGTCATCGGGGATACACACAAAAACGGTGATGAGATGCTGCCCCACACTGTTAGATTGCCCGAAGCCAAAAACAATGAACTCCTCAGAAAGGAGACGCTTGCTCAGTCCTGGTGCCAATGTGAAAGGGAATTGCTATTTTGCACAACATGGTAGCAGTCTCCCATAGAATTTACTCTATGATACAGCAATTACAACCCTTGGTACTTACACAAAGGAATTGAAAACTTTTGTCTATATAAAAGAACCTACACGTGGACATTTATAGAAGCCTCATTCATAATCGCCAAAACACAAGAAGCCACCAAGAGGTCTTTAAATAGATCAATGGGTAAATAATTATGATACATCTGAAAAATATAATATTATTCAGCACTGAAAGAAATGGGCTCCTAAGTCACTAAAAGATATGGAGGAAACTTAAATATCCTAAGAGACCAAAAACAAAGTAAAAGCTTACACACTGCAGACTCACTCCTTTACCTTATTAGAAAAAGAAAAACTGTGAAGACAATAAAAACAGCACTTGCCAGGGTTTAGGAAAGAGGGGGAAATTAATAGGCAGAGCAGAAAGGAATTAGAGGGCAATGAAACTACTCTAAGGAATGATGATGATAGATACATTAGTTAAAATTTATAGACTGTACATCCCCCGAAATGAGCCCAAATTTAGACTATGAAGCATGGGCAGTAATTATGTGTCAATGTGCACACCCCATTCATTAAAACATAGCATTCTGCTAGGGAAAGTCAATAATGGAGGAGGGAGTGCATGCAGGCAGGGCCAAAGGCTAAATCTCTTCCCTTTCTTCCAGTGTTGCTACGACCCTTAAACTTTTTAAAACACTCACTAAAAGGAAAAGAGAAATTGACGACAGGCAAGGAGATGTCAGTAGGATAGGAACAAAGTTCACTCCAAGTGAATACCATCTTGACACAATACAGCAGAAATAAAGCTAAATTTCCATTATGAATATAAACTCCTCTAGCCATTCACTAAAAATCCCTTCAGCGACCTAAAATAATTGGTCAATATTTTTCCTCTTTGTACCTTACCCCTTGTTCAAAGTATTAAAAAATAAATACTTAGTCATGGATTGGTTTATTCAAGTCTACACATGTGTACCTGAGACTAGATTCTCAGTATGTAATGAATAAAAGAGACGGAATATCATTTCCCTGTAGATTCTACATTCTTCATCATCACAGTGAGTGAGAGAGGACAAACAGCCAACAGCAATTTGTTATTGACTTCAAAGTCTCCCCATCTAGAATAATAGTGATGACAAACAGTGTTATAAAAAGCTTATCTCAACATCAAATGGCGATACCACATCTCCCAGACATCATTTGACTGCCTGGTGTGGCCGAGGCATCGTTTGAGACCCACCTTTAGAATACCACTGCATGTCATCCACTCCTGCGAATCTGTTGTGTTGGACAAGGATCTGTATTTTGCAACACAGAATGTGGAAACAACAGGCCCTGTCTGGGACTGCTGCTAAGGGGCTGTTCTGCATAAATTAATTATCAAACATTAACCCTACTTTCAAAGGGCCAGGGAGGTCTCTCACTTAAAAGGGGTGAATGACTCCCTGGGGGTTGGGAAAGGGACGTCCTAGGCCTTTCATGCATACCAGCAATACCATGATGTTTAGTAATATCTGGTTTATCTTCTCATTTTTATACTTTCTTCTCCCCTTATCCCTTATTGTTTTCTAAAGCGGTATTTATTCTTTCTGACATGCCTCCATTTCTTGCATGGGTGTACAAGGAGAGGATGGGAGTCATCTAGCTAGGAAGGCAGCCATGTCGGCCCTTCTTCTAAAATGCGCACACATAATAGACATTTCTTCCCCATCACCAGGCACTGCTCAAAGGGGGTTGTGATGTGAACAAAAAGTGAGCCAAAGAATTTTTCAAGTAAAATAGGCCCAGAAAGTTTTCATCAGAGATGGAAATATTGAGGGTAATATCTGGAAATCTATGGTAAACAGGGTTACATTAGAAAGTTAAATATATTGTTTTTTATTCCGTCTTTAAAGATTGCTCTACATAGTTTTTTAAAACGATTTCGACATCGTTGCTTGTAAATAGCTTGTTTAAAAGAATACTTGGTTGTCTTATCAAGATGTTTAATTTCATGTAGGGCATAAATAAAAATATCACATTGTTTTCCATACATACGTACCATTATGTGGTAATGGAAGACTACTTTTTAAAAAGAAAAAAAGGAAGATGAGTGGCAAGATGACACAGTGGTTAAGAGTTATTAATTTGTACTGTTTTTTCAGAGGCTCCAAATTTGGTTCCAAGCACCCACATCAGGAGGCCCACAACTGCCTGCAGCTCCAGCTCAAGGGAGCCTGAGGCTTCTGACCTCCTTGGGCACTAGCACTCAGGTGCACATACTCACACATATATACACAGTAAAAATAAAACAAACCTTTATAAAAAGAATGTAATTTAGAAGGAAATGAAGTAAAACTCTAAGCCAGAGTTTTAGGGATCTGGGTGCAGGAGACAAAAAGATCAAGACAACGTAATAGTTTATTTGATGACAATTAATTAATTTATTTTCTTAAATAATTATTGAAGTGTCCAAACTAGTAAGCTTCTACTGCTCAAGCCTTGCCAACACCACAAAGCATTAACATTAAAATGAGAGTGAAAGCTATACGTCTGTGATGTGTATGTGTCTGAGTGTGTCTGTGTGTGTATCTGTGTGTATATATGTATGTGTGTGTCTGTATGTTTGTGTTTGTGCATGTGTCTGTGTGTTTTTGTCTATGTGTGTGTGTCTATATGTTTCTGTGTCTCTGTGTGTGTCTGTCTGTGCCTATGTGTGTATGTGTCTGTGTGTATATATGTGTGTGTATGTATATCTGTGTGTCTATTTGTATCTGTGTGTGTAAAGATTATTGTATTGTTCGTTTTCCTTTTAGAATTTACTTTTCAAATATATTTTAATCCATAATAACAATTTTATTTTTAATAGTAAACATAAATAAAGTATTCTTACTCTAAGTCTACATTACTTAAAAATAAACTATAGGAAGCTAAGACAGTATTTTACTCATTTAATATCAAGAAAAAGTGATTGTTTTTCTATTTTGAAACTGACTTTCAATGGGATGGATGAGGGGAAAACTGTCTGTTGAATGGAGCTCAGGATATTTGGTCATAAGTTAGAACTTGCAAACTCCACATTTAAATAAGCTTTATATTTTAGATAAGATCTTTTAAAAATTAAATATGAGAATTACTATCTTTTTATTTTTTTGAGATTTCACACCTGAGTACTGGATTTCCATCATTTCTCTTCCCAACTCCAACTCCTGCCATGTCCTGCTGATTTCTCAAATTCATGACCTCTCCTCTATTATTGCTACATATCTATACATGCATACATGTATGTATGCACACACACACTCACACACTCACACACACACACACACACACACACACACACACACACACACACACCCCACCTGCTAAATCCATTTACTGTTGGTCTTATGTATATGTGTCTAAGGCCAAAAAACCTATCATGTGATTTGTTGCTGGAGAAGGCTGATTCTCCCTCTATAGGGAGTCATTAATTGCTTGTAGCACTCCATCTAGGGGTGGGTCCTTGTGAGATTTCCCCCATCCACATTGGCATGCCAACTGATGTTATTATGCCGGACAGGTTTAAGCAACCATACTGATGAGATTTCATGGGTACAGCTTCCCTGTCATTTATAGAAAGCACTATCTTGTAGCAAATATCCTGGTCCTCTGGCTTTTAAAACCTTCCCACCCCCTCTTCCATGATATTCCCTGAGCCTATGACAGGGCTTATGTTGTAGATGGATTATCAGGGCTGGGTACCTCATGGTCAATGGTTCACTACATTTTAACCAAATGTGGACTTGGACATCATTACATAAATCCACCATCTTTATCACTTCCCACTCACTGCTCTGTAAGATTTACCCTCACTTTACTCATGCATGTAGTCCTTGGCTGGTTTGCAAAGAGGTAGAGAGAGGGTCCTGTGGGGTCGTGATAGTACCACAGCACAGACAAACTGCTTCATTTCCCGAGAACAAGGCATTCTAAAGAAATGGAAGAAGCCAGCACTTAAGAGACATTTTTTCTTCCTACAATGTGAATGCCTGTTCCCTGTTATTTGAGATTGGGATTTCAATTTTAAATTGAAGGTGAGCAGCATGGAATACACATTCTCAGAGGTGGGAAGTTAGATGTCCACTCTATGAAGATGTGGAAGTAGTATACCACCATGCATAATAGGATTCTGAAATAAGAAGATAACATAGGTTATAGACCTGTTTTGTCCTTGGTCAGAGCTGTATATAGTAGTGGGGAAATAAGCACAGATAAGCAGTGTTGCCACTAAGAAACCACTACAGAATTCTCTTAGTATAGCTAGTACCTTCCTCCAGCTCTGGCTGAACTGAATGCTTTAAAAAAAAAATTCCATACTAGCCTTTTGGTTGTTGCTTTTCAATTTTTTTTTAACCTCAATACTCAATACCAGCAGCTCTGTAACTTCAAAAATAGGAAATGAGTGTGTTAAGAACCAAACCGAGTCAGGAAGAAGACCCAAGTAAACAAGTTCTCCCCAGCACTGACTCAGCAATCAGCTTGGCCTGGTATCAGGGACTATAGCTGGTATTCTCATATGAGAAAAGCAGATGCTTTCTTCCCTCATCCCTCGGGGCCTTCTCTCTGACTTGATTTAGCTACAAGGTGTACACACGTATCTACTGAGAGCTGGCTTCTAAATTGATGTCGTGGGTTGAAAAACGACGAGCCAGGGAACACAGAGCTAGGCCATAGTACCCACAGATGGACACATTTCTCTTTCAGTGGTCTTCCAAGTGCACAGAAGGCCATCTTCAGATGTTCTCATTCAAATGGAAATGCTTGCTCTTTATCTCCTTACTTTCTAGTTTGCATTTCTTTCTCCAAGAAATCTTTAGAAGTGGGAAATAGGTGTGCAAAATGGAGACCATCTTGTATTGTTAAATTGTAGTAAGGCATTAGACAATTCAACTAATGACTAACAAATTATTATTAAAACAAACCAGAAACGAGATAGGCATTTTCACTGCAAAATGGGATGTTTGCTGACTTGTGTTCATTAGATAGAGAGGACCTCTATTAGCCAAGAACCAAAAACATTAAGACCTCTGTCTCCTACATATCTTTTAACTTCAGTCTAGAAAGTCTGCAATTGTCCCTCAGGAAGTTGCCCACCGCACAGGAGGCCTGAGACACCAATTTATCCAATGCTCGTGTGCCTCATCATAACCTTTTTCTGGACGCTGTCCTAACTGCTCAGAAAGGGCCAGCCTGCCAGCCCTGGTGGAGATCCTCAGAGGTTGACGGCCGATGGGCTCCCCCTAGAGGCAGATGATGCTCCAGTGAGAGAAGGCACCATGGCAGGTTGCCAGGAAACCAACTCCTTGGAGCCACTGCAGAAAAACACAGGAGCAGAGGGTCCCCTGTCAGCACATTGTTTGGTTAGGCGGTTTCATCTCTCTGGAGCACACAGCTGAGTGCAGATTCCGTCTAAAACCAAGAATTGGACTCGGTGAATCACAGTGGGGGAGGATCATCATCATCATCATCATCATCACTTTCTGCTTCTTAGGGCTCTCTCCCTCCCTTGCTTTGCTTACACACTCCGTGTATTTATTTTCCATAGCAGCTCTTGCAAAGGCAAGGCAGAGCTGGAGGGGAGCCCTATGTTCAGGAAAGTAAATGGCTCAGCTCCAGCCGTCAGCAGAGCAATGTGCCTTAACGAGAGCCTTTCGTTCCTACGGTTTCATACCTACAGAGTCCTTTTCCTTTGAAAAGCTGAAAGAACAATCCGGGCCTTGATTGTTGCCTCAGTAAGATGTCATAAGGTTTTAGAAAATGCGACTTATAAAGGAAGGCGCTGAAGAAAATCATACAGCATTTTCTGTGATTATTGTATTTATGTAGCATTATAAGAAATGTAGTTATTAGTGTTGCTGGAGTCAAATCTTTCACAATTCTGATTATTCTTTGAATAGTCTCCATGTACTTTAGAATGCAATTTTATAGTTGTTTTCTTTCCCACCTGAGCTCAGCGTTGCTGAGTCTCTTTCTAGGTGAACCCCCTCTTGGGAGGGGGGCAGTGCATTATTTAAAGCATCACTCCTTCTGCACTAGGACTCTCTCTTTTCTGGTTCCGCTTACTCTTCCAGAATGTGTGCATGTGTCAAGGGTCCTACAGGGCAGCCAGGCCACTCAGAGTGGAGTGCAGTATATGTCATTCACAGAAACAGGGCCACACCTAGAAATAAGTTGGGGAGTAAGAGGCTGAGAAAGGACTAGTGGCCACGGAGAAGTCTCCCGTCAGCCCTCTAGAAGGAATGGAGCAAGTGGACAAGTAATAGCTTGCAAAAGAATGCCAGGAGCGCCGTCAGGCACATCCAGCCTGAGGTGCATGTCAGGAAGCACTGCTGCAGCCAGCAGAAGCGTCTTGCCTCTGAGCCTGGTGATCAGTCTGAGGTCATTGCAGGTCAGCAAGAGCAGAAGGTCCCAAGGAGTAGACACAGGGAAAGGAGGAAGAAGGTAGAATCGTCTGCCTCCTCTGTGTCTGCCTCTCACAGCTTCTAACCATGATTGCACATCTCATGGTGTGTTAGCTGCTTCACGTCTAACTCCCAAACTGTAAAAAATGCTGCTTTTGGTAAATTCTAACCAGGAACCAGAGAAGGAAAAAAATATTCTGAGAGTCATTGTTTCTGCATAGCCAAGTGGATCCAAGACAAAACTACTAGTACTTGATTTTCAGCTATATGTATTGCATATCTAATTATAAATTTCCTGTTTATCTGTATGTAAATAACTACAGTGAAGCACTGAATTTACTGCCGAGGAACTTGGGAATGATAACTCAGACACATAATCTTCTGCATGCCAGCTCCTGCCTAAGAAGAGCTTTCTTTGGAGGCCTGGAGTTCAGTTTGCTATGGGCCCTGGGCAACCTGCACACCAGTCAGGAGAGTTTTTGCTACTAATAAAAGGAAATGATACAACATTGCTTGAGCAATCTAAGAGACTTATTAGTTCACATAATTAAAAAGCTCAGCCTGAAGGCAGAAGCTGATCGGAGCTTCAAACGCATTTCTTTTGCATTCCTATTCCTCTGGTAGCTTGCAGGGCACTGGCCCACAATGGCTGTAACTACATGCTGCTTTAGCCACACACACCATCATGGAAGGTGTCTTACTTTACCGAGCCTGCCATAACAAAATATCACAGACTAAAGGACTTAAACTTCAGAAATTTAATTTTGCATAGCTCTGGAGATGGGACCTTTGAGATCAAGATGTTGTCGGTTTTGGATTTTCCTGAGGCCTTTTTATTTTCCTAGGATTAAAGATGGATACCATCTCACTGGGTCCTTTCATGACCTTTGCTGCTCTGAACATAATCATCTCTGGTGTCTCAGGTTCGTCTCATAGGGACACTGGCTCTGCCGATCAGCTCTTCATCCTTATGACTTCATTTAACAGTAATTGGCTCTGTATCTCCAATATAGTCACATTGGGCAAAGGTTAGGCTTATTATATGAATTTTAGGGTGGCAGTTCAGTCTAAGACAAATGGTAGCAATGGAGATAATCTTCTCAAAGAATAGGACTTCATTAGTATAAGAAAGTGAGAGATAGATTGTCAAGGAAGCAAATGAAACATTCAGTGTAATCCACAAAGTCCTCTAAAATCACTTTCCTTTACCCAAGATTCTAAAAAAAAATCAGTATCATTAATCAGGTGTTTTTCTTCCCAGGGGCAAGTTACTACTATATATGGGCCTCCTGGGCCTTAATATTTTGTCTAAGTAAACATTCCCAAAGCGTATTCCAAGGGACATTTGTGACATACTTCTCTCACTCTCTCACTCAAATAAATGGCAGTAAATCCTAAATAATATCCTAATCAAGGTTTTGAATTACAAATTAACCTATTGTTTAAATGTCTTTACAATTCTGCAGGAGTCTAAAACAGTTATTTACTATCAGACAGCAGGGACTGGCCAACCTCTTCGTCGATGTAGGACTTTCCCCAAATCTGACCTATTAAAATATTTCCACAGAATACATTTTAGGAAATGGTGTTCTCAGATAATGTCACTTTTTATTCAAAGTAGTAGGAGATGAGTCACATGAGGAAGACCATTACAGGTTGAACGATTCCCTGGGTGTAAGTTAGGCAAGGAGCAGGTCCCACTATCCACTGCTCCTATTTATTTTTATTCTGCCTTTTTTTTTTTTCCTGTTGGGGATCAAAGTTTCCTTGTTTGGGAAAGAAAGCCAGTACATTTCACTTTCGGGCTTTGATTTTAACAGAAAGGTTACCCTGGTGTCACTTCACAGAGACCACTCAAATAGAACACCTGGCCGTGTGTGGTCACCGCCTGGGTGCACCTGTTACGGCCATAGGCTGGAAGAGACTAAGACAGGAACAAGGACCATTAAAGTCAGGAATAATGAAATGTCTGTGCCAAAAGGATTGTACACCAAGAACTCTGCAAAGCGGGAAAGCGAAGAGCCAGTGACCGAAGGAGAAACTCAGCAGCAGCAGCCCAGAGACAAGAGAAGCCCAGAGCTTCAATCTGCAATGACTGCATCGGATTGTGAGCCAAGGACTCGGCACCACCCCTCTGCTCTGGGGGCTCTCTTTCCAATTTTAAACACTTGGACACCGTAAGGAGTGGATGCTTCCAACACAGAACCCAAGACATCTGTTAAAACGAAGTAAAACAGAAAAACCTGAAGGTAATTTGGAGGCTTCCAAACACCTGTGAGTCCGAAAACAGGCACACCTCCCCTTCCTTCAAAACACAGATGAGCTTCAACCTTCTGGGCATTCCGGCAGTTTACCATCTGTACCAATAACCCTCATCTGCAGTACAGAGTCTTCTAGGAGGATGTAAAATCCAGCAGCCGAGATAAGGAAAGCTGTTTCCACCTGCGGCATCTGTTCCAGCATTTCCAGGCTCCTTACACTGGACTTCTGTAGAGCCATACCTAGAAACCATCTCTCCCATTTGTGTTTCAGATGAAGGCAGAAAAGAAGAGAGATGCTATCCCTAACATCCCCATAATAGTCAGTGGTAGTGTTTAGAAGGAACACTACCACTAATTTCTCATTACAGCAAACAATCACTGCACCCAAGTCATCATTAGTAAGCTTAAGTGCAGCTTCAGGGAGAGGCAAGGCAATCACAAAGAGGGGAATGGCATTAAGTCAGTTCTTTGGAAAGTAATACCTTTAGACAAGCTAATCGCAGTAAAGCAGAAGATAAAATAGTAGGTTTAAAAAGAACAATAATAATCAAAGGCCGTCATCCTGGAGGAAGAATGCTAACAACCTCTGCTCACTTGCTGTTCCCAGGACAGTCAATCACTTCCAAGGGGCAATCAAACCCAAGAGACTGTGCGATTCACACTAATCACTCCAATATAGTTGAGTCTTGAAATGTCATCAGTGGTGAAGGAGAGAGCACCCGAGATGAGAAGCACAAAGGTGTTCAGGGTTCATAAAAGATCCACGGTGACTTAGATAAGATTCATGCCACACTTGTTCTGAGAACCTTGGAGGAGGGTTTGGGCTACAGAGAGCAAACAGGATAACAATTTTATTACAACACCAATGCATGCCTTTGTAGCTGTTCAGAGCTTCTAAGACATGGTGCTGAAGGAAAATGGATGATGCCTGAACTACAAGGCCTGTTTTCTATTTAATAATACTGAAATCCACGTTGAGGCACTTAGGAAATCTAGAATCAACAGATGGTATATAAGTTGAGAATGTATGCTATTCTAAGAGCAAACAATTCCATTGTGGTTATTTCCAAGTTCTATTTTTTTTTTTTACCTACCAAAATGGAACTGATTATAAATTAGTAGGTGCCATTGCTAAATCACCTAACCCAGGCTGTTCATCCTACTTCCTTAAATAAAATGAGATGCCTAGGATACAGAAGATCCAAATGTGTGGTCTTAGACACCAGGACACTCAGACTCAGAACTCCCCAGTAAGGGAGAGTTCTCTGTCATTAATTCCCATATTCATTAAGAGCTCTTTGTGGTCCTGGTTAAAAGAGCCTAGCATTTTCTCCCCCACACTCTGAACATACAATTCACAGATCTTTTCTTTGAATATCCTTCCTCCCCTACAATTTCTTTGAATGATTCCCAAGGTTAATGTTTTCTACATGACCAATGAAGCAGAGACACAATGCTTTAGAAGGGGTACTGGCATTCTGCCTCACAACACGTTCAGCTTGTTCTTTCTCCGCTAAGGAAAAGCGTCAAAAAAGAGGGTGAGTAGGATTTACTGAGTCAAATATAAAACTGAAGAGGCAGTTTACCCCAACTCAGCCTCTGCCATGTTCATAGAAGGTAGCTGAGGTCTGTTTCCTGGGACCCCAGAGCAAAACGATGAAGAAAGCCTGATGGAAACAGTTTATTTATACTTCCTCTACCAGTAATGTGAATCTGCTATGACTAAGTGGGAAACGCCTTATATCACAAAACACTGCTGTAGAGAATTAAGAACTGCTGGATTATCTTCTCAAGAGTTACCCTCCTCACCACTGTGACCAAGCACCTGACAGATATAACTGAGGGAGGGGCTTATTTTGTCCAGCATCAGAGGGTTCAATCTATGAACACTCGGCCTTAAGACTTAGGTAAAGTATCATGGAAGCAGGAACTGGTGGCAGAGGCTAGCCCTCACTTCCCAGCAGCCAAAAAGCAAAGAGGGGTGGGTACAACGCCAGTGCTCAGCCAGCTTTCTCTCTTATATTTAGTCTGAGTCCCGTCTCTGGGAAAGTATTGCCTACATTCAGGGTTGTTCTTCCCTGATCTGTGCTACACCAGTTCTCCATGTGACTCTAAATCCAATCAGGCTGACAATGAAGATTAGTCACAGCTTCTCTGAAGTGATAAAACTAGAAGCCCTAATATTTTAGGTCATCTCAGATCACTGCAGCTCAAATCTCCCTGGTCAGCACTGTAAAATAACCAGACAAATGGGTCCATGACAGAGGTAACATTTTAACCTAGGTCACCACCTTCTCAAGCTAGGATCTATTTTGCTCTATTTGGTTTTGAATCCATATAGTCGAGAGGATGAGCAGAGAAACATCATTTGACACTGACTGCTGACCAGGAACTCGACTTGTTTGAAGTCTTACCATCTGTGGGTGCCCACAAAGATTCCAGCTTGTGGTTTGTTTCCATTTTGACTCAAGGTCAGAGAGTCAGGGTTTGTGTTGCTCTCCAAGGCTGTAGGGCAGGACATTTGACCAAGCACATACCTCCTTCTCTGGCTCCTAGATTTCTCCTCCCAGTTTTCTCCTTCTATATATACTCTCTGCCTGCCAGACCCAACTACCCTTACTCCTGCTTTGCTATTGGCTGTTCAGTTCTTTATTAGATCATTGGATGTTTACACAGGCACAGTAACACAGCTTCACAGAGTTAAACAAATACAACATAAACAAAAGTAACACATCTTAAAATAATATTCTGCTACATTTCCAACTTTTAATCTAAATAAAAATAAGTGTTTTAATTTTAACATAGTATAACTACATACAACAAAAACAGTTATCAAGTAAGAATTCATTTACAATATTCAGTCCAATTGTGGTTAGCATATTCAAAGAAAACAATGCATTATCTATCCTATCTTAGTGAATGCAAAGTTTTACACCTAACTTACTGTCATAACTAAGAGAAACTGCAACTATAATTATCTAGTCTTCAACCCTATCAAAGACCTATAAGGATGTAATATTATCTAATGACTGAGACATTTGGCTGCCTGGACAGTCACCCAAAGTTCCTCTGTAACACTGGGGCATCCATCTTCAACCTACAGGCCTATAGTATCTGGCAGACTTTTCAGTGAAGCAGGAAATTTTGCTTTGGCAAAATTCATCAGTCATTTTCCTCTGTGTCCTGAGAATGTCTGACAGACTCTTTGGTGAAGCAGGAATTTTGAAGGACTGTCCTGCCTTGTTTTGGCAAAGTCCAACAGTTTTTATTTTCCTGTGTGTCCTGCATGTCCAGTCTACACAGCACATTGTCAGCAGTCAAAGGAAAGAGCAGTTTCTTTGCCCAGTGGTTAACCTTGCCACAATGAAAGCAAACCCCACAAGGAGTTTCTTCAATGCCCATCATCTTCTCTGAAGTAAATTGATGCTGCCAGGAGCAGACGCGTCTCATTGTCATGAAAAACCTTAAGTTAACAAAACATTTTAAATGCTATATTCTATAGGTCTTTGAAAGATTTGAAGACCATATATCTATCTAAAATACATCTCTATATGGTCTGGAAAGCATACCTAACATATCTACAAATTTGATTATTATAAATGACTAACCACTAACCTGTGTTTCCTGACTATCCTGTATAGTTTATAATAACAGCTTTCAAAAACTAGAACTTCACCTTACATTTCCAAATGAACTGTATAGACACAATACCTCAAACAAAAATAGAAATACACATACAATATGTGGTAACAAAAATAACCTTTAATTTGTATCAATATACTATATTGTCCTAAATGATAACAAACATCTATAACCCACCAAAAAACCAAAAGCCACCCACATCCCATGGATGTAGTTCTTTAAACTGCTTCCTGCTGTCTGTGAATGAAGTATCTTTAGGGTCCCAGAGAAAAATTTGAGATAATGACCAATCCTTGGAAGACCAATAGTAACCTTTGACGATAGATATCACCTGTCAAGTTTCAGGAGGTCTTGCCTGATCAAACATGATCCATATTAATACTGAAGGAATCCACAGCCTCTCATTTCCTGTGGGAACAAAACTCCAAAGCATTTTTGATTTCCATTTGACAAATGTATTTTTTTACTTCTTACAAGTTAAGGCATTCCTAAAGTATATAGGCTGATTTATTTTAACAATCCCTCTTTCAATTCCAGGTCTCTTTGCAGCTGTCCTTTACTTTTCAACAATCAAATCAACACCACAACATACAGGATCTAGACTACCTGTGAATTTTCCATCTTACATGACTTTTTTCTTTTACTCTCTCTTTAAAGACTTTATTTTGTAAACTATTCATTTTTTCCCCTATGACTATACCCTTTTCCTTTTCTTAAGCCTACACACATTGTTAAACACTGTAACCTGTTTGGAGGTTTTTCCATCTGGATCTCTTTTACTGTGTGTCTCTAGTCTTTTTTGACTGCACGAGCAAACTTTAGACTGCTAAGGTACTCCTGGATTATCCCAGTGACTCTCCTGGCTGGCTCTGCCCACTTATCAAGTCATGAAAGCCAAGCCTGAAACCCAGGTCCTGGTCAGAGGTAGGTGACCAAAAACTTCATTCAACCTTCCTAGCTATGGAAGCCAGTACCTGTGTTGCCACAGGCAGTTTTTACTTAGTTCGTGGTTTTTACTTAGCTTGCCATTTTTATTTAGTGCTGCCAGCCGAACAGCAGCGCCTCTTAAAGGAGCCATATCTTTTTTTTCCAGCTTTCTCTCAGGCCCTATGGAAATACGAGCCCCAGGTTGGATGCCAAAATGTTGTTGTTTGTTTTTGCTATTTTGGGTGGGGGGGCATCACCCAGCTCCCAAATAAATCACACACAGAGGCTTATTCTTAATTATAAATGCCTGGCCTTAGCTTGGCTTAGTTTCTAGCCAGCTTTCTTTAACTTAAATTATCCCATCTACCTTTTGCCTCTGGGCTTTTCCCGTTCTCTTACTTCCGTAAATCTAACTCTTACTCTGTGACTTGCTGTGTAGCTGGGTGGCTGGCCCCTGGAGTCCTCCTCCTTCTCTTCTTCTCTTCTTTCACTCCTCTATCTCTTTTCTTCTCCTGTGAAAACAAAAGCAAAACCCCTTCCCCAACACAGCTCGCTGTCTTTTTCTTTTATGTCTAGGTCTCTGTTTCTCATAGCTATTATTTCTTAATCCTCACTCCTCCCTTGAAGAACTGTTCGATAGTCAGACAGGACCCAGCAATTGTCTCTAAATCAGATTACAAAATTGAGGACCATTAACTCTCATTAAGCAGAAAGGCAAAACACAATTAGCCCACCTAAAGTGAAAGCTTAGAAGGGGACATTCTCCCTGTCTCAAAAAGAGTATTGACAGTGTCTGTGATGGTGATACCGAGATTCTACCCCACATTCACACACACCCTAACTCTCATACAAGCCCCAACACTTTGTGACTCAGTTTAGGAATGCTTAGGACAGGTTGGACACTCTCGATGATGGATTTTCCTTTCCAAGGTATGAATTAAACTAAACAATATCTCCTTATCACCCCTTCAGAATCTTCTGTTGACTTTGGGATGTGGCACACTGTGTAGCTATTATCTTCTGGTTGGACAGGACCCTTGCAATCTTGAATCATAGTGGCTGTGATTACCCACATGATACCCTCAGAAAATGGGGCCCACCAGCATACCCTCAAGGAGTGGGAGATTTACAGAAGCTCATAAGTCTTCATGAGGAACCTACTTTCCCCAGGATTATTTTTGAAGTGGAAGGGTGGCTGACATTTGGTACTCTTCAGGACTGTAGCTGCCCATAAGTCACTCAGACAACTTCCTGATAGTATAATTCCATGTTTCTGTAAATAACACCAGTAAATGCAGCAGTTCACCAAGCTAGTCTTGGATCATTTCTCTTCTCTGTGGGTGTGCGCTCTATCTGAGATAAGCAGACATTTCTCTATAGCTCCCTGGGAAAAGTCACATAACAGGCATTTCTCCCAAAAAGCCATTGTAAAAGTAAAAATGTTTAACCCAACCAGAGTAAAATAAAGTTTAATAAAAAGTGATGTCGCCTCTTGAAACCGTCTGGGTGCCTTCAGCTACTTGGGGCCCAACCTCTAACCCAAGTCTTCTCTTATTACATCTGAAGGTCATTTACAGGGCCTTGCAGCTTTAAGATTCTAGGTTTCAGCTATAACACTTTTCTTACTTCAAATGATTTATTTATTTTTATTTCATATGCATTGGTGTTTTGCCTGCATGTATGTCTGTATGAAGGTGTTGGATCCCTTGAAACTGGAGTTACAGACAGGTGTGAGCTGCCATGTGGGTGCTGGGAATTGAACCCAGGTCTTTTGAAAGAGCAGTCAGTGCTCTTAACTACTGAGCCATCTCTCCAGCCTAGATTTCTAACAGTTCTAATGCAATTTCTTTTCTACTCTAGGTCACCGTTTTCTCATAGCCCTGCCTTGAACATTCATTCTTCTCAATTCTTCTCAGTCTCTCTCTACACCATGTTGCCTTTTGTGTCTGCATAAGTCACTCCTATCAGACCTACAGTCACATTTAACTTGACCTCTTTTAGCAACCTGAAATCAGGCAAGGGTTCTGAGTCCTTGCTGTTTTGTAGACCGTGCAGAGGAGGAAATGAACACAATCTGTATTCTACTGCTCTTTAGTATTTTTCCCCAATTTATCTGTCTTTTGGAGCTCCTTTAGGCTTGTTTAATTTCTTGCATAAAGTACAAGCATAAGTGTCCAGAGAGATTTATCACCCTGATTATTGGGAGATGCAGGGGAAGGACATGGTCATCACTTAGCACCTCCTCTATACAGAGCACTTGTTGTGAAACACTGAAGATAAACTAGACCTTCCATGAGTCTTACCCCCAAGGAATTTATGCACCAGGAGAGGAGACAGAGGGGCCAAGATGCCTCAGCTGGGGAAGTAGGGATGCCAGCCATGAGCTTTATTTCCCTCTTCATCCGTGAGGACATTCATACTGCTTGTAATTTTAATCTCTGGAGTATCTAACATCTTTAAATGGATTTAGTATTGTTGTTGTTAGAGATAGTAAGGTTTTATCATTAAAAAGTTATCTATATTGGAAACTCCATTCCTTAGTACAATTTGGCTGTTGTGTGGGATATCTACTGTATGTCAGGCCCAGGACTGATTTTCTTGCAATACACTAAACTGATAAACCACAAATGGTGACTTTTGAGATAGCTGTATTATTTCAAAGAATACAAATGAAATAGCTCAATCTAAACAATATGTCTATTGTTCTTCTATTATCTACACCCAAATTTTAGGGTCGATGTTTCATCAGCAGACAGGAGTCATGGGGAGACTTCTGAGGGTATGGTTCCTCCAAACCCTTTATAATTTGAGGATCAGATTATCTATCTTTTTTCAATGTGAGATGTGCAACAGCTACTTGTGACTACATTCTGTCCACATATTCCAGTGGAACCTCAAGGCAGAGTGAAAAGAGCTAGTCTTTGTCCCAGGCATGAATGTTCTGTGATCTTCCTTCTTTAATCTAGGAAGGATGCTGGCCATTGCTTAGTTTAAATAAAATTATCTGATTTCTCTGGAATAATAAAGCCTTGTGTAGGAGTATATCACTGGGCAAGTAGAAAAGAAAATGTATGGAAGTCTCAATGTGTTCCCTACTGCACACCAAATGTTTCCGAAGAGCAAACAAACATTCACAGAAGTCCTTAGCACTCTGCTCATTGCTGAATCTTACTTGGCTTCCATTCCCCAAGATGTAAAACAGGGATAGTAATGGTGCCTCCAAAGTGGCTGGGGCAGGCTTGGCACTCGGCTATCACTCACCAGCTTCCCCTCTACTTTTAACTATATCATCCCGCATATAGTCTAGTTCATATGTCAATCCGATTGTCTAGAGTTGTTATCACCCCTAATTTCTGGCATAAATGAATTCCAAAGCTTATCTTTTAATCTATGGAGATTTCCATTTTCTTTTTTCTTTTCTTTTCTTTTCTTCTTCTTCTTCTTCTTCTTCTTCTTCTTCTTCTTCTCTCTCTCTCTCTCTCTCTCTCTCTCTCTCTCTCTCTCTCTCTCTCACACACACACACACACACACACACACACACACACGCTTTCAAAATATTTTGAGAATTAGCTGTGAATACAACAGATAGGCACAGACCACACACACCAACATAGAAACACATACCTTTATATGCATACATCTATATAATTATATACACCCTCTAAATCAATCAAGCTGATATTAGCTAACATTAATTGACTCATTAGGATTCTTGTTAGCTAAAGCTGAAGCTGGAATCCTTGAGAAATAATTGACTGAAGTTAATTGTAATTCTTCCTGGGGTTTTATTATGAAAACTCCTAAGTTGATTATAATGTCTGTGTTATGCACAGTACTGAGACTTTTCAGATGACTCATATGGCAAAGAAAGGCTTGCCAGTCAAGACAAAGCCTGTTGACACAGTCTCCCATTTTCCTTCCTCATCCTTGGTATTCACTTGAACTCTTCTTATCTCATTTCCTATTTTTCTTTGTTCACAGTGTGTCTGTGTTTTGAGTTCATTTGTTCCTTACACTTTCTTGAATCATCATACCTGTATAGTAATGTTCTTGTCCCTTTAAACTATCATGGTGACATGTAAGACAAGTAGAAAATACATGTGTATTTTTTTTTATTATATTTTTACGTTTAGTATATGAAGTTGGGAAAGACACACATACAAAGTGTATATTACCTTTGTTTTTTCAGCTCTAATGTGACAATGCTCCAATACAACACTCAGTGTACACATAGTAGCATTTCATGTGATAATATACACATACCATTTAGCACCCATAACATTATGTTAGGGTATCTATGTTCATATAATTCAGTATGAGCTTCAGAACCCTCACCCCCCTCTCCCTTTCTGTCTCTATTATTCTCTGTATGTGTGTTTGTTTCTCTATGACTCTCTCTCTCTCTCTCTCTCTCTCTCTCTCTCTCTCTCTCTCTCTCTCTCTTCTCTCTCTCTGTGTGTGTGTGTGTGTGTGTGTGTGTGTGTGTGCACGTGTGCTCGCGTGTGTATCTGTGTGTGGATGATCAGGGCAGGTGCACGTGTGGAGGTCAGTGAAAAGCCTCAGCTGCTGGTCCTCAGGTAACTCCACCTTTTGTTTGAGACAGTGTCACATTGGCCTGCAGCTCTGCAGACTAAGTGCCTGGCTTCCTCATGCCTGCCTCATCTCACTACTGCTGTGATTACAGGTATGTGGTCCCCCATCGAGCTTTTTAGGTGGGCTGTGGGGATTCAAATTCAGGTCCTCATGCTTTCAAGCGATTTACAAACTAAGCCATCTCCCAAGACCAACTTCAGAAGCCTTTAAAAAGGCTTTTTGTAATTGTTACTTAAAATTAGTTTTTTTATTGTGTGGTACATGGATAGACCCCGGTACTCACACATCACAGTCATTGAGCAGTATCACCATGATATAAATGAGTGTATATATATATATATATATATATATATATATATATATATATATATATATATAAGCTTTTAAAATTTATTCTTTATGAAATATTTCAAATCATGTCACTTTCATTTATTTGTTATTGGAAAATGCCTCCTTGCTAAGAATGCTCTACCCTGCTTCTGCCACTACTTACCTGAGCATCAGTAAACCAATCATTTAACTGCCTGGTTTTGTTGTCTCACTTGTGAAACCAGAGTCAAAAAACGATCATTCCTAAGTTGTTCTAGGTCTAAAAAAGTGAAATTTTTCTTTCCTGAGTTAAAACATTAATTGTTCCTTGATGATAACATGTTCAAATTACAAAACCATGCAATAGCTTATCTTCAAATTAAACTGGGTAGCACATGCTTGGGGGGAAGTACACCATTAAAACATTTTTATCATTGTTTTTTCTTGATTAACACAACTACTTATTTTGTACTTCAGCTGTCATATATAACACCCACCTGCCTTATGATTTATGCATCATCTGAAGGACTAACTGCTAAGTAATTCCTCAGTGAATGCTAAATATTTCACAGCCTGACCCAAAGAAAATTCCCAGTTACTTATATTCCAGAAAAATTATGAAGCCAATGCCTTGTTCATTATCTCCCTCACACATCCAGTTTTGTGGATGAATCTAAATCCTATATTGTTGTTTTATTCTTTCTTTGACTTAAAACCAAATATGAAGTAGGGAAGACCGATGAATACACAACTGTATTGTCCCTCAGTTTTCAACACTTGCTCTGTGAACCTGTCATAGTCCACATTCCTCTGTGTACTACCTTGCAATGCTTCTCCAAAGCTTTAGTATTTGAAATAAATGCATATTTAAGATGGCATTTGGCTAATTGTCGGATGGTAATGATATGTCATATGTTTAATTTTCTTTCCAGATTGAAAGTCATTTAAATATTTATATCTCAGGGCCAGCAATGTCCAAAGGCGAGCCTCCTGGCTTAGATGACTACATGTTATTTGTATCTATTGCAAACGGAAAGTGACATTGCTTTAAACATTGATCATGAAAACCTTGAGTACCATTTTACATGTGCCATCGCTATTTCTCTAAAGTAAAATGCATGTGGTTATATAAACATTCATTATATCCACAGTGGACCAACATGGTCTATAGGTTTCTGCAATTTAATATTGGATCAAAGATAATTTCTATTATCCATCTACATACATTCTGAGGACTCATGAACACCGATAAATGAGCTAGGTGATAGGAGCAATTGCTAACACTTCAAAGATGGTCTGACTTTTCAAAGGCAGTGTTTATTTAAACTATTAAAAAATAGTTTAAATATGGTTACCAGACTGGCTGACCTTAGATTAAAAAATAGAAGTGATCAGCAAATAGGTTTCTCTTTTCTCAGTAGGATCGAAGCAATAAAAAATGCTATTTTCATAAAATGTTGATCCCTTTTTTGTCCCCTCCCTTCCCAGGAGTTCTCTGATATCTCTGTCAATGGGGATTGTTTACTCTGAATCACATCCTTGTTGCCTTCTAGAATTGCCAAGTTTGAATGTTTACCACTCAAATCCAGCATAAAAGTGTTTTCTTTTCTAGGTAAGATCGGGAAAAGAGGTACAGAGTGAATAACACTTGATTGGGGATGCTAAAGAACCATGTAATTAAGCTGTAAACACTATGTGTGGTGATTCTAATGTAATTTGAGGACTTGTAAATTACATGGCCATAAAATGGCACTCGGGCTCCTGCTTTACAAAAATACCCATGTTTGTGTGAGATTAATTAGTACAGTTTGCATAAAGACAGTGAGGTAATGCTTGCAGAACATGCTCACACATTGTTTCCTTGTACTTAAAGTAAAGCCTTCTTGGTTTTCTTTCTCTCTTTCTCTCTTCAAGAAATTATCCTCATTGTCCTCATTGTTTTAGCTGAAACTTAACCTAGACTCAGTAAACAGTTGATGGCCTTTAAGTTATTTATGCTTATAAATAGTCTCTCTCTCTCTCTCTCTCTCTCTCTCTCTCTCTCTCTCTCTCTCTCTCTCTGTCTCTCTCTCTCTCTCTCTCTCTCTCTCACACACACACACACACACACACACACACACACACACACACACACGTTTGTTGTTCTGATGAAAAATTGGACACCAAAGTTTTAAAATGACCAGACATCATGTGGTTGAACTTTTTCTCTTCAGTCTCTTTGTGGCAGTGGCCATGTTATCTTTTAGGGTCATGTTCCCAAAAGATTCTCTCTCTCTCTCTCTCTCTCTCTCTCTCTCTCTCTCTCTCTCTCTCTCTCTCTCTCTCTAATGGATTGCTAATTTTACATATTGGATATGTGGTTAATTTATTTGATTTAACCAGCTGTCTAAATGGGGCTCTTTCACTGTTAGTAGGATACATACACATAATTTTATAGATGCCAAAGCCACAGAGAAATAACCGTCACAGAGGTGGATACTGAGTGCCTTGCTACTGCCTTCCCTGAATGGTAGGCACTGGCCAGTATCTCCTTTTAATCCTGTGAGGGCAGTTGTAGGAGACCTAACAAAGACCTGTTATGTGAGGGAGCTCCTTACGTTTTCCTAATTTCAGAAAACATTCGCTTCACAACTGCTGACTGAAGCTGCCACAGCACTGCTGAGAATTAACAAAGGTTTATGATATAATGAAACCATGATAGTGGTGGTGAGGATGGTGGCAAGATAATGGTGGTGATGAGGACGGTGGAATTATGATGGTGGTGGTGGTGAGGATGGTGGAATGATGTTGGTGGTGAGGAGGAGGATGGAATGATGTTGGTGTGAGGATGATGGAATGATGTTGGTGATGAGGATGGTAGAATGATGTTGGTGGTGAGGATGGTGGAATGATGTTGGTGTGAGGATGGTGGAATGATGGTGGTGGTGGTGAGGATGATGGTGGAATGATGTTGGTGATGAGGATGGTGGGATGATGATTATGGTGGTGGTGATGAGGAGGATGGAATGATGACTATGGTGGTGTGAGGATGGTAGAATGATGCTTATGGTGGTGAGAATAATGGAACAGTGGCAGCGGTGATGAGGAGGATGGTGGTGATAGGATAGGGGTAATTTCTGTGAGGGTCATTTGCCACATGTTGCTAAGCACTTCATAAGCATTAGCTCATCTAGTACTTGCAATGCTATTAAGTTGACACACTTGAATTTTTACTTTATACGTGAAGAAGCTGAAAGACCAAAAAGCCAACTATCTACAATTTCAATAAGAATCTGCCTTTGTCTAACTGCAGAATCCTTGCACTTAACCTTTATATTATGCTGCTACAGAAAGTAAATGCTAAGTATCATTGAAGTCTCATAGACAGCCTGCTTTTGAGTCGTTTGTGTTTTAAGCAGGAACTGAGTCAAGAGACAAAGAACTCAGTAGTAGAATACTTGCCTCTCACTCAGGATGCCCTGGGTTCAATTCCCAGTACTACCAAAAAATAAATAACTAAAAGGGATACCCTCGACTCAGGTTACATTAATTTTATGGGGCTGGAAACATGGTTCACTTGGCAAAGTGTCTGCCACCCAAGAATGAGGACCTGAGTACCCACATAAAATGTTCATGGTGGCACATGTCTGTAACACGAGAACTGGGATGGTGAGGGCAGAGATGAATGGATCCCGAGAGCTCATTTGCCATCCAAGCTAGCCAATCCACGAGAGCTGGGTTAATTCTCTCCCCCACCCCCAAATAAGGCAGAGAGCTATGGAGGAAGGCAACCAACATTGATCTGCCAGCCTCCTCATGCATACACACATGTACATGCAACTGTATACATACATGTGAATACACATATACTACACACATAGACACAAAGAGAAAGGTGTGGCTATACACTGTATATATCTCATACATAAAGGAGTGAGCATTCTTAGTTTAAGGAATAGCTGTGACCTCGTCCCTTCATATCCTGCATGTACTGTAATCCTATCAGAAATACCCTAGGCTGTATGTATTAAGTCTGGTTATTCACTTGGTGCAGAGTTGGGAGGAGATCTGTGGTAGGATGACGGTTGTTAGACCAGCACAGGCCATCTAGGAACATGACCCTAAAAGATAGCATGGCCACTACCACAAAGGGACTGAAGAGAAAAAGTTCTGACCGAATGTCTGGTCATTTCACCTTGGTGTCCAAATTTTCACCGTAATGACAAACTTGCATGTGATCTAAAGCAGACATTTGGAAACATCTGATTATTAATTTGTAACAAACATATGATATGCAGTGCTATATTTCCAAAGACCCAGATAATCACGCAGCTCATGAATTGAAAGTGGACAGATGTGTCTTAGAAAGAAAGCAGCCGGCTCCTGGAGACTGCCGGCCTGCGTCTTCATTCACTTCTACTGGTATTATGTCAGCCACGGACAAGGCAGAGCTGAGGAAAACATAAACCCATCTTGTCGATGGATTGCTGCATATTGATTTTGGCTAGGCAGCAGCTGTCACTCAGAGGATATATTGCAGGTCCATAAGTATCAACAGACTGGGGGCAGTCTGTGAGCATCATGCTCTAGCACAGGAGGTGCTAATTATAGACAGCCACTTTGATTTGGAGAGCATTGTTATCCACCCCTTCCCTCTGATCAAACTTCTGCACGGGATTCCACATGCTTTCCCTTCCCACGTATTGTTAGCTATTAAACGCAGCTTCTTCCTTCTCCTCGGCACACTTAAAACCACTCTTCCCTTTCCAGAAATCACCACCTCGTCCCTTATCCAGACCCCTCCAGCCGCTTTTTATCACACAGCAGCTGCTAAAATATTATCTCCATGTGCTTTAATTCCAAGGTTATCCAGCTTCACACTCAGGAGTGCAGGGGAGAGCTCTGCTCTTGCCTGTGGCTTTCAGTCACTGAATACGTTCACCTTTTCTCACCTTTAAATTCTGAAGAAAACTATCACTTTTCAATATGGTACAAATATTTAGCTTGTGCTCACCGAAGCAAAATGTTCAAGTATTTGATTCTTTCTCCGATTATTGTACTCCCAGGTAAATGAAATGTCAGAGTGAGGGATAACTTCCCCACTTCTGAGACTGCCTTTATTCAATCCAAGGGGGAAAAAATATCATAAAGGAACAGCCAGCACAAAAATCATGTGCACGACAGCCAAGCCTTTTTTTTTTTCTGTCACACTCCAAATTCTTTTTCCCCCAGAGGGTACGCCCTGTTCAACAACAAAAAAAAAGAAAATCTGGAAATGAGCCAAGAACCCCAAACACTCATCAGATCTCAGAAAGGGGGTAGTGAGCAAAATCTTACTCACAGGTACTATGGAAAAGGAACCCCATACTATATGGCACCAATTGAAGTAAACCATTTATATTTTAAATTTTTATTACATACTAGGCTAGATAACATATTTTCTTGGTCTTTGAAAAAAGGAAAGCAAAAAAACTGAAGGACTAGAATTCATGAAGCTAGATGGGATGTAAGAAATATAAGCATGTGTGTGTGTGTGTGTGTGTGTGTGTGTATTGAAAAGAAAATAGATACCCTTCTCCCACGTTTCTCCATCAAGTTTCTTTCAGATTGGTCCTCTCCTCCCCACTGTCTTCCTTCGTATCTCTACTACAATACCTTCCCCGAGATTGGGTAGATCTCCGTTCCCCCAGATAGTGCTCTTGCCTCATATTCCTGGGGTGTGGGTGGGATGGAGAGCGTAGCACCTGCAAACTGTTCCAGGCTCATTTTTAAGAAAGTCAGCTTTCCAGTGGAACACAGCTGCCTTGAGCAAGGTTCTGGGATTAGTCATAGCCCCAGGCAGCTGTGCAGAGGAGCAAAGCTGGGGACACAGGGCACCTCATCCAGAGAACAGCTCTGAGCCCAGGCCCCCCAGGAGGTTGCAAGTCCTTCCTGGGTCATTCTAACCTGGTCTCCTTCACAGCTCATTACTTAGGACTTGAGGGTTTCAAACTAAGTGAATTAGAACTGGGCAATGAGCCTCATTCGGAAATACTCTTAAGGCAAAACAAAGGCAAAGCAATAGATGCTTTTACCTACAGCTACTTCCTGAAAAAATACAAAGAACTCAGGAAACACCGAAAGTCCCCTAGCTGAAAAGCAAAGCATAACTCACCTAAATCCAGCCATATTTTGGACAGCAAGCACTTGAAATTTTTTATTCACTAATCTGTAGATCCATCACACACACACACACACACACACACACAGAGAGAGAGAGAGAGAGAGAGAGACAGACAGACAGACAGACAGTCAGACAGACAGTCAGACAGACAGAGAGACAGAGAGACAGAGAGACAGAGAGAGACAGAGAGAGGCAGAGACACAGAGACACAGACAGAGACAGAGATAGACCTTTACCCAAACCAAAATTTCTGAGCATCCAGGATTCACTATGAAACCTTTAGGGTTCAGCTATTCACAAAGGAAGGAGCTGTTGACTATTAGTAAAGTGACTTGCATACGCAGGAGCTCCCTTTCTGTGCACACAGGCTCCTGGAACTCAGGTGCAAAGAGGAATTCCAAGATCTGAGAGGAAAGCAGGATTCTCTGAAACCGACTTTGTTCAAAACACTTGGTGTAACCCAATGATCCATGAAGGAGAGCCATATCTGGGAACAGGACCAAGTTCCCCCATCAAACAAACTGGAGATGCAATCTGGTCTGTTGACACTAAAGGAATATTCCACTTTTCTCACTGTGAGCAAAATTAGACTCTCAGGCAGCATGATCTAGTCAGAATAGACTCAGATTCCTACCAGCTGCTACTTGCATTATGGCCATCCCTGGGCCAATAAGAGAGCATACTGCTGAATTTGAAATGCTCCTTGTCCGTCTCTGGACTCCTATTTTGGCCACTCTGAGGATAGATAGCTGATTTTTAGAATGCTTTACATCAAAGTGAATCTCACATCAGTATGCATTTTGTGTTCATAACTGTGTTACCCTGAGTAGCTTTTTAATATTTTATTATAATTAGTATATGTAGCTATGTGCCCCATTCAAAACTAAACTTTTATTAACCCCAGCTGTTCTGTGATTTGGTAATGAACCTAATGCATTGGGGAAAGTCATAAACCGATCAATCTACCAATATTTATTGAGCATCTATTGATGGTCATGTCAGGCCTGTGTGGGGTTAGGAATGTCAGCACCTCCCATTTTAAATTTTATTCTATTTATTTTTTTTAGTGGATTCATTAGTGAGTTATAAAGGAAGAAAAAGTGATGTTGTAATACCAGATACTGCTTGTTCTGAGTAGCAGGAACACTGTAGTCACTCTGAATATTTGATAAATAATCAGAAGACCTGAATTTTTGCTTCAGATTTCCCACTACACACATCTCCATCTCAGTGATGGGCCCACTAGAACAGTATATGAACCCAAAGATCCATCTCCCTGCCAGCTCAAAATTTCAATTAAAAGCAGTTCTGAACTATAAATACTGAATTTTTCTAGGACTCATTCTGGTCCTCTTTGGTTCTCCCATCTTACTACTTAATGGATGAAGAAAGAAAAAACGAATTTTCCTGATTTTTCCATACTCTGCTCACCACTTGAAGTCCTGTATTGGTCCCTGAACCCTCGTTTTATAATGTGACCATGAGCAAACACCTCCCACAAGAATGATGTGAACCTTGTTTAAGGTTAAAAATCTGGTGCTGTCAGTCAGTTTTTACTCCAGAACCCATAAATGGGTTCTAGAGGTCATAGGAACCTTGGGGGAAATCTGTTTGTTGTTTCCTCTGGAACAAGAGGAGTTCAAAATTTTTACTACATTCTCGTGTGTGATATTAAAGACCACTTCCTTACAAATGACAGTGCATGTGTCCAAGACAAACGATTGCCCCAAAGAGAGCTACAACCTGCCGAAGAAAGGCCAACATGCTATGGCCCCATTTCCAGTGCTTCACAGCTGTCTAGAAAGTTGACAAGTTTATAAAAATTAGTGCGTGACCTTAAATCTGATTCTAGCCAGACATGTGGCACGTCTCTCCAATGGCAGCACTTAGGAATCTGCAGCAAGCGACTTAGGGATTCCATGGTGGCCAGCAGGCTATGGAATACGCTCGAGGCCACTGTGTGCCTCAGTACTAGTCTCAGCTGGGCTTCTACCGAGGACTCTGAGGGGCTAAGGGTGGGAGTCAGTGGTGCAACGATTGTTCTGCATGGGCAAGGCCCAAGGACTCAGTTTCCAGCTCTGACAAGCCAATGATTCTTTTTTTCTTTTAGCAGAAGTCTAGCTTCTCTCTATCATGTAATCTTATGTCTGTATTATGACCCAAATCATAAAGACGATTTGGTCCTCTGCTCAGGAAGCCATATGACACAGGGAGAGATGAAACGCTGTTCATCTCTGTCTCATATACTAGAGAAAATCTTTTTTTTTCCTGAATAAAATAAAAGACCAAGGTGGTCCAGCTGTATTTTTATGGCTGATTTCAACTTCCGCTTTAAAACTCAGGGCAAATATAGACCTGAGAACCATTTTCACATTCTCTAAAAATATTTAGCATTAAAATAGAGAGCTAACCACACTTCTCTCACTTTTTCTACACTACAGAAAGACTCAGAAAATACTGAGGATCAACGTAAAGCAAGCCATACGTTGACCAACTGCTGCAAACACAAACAATAAAAGGAAAAGAACAGTGAGCAGGGCTTTGAGAGTGAGTCTTCAGCATATCAAAGTCCTCACTTGGAAATTGGATTCTCTATTTTCAATAGTCAGGAAAAGAAAAGAGAGGCCAAAAGACAGCATAAGACAATTACAGGAGCCGTAGGTAAGGGTTACCAGACGGTAAAAGGTACTGCCTGGGCTATCTGATCATACAGATTAGCAGGGCCCTTTTCTAAAACACTATGGGAGCCAGACTCTCCTGCAGGCTTCATGGGCAGTCTCTCATCTCCTCCTTTATCCTAATGGCTCTCTAATCTAATGGAAACAAACAAGGACTTAAATACTCTCCTGTAGACTGAGAATTTCCCTTCTTGACCTCACCCCTGTGTTCTTCTGAGCATATGGCAGTAGTTGAAAGGCTTTAATACAAAAGCAATCTGCCGGCCACTCCAAGAGAAATCCCGTATGTATCAGCACCAGAAACTTGACTCTCCATTTCTAAAATGCAGCCCAAACAGCTTATCTGGTTTTCTGTGTGTATGATCGTTGCATTTCCAAGATTAGAAGCTCACTGTAGCAAAAGGCAATTAACTGAATGATGACTCTGTGCTAATGTGGTGTGTGTGTGGGCAGCAGAGATAGCTTGCTCTGTGCCCAATGCCACCATCCCCTCATTTGTCATTTCCCCTATTTAATTTCTGAAATAGAGGGATTTCTCAATGCAGGGCCAAACACCGGAAAACATTTCTTTAACAATTTCATGTAAGAAGAAGTTCATTAGAACCAAAACTATTTCCCAATTTAAAGTAACTATTTAATATCCTACAGGGCTTTAAAGACATTGGTAAGTAACATCAGGACTGCTTCTGCCAGGGTCTATTTCTATAAAGGCTATTTACTGTTGCAATAATGCATTTTCTTTTGTACAATTTTAGGCAAGAGGAGAATTTCAAAAAACTTAATATTTAGGTCATTTCTTTCAGACAGAGCCGGACAGTACCACTATCCAAACAAAACAATATCACCATTATATTCACGATGTAGAGGTGTCCCTGGTACTCAGGAAGATTGTAGTCCATACCTCCCACCAAGAGACTGGAGATTTGATAATACTGTGATCTTGTCATCATCATATTTTTTATGTATGACGTCATCTAAAAATACAAACAATTTAACTCCTTCCTTTCCAATATGGATGCCCAGTGTTTCTTGTTCTCACCTAACTGTTCTCGCTAGGACTTCTAGCACTCATTATATAATTTCAAAAGGTTGTTAGCAGGGCTGGACAGATGGCTCAGTGGGTAGAGATCTTGCTGTATTACACCCACATGGCGGCCCACAGCCATCTGTAAATGCAGTTCCCAGGGAATCCAACACCCTCTTCTGGCCTCAGAGGGCACTGTGTGCACATGTTTCACATACACACAGGCAGGCAAAATATTCACGCACATAAAATAAAAATAAATAAGTCTTTTCAAAATGCACTAAAGGAATAAACAAACAGTTCTAAAGAGAAACCACATGTATAAGAATATGAAAAATGTTCAGTCCCACTACACATCAGAGAAATGCAAATTAAAGCCATAATGAGATATTATCCTACCCTAGGTAGACTAGCTATCATCAAAATAACAAAAACAAAACAAACAAACAAACAAACAAAAACAATGCTGGCAAAGATGTGGAAGGGGGAACTCTTACGCTCTGGGTGGGAATGTGAGTCTCTACAGCTAGTTTGGAAATAGTTTGGAGACCCCTGTGAGAAGTCTTTAAGGTCAGCTACCATCTGATCCAGCTAGTCTACTCCTAGGCACAGCTCCAGAGGAGATATAATCCTTATACCAAAAGGATAATCACACTCCTGTGTTCATTACTATCTACAATAGCTAAAATATGAAACCAACAAAACACCATCAGTGGATACATAGATAAACAAGATGGGATGTGTATACACACACACACACACACACACACATACACACACACGTAAAGGGAAGGGTGATATGAATAAGAGGGTGGGGAGGAACTAACCAGAATAAATTGTATCCATGTTTGAAATTGGCTAAGAACAAAATTAATTTTTAAAAAAGAGATAGGATCACTTGCAGCAATAAGGATGGGCTTAGCAGCCCTTGTGTTGAGCGAGATAACACAGACACAGAGACAAATACCCACTGTTATCACTCATTTGTGGAAATGTATGAGTCAGTCTTGTAGGTGGCCATGAAATAGTTGTCACTAGAGGCTAGGAAGGGTCAGGGGAAAGAGATGAAATGTTCAGCAGGGATTCCAAGGCACACTCACAGGAAGGAAGTGGTTTGGGCTTTCTGTAGTACAGCCACAGTGGCATCCCTGTGGAGAGATGAAGGCTAGAGAGAGAAGAATCTCCAGTTCCCTGACATTGCAAAATGACTGTCAGCACAAAACTCCTAACGTGTAAAAATAATGTTTGAGGGGATAGAGAAGCCTGATATACCGATTTATCAACACTCATCATCATACGCCTGTTTCAAATTACTGTGCACAAATATGTCATAACAAGAAATGATTGGAGCAATCAGGAAATTTATTCACAGTAGCCAGCGCTGTGCCCCAAAGCCACTCATTCCTTCCAGTTACAACAGGTGAACTGGCTGTCATCCTACCTAAACTCACCATCCCTGCCCAGCTAAGGAAACCCCCTTTCGCCTCCCCCCGCCTCACTTCCCAATCTCAAATGCTTTGCTCTCTCTGGAATGGTTTTCATTGATTACTCTGTTCTCCTTTTAAATGTTTCAACACAAAACCTCCCAATGAGCAGTATTTCTGGGGTCATTTTATGTGTCAATTTGGCTAAGCCGTGGTATCCAGTTTTTGATGAACACCACTCTAAATGTCCAGATGCAGTTAACAGCCAAATAAGTAGGGTTTACGCAAGGCATCATCCTTTCCATGGTGTGGGTGGGTCTCATCAAAGACTGAGACTCCTTGAGGAATCCCACCCCAACCCAGCTTCAGACAGCAGCTGCATGGTTCCCAAAGATTTCAAAACTTCTAGAAATACTTCTCTATTCTTATTGGCACTAGGCTTTTTCTTCCCCGTTCTTCCTTCATTCTGTCCCACTATGGATTTTCCTGATCCCACCATTCCACTGAGATTCTCGCATAAGATTTCCTTTCGTCATTACTGAAGTCGCTGACACATCTTAATTCCCCTTTATATTCTAGGGAGATCATCTATCTCACCTAATGTTCCCCTTTCTTCCGGTGACTTCTAGAACCCTGTACACCTCTGAATTTACTATTACCTATGCTCACCCTATTTCAGAATCCTATGATAAAATAGTCTCTACCTTAGTGACATCTTAATATGGGGTCCTTCCTGGGGCTCAGTTCGCATTCTTCATTTTCACTCTGTCCCATGTCCATCACATTCAGTTTGGTGGCATTCACACCAGCTGGTTACTCAATACCAAATGGTCAGCCCTGAAAACATACATACAAGTAAAAATTTACAGATTGAGTAGGTTGTATTTAGGAATATATGTATATATATGCATACATTTATGCATGTAACAACAATTAATGAAAAAGAGGGTCATGAGTGTGAGAGAGAATAAGGAGGGGTATATGGGAGAGTTTGGAGGGAGGAAAGGGAAGAGGGAAATGATGTAATTACATTATAAATTCAAATTCACCGTCTCCTTGGTGGCTTCTACCACTGAGAAACATCAGCTGGTTTTTGTGTTCACTTGCAGACAAGAGGCTTGCCTCCCTGGTCTTCAGAATATGTCTCTGTCATTTCTCTGTCCCTACTATGTCACAGTCATTCATGTATATGTCTTCAAATCCTGGCATCTAACCCAGGCCTCAGCACAGACTGGATCTGCAATATATCCGGTTAAATATTTAATGCATGAATGAGTCCATCAAGAAAGGATGAAGGTTGTTTGGGGACTGATCTTGGCAGGAAGCAACTTGAGAGGTCTTTCTTCAGTTTAGTACAGAGATGCCAAAAGTAAGTAGGCTTCTGCTAAGTTTCAGTCTGCGGTCCCCATGTGGTGGCTTTGTCATCACCCAACAATTGTCCCCTCGCATGCATCCCTCACCAGCTTCCAATCACTACGCATCGCTCAGGAATATGCACAGAGCCCACAGAAACTGGGCGCTGGCTCTTCTCAACAAAGCCAGTTCTTGTTTAGTCAGCCAAGGGCTTTTCTTCTGCATTCAGAAGACAAAGCAGCAAGCAGGAGCTTGTTGGGGGAAGAATACGAGCTGCCAGAAGTACCAGAGGAGGGTTCATTCACTTGTCACTTAGAGCCCATCCCCTGTCTGAAGCATATTTAGCCTCCTAATTGTCTTCCTCCCCTTTCCCGCATCTGCGTCTCACAGGCTGAACACTCCCAGACAGATTTACAAATTGGCTCAGAAATCATGAGGCTGTAAGAATTCTGACTCTATAAAACACGCACTCCCCCTGCTCATGTTTATTAACCAAATCTATTCCAGCTATTTCATTTCTTCCCTTGTCCACCTCATTAGGCTCCAGGTTGCCCCAGGCAAGATTGAGAAGTAGATGGAGTTAGTGTTTTGTCCTGAGTTTCTCCATTCCTAGTTATGAATTTTATATGCATCTTCCCTGTTTCTTTTAAGGGTTCTCTTGAGTTGGTATGAGATTTATAGTCTCATTTACACCTAGTTATGACTGACATAATGTAGCGCTCTATCTGGAGGTAGCTGTGTTTTCAAAGACATTGCTCAGGTCAGGCAATGTGCCACCTAGAGGAATCAAAATGTGCAACTGTAAATGCCAGTGATTGTAAAATCCAGTAAATGACTGGATGGATGTGCTATTTCTGATCAGGGAACTTCTGACGCCCCTCAAATCATGCTGAGAAGGAAAGCTGTGTCCTGAAGATATTGACATTGCTGCCCCTGAAGACACCACTCCTCATGCCACAGAATTAAGAGAGTTTTATTTCCATGGGAGATAAACACCAGCCCCTGTGCCCATGCAGTGAGCCAGCAAGTGAACTGGCAGAATGCCTGGCCTGTGTGAAGAAGGCATCTTTCTGATTTGCCCGGTCTGGCTTCTGTGAACTTTTGCTTGTTTTTTGACAGCTTCTCAGAGGAAGAACCAAGGCTTTGAAAGGTAGAGCTCATGGCTCACATTTCCTATCTTGTTCCCCATGAATATGCAGGTAAATCCATGCTTGCCTTCTTGAGCTAAGAACTGTCTTCTGGTTCCCCATGGCCTGGAAAATAAAATCTATATTTCGCCTTCCATGGAATACAAGACTTCCCTACTAATCCCTTCTCCTAGCACCCTCTCCTTCAACCCTGCTATATGTAAGCACTTATGTTATCCTCTGTGGTAGAGACATGTAACACACTTGAAAACTCCCAAATAGGATATCTTTCCTTGGGACTCTGCACATTTATTGTACTACTTTGTTGCTGTGGGATGTTCTGTATGGCAAATGTGTTGCTAATTAGTCAATAAATAAAACACTGATTGGCCATTGGCTAGGCAGGAAGTGTAGGCGGGACAAGGAGGAGAATAAAGCTGGGAAGTGGAAGGCTGAGTCAGAGAGACACTGCCAGCTGCCACGATGACAAACAGCATGTGAAGATGCCGGTAAGCCACGAGCCATGTGGCAAGGTATAGATTAATGGAAATTGATTAATTTAAGCTGTAAGAACAGTTAGCAAGAAGCCTGCCATGGCCATACAGTTTGTAACCAATATAAGTCTCTGTGTTTACTTGGTCGGGTCTGAGTGGCTATGGGACTGGCAGGTGAGAGAGATTTGTCCTGACTGTGGGCCAGACAGGAAAACTCTAGCTACACTTTGTCTTAAAGCACCCCCAGTCCAGTAACTCTTCTTGATTTTCTTTAAAGAATATTCCTGTATCTTATGGTCTCTGTCTCCAGCTGTCCATTATAGCACTAAGCTTAGCACAATGCAGTTGTTGCCTATCTGTACATCTACCCATAAGACTGTGTGCTCCTTGAGTTTCTTTTTTCATATTCATGCTGCCTGGACCTTGTCTAGAGCCTCACATAAAACAGATACTAAAACTTTAACTGATGAGTCATTGAACGAATAAGTCAAAGGTGTTGGAGAAAACTACACAACACCTTATATTCTGTAAGTGCAATAGAACTTCTTTCTTAGAACAAAACTAAACCAGAGGCCCACAAATTAACATCTTAGTCAAACTTGGCCAGCCAATTCTCAGTGTAAATAAAGTTATATTGTAACACAATCATACCTGCTCATGCAGTGTGGTCAATGGTTACACTTGCACTCTAACAGCAGAGTTGCAACAAAGACCTTCTGAGCCACCAAGCTTATTGCCTTCACTTATCTGCAGTGCTCCATCCTTTACAGCAGTGGTTCTCAATCTGTGGGGTGTGACCCACTTGGGGTCAAATGACCCTTTCTCAGGTCACCTAAGATTATCGGAAAACACAGATATTTACATTACCATTCATAACAGTAGCAAAATTACAGTTATAAAGTAGCAGTGAAAATAATGTTATGGTTGGAGGTCAAGACAACTTGAAGGACTGAAGGGCACAGCATTAGGAAGGTTCAGAACCACTGCTTTCAAGCCCACGTTTGGCAAAGTCTGCCTGCAGGGAAGAGAGAGAAAGAAAGAGCTAGAGGACTGTCTGTGAGATGCAAGGTGGGGACAGGGACTGGCAGAAGAGAAAAGTGATAAAGAACGGTGGTGGCTTTCAGTTTTCTCTACTCTTAAGGGAGGACTCAGTTTCACATGCCCTCTCAGATTGGAAGCATGGGACATCGGAGGAGAGTGAGGACACATTCACAGCAGGAGCCTGGAGCCCAAGGGTGCTGTTGTCAACTGTTTACGAAGGCAGAGAGAAGGGCAAAGCTGAAGTCAGTAAAAGCGCCAGTGCCTAGTAACTGCAGCAGAGAGCTTTTCCGGTGCCCTATTAAAAAGAGTGCTTTGTCCCAGTAAATACCAGGATAACAGTCTGTTCTCAGAGCCCCCTTCCTGCACTTTATTCTTAATGAGCCTCCTAATGAGTGTGCAGTATTTATTTCCTTGAGAGACTCATCACTCCCCATTTCAACCCATTATTTACATACATAGCATAGTGTGAAAAGGTCCAAAAGACATCCAGTGACTGCTCTGTTCCTTTCTGATGGCCTCTGTCACTCCTTTAGAACAGAGGGCGGTGTGAACAAAACAGCAGGTTTCTGGGCTTTCAGCAAGACAGCCAACACGAAAGCTGAGAAGCATTGCTAAGCTCAGGGCTGGGCTCTAGGGATATCTGTTTGAGAAATTTTACCTGCACAATGATACCTCTCATGATGTATTATCTAAGCCTCAGGAAAACACCAGCTCTTAGCGCCTCAAAGCATGAGGAGCAAAATCAAAAAACTTCTCTTAGAACCTAGGCTGTCTTTTATGTCATATACTCATTGTTTTCTTTCTTTGTGTTCATTTTGTGTTATTCAAGCCAGGTGTTATTACCCATGCCTGTAACAAAACTGGAGAGGCAGAAGCAGGAGGGTCACTAGGATCTCAATGCCAGTATGCACAGCAGAGTAACTCTTGCCAGAAACAGGGGAGGGAGGGGAAGGGAAGGAAGAAAGGGGGAGGAGGAGGAGGAGGAGGAGGAGGAGGAGGAGGAGGAGGAGGAGGAAGGAAAACAGAAGATACTACAATAGAAAACAGAATGGCTCACACCTTTTCAGACCTTTAAATGTCATATAAGTTTTACCAACTTTTCCACTACAATAGAAAACAGAATGGCTCACACCTTTTCAGACCTTTAAATGTCATATAAATTTTACCAACTTTTCCAGAAAGATGTAGACCCTTGTAAGAGCCTGAAGACCAGGACAGGGAAGTTGCACCATGAAATCTCACCAATATGGTTGCCTAACCAGGGCCCACATAAGGACAACACTAGTTGACATGCCATTGTGGATGGGGTGAATTTCACAAGACCCCACCCTTAGATGAAGAGCTACAGCCAATCAGTGGCTGCTAAGGAAGGGAGACTTGGTCCTCCAGGGGCCAGCCCCCTGATGAGTTACCTAATCCCAACTAAGCAGCCCTAAGCACTTGTACATACAAGCAACACTAAACAGAGGCAACCAGAGGGGTTAGAAACAATGTAAATACAAGGAACTCATGTATGAAATCATCAAATATTAAAAAAATGGTAAAAATATATTGTATGAAAAATGTTTTTAAAGGAAAAACTACTGCTACAGTCATGAAACCATAATCTTACATACCCTAAAAAAAAAAAAAAAAAAAAGAAGAAGAAAGTTAAAAAAAAAAAAGAAAGAACTTAGAATTCCCATAACATTAAATAGTACCATCAAATATCTATTCTGGTCACAGAACTCCAGGTGTTCCATAACCATTGAGTAGAACAAAACTTAGTTTCTCTTAATTTATGACTTTTTCCTCTAATGTGGTTTTAATCCAGCACAATTAATTTGTTAAAGATAACAAACTTTAACATTCTGAATTTTAATATTTTATTGTTTTGCACCCTTTGTTTCTGTATTAAGAACTAGAATCATAATTTTTGAGGATTTATTTTTACTTATGTGAAAGTGTATATGTGAGAGTGTGTATCTTAGTGATTATATGCCAAATGTGTGAAGGTGTCTACAGAGGTCAGAAAAGGGCGTCAGATCCCCTGACACTAGAGTTACAGGCAGTTATGAGCTGCCCAACATTGAGTGCGAAGAACCAAACTGAAGTCCTCTGGAACAGCAAGGGCTCTTAAGCCCAGAACTATGGTGATATTTTATTTGTGCTGAAATGTGATTTTATTTGTATGTTAATAAATAAAGTTGCCTGGGGGTCAGAGCTACATATAAAACCTTAAACTTACAAATATAAGATAGATAGGATCTCTTCTTTAATATTGTAACTGTAATTCTTGCTTGATAATTGTTTTGTTATATGTAATTTTACTATGTTAAAGTTAAAACCTTCCTTTTTAAGAAAAGAAAAGGGGAAGTGCTGTGGGATGGTCTGTATGTCAAGTGTGTTGCTGATTGGTCAGTAAATAAATCACTGATTGGCCATTGGCTAGGCAGGAAGTATAGGCGGGACAAGGAAAAGAATTCTGGGAAGTGGAAGGCTGAGAGAGAGACACTGCCAGCCGCCATCAGGACAAGGAAGATGTAAGGTACCAGTAAGCCATGAGCCATGTGGCAAAGTAAAGATTAATAGAAATGGGCTAAATATAAGAGTAAGAGCTAGACAATAACAGGCCTGAGCTAATGGCCAAGCAGTTTAAATAATGTAAGAGTCTGTGTGTTTATTTTATAAGTGGGCTCTGAGACTGGCGGGACTTGGTGGTGGGAGCTGGAGAGAAAAACTCTAGCAACAAATGGCGTCCAACGTGGTGGCAAGAGTTTCCACCTAAAAACTTAGAAAAAAGATTCTAAAACGGAACTAAAAACAGCTTCCTAATTGTCTCTCTCAAATGAGCGGCAGCTGCCGGTTTGAGCTACTGGCGGGTTCCTAGTGTGCACTCTCGACCTGCAGTATGGTAGGAATGAGGCCTCTGCAAGTAACACATTAAGCTATGTGGTGGATTTAGCCTTTGCTAGTACAAAACAAAAAAAAGAAGTTTCTGGGCTACACGCTGCTTGGATAAAAGCATAGACCCACGATAGCTCCCAGAGCTGGCGGTAAACGTAGCCATGTTGGGAAGCTGAGGTGGGCGGAGCCAGCAGCCACAGCTGCTGCAGTTTAAGGCAAGAGATTCACAATAAGACAGATTCAGATGTAATAGTTTACAATGTATGTAAAAGATACGTAGGCTTGAAAGAGACAAAAAAAGTGATATATAGAGTTATAGAAACAAATACATAGTTTTAAAAAATAAAGTCTTTAAAGAGACAGTAAAGGTAGTATAAAAAATAAGCCACGTAAAGATGACTACCACACAGAGAATCTGGATTATGTTCTCTTTGATATTCGTAACTACAGAAAAACATTTGATTGTAAAAGCTGTTGAGTTATGCCAAAATGTATATTTTAAAGGTACCTTGACTTCAAAATTTGGATATAAGGATATGTTGCTTTGGAAAAGAGTCTCTGCTCTTGTTTCCACAGAAAGCCAGAGACTATGGATTTGTTCCAGATTAAGATACATCAGGTTTGACCAGCCAAGACCCCCTGAAAGGTCTCCAATGACACCATGGCCCAGATGATTCAACATCCAGAATGGTTTCAAGTCAACTGGCTCAGATATACAGCCTCATGGACTACTCCATGATCCTAAAATTTTCTTTCTGTCTCCAGAAGATACAGCGCCCCCCTCCAGCAGGAAGTAGTAAGAGAAGCTACGCCCAAATTCCCAAATATACCAAGCTGGCTTTAGAGATGGAATTGGCTCACTCCCCCTCTAAACCCAGACATATTGCTCAAAAAAAAAAAAAAAATGGTTAAGAGATTCTTGTGTCCCAAATCAGAAGAGCCCTCTGGTGTGGGACAGAGAAAAAACAATATTTTTATTTAAATCAGGTTGATTATAAATACAATCTCTTTCTAAAACAAAAAGGGGGATAGTTTAGATATGATAGGATGAAAGGGTAGATTAATGAACCTACTTTTAAAGAGTAACAACTTGTTTAAAATGTTTTGCATTGCTATAGATTTTAGTTTATTGATACAAATTTAAACTTAATTTTGTTATATTGTATATATATTTCTATTCTTGTTTGAGGTATTATGTTTATGTAACTCATTTAAAATTATAATGGATAATTAAAAAATAGATTAATAATTAGTCATCTATGATAATCATATTTGTAGCCATGTTAGTTAAGTCTTCTAGGTATACATAGTTATATTTCAGATAGATAGGTGGTCTTCAAACACTTCAAAGACCTACAGAATATGGCATTTAAAATGTTTTAAAAATTTAGACTTTCTGGACAGTGAGACATGTCTGCTCCTGACAGCACCGATTTACTTCAGAGAGGAGGATGGGCATCGAAGACACTCCATACGGAGTTTATCTTCACCTTGACAAAAATAGCCATTTGGGCAAGAAACTGTTCTTGCTTGGACTGCCTGATCAACTGGACATGCAGGACCCATACAAAGGTGACCACTGAACTTTGCTTGACAAAATGGTCCTTCAGGTTCCTGCTTTGCAGAGAAAACTGCCAGACATTCTACAGGACACAGAGAAAAGTGAATAAGAGACTCTAGGCCTGTGGGCTGAAGACAGATGCCCCAACTTTACAAGAGAACTTTGAATGACTGTCCAGGCTGCCAGCTGTCTCTGTCTACCCTACAAGACTCCTAAAAGTTGCTTATATCCTTCTCCATTTCTCAGGTAGTAGTATATCCTTCTGAGGTCTTTGATGTGGTTAAAGACTAGATACTTACAATTTTCCTTAGTTATAATAAAAGATAAGTTAGATATAAAACCTTAAACTTACAAATATAAGATAGATAGGATCTCTTCTTTAATATTGTAACTGTAATTCTTGCTTGATAATTGTTTTGTTATATGTAATTTTACTATGTTAAAGTTAAAACCTTCCTTTTTAAGAAAAGAAAAGGGGAAGTGCTGTGGGATGGTCTGTATGTCAAGTGTGTTGCTGATTGGTCAGTAAATAAATCACTGATTGGCCATTGGCTAGGCAGGAAGTATAGGCGGGACAAGGAAAAGAATTCTGGGAAGTGGAAGGCTGAGAGAGAGACACTGCCAGCCGCCATCAGGACAAGGAAGATGTAAGGTACCAGTAAGCCATGAGCCATGTGGCAAAGTAAAGATTAATAGAAATGGGCTAAATATAAGAGTAAGAGCTAGACAATAACAGGCCTGAGCTAATGGCCAAGCAGTTTAAATAATGTAAGAGTCTGTGTGTTTATTTTATAAGTGGGCTCTGAGACTGGCGGGACTTGGTGGTGGGAGCTGGAGAGAAAAACTCTAGCAACAAGCAAGCCATTTAGCAGAAGTCTGGCAGTGGTAGCACACGCCCTTACCTTAATCCCGATCACATGACAGGCAGATCTCTGTGTGTTCAAGGATACAGCCAGCATGGAGACACACACCTTTAATCTCAATACCAACCATAGAGATCTAGAGGTCTGTATAGACAGGCAGTGACGAGGAGGTCATGTGAGTGGGTTTACAAACAATGAGAAGGCAGAACAGAAAGTCAATAAAAAGACAGACACACAGGAAGTAGGTCTCTTTCTCAGGGGAAGGACGGCAGTGGCATCGGGTGGTAAGAAGGCGGTCTTGATCTCAGCTCTTGGCTACTGCTCTCTGACCTCTGGGGCTTTTAACTCTGCATTTGGCTCTGTGTTTCTTATTTAATAAAACCATTCTGAATTACATCTACACAGAACCATCTCTCCAGCTACCTTGAATAATATGATTTAGACAGTCATGCTGATAAAATGACACCAAGAGTTTCTTCAAACTAATGAAGTGATGAGTCAGGACAAAGAGAGATGACCTAAAGATGAGGTCAACTGGATACATTGATAATTATTGAGGTTGAATGATAGGTACAATGCATTATCTTACTTTTACCACCTCATTTAAAGTTTCCTATAATTAGGTTTGGGATATAACTCAGTGGTAGAACACCAGCTTAGTATGCACAAGGCCCCGAGCTCAACGCCCATCACTGCAATAGTAAAAGTTCTTGCAGGTTTCTTTGTTTAGCCATAGTGGTGCAGGCCTATAACCCTAGTACTTGTCAGGCTGAAGCAAGAGAATTACAAGTTCAAAGGCAGCATGGATTACAAAGTAAACTCATGGTAAGCCAGGACAATTTAGTGGAATTTGTGTTAAAGTAAAGGAGGGATATAGCTCAGTGGTAGAGTGCTTGCCTGGAGTACACAATGCCTTGGGTCCAATCACACACACACACACACACACACACACTGCACATGAAAGACAAAGAAAGAGAAAAGGAAAAAGTTTAAACAAAGGAGCTAAACAGAGTTCAGCTTTGTGCTGTGAGTACATAGGAATGTATCTTTGCAGTTGAACATATGCTTAGCAGTTGGGAAGCCCTGGGTTCAATCCCCAATATCAAAAATATTTCACTAGTTGCAGAAAGGTATTGCTCAAATGGGAATCACAACTACTGAGAAGCACAGGAGGACAGTGTGTAAATCCAGTAGGACAGGAGAAGTAAGTACATTTCTTTCAGGCTGAACTCTACCCTTGAGTTTTCCAGAGCCTGCTTGCTATCCGATTTTAGAGCAGCACAGTGCATTTACACTTCAAAGAGTGGAAGGTGTGAGGCCTACTGGTTTGCAGACTTTTAATTACAGTTCACTTTCCTTCTTTTCTTTGTCTTCCCCCTTCCTCCTTCTTTGTTCTTTCTTCTTCTCCCTGGATGAGGTTAATTAAATCCAGAATAAAACTCTTAGAATGTTCCATCTTAGTATCACTCAAAAAGGGGGAGAGCTTCAGCATTGGAAATGGGGTACAAGGATACTAACTTAAAGAGGATGGATGTATACAATTGTATTAATCTTTCCCTGTAAGAAACCATCAGTGATCTGAGAGTTACCAACTCTGTTGTATCAACTGTGTCAACTGATCAAAAGGCATGGACCCGTCATTTTTGAGTTATGTGATGCTTTCGGCCAGGCTCAGCACCTGGCCTAATAAACCAAATTTAGCACTCATCAACAACTTCTCCGGGATCATGTTTATGCTTATTCCCTCCTTGACAGTATTCTTTCAGATGTCACTGTGTGGGGGCCCACAGAGACTCCATAGTGAGGCCTTATTCCATCGTGACTCAGGGTCAGAGAGTCCAAGTTTGCTTTGCCCCATAAGGCTGCATAATAGGATATTTTGGCCAAAGAAGTGGTTACCAGATGTCTTATATTTCAAGGACTAATTACAAGATGCTTTGCCATAAGGCATGGTTACCAGGTGTTTTGAAAATTAAGGAAGGGTCTACACTTGTTTATACTTTGTACCTTGACCTTGAAACGGGGAGGTCTTTTGCCTCTCCCCGTGCTGGTGTATTGAAAAGCCCATTGGGAATAAACTCGGGTGACTATAGTATTGACCCAGAGCCCTCCTGAAGTTATTCTGTGTCTCAGCATTTTTCTTCATCTAAGTCTAGATTTTTCATATCTATTATTTCTCAATCCTCACTCCTCCCTTCAAGGACTGTTTGATAGTCAGGCTGGTCCCTGACATTGCTGGACCCAAGTTCAACAGGGCTGCATATGCTTCCACAGCAGGAATGTTTATACATAGACTAAAGCAATGAATCTTCGCTGGTGCAGCCTACCTCCTTAAGGACATGAAAGTGTGTGTGTGTGTGTGTGTGTGTGTGTGTGTGTGTGTGTGTGTGTGTGTGTGTTTTAAGATAAATTTCATGCCTTTCTAATATAACCCTCCTAATATGGTCTAGGGGTTTTGAAATGATATAGTCTAGGGGAGTCTTGATTGTGTTTGTTTTCTCTGCCAGTTAAAGAGTTAAAAGGCAGGAAAAATCTGAAGTACAACAGGTAGCAGAGAGAAATCTCAAGTGCCACAAACAGAATCAAGATTTGAAGAAAGGTATTTATTTATTGGGGGTGAGGAAACACACACACGTGCAACAGACACACAGAAAAAAAAAGACCCTCTGCAAAGCAGAGGGAACTCAGAAAGACAAAGAAACCCAATCTTTTCTTAAGAGTTGGGCTTTTAAAGCTTCTGAAGAGTTTTCCTCCCATACTTTAGGATTGATTGGTTTAAAGACAGGATGGTTGGTTAATTGGTCAGAAACTGGTGTATGACATGTCCTTATCCAGTCTTGAACTCTTTGAGCTGACTCGTCACCAGGGGGCCTTTGATAGGAGAACAAAAGTGTACAAGGCCTTTTTTTCTCAAGCCAGAGGGTTGAGGAAGAAGATGGCCATCTTGGAGATCACCATCTTTTTTACCTAGCCATGGCCCCTCTCCCTATTTTCTGCATACCAGGGAGTCTGTCTAAATCTTAGTCTCTCACTACAACTCATTATAAAGATAACTAAGTATGGAAAGCTACTAATAACCTAACCAGCAACTGAACAATGTCTTGCCTTTTTTCCTAACTCCTTCAGGTCAGGTTCATCTTCCTGGATCTTTTATGTCTTATGTGTCTATATCATCCCTGGAAACCTCACACTCACTATTTACTTGCTGGGGTTTCCTGCTGGCACCACTGCCTTTCAGGACTCCTTCTCAGTAGGCTGGAGCAAAAGTAGCTCCAACATCAATGTGAACAATGCTCTTGCTTTTTAAACTACTCCAAGATATAAATCCACACATCAATGGACACTTGGTTTTTGACTTAAAAGAAAAGCCAGAAAAACACACTGGAAAAAAAGACAGCATCTTCAACAAATGGTGTGGGTCGAACTGGATGGCTGCATGCAGAAGACTGCAAATAGATCCATACTTATCACCCTGCACAAAACTCAATTCCAGATGGATCAAAGACCTCAACATAAACCAGATACACTGAACCTGATACATGAGAAAGTGGGGAATAGTTTTGAACTAATTGGCACAGGAAAAGACTTTCTGAATGCAATGCCATTAGCATAGGCACTAATAACAACAATTAATAAATGGAGTCTCATGAAACTGAAAAGTTTCTGTATGGCAAAGGACACCATCATTTGAGTGAAATGGCATGCTATAGAATAAGGATATTTTTACCAACTACTCATCCAATAGAAGTCTGATTTCTAAACTATATAAAGAACTCAAAAGGTGGATATCAAGAAAACAACCCAATTGGGTACAGATCTAAACAGAGAATTCTCAAAAGATGAAGCACAAATATCTGAGAAACATTTAAAGAAATATTCAACATTCTTACTCATCAAGGAAATGTAAAACTACTTCAAGATTCAAAACTACTTCAAGATTCTTTTTACTCCAGTCAGAGTGGCCAAGATCAATAAAGCAAATGACAGCTCATGCTGGCGAGGTGAAGAGTAAGGGGAACATTCACTCGTTGCTGGTGGGAGTGAAAACTTGAAAAGCCATTATGGAAATCAGAGTGATGGTTCCTCGGGAACCTTGGAATAGATCTCCCTCACAGCTATACCACTCTTGTGCATACTCAAAGGACTCTACATCCTACTGCACAAAAACTTGCTCAACTGTGTTCATTGCTGTCTATTCCTAATAGCCAGAAACTGGAAACTACCTAAATGTCCATCAATGGAAAAATGGACAGAGAAAAATGTGGTACATTTACACAATGGGATATTAATCAGCTCTTTAAAAATAAGATTTGCAGGTAAATGGATAAAACTAGGGGAAAAATCATCCTGAATGAGGTAACCCAGATCCACAAAGACAAATACAGTATGTATTTGCTTAGATAGATGGAGTTAGATAAGCAAGTTATGATCCATATAACCACAGGGGTTAAGTATAGAGTAAGGGACTCATGGGGAGGGATAGATCTCTCTGGGAAGGGGAAATAGAATAGATTGCTATGGGTAGATGAGGTTGGGGGGGATCAGTTGAAATGGGAGGATCAAACTGAAAGACGGAGGGAAAATGAGGGTAAGAGAAGAAATATCAGAAGGGACAGCTAAAACTAAGGCCATTTGAGGGGTGATATGGAAACCTAATACAATAGAAACTTCTTAAAATATAGACATATATTAAAGAAATCAAAATGGAATCACCAAATAATGGGTAAGACATAGCCCCAACTCGAAATCACTCATCACTAAATGAAACCTCCAGTTCCGGAAATGGGCTACATCTAATTGAGTTATTGACCAAAGAGGCTTTGTGGAAACCCCCAAGCCACCTAGGCTATTGCCAGGGTATCAGCTGTTCCCCACAAACTGATGGTAAGGTTGTATTGCTGAGGATAATACCAACACAACTCATTGAACATGGAGATGTCAAGTGGGTGCTCACCTAAAGCCTTCACCCCTGCTGACCAGTGTTGATAGCACTGGAAGACACTCTGCATGCTGCCAGAGGAGAAACATAAACACAAACACAGCTATAAACGCTTTAGTCTACAATGCTGATCTGTATGCAAGTTATGCTGGTGCAATAATTGCACAAAGCTTGTGGAAATAGCCAACCAATATCTGACTGGATTTAAACCCTATTCCATGATGAAATCCATCTCCAACACTGGCTGGGTGGCTAAAAACCTGAGAGTAGCTAAGCCATGAACCAAGGGGGAAACCAAATACTACTCTTCTGCTAACAGAGTGAGGCAATAAAATAACTACCAAATGACTGCTATACCCACCAATCAGTGTCTTGCTCAGCCATCATCAGAGAAGCTCCTCCAGTAAATGGAAACAAACAGAGACCCACAACTGGACAATGTGCAGAGTGTGAGAGACCTTGAACACTCAGTCCTAAATGGGATGCCTCCATCCAATTCTTCCCCTTGGGGCCAAGGGAACCCTAAGGAAGAGGATGTAGAAAAGGCATAAAAGCCAGAGAGTATAGAGGACACCAAGGAATCAATGCCTTCTAGAGATAGCAGGACTGATGCACATGTGAAATCACAGAGACTGAGGCAGCATGCACAGGGCCTGCGTAAATCTAAGCCAGATGGGGTCCCAGAACTGAGAGACGTGGACATATACCCCATCCCTAACCCAGAAGATATCTCTAATTGATAATTGCTAGCTACAGAAAAATTCATTTTTTCCAATAGAGTCTCATTTTGTATACAGACCACTTTTAAAGGCAGGCACAAAAAGAACTCAACAGTGTGTTTGGAAGTTCTATGTCCCATAATGATTTGTTAGTGTATTCCCCCCCTCCCTCCCTCCCTCCCTCCTTTCCTTCCTTCCTTTCTCCTTCCTTCCTTCCTTCCTTCCTTCCTTCCTTCCTTCCTTCCTTCCTTCCTCCCTTCCTTCCTTCTTTACCTTGTGGATCTTCTGTGTAAATATTATGGTTTCTGGTTTTGTGGTTTTATGGAATGTCTCTGTGTGCAAATATGTATGTCACCAAATATATATGTTTCTTGTAATTTTTCTTTGGTTCTTTATCTTGTTTGTTTTTTTTCTATTTTAGTTCATTTTTATTTTATTATTATCTTTTAGATGCCTGTTTGTTTTCAAGAGAGAGAGAGAGAGAGAGAGAGAGAGAGAGAGAGAGAGAGAGAGAGAGAAAGAAAGAAAGAAAGAAAGAAAGAAAGAAAGAAAGAAAGAAAGAAAGAACATGGACTTGGGTAAGTTGGGAGTTGAAGTGGGGTTGGAGGAGAGGAAACTGTAATCAGAATATATTATATGAAAAATCTATTTTCAATAAAAGTAAAAAAATAATAAATTATTTATGGGAACACCTAAGCCATGACTCTTCAGTAACAACAATGTCCGATGGATATTTCTATGGCAACAGAAGCATCCAATAGAGTAGCTACTCAGCACAGGTGGCTACTGAGCACTGGAGCTAAGTGTGAGTGGTGTGATCGATGGTTTGATAGGTTTTGTCCCAGCAGACACACGATAGGACCCTCTGGAAACCACTTCGGAAAACATATATCTAATTGCTTTGCTCTTGATTGAAAAATGGACCATATACAACTTCTTCTGTAAATGAAATTAGATTGGTATTCTTTTCCTAATCCATCTTCCCAGTATTTTTCCTAAGAACACAGGGAAAGTCATAAACAGGGAGCTAAATTACATCCCCTTCCCAAGAACACTTGTAATTAAGGATGAGCTCAATGTCATTAGTGAGACATTTCCCAGACTCTGATCGGAGCCGGAATCTGGGTTTGCCACACACATGAAATGGCCTCAGATGAGACTGGAAACCTCCAGGTGAGACACTCCAAGGAAGGAAAAATCAGTCTAGTTAAGGCTGTGTGACAGTGGCTCACATGACCCAGTGGTAACAAGGTGACTCCCTGGAATTAGGGGTGTAGCTCAGTTAAGGAGTGCTTGCCTAGTGTGTCAAGGCCCTGGGTCCAATCTCCAGCACTACATGACAACTAAAAGAGGACTCCTGTGAAATAGCAATGCACGCTACCCACAGACAGGAGAATAAAGTAAGGAATGTCGTGATGCCTTACATATGCCGGGATCTGTTCTTCCACTATTTGTGGAGAGTAGTGCATAAATTATATTTATAGGAAGAGAAGTATTGTGGAGGAAAAATAATAAGGGTAGAAGCAATAGATAGCTTACAGTAAAAGTAGCCACATGCTTTCCCTCTATGAAGAACAAATTAAATATATACGAATCTAGGGAAATTAAGACTGGCGAAGACACATTCCTCTGTTTAGAATTTTATTTGGCACTACAAAGGTTCAGGCTATTTATTAATAATTAGGTTCTATATCTAATTTATCTCAGCATGGATCACAAAGAAACACAAGTTCTTCAAGTTCATGCTGTCTCCACAAGAGCTGCTTCCTACAGTCACTGACTTATTCAAAGCTTATGCCTCTCTGTAGTCTTATAGGCTGAGTGGGAAAAGTCACTACTATTAATAATTATCATCATCTCATTTATATTCAGTGCTAGCTATTTGCTGGAGAATATACTAAATAATTAACATCCATCAAAATCTCTTTTAGGGTGGAGAGATGGCTCAGTGGTTAAGAGTACTTTCTGCTCTTGTGGAGCAATCAGGTTCACTTCCCAGAACTCAAATGATGGTTCACAAACCTCTGTATGTAACTCTGGTTCCAGAGTACCCAATGCCTCTTCTGACCTTTGAGGGCTCCTGCCTGCATGTCACACACACACACACACACACACACACACACACACACACACACACTGTTGAATAAATATTTTTAAATAACCTCTTTCAATCATAATAACCCTAAGATTGGGGGAGTCACATCACAGTTTAGAGATTAAGGACCTAGGTATGAAGGGCTTAATGTTCAACAATAAGAAAGCAGCTACCTACTACATTGATAATGAACATGACACTGTAATAAAACAACACTGTAATCAATTGAGGAAATTACATGACATATACACTCAGATAGTGCACTACTAGGGTATTTTTATGGTTTGGTTGTGTGGAGGGCAGAGAAATCAAAAAAACAATTGCTAAACATCTCATATACTTTAGACAGTGACTTTCCTCCCTTTGTATGATTTATGTATTTAAAAAATGATTTTAAATTAAGTTATACTACTTGAGTAATTAGAAAAATGATCTAGTTTCCTTCCTACATTTAATTAAAATACTACTTACCAAATTTGCTTCAGTATTTCACAAATACCTATGGCAAGCTTTTCATGGAAGGTACTGTTTCAGGTTCCCTATATGTGGTGGTGAAGGGCTGTGTTTGACATTCAAGTGACAGAAGATATAAATAAACCATTAGGTGATAACATCATTTAGAAATATAATTTTAAAAAACTATGAAAGTATAAACTGAGAGTCCTCTCTGGCCCACCTGTTCCCAAACACCTGGCAGGCACTTCCCAAATTACCACACAGAGGCTTATATTAATTACAAATGCTTGGCCAATGGCTCAGGCTTATTACTAACTAGCTCTTACATTTAAATTAACCCATTTCTAGTAATCTACTTATTGCCACTTGGTCCATGGCTTACTGGTCCTCTGGCATCTTACTCCTTGGGCAGCTCGCTCCCATCTCTCAACTCTGCTCTTCTTCATATCTGTCCTCAGTTTGACTGTACTGTCTAACCTTATCTTGCCTTGCCATAGGCCAAACAGCTTTATTATCAACCAATGAGAGAAATACATATTCACAGCATACAGAAGGACCATCCCACAGTATGAAAGAAAAAATTTAATGGGGGTCTCTATTAAAAGGCATTTTCACTGGAGCCTGAAGTCTGAGAAAGCCATTCAGTGTCACTGGGCAGGGTGGATCTGGCAACAAGCTTAGTAAGCATAGTATATAGACAAATGCTTGATGGGGTTGTTGCAAAATGAGTACGGGGTAAAAGCCATGCCCCACTCAAGGAGGGATGCCAGACTACGCTAATCAATTTCTGCTACTGAGATGGAATATCTGATTCAGACAACTTAGAAGAGAACGGGTCTATTTTGACTCGTGGTTTCAGAGGCTGAAGTCCATGGGTGGGGCAGCTCCATTGCTTTGAGGCCTAAGGTGAAGCAGAACATTGTGGTGGGAAACATACATTGAAACAAATGCACATGGCATCTGGGAGCCAGAGAGAGAGAGAGACAGACAGAGACAGAGACAGAGACAGAGACAGAGACGGAGAGAAAGGGAGAGGCGGGGAGCCAAGGACAAGACACTCCTTCAAAAGCACATCCCCATTGACCGTGCCACTTCTTCCACATAGGCCCCACTCCTAGGTATGAAATCACCAGTGGATTGATCCATATTCATGATTTAATCAGTTCACAGTGATATCACCACCTAGGTACCAGCCCTTCAACAGATGAGCTCCTTCTGAGGACACTTGATATCTGGATCACACCATACACATACCAGAAATACTATACTGTTTAGTTTCATGTGCAGCTATTGAGGAGTTTATTCAGAAAAGGAACATAATCACTTCTTGCGTGTGTGTGTGTGTGTGTGTGTGTGTGTGTGTGTGTGTGTGTGTGCTGTGTGCTGCATGTGTGTTTGCAGGTGTACTCTTCCATGTGTGAGCATGTGGAAGCCAGATGTCTACATCAGGTGTCTTTCTCCATCACTCTCCACATTACTTTTCGAGACAGAGTCACTCACCAAACTTGGAGCTCACCATTTCAGCTAGACTAGCTGGTCAGCACACCCTAGGATCCACTTCTCTCTGCCCCTCGGTGCTGGAGTTACATGTGTCACCACATCCAGCTTCTAGGTCAATTCTGGGGACCCAAGTTCAGGCCCTATATGTTTGTGCAACAAGCACTTTATGCACTGAGACAACTCCCCAGGCCCATGATAACTTCTATTTTAAAAACTAATGATAACTACAGACGTGGTGTGAACCACGGATTGAGGACTGAAATGAGGGGTTACAACCAATGAGAAGGGAGGTTGGTGCTGCAGTATAGAGTGGACATGATGAGGACTTGGAAAGGACAATGACAGAAGAAGAGAAGTGATCAAATTAAATAACATTTCCAAGGTGCTGTATTGAGGACCTGGTGACATTTGGAATGCAGTACATAAGAAAATAGTGGAGAATAATGTCGGGCAATAGGCTTACTCCATCAAATAGGTGATGCCATAATCTCCTGATATCAGGTAGTTAGGGAAGGACTAGGCCAGAGATGTGAGACCAGAAGCAAGGATTCCAGTTTAGGAATGATAAACTAGAAATGCTGCTAAGCATCCATGAGGAAATTTCACAGGACACATGTCTATTTTCTCGACTGTGTGTACATGTGAGAAATAGCAGAAGAAACTGTAAGACTGAAGAATGGTAATGAAATATTAACATACTTCTGGACCAAGCCCCTTAGCCTTATAGATAGAGAAATTAAAGCCAGAGAAATTAAATGACTTGCTCACATGTGGAGTGATCTTCCAGAAGGTTATTTCGGGAAATAATTTTTCTGAAAAAAAAAAGATGAAAGTGTTCCATCACACCTTCACAATATGTGTTGGATAATTTTTTTTTCTTTTTGAGCTACTGAACTTCCTGGCTTGATGTGTGAGTCAGTGAGAGGCAAGATTCTCTTTCCTTATTGTGGAATTGGATGGACTACCCTGATCCCCTCACTCCTAAGCATCTTGGATGTAGGCATTTACCATAGCTCTGACAACCAGTCTCAAAATGAGACTAACACTATAGAACAAGGTGATGTATTATATAAATGGGCCAAGTGTCTGACACTAGCAATTAGGATCTGACAGTGTAGCACCATCAAGAGCCCAGGATGGCCACTTTTCTGTGGTCTGACCCCAGCTGTATTCCATGACCCTTGGTGGTTGTCCATTGTCTGTGCATATTTGGTGGCAGGACCCATCAACTTTATTCCTGTGGTTTATAATCGAGAGGGAGAACAAAGGGCCTCTTCCCTGGGTCCTTGAAGAAATAACATAATTTCCAAAAGGGCTGGATTGATCTTTCAGGTGTGACACTTTCATTTTCATACTCAACTTTTAAACATGAAAATCAGTACTAGCATTCAAGAGACTCAAACTTGTTTCAAAATCTTGATCTTTATCTTTTTTGAAAAAGGACATCTAACCAAACTGAGCCTCTAGACTCTCAGCGAGCTGTGAGCAGTAGCCCCTACCTGCTGCAGCAGAGACATGAAATCCAGGTTACCAGAGTCATTTGTGTGACTTGCTTGTCCTGGTGGACACTTCTGTAGCTCCTTTTAGCTTCCTACCTTGGCTGTTCTGTAGAGATACAATTCTATCTCACTCACTGTCAATGCCCAAAACACCTTATTATCCTTTATGTTGTGATCAAACATCCTTTCTTTGAAGTGTGTTCTGATTTCCCTGAACAAAGGAAATGCATCCCTTGAGTCTGTTTCACCCTATTCTTGTCTTTTACTCCTTTCTGCTTCACCATGATTCCCTTGTAAGTTCCATGTCTCTTTCTATCTGTGGCTTTACACAGTGAAGGCCCTCTGTGGTGTGTGTGTGTGTGTGTGTGTGTGTGTGTGTGTGTGTGTGTGTGTGTGTGTGTATGGGCAGGCTTTCATTCCAGGATAACAGGCACCAACAAATGAAAACCTGTGAAGTTGGTGAGTCTCTCGTCTATTACTTTCTTCATAAAATATTAGTAACAGTTTTTACCTGTCTCACCAGAGTGTCTTAAGAGTTGATTTATATTTACAAACTACTCAGACATACTTGGATTTGAGACACTGTGAAAGTAAGAACATTATTATTATTATCAACTTGAGGCAAATAAATCGTAAGGAGAATACACTGAACTGGGACTGCTTGGTATTTACAATAATATAGGCTTTTCTGGGAATGCTTCCTTTCCAGAAATACACATCACAAAATGCCTTTTCTTTCCCTCGAAAAAAGATTTAAAGTTAGGCCAGACCTCTGTGCTAGTTAGATGTTGCTTCATCTACCTTGGGGCAGCATTTTATACACATGCTCTGAAAGCTTTTGCATACCCTCGAGGTGTTTATATGTCCTGGACAGAAAGAAAAGCTAATTTTCGATTTTTATGAAGCAATTGCATAAAATGCCTTTTTAAATACTAAATCACCAAAGCCATGCTTTCTGGATAACTAAGGTTAGAAATAAGAATTCATTGCATTTTTTTTCTTACCACAACCTGTTCTGTAGAGAAATGGCCTACTGTCTTCTGCCCTTTCCAACTGTCTTTCTGACTGTCCTACCTCGGAGCCACATGTCCTTTCTTGGAAATGCTGTGAATTTTCCTCCCCTTCCGCCAGCTGTTTTCTGATGGCTAACCACTGCTCTTCACTCCATCTCACTGTTGGTAATCTACTTCCACAAATCCACTTGCCCTCCCTGGAAAATTCCTGGCTCCTTTGAACATTCATCTTCCTATGCCAATGTGAGTCACAGCGTAGTTCCCCGGACTTAGCCAAGCCTCCTTGGGCCTCTGCTTTCAGGTCTCTGTACACAATTCCACCAGAATATTTGTGTATTTGATGTTTAATCTGCTCTTCCTCATAAAGGACCATCGACTAGAGATCTATGGTCCTATCACAGCTGCCCTTCAGTACCAACCCCAGCTGGTTCTGGGACTCCCTGCAGACACAAAATTCTAAGAATGATCAAGTTCCTCATACAATAAGATTTGTTTTCAAATCAAACCTGTAATCTCTGAACAAATGACAATACCAAATGCAACATAAATGTTGTGTGTGTGGTTGTTACACCATATTGTTTAGGCAATAAGAACAAGGGAAAATCTGTATGTGTTCAACAGTGACACAATGTGTTCGAATATCTCTGAACCATATTATATGAACCCATGTTTTTGGAACTTATGAATACAAAGGCCCAATTTAAAGTGTCTGATACATATTGGTCACTAAGTAACCAGTGTATAAAAAGAATATCAAATACCAGCGTAAGTGTCAGCAGCAGATTGTAGTGGGTAGCCATTCCAGCTTTGACCTGGAAGTACCACCCATTTTGAGGCTTCGGTAACTGTCACGCCTACAAGGTGGAGCCAAGAGAGGACCCCTGAAGACCCAAGATCCGGATGAGCTAGCTCTCTTGGTTCCTAGACCCTGGACGCTGGAGGTAGACCAAGTAGAGTTCTCCAGAGAACACCGCTGGACTGTGCTACACCTTTCCCAGACCCTGTAACCTATCCCTTCATTGTAAGTTACCCCATAAAATAAACCTCCCTTTTAACTACATGGAGTTGCCTTAATATTTAAAATAATATCTGGAGCCCAACATGGGGCTTGAACCCACAACCCTGAGATTAAGAGTCTCATGCTCAACATGCTATCTCTGCAGATAAATTTGATATAATAATGGACATTGTACAGAGGTCAAAATCTTGGGGCTTAGTGTTAGGAGGCAGTTTTCACATTGGCTGTCCTAAATTTTCTCCCCTAGGCTCTGAGTAGCCTGGATATTAATGTTTTCTTAAAAGATGACCCCATGGTCTAAAAAATTAGGGGAACTAGTATACAAAAAGCTAACACCTAATACTATTATTGTCCATGTGCATACATATGCGTGTGTGTGTGTGTGTGTGTGTGTGTGTGTGTGTGTGTGTGTGTGTTCATGCATGCTGTGGCATTCATGTGGAGGTCAGATAACACTTTGTTGGAGTCAATTATTTCCTTCTACCATGTAGGTCTTAGGGATTGAACTTAGGTCATCATGCTTGGCTACTAAGTCATCTTATTAACCTCCAAATAGTAGTATTGTCAACTGCATAATCTCTAAAGATACTGAAAATTAAAGGGGTATAATAGGGAAAGGCCTAAAGGATGGGTGTCTTAGTCAGTGCTCTCTATTGCTATGAAGAGACACTATGACCATGGCAACTCTTATAAACAAAGCATTTAATTGGGGCTTGTTTACAGTTTCAGAGATTTAGTTCATTATCACTATGGCCATGGTGAGAAACTTGGTGGCACACAAGCAGACATGGTGCTGGAAAAATAGCTGAGAGTTCTACATCTGGATCTACAAACAGCAGGAAGAGAGACACTGGGCCTAGCTTGGGCTTTTGACCTCAAAGCCCACTACCAGTGACACACTTCCTCCAACAAGGCCACACCTATGCTGTGGGATAATGCTTTTGTACACTGGTTTAATAAAACTCTGATTGTCCAGTAGCCAGGCAGGAAATACAGGTAGGATAAGCAGACAAGAAGAGTTCTGAAAAGAGGAAGGCTGAGTCAGAAGATGCCTGCCTACCATCCAGGGAGCAGCATGTAATGGCACACAGGTCAAGTCAAGAAAAACATGGCGACATATAGATTAACAGAAATGGGCTGAGTGTAAGTGTAAGAGCTAGTCAGTAGTAAGCCTGAGCTAATGGCTAAGCAGTTTTAATTAATATAAGCCTCTGTGTGTTTACTTGGGTCTGAGTGGCTGTGGACCAGGTGGGACACAGGAAAAGTTCCAGCTATACACCTACTCCAATAAGGCCACACCTCCTAATCCTTCTCAAGTAGTACCACTCCCTGATGACTAAGCATTCAAATATATGAGCATGTGGGGGCGATTCTTATTAAAACCACCACAGTGAGTCTATGTTTACATGATGAACATTTAACACTACCATCCCAGACTTCCTGAATTCTGCTTCTCACTGATGGGAAGTCTTGACCATAAAGCAATAAAGCATCCATGTGGAATGGCAGGTTCTGAATACATGAAAATATAATGGGTTTTAAGCTTGATTTTCCCAATGATGCCTGTAAACCCACTTAGATTTCTTCTTCCTCTCTGTTAGCCTGGACCTACCTTAGAATCTTTAGGATAACACCACTGTTTCCCACACCAGCTGTTAGCTTTCTTCCTTGGGTGGGTGTGATTCATAGGAAGCAGAGGGCAGGGTCCAGGTGAAACTAATTTAGGTATTAGCTAGAGGGAACTACTTGTAGATCAATTTTACTCTGACAGATAAATTTGCCTTTGAGATCCAATTATATACAATATCAAGACTAGCATGAATCACCTATCACACTTAGAAACAGCTGCTAATTAAAGCACAGAGATACTAGCACATTCTGATAACACAGTGAAATAGTGTTTTTCAGAATTTGAAATGAAGAAAGATTATTATTTATTTCTCAAAGATAATTTCCTCTAGTCATATTTCTAGAAAATTAGTTTTGGGTTCAATGAGCCACGGGGAAATCCATTTTAACAGTTTTTGTTTTCCAACTCTTTTTTTTTTAATTCCCAACCTTCCAATATAGTGTTAAAAGTGCAATATTCTAACCAAGAGCTCACAAAAGTATCATCTGCCAAAACCAGAGTGTGCATAGGAGCTGAAATTAAAGATCCTAGAATTACTGTCTGGCTCAAACCCCAGCTGCTCCATTTGTTTGGGGTGAGTTACCTAAATGATCTTTGTTTTCAGTTAAAAAAAAATCCACTAAAGTGAAAATAAGATGCAAATTATGTCTTGTGACAAAGACTACATGAATTAATGCCTGTTAAAACACTGATTAGTTTAGAAGAGAGTGTATGCACACAATGACACCCCAAAAATACATACTCAGCTTCCCTCCCCTCCCCATTTACCTACTTGAAAGGAAAATATTTTTGCAGCATTATATGTAGTATTTTGATTCATTATTAATTACTCGTGTGTGTGTGTGTGTGTGTGTGTATGTGTACGTGTGTGTGTGTGTAGTGGTTAGAAAACAACCTCAGGTGTCATTCCTCAGGCACATTCTACCAGGTTTTCTTTGGTTTTGTTTCTTCATTGGATCTCTTACTAGATTAGAACTCACACAGTAGGTGTGAGACCCTGGAGATTTGATGGCCTCCGCCTCCCCATCTCTGGGATTACAAGCTTATATCACCATGTCCAACATTTTGTTGAGTTGGTATATGGGAATCAAACTCATGTCCTACCTAGAGTTTGCAAGGCAAGTACTTTACCTACTGAATTATCAACTAGCCCTATTATTACTCTTACTATTTGTCTAGATGCTTCTTCAAAACATAAAATTGTATGACAGTAATAGACATTAATTTTATATAGATGTAATGTAATAATGTAATGTCTATTACATTAAAATTGTAATAGACAGTAAAATATTTCTTAAGAAATCAGGATCTAGAATGCCACAGACTCATGCACATTGGATGATATCAACTTATTCACTCCTCACTCCGTACATATGACTCTTAGAGGCACTGTTTATTCATGTTGAGCAGACAGACATGAGATGTATTTCAGGTGCCTGCCACTGATCTAGGGGCCAGGGTCTCACAAACACATCATGCTAACTTTTTGATGATCTATGGTTTGTGATCTGCATGTGATTCTTCTTGTCTTCTGCTCTCAAATTCCTTAAAGGGCTTTATGGCTTCTCAGAAATTATGTCCGTTCCTCTCCCCTTCCTCATAGAATTGAAGTGAACACATTTGCTGCCCTGGTTTCCTAAGAACTCAAGGATGCAGGGCATTTGTTGCACACCTTTTTAGACCAAAATCTTCAAATAAGTGAGAAACAAGATGGGGTAGTGGGGCACTTGAGTCATAGAAACACAAGATTCCAGGTAAATCACTTAAATGAGTGCGTCGTAGTTCTGAAATACAGGGAAAATCAAGGAATAATAAAAAAACATTTCATTTCTAGGAAACCATCAAAAGAGACATTGTTAATAATGTTCTAGTGTATCTCATGGTAAGTTTATTTGAATTAAATTACACGGGCATATGGCTTTAGAAAGGATTGTATAAAATCGTGAAGAGTGTTAAGATTCACTGTAAAGCCATCATCTGATCAATGCTTTTACACTAAAAGCCTGTATCCCTAACAAGGTAGGCTCAGACACACACACACACACACACACACACACACACACACACACACACACTAATTAATAGATAAGCGATGGTATAAATTGAAGAAAGGAGATTATTCAGGGGGGGCATGTCTAAGAGGAGTTAATAAAGAGACCCTCCCTCAGTCCATCTATTCATTACTGACATGAGGTTTAGGTGAAGATCAAAATTAAGAGGTATTATATTTAAGAAGTCTTGGTCAAGGTGTGATCCTGCACACATTGTCTCATCTCCAGTCCATCCTGCAAGGCTGTCCCATAAACTGTGAGATTGTTAATCTGCTTGTTGCTAATGTACCCCCTTCTCCTCTTGGATAATTGTCCTTTTCTGGGAGTGTGGTCTGTCCTAGGTTTTGGATTTCCTGGAATTCAAGATGACTAGAGGAAAGGTTGTAGTAGAATATTATTTTAAGGTGTGTTACTTTTGTTTATGTTGCATTTGTTTAACTCTGTCAAGCTGTGTTACTGTGTAAAACACCTAATGGTCTAATAAAGAACTGGCCAATAGCAAGGCAGGAGAAAGGATAGGCAGGGCTGGAAGGCAGAGAGAATATATAGAGGGAGAAATCTAGGAGGAGAGAGCTAGCCAGAGCCAGAGAAGGAGGAGCCTTCAGGGGCCAGCCACCCAGCTGCACAACCAGCAGTGGAGTAAGAAACAAGGTGTACAGAAACAGAGAACAGAAAAGCCCAGAGGAAAAGACAGACGGGATAATTTAAGTTAAGAAAAGCTGGCTAGAAACTAAGCCACAGTAAGGCCAGGCATTTATAATTAAGAATAAGCCTCCATGTGTGAATTTATTTGGGAGCTGGGTGGCAGCCCTCCCCCACCAAAAAAAGGCCCAAAACAAACAACACCAAAAGGTCAAGGATCATAAATTATCTCTGTGTCTTCTGCCAAAATGAAGACCCCATTTAGGGCAGAGATGCCAGGATTTCAGCCTGAATCAGATGCTTTCTCTTCACATCTGAAGTCTCATGCTTTTTAGCAGAGGCAGCATCTAAATGCCTGTTGAGCCAAAACATAGCCTCAAGTGAGTCCCCATTTTGCTCTGGTTAGAGCACTTTACCTGTCTTGAGGTGAAATATTTTATTCAGGTGGATAAAGCTTCATTAAATAGGTAACAAAACTGAGAAACTGGTATTTACAATGTTTTCCATTATTTGCAATAAATCTTATGTGAAACATCAAGTTGTGACAAAATATACTTCTTAAAATGTTGGGGGCAAGGGTTTGAAAGATACTTTTATTTAATTTTGATAGATTTTCTAATTTCTCATGATTTTTAACACGCTTATGTGTGCATGTGTGTGGATACATGCCAAGACATGTGTGTGAATGTCAGAGTCCAACTTGACTGGAGTTGGTTCTCTCATTCCAGTGTGTGGATGCTGGGAATCAAATTCAGGTCCTTAGGCTTGGCAGCAAGCATCTTTACATGATAAGCAGTCTCACCGACCATAGTGGATGGCTTTGAGTCTCTTCAAAGAAGTACATTATCAAAAGTTTTGCTGATGAGTTTCATGGAATCTCTTAAGGAACCACTTTCAGAGACTCTAAAAGAACTCATAGAATAATACTTCTTTTTTGCTTGTTTGTTATTATTTCAATCAGTTAGTTTACCATCTATTTTCATGTTAATATTTTGGTGGGTGTGTTAAGCTCGTGAGTCTGATAACTCAACCTACTTGTTTTGATGCAGCCCACATTAGACCGTACACCTTCTTTTGGTCAACATGCAGATGAAGTTGTAAGCTCCCCATGGGATCTGGAAGAGAGGGCCACTGCTCTGCTCTCCAAGGACAACATACAAATAGGTCCCCAATACTGCAGGTTCCAAAAAGCAACAAAATCCCCACTAGAATACAAGTGGAAAATGTGCTAAACTTCCAACTCTTGAGTGTTTATTTGAAACTGGCAAGAGAGACTCTCTAGAAAGGAAACTTCCTAGTGAACCCACCACTGGAGTGCAGGCATGAGAATTCACCAAGAAAGAGACAGAGACAGACAGATAGACAGAGACAAAGACAGACAGACAGATACAGGAAGACAGAGACAGACAAACAGACTGAGACAGACAGACAGAGACAGAGATAGAATTATAATGTTGAATGTCAAATAGCCTAGTTTATTTAGGTTAATATTTGCTCGCTAGAATAAATTTACCTTTTCTTGGGGGAAATCTACACACTGCCATGATTTCACCATCCCAAATCTGTTTTTTTTTTTAATCATGTCATGCTCGGTCTCAGCACTCAGGAGGCAGAGGAAAGAGGATCATAGCAACATAGTAGAGGGGGGACTATTTGGGAAGGAGAGATTCAGCAAGAGGAGAGGGACAAGAGAAGGTAATGATGGTGAATGTGATCAAAATACATTATGCACATGTATGGTATTGTGCAATAAATTTAATATAGTAAGCTGAGTTTGTGGTAGATCCTGTATTAAAAATGGGGGCTAATGCATTTTTGCAGCATGATCTTCCTCCAGGAAACACGCAAGGTTTGGTCACAGACTCTACTGCTAAATCCTCCCGCAGCCAAGCAGCATGAGCACACAGAGCAGGACTCTCTGGAGATCCTGGTAAGGGAAGATCACAGTGTCCTCAGATGCCCACTGCATTTCATAAACAGCAAATACAAGAAGTGGTGTCCAAATGGATGAAAAGTAAAGAATCCTCAGAACAACAGTTTCAATTTATAACAACAAACTTCAGAAAACTCATAAAACCCCATCTGCTCCGTGAAGCTTTCCAATAAAAATGACCAGTTGGAACTCAGTGTTCTGCGCCACTGTGTGCACCGTGCCGGTGTAGATGGCTCTCCTCTCCTCCAGTGTGCCTCACGGTCAAGGCCCTGCACGGCAGGGTGTTGTGTTGTGTTTTCTGCATCGCAGTCCACCCAAGATAAATGAATAAGGGGAGGGGAAGTGGTCAAAAGAATAGAAAACTGCCCCTTTCAACAGATGTGCCGCGTGTACATTTTCTCTGTCCTATCGAACGGCTGCTTGCTGTACAGCTACAGGGAAATGATTTCTGGCTGCACACCCCAGGACATGGGAAAATCACTTTATATGAGCTTGTTCTCCATCCTACTCCATAAAGGTTCTTTCGGTGCAACCAACTGCTCCTCTCCCGAGGCTAAAGTGAAACATGGAAAGAGTTTGTCATCTGTTGGGACAATCTTGACAGGGACTGGTTTTCCCTGAGAAGGAAAGAAGGGACTCCCAGTTATTGCTATCTTCACTCCAACTACTCCCACTCAAGTCCTTCCCTAAATTCTTTCCCCCTCTACCATCTGAAACGACAACCGTCTTTGACAATTAAGAGAGATTAGTTGTGTAAGAACTCTGCACGTTGTCCAAGAGCACCACAGGAAATGTCACTGTTCTCAGAGAAGGCTGCTGTTCTGACAGTTGAGCTGTTTTGTCTCTAGCTCATGGAGAACGCACGCTGCCTTGCTCTACAGTGCACAACTACAGGGAACCAAGTTCTCCTTCCCAGGTGTGGGCAAGACAATGTTAAACGCATCACTATGTGTCAAGAGAGGGGATGAGGGGATAAGAGTAAATGATGGGGAGAAGAAGGAAAATGAGATGCAAAGTAGAGAGGAAAGACGGAGAGAGAAGAGGGGGAGGGGAGAGGGAGGACAGAAAAGGGGGATTGAAAACTGACTAAAAAGCGGCACATGGTGGTCCACATCTGTTATCCAGAACTGGGGATATCAGGCAGGAGAATTTCATGTTTAAGTACAGCCTGGGCTAAATAATGAGATCCTGTCTCAAAAACAGCAAGAACAGATCTCCATGAACTGATATAAGAGCAGGCTGAGAAACAGAAAGGAGCGAGAAGGATACGCTGTCTGTATTTCACCTCAGTTAACTTCATCCATTAAATCTCAAAACTCTTGAGATACTCCATTTTTATATAGAAAACAGGATGTGAAGTGTAATACTCATTTATGTTCATTATTCTATCCATGGGTTCTTTTCCTAAAAGCAGGGAGACACGAGTTTGGTGGAAATGGAATAGGAGGAGTAGATCTGGGAAGAGTGGAGGGTGGGGTGAATATGGTCACAACTCATTGGACAAAACGCTTGAAGAACTTTAGAACAAAACTTTCTCTTCCTCAAAACAGAGTCTATTCAAGGGAAATCATTTTCAGGGGAAAGCACTATTCCTTCTTTTCTCCCACTGCTGCAAGGCCCTGACCACTCAGAACAGCTGTCGCCTGGCTAGGCCGCCTTGTGAAACACTGATGCTTCAGGGGCAAAGAAAACAACTTCCCCTGGGGGCTAGCAAAAGTCCCAGCATCTGCAGAACGAGAAAGGGGTCATGCTAACTTTTCACAAAGCCCTCTAGAAGAATACTTTTGGCACCTGACTAACATTCTATACAATTTCTACGTTTGTAACCAGTGAAAAAGAAGGATGATGCTTAAGAGAGCGGTGTCTTGTTTGTCTAAGGTAAAAATTAGCTATCAGAGGATGCAATGCAAATTCCCTCCTTCTGTTGTGTAGAAAAAGAGGTCTGCAGAAGTGATTGGTCGTCACCAATGACAGCACAACCTCCTGAACCTCCAAACCTGTGAACTGGTGACCTTCTGGAACCTGGGAAAGGTTTTAAATAATTACCTCAATGCATGAATCACTCTTGGTAGAAATACTCCAGGAATCTTGGGAGATTTTTATACACCACATTTACATATTTTTATATAGGATTATTATATTTCTGTACAATAACAATAAAGACACAAAAATTACTGCCAAAGTTTTCAACTAATTATAGAAAACATAAAATTAAAGAATCAGATATTCTCAGGGGGTAAAGTGCTTGCTGTGGAAGCCTGAGGATCTGCATTCAGATTCCCAACACATGGCAGCATGCATTTGAAATCCCAGCAGTAGGAGATGGAGACAGGAGGATCCAATGGCTTATCCAGCCTGACCAACCATATCAGTGAGCTCTTGTTCAGTGAGAAACTACGTTCCCCCAAATAATAAAGTGGACAGAGATAGAAGAAGACACTTGGTGCAGCTTACAGTCTCCATGCTCTCACATGCCTGAGCATATGCCATGCTTCATATGTGCACACACACACATACACATTCATATAACACACATAGACACACAAAAACCGCATTACACTACACACACACACACACACACACACACACACACACACACACACACACCACAGAAGAGCCAAAAACACCTGTCCACAGTTTCTCAATATCCTTGACTTTCTTGGAAGAAAGGAGTTTCAGAATTCCAGAATCATCTCCGAAAAGAACTTCAGCTGTTTCTTTCTCCTCCCAAGAAGAGAAGTGACACTCTGATTTCCCCTTGCTGTTCACATCCTCAACCATAATTGAAAATCAATATCAAAGATGCCAGTACCTCACACTCTGACTTGAAATTAGACTTGAACAGTTAAAAAAAAAAAAGCTGCAGGGTTGAACTATTTTAAATGACAAGGAATCATGGGAGCCAAATAATTAAAATTTCTTAAGAAGTGAAATGGTGTTATAATTGGTCCTGCATATTTCAAGTTGGAGAAAAATTATATTAGCTATTTCCTGCTAAATGAAGGGGTAGTTCTAATATGCAAATATTTCTATGAGCCACTTGAGGTTCTACCCACTGGGCTTGAACTAGATGGGGTTTCTTACCATACCTGGCCATTGTTTATCAAATAATTTAACACTACCTCTGGATAAATTTGTTTCTATGATTATACTCTATGTAATTCTTAGGTAGGTTTTAACCACATCAATAGTAAAACTTGAATGCATATTTGAAAAATATATGTAGTTCTGTTAACAAATCATTTTTGGGACAAGATCTCTTGTACCTAGGCTGGCAGCAAACTTGTAGCCAAAGCTAACCTTGAATTTCTAATTCTCTTAGTTCCACTTTCTGAATGTTGAGATTACAGGCATGCACAATGGTGCCCATATGTCATGATGAGGTCAAACCCAGGGTCTTGTGGGGGCTAGCAATGCATTCTGACAGTGGGACCACATACCCAGCCTTCAAATACTAATTAATGAGTCATTAATTAATACATTCCGACCATACACTGAATTTCCCTAACTGGATTTCCTTTTCTTTTTAATAAAAAAGGGTCATGTCTGTGTTTCCCAATAAAATGTAAAACAATACCACACATCAATAAGCAAGTAGTTCAGGTTATAAAATGGAGTGAAATGTCTTGATTCAGTCTGACAACCATCTCCCATTTGATAGCAGATCTACCCAAAGTTATCAAAGTTATTTATCAAATAGGCATCATCACATATTAATTTTTCTGTCATCATAACATAAACACAGATAACGGAAATGGTAGCAGAGACAGAAGTACTCAGGGTCAGCCAAGAACAGGCAGGAGAAAAGGCTCTCCTGGGAAGAGGCTTAGCGACCCACACAAGTGTGACTTTACATCAGTCATCTCCTCCTATATGTTTTGAATGACACAGCATCAGAGTCTGGGTAGTATTGTCAACATCCCCAATCTCAGCACAACACAATGGGCAATGCGTCCTGATAGCCAAGCAGAACGGATGCTGCAGGGATCCAGTGATGTGAACATTCCTGACAGAATAGAGATGCATTTACAAGAACTGCTTTTTCTGAAATTAGGATCACACTAGAACCTCCAATCACTAAGGACTGTTGTAGGTCTCTAGTCTAACATCTCTCACATAAAATAAATAAACGAAAAGAAGGAAACATTCAGATGGGGGGGTCACACTCCTGTAATCCCAGCACTCAAGGCTGAAGGAAGAGAGCTACCAGTTCCAGGAAGCCTGGGCCACTGCATGACCCTGTCTCAAAACAACAAATGACAACAACCACCCAAAACCTGTTAAAACCTACTCTCCAGGAAAGAAGTGGCCCCTGGAGATCTCAGGGCACTGCTGAAGACAGAAGTGAGAAATAGGGTTCCCTTTGACTCCATGTAGCTCTGACACCTTCCTACCAGATGGCAATTGTTCCTGGAAGGTCTGCACAGATGAACTATCCTAAGATCAAGCAGAAGGAACCAACAAGGTGAAGCCTCTATTGAATGCATTAAGCATCTCAGAGTTGTTTGTTGATTGTGTTCCTTAGACATCCAGGCAACACGCTCATTTTCAGACTTTGTTATTTGGGTTTGCACATGACGGTGGATGTTTGCTGAACCAGAGAAAATTTTCTCAGCTGGAAATAAATGTATATGAAGATTGGAAAAAAAAAAACTCTCTCCATCTCACAGCAGCCTAAGGACCTCTCTCAACTGAGAAGTCCTTTGTCTTGGTTTCTTTCCCAGTTGCTGTGGTAAGTATTTTGATTTAAAAATAAAAAAGAAAGTTAAGGGAGAAAGAGTTTATTCTGCTCAAGGTTCAAGGTTCGGGAGCTTGAAGCAGCTGACTACATCACATCCACATTTGGGAAGCAGAGAGCAGTGAATGTATAATACTGCTTGGCTTGCTTTCTGCTTTCTCCTTCTGTGTAGCCCAAGTTCCTCAAAGGGAATTATGCCACCCACAGTGGGCAGGTTTCCTACCTCAATTACCCTATCAAGTTAACCCTAAAGCTACCCAGAAGCCCATCTCCCAGGTGATTCTAGGTCCTTCCACACTGACAACAAACACTGACCACTCTACACAATAGTAAGAATGTCCTGCTTGACATACAAAAAGATAATAATAATTCCTTCAGGAGACCAAGGATAGAAAGATACACTTAAAAAGTCACTTCCTTCCAAAATTCTTGGGAATCATTGTGAGAACTATAGAATCAAATTAAAAAAATAAACACTGGGATCCCTGCTTCAATTTACATCCCAAATAAGTAAAATTCACATTCTCATTTTCCTGTAGCATCATAATATTGCCATGGATGTTGAAGGTTATTGTTGGTTTTATATGCTGAAGATCAAATGCAGGGTCTCACACATGCTAGTAGGTACCCTGTGCCTAGGCCGGACATTGGCTTTTACCACATGTTATTTATACTAACGGGGGCTGAACTGCAGTCAGGAAGAAGCTCATTCTGTATGTATATATCCATAGAAATGTGTTAATGTTGCTTTAAAAAATGTGTAGAATAGAAAGCAAACAGCATTTACAGGACCAGCCCTGACTTCTTTAGCCCAGCACTTCCCATCTTTACACACATGCAGAAGAATCAGGAGGCCTAGCCCCGAAGATGTGTGCACAAGAAGGAGCGTAGTTAAGCGGAAGCTCGCATGACCTTCAACTATACTGCAAGTAGATCCAGGTTCCCTTCAGTCTCCTTGTCCACCTTTTCCTCTACTCTACACAGGAGCAATTTCTCCTTCTCTAAGCATCGCTGAATGTTCGATTTCCTCAATTTTACATTTTTGACGTTTAGTATATAACCCTCCTGCCTCTGTGTCATGACTTCTCTCTCCTCATAAACATTTTCTGAACTTCCCAAGGAAGCTTCCTTTGCCAATGGTACAAACTCTATCTCAGGTCAGGGAATACTTTTGTTTACATGTTGAATTCCGCCCCCCTGCCAGTCCTGGAAAGTACAGCCAATGCCTTAACATCTTTAGATCTGTTGTTGGGAGTTTTTACTCTTTTTTGGTGGTGGTGGTGGGTGCCGCCACCCAGCTCCCAAAATAAATCACATGGAGATGAATTCTTTCTTATGAATGTCCAGCCTTAGCTTGGCTTAGTTTCTTGCCAGCTTTCCTTAACTTAGCTTATCCCATCTACCTTTTGCCTCTGGGGCTTTTCCTGTTCTCTTGCTTCTGTAAATCTTACTCTGTTGCTGGCTGTGTAGCTGGGTGGCTGGCTCCTGTTGCCCCCCTCCTCCTCTGGCTCCTCCTTTTCAATCCCTCTTCCCAGATTTCTCCTTCTGTATATTCTGTCTGCCTGCCAGCCCTGCCTATCCTTTCTCCTGCCTTGCTATTGGCCGTTCAGCTCTTTATTAGACCATCAGGTGTTTTAGACAGGCACAGTAACACAGCTTCACAGAGTTCAACAAATGCAAGATAAACAAAAGTAACACACCTGAAAATAATATTCCCCAACACAACACTGCCCTGAATGTAATATTTAGTTCATTAATTGCCACAATCACAGTTGTGCCTAGACATCCCTCACCAGCTACTGGTTGTCTGCTGCTGGTCGCTTTGGGGCTATTGTGCTTTACTTTCCTCCTTCTCTGTCTTCCATTACTTCAAAGCCACTGCATGCAAGTCTCAGTTCACTTCCCTGGCATGTGAGTCTCAGCATGGTGGAGATTCTAGATGGATGGGAATAGTCAATATTCACACAGAGGAAGGAATAATTTTAAGCCAACATGTGCAGTGTTCACTTTCATAACCCAGAAGCAGAGATGAGAAGCTTGTAATCTTATTCTATAAACAAAGCTTTCTGAGAATAGTGGTCTACGTACGCCTGCAATCTCTACACTTGGGAAGAAGGCAGGAGGATTTGAGGTGCCATCCTCGTCTACAGAGCATATTTCAAGCCAGTCAGGACTATATAGCAGGAAGAAAAGAAAGAAAGAAAGAAAGAAAGAAAGAAAGAAAGAAAGAAAGAAAGAAAGAAAGGGAAGAAAGAGGAAGGGAGGGAAGGAGGGAGAGGAAGAGGGAGGGACAGAAGGAAAGAAGGAGGGAGGAGGCGAAAGGGAAAGAAGAAAAATTAATAAAATAGAATATTTAAATAAGCAATAATAAATAAATAATAAAATGGAAAAGATAAAATGCACACCCCTGTCTTGGCCAAATAACCAGAACAAAATGAGACAACGATGCCTTAGTCATCTTGGTTGATAGAATATTTCAGCATCCTAATAACCAGGTATCTGAGGAGTACAGCATACAGGTGAAGCCTCAGCCTCCTCCACACTGGGGATGCTGGGCCTGAGGAGTACAGCAAAGCTACAAAGCCTCACTCTCCTCCACACTGGGGATGCTGGCTCATTGAAAGGGATTTGTTGGAAAACCAATTCCCCAAACAGCTTGTTTTGTTTTATTTTGCTTCCTTTGTATGTGGGCTGATTGTCTTAAGCTGCCAAAGTAAGAAATAAGTGGCATTAAAAATGTTTTCCTGTGAAGAAGCAAATTAACTCTTTTGCCCTAATATTCACCAGAGACTTCCTGGAATTTTGAAAACAACACTTTCTTCCTTCGGATGGCATCTAATTTCAGTTTCTTCCTCTCTGCTCTTTGAAGTTGCTAATGTCTATGGCAGTATGCAATATCATGTTAGCTTTAATTCAGGTGAAGCTAAAATTAGAGGTAAACTTGCTGGCTAAGTGGTCTCATATCACGTATCACACTGAAACTCAAAGGAGACACTCAGGCTGCAGGGGAGGGTCTCCAAATTTGCATTCACAAAACCCTCATTGCTATGCAAGAGCGGCTGTCTGGTTACCCGCCTTGCCCATCATCAAGGCAGTGACTTCCTTACTAAAGGCTATACAAGTCCTTGGCTAGGAGGATAACTGCAGATTGATAATGCATCGAAAGAACAACAGTGCCAACCACAGCCTTATCCACTCAGCTCGAAGGGCCTCCTCCACACTGGTTGTCAATCACAGACACAGTGTTTGAACTACGCCATAACGCTGTCTTTAACTCTGGGCTGCTGCACACACCCTTATCTGATAAGGACCTTTACCATAGTAGCAATCTCCTCTGATTCAAGACCTAATTGCTGGGGAATAGAATGCATGCAACCTAATTCCTCAGAGGCTGGCCCTATCCTTAACAAAGAATTCTTTCTCCTCAGATGCTTATTCCCATATGAAGATTATTATGGACCAAGTGTATCTTTCCAAAATTTATATATTGAAGCTCTAGCACACCACCACCACCACCACCCAGGAATTTTATTTGGAGACTGAGCCTTTGGAAGATAACAAAGGTTAGAAGAGATCAGTGTTGCTAGAGTTTTCCTGCCTGGCCCACAGTCAGGACAAATCTCTGTCACCCGCCAGTTTCACAGCCGCTCAGACCCAACCAAGTAAACACAGAGACTTATATCGCTTACAAACTGTATGGCCGTGGCAGGCTTCTTGCTAACTGTTCTTATATCTTAAATTAATCCATTTCTATAAATCTATACCTTGCCACGTGGTTCGTGGCTTACCGGCATCTTCACATGCTGCTTGTCATGGTGGCAGCTGGCAGTGTCTCTCCTCAGCCTTCCACTTCCCAGAATTCCTCTCCTCCTTGTCCCGCCTATACTTCCTCCTGCTTGACTACTGGCCAATCAGTGTTTTATTTACTAACCAATCAGAGCAACACATTTGCCATAAAGAACATCCCACAGCAGATCAGGGTGGAGCCTGTATTATGTGACTAGTATTCTAACAGGAAAGGGTACCAGAAAGTTCTTGCTCCACACTTCTTCCTCTTCTCTCTCTCTCTCTCTCTCTCTCTCTCTCTCTCTCTCTCTCTCTCTCTCTCTCTCTCTCTCTCTCTCTCTCCCTCTCTTCTCCTCTTCCCCCATCTTCCATGTGAGGATATGATGAGAATGTAGCCATCCACAGGAGAAGAGAACCAACAATACAGACTGATTCAGCTCTCACCTTGATCTTGTATTTCTAGCCTCTAGAATGTTAAGAAAAAATTCCTTTTTTAAAGTCACTCAGTCTATCTATTATATGGCAGACCGAGCCAACTAGAACCAAGATCCAGTTGTCCAAATTATTGTGCATGCAGATGCATAAATATTAATGTGCAAGTTTCTGTGAAATGTGTACTACTGAATGGCTCTGCATATACTTAGATACTGTGGAATGTCTTTAAACAGAGTTGTGGTTTACATTTTCAGCTGATAAAACTTTTTCTCTCTCTCTGTTTAGCCCATTTGGAATAGGTATTCTCTTTGGGAGACTGTTTAATAAGTCAAAGACATAACAGAAACAGTGTTGACCTCATTACCATAAGCTCCCTTCTCCTGTTTATAACTTGCTCATAAACCTTCATAACTGCTCAGTAAGAAACCCGTCTGGATGGTAATAGTACTCAGAGGGGGTGTTGTTTGCAGATCAGTGAAGCCAGGCCACATGTCCCTCCACCAAAGAGCTTTAAAAGTGCTACTCTCAGTGAAAACAAAACTCCTTAAAATTTATTAACACATCAGCATTGCTGTGTGGAAGAGGACATGAGTTTACACAATATGGAAGGAAGGGAATTTTCTTTGTGCACTTTAGCTGCCTGGTGTGGTCTTTCTTACACAGTCCCTCAATTCTAAAGTGCAATCAATGGACAGGCACACTCTAGATTCAAAGTTGCTTTTAGAAATAAATGCAGACATTTCCATGTGTCTATAAAAACATACATAGAGACATGTGTATGTATAGCCATACATGTGTATACAGATATACTCATGTATAGTGAAATATCTTTTGAATATTTCTATGTTAAGTGGAAATATGGAATAGATTTGAATAAATCAGTTACTACTATTTTTCAAATCTCTCTCTCTGTCTCTCTGTCTCTGTCTCTGTGTGAGTGTGTGTGTGTGTGTGTGTGCTGGTAAGTGACTCGGGCTGGCAAGATGGCTCAGTGGATAACAGGTATTTGCCTCCAACTCTGATGACATGAGTTCGAGTATCCCCAGGAACCACATGGTGGAGGGAGAGAACCAACTCTCCTGATTTATCTGGTTCTCTAACATCCACATGTGCATCATGGCACACACGTACATGCATGCATATACACAATCAGTCAATGTTCAAAATAAATCAAATGTTAAGGGTGCTAGCAAGGTAGGTTACGTTTCAGACACACACTGCCCAGGAAGATAATAGAAGGGAAAGGTTGTAGTGTAGACGCAGCTGTTTCTTTTGTAATCAGAAGTGTCTCATTATGAAACAATTGCAGTTTTGCATTTATCTGAAAGCCAAAACATCACATTTCTTTTCATGTTGGTGAAACGCTTGTAGACTGTATTCTATGACATTGCCTTGGTAAGAGCTGACTAAGATTAGTTAAGTTGAAGGCCAGGGCAGTGATGGCGCATGTCTTTAATCCCAGCACTTGAGAGGCAGATGCAGGTGGATCTCTGTGAGTTCGAGGCCAGCCTGGTCTACAGAGTGAGATCCAGGACAGGCACCACAACTACACAGAGAACCCCTATCTTGAAAACAAACAAACAAACAAAACAAACAAAAATATTTGATAAGTTTAAGTCCAGAATAGTGGAAATGAGTCACAAAACATGAAAACTACTGCAAAAACTGCAACTTGGGGAAGCAAATGCCCATCCCTTCTCACAGGTACCCACAGCAGCAGCACTGAGGGATAGGCATCTGTGTTCTCTCTGCCTCACCCCTAAGGCACTTCAGAAAGAGCTCCCTTGCACTTCCTTGTAGGTCTGACTTCAATCATCAGGAGCAGCAGTCAAGAGAGAAACAAGTTCAACAGGGAAACAGTCTGAGAAAGCCGGAGTGCGGGACTTTTCTATGGATTAACAGCTGGGTCAGCTCACCAAGAATGTGCCGCTGGGAAGCAGAACTGGCAGGAAGCTTGGACACCCAGTGAAAAGCTAAGAGATAAAACCAAATGGAACGTGGGTTGCTCGGGATTCTGCCTGAACACGGCAGTACCACAGGCCATGTTAAAACCAGTGGGGGGAATTCGAACACAGGCAGTTCATTACTATTAATAGCTTAGGAATGATACTATCACAATGGTGGTTAAATAGGGCTGTGTGTTTTGGACAATGATTTTTAAAGCATTTATAGATAGACTATGACAAAGTCTGCAGACTATTTTAAATAATATAAAAGTTATAAAGCTGCTATGATGGAAAATACAAAGTCATTCAATTTAGCTGGATGAGACCTGGGTGTTCATTGCACGATTGAATTTATTTTTGCCATGTTTGAATTTTTCCTAATAAAAACTTAAATTAAATGAATATGAGTTAGCTAAGTTGTTTTATAGAGATGACCCCATTTCAGCGCTTTGAAAATACTGGATAAAAATGTATATAAATGTGCCCAAAGGCGAATTATTAGGAAATTAATCAACATGATTATTATAAAATGCAAATCTCCTCTTAATGTCCTACTTGATTTACCTCATAAATGCAACACAACAGCACGTTCACAAGTAAATGAGGGGCTCTAACTACCCTCACAACGTTCTTGTGGGGATCAGTTAAAAGTCATGTTTCAAAAGTTGTATGTCGGGACAGAGGAGTGATTTAGAATTTTCAGCTCTGAGTTGGCTGTGGTCTTACAATTAATCGTCTAATAACAATAATCCACCTAAAAATGGGGATGTTTGGGAAGGTTTCCTACCTTCCCACCATGCAGCAAGGAAAGCAAGAATGGTACCCTATTCCCACTACGAGGGCAAGTCCTCTGTGCACACACACTCGCTCCCTGTTACTGGAGACTGCTCTCTTCCCACAGGTTTCATGTTCTTCCCAATTCATCTTCTATCCTTCCTGGGTTCAGAAATCAGGACAAAGCAGCTTCTTCCTGGGATTATCTAACAAGAGGGGAAACTGTGTCAGTCACAAGACCCTGCATTTGCAGGGTTGAAACCAAGGAGATGTTCTTCTCAGCTTTGGGATCTTTTCACCAACCTCTGCTGTGTTCCGATCCCAGTGTCCTTTGGTTCCACAACCACTGGGATGGATTGTTTTATGTAAGTAGCTATGTGAGAACTAATTTAGTATGAGACCAAATTAATCAGAAATTAATTTTTCTCCCAAACAAATGGACAGAGGCCTTAAATATTATTCCCATTATTAAAAAATAATAATAACTAAATCATGGATAAGTAAACACATTGGAATAAAATGTCAGTACTTAACATTATAGTAAGGTAAATGACTTTAATCCCAGCATTAAGGAGGCAGAGACAGAAAGACCTTGAATTTTAGGTTCATCTCAGCTATATAGGGAGTTTCAGGGAAGCCTGGAGTATAAGCAAGATGTGAGTCTGAAAAAGCAAACTTTCCAAAAATTAAGTTACAATGAGCTCTAACTCTCTCTCTCTCTCCCTTCCCCCTCCCATTTCTCTCTTGTGGTGTGTGTGTGTGTGTGTGTGTGTGTGTGTGTGTGTGTGTGTGTTATGTGCACTTGAGTGCAGAGGACTTCTTCTCTATAATCCAATCCATCTTGTTCCCTTGAGACAGGGTCCCTCTTTACTTGAAGCTCCATTTTCTCAGCTAGACTGTCTGGCCAGCCAGCTCTAGGGATGTTGCTGTGGGGTTCCAAACTCAGTCCTAATGATTGTGTAGAAAGTGCCTGTGTCCAAGGAGCCATTTCCTCAGTCCCAGGAACACAGAAATCTTAATGGAAGATGTGATGTTCATCTGAAACTTCAGAAGATGGGACAGTAACATATGGCTTGATTGAAGCTTACATTTGGCCAAAGTATGAGATGTTCTTAAGACCCTGATCTCACATTCACTGGAAATACCTCACTCTGATTCTTGTGGAGAGATCTGAGTAAGCCAGCCAAAGCAAATCTTGGCCTCTGTAAACTGAAGGGTTCATCCTGGGCTTTGCCCAGCCTTGAACAAGCAATCTAAATGTAGTGGATGGCAGGTGTGAACAATAAGCTGAAAAGGTCCCTGTGTCATGGCTCCCATTCCACCAGCAAGTCAGTGACTGATATTGCCCACTCCACCTACCCTCCAAAAACAGAAACATAGACTCAGACATTCCCTAAGAATTCCAAGTAGAATTTTCTCCCAGAGATTCTCCATAGCAAGTTGTCATAGAATTTCCCATTCCCCAAACCCACACTGTCCTGGAGAAAAAGAGGAGGGAAGATTGGAGTAATAAAAATGCCTTGATTATGATTTTAAATGGCTTAGAAAATGTAGTCAAGAAATAAACATGCATTTGAGTTTTATCCATAAATTTCAATATCAGCACCTTCTATTCCAAACCTACCACATAGCACTCAATGTCAAAGTTACAGAGTCTGCTCCAAGCCTATGGAGACAGACTTTCTCAGTTCCTCAAACTTCTAACAAAGAGTTGAATTCTTCCACTTTTCTTCTGCATAATGTTTGGAGGGTAAAACTCTCTCCTCATTCAGCTTCTCTGGCTTTGGGGACCACAAAGAAGTGTCAGCATCTGCCATTTTGATGTCTTTTGACCCAGCTCATGAAGTGTGGTAACTGGAGACTAGTGGGCCAGGGCTTCAGAGGGAAAGCAGTTCCTAGGGAAGGATCTACAGGCATTGCACACCGCCACCCCAAGGTTAGAACCAACCAGGAACGCATGTAGCCTTTGGCATTTAAACAAAGAATGAGGCCAAAGAGCTCACAAGCAGTGAAAGGATACACATCCGCTCATTCTCTGTCTCTATGTCTCTCTCTATCTCTGTCTCTGTTTCTCTCTGTGTATCTCTCTTACACACACACACACACACACACACACACACACACACACACAGCTTCAATCAACGAAAGCCCAGAAAGTGGCAATAGAGGAAATGGAATAATGAGTCAATTCACTCAGACACAACAGCCAAGAAGAGGCCAAGCATCATTTCAACATTTTTTAAAGTTCTCTTCTTTGTGTCTGGATGAATTTTTAAAATTTTTTATTTCATCTTTCTTTTTGAATGTATGTGGAGGTCAGAGGACAATGTGAAGGATTTAGTTTTCTCCCTCCACCACGTGGGTCCCAGGGATCAAACTCAGATCTTCAGGCTTGGCAGCAAGCATTTTTTTCCCATTGAGAGATCTCACCAGCCCCCTCCCTCTTGATGAAACTTTGTTTTCTTCAATGTCAAAGATTTTGCTTTGGGCCGGGCAGAGGTGGCACACGCCTTTAATCCCAGCACTTTGGAGGCAGAGGCAGGCGGATCTCTGTGAATTCGAGGCCAGCCTGGACTACAGAGTGAGTTCCAGGAAAGACACAAAGCTACACAGAGAAACCCTGTCTTGGAATACCAAACAAACAAACAAACAAACAAAAAAAGATTTTGCTTTGTGTTTGTATGTGTAATACACAACCTCCTAAACTTGTCCTCATATATCTGTGTGTTATCTTAGTGGGATGTAGTGTGTGTGTGTGTGTGTGTGTGTGTGTGTGTGTGTGTGTGTGTGTATTGTGTACATGTGTGCTCATGTATGTACATGCGTGTGTGTGCATGTGTATGTTCTGTATGTTCGAGTACTGGTTATAGCAGCTTACATATCCGTAAATGTTAAAGATATTTTTAAAATATACAATATTCTCTTCAAGGTACCCAGAGGGTTATACTAGGATGAAGATGTGATTCTTAAAAACAGAATTGGACACTAGGATTTTACTAACATTTACAATTAACCACCTGTGCAAAGTAGAAGGTAAAAATAGATGTCCAAGGCTGCCCTCTGACCTCCACAACTGTTCTGACACTCACAACCTACATCCACACACATCCATCCATTCATGCAGATACATGATGCACAAATATGGATACATGTTCCCATCATACACACATACACACACACACGCACGCACACACACACACACACACACACACACACACACACACACACACACACAGAGAGAGAGAGAGAGAGAGAGAGAGAGAGAGAGAGAGAGAGAGAGAGAGAGAGAGAGAAGACTGAATGGTAATTGCCCCTATCAATTCCACTTGCTTAGAACTGTGAGCAATTTATATCTCAGGATACCTGTTCATGCCTAGAGCTTATTTAGGTCCCCAAAGATGGGGTGATGTGCCAATATTTACTATATCATAAATTAAAATTTTAAATGTAAACATTCCCTTACTTTAGAGGGAACTTTTAAACTTTTAGTGGAATGTACTTTAGTTTTAAAAATTATAAAACATTCATATGAAAAGTAGCATTAATCTCCACAAGAAAACACTTTGCAAGAAGAGTGACATGATCTTCCAGCTTTTGTGACTCCCTTTAATGCTGGATTAACAAAAAGCAACTGCTTTCTCATGCTCCCTGTTCTCCATTCAGTCTCCCAACAGGTAGATCTCTTAAGGAAGGAGAAACAACCACACAAATGTGTGTCCAAGAACAAGAGGGTAGTTTACTAGCCCTTTCTAGACAATTCTGGAAACTGTTTTGTAAAACTATACCAACCTTAGTCAGAGAAAGTTTCTAAAGTCTAATTACATAAAGACTTCTAAATTATATATGTAAAAACTTCTACTCTTTGAGGGTTTTATTGTTTTGTATTGAAACAAAATCTTACGCAGCCCAGGCTAGCCTTGAACTCTACATGCAGTCAACAATGACTTGAACACAATCTTTGGGTCTCCTCCTGATCTGCTAAGATTATAGTTATGTCCCATCACACCCTATATGTTTTTACTCTTTATACTAGAATTTATTAATCTTGTATTGTGAATCCTAAAATATCATCTTCATTATATTATTCTCTTCCTTCAAATGTTTACATTTTTGTGATCTACTATCAAAGATTAACTTATATTAATGTTACCTCTGAGACCACATCAGAAAACCATTAAGGCAGAGAAATCTCAAGCTCACAGGGGTAGACAAGGGCTTTCAAAAATTCAAATTTTTATTTCAGAGTTCAGATTTTCCTATTTTTGATCTTGTGCATTCCAGCAAATGTCTGTTTTAAGGACACATTTGAACAATCACAGTATGTGTCTCCTCAAGTAGTAATGGTATCCCATTATTATTTAAAAGATGGCTAATTCACCCCATAACCCATACCTGTCTCACTCTCATGTAGAGCAGGAACACTTTGCATGAACCTCCCATTGTCTCAGCAAATGTTCAAAGCATTAGTACTCAAGAATGGAGTTAAGGGGCCTGAGAGACAGCACAGCAGCTAAGATCCTTGCTGTTGAAGAAAACCAGAGCTCAGTTCCCAGAACTCACATTAAGCAGCTCACAACCACCTATAATTCCAACTTCTGGGGTTCTGATTACTTTTTCTAGTCTCCATGAGCATCTGAACACATGTGTGCAAGTTCACACATGTAACATAAATAAAAAGGATCAAGTTGATACAAATAATAAATTGCATTGTTTTGTTGAGGACATTCTTTTAAAAATTGGCTTTTAAAAATCTTCTTAGGTACTGTGCACAGTGCACACTGCCATGGCTCCTCTTGCTTTTAGTGATAATCCCTTGACTAATGTTAAGATGCTAGAACTTTTAGCCATTGTGGCTTTTGTATCATCACTAGCCACCATGAAAAGGTCATCTTACACTACAGTGTCACTACGAGAATAGTTTTGACTTGTGTATCCTTTGACGTGCCCTGAGATCCAGGAGTTGCTGATGGCCTCATTCAAAACTCCTCTCTTAAAAAATACAAGTCCATTGCTGAGGAGTTCTCTCCTATGAACATTCCCCGAATGAGTGGAGGAGACACGAGTATGGGCTACTTTCACGCTCTGAGAGAATGTGCCCATCCGAGATGCTAGACTGGATGACATTTTCCTTTCTAGGGCTCAGAAAGGTTCAAAATGGACTCATGAAACGGTAGTAACATATGGAAACATATTTTCTAATGGAAAATAGGTGGATCTTTGGAAATGGGATTGCTAAAGAAACAGCATTTTCTTAAAGTATCCCTTCCGGTGTCTGAGGCATACTTTGGCATATTTCATACAATGTGCCCTGAATACAGGACAGCTTAGGAGTGGTCCTCTAACATAGGTCACTCACAGTGTTAGTGAATGTGGGAAGACGACCCAGTGTCCTCTCAAGTTTCTAGGCAGCTTTACCCCAAATGAAGGGTTTAATTGGGGTGGAAAATTGGCTTTTCATTGGTGGAACACACTCAAGATTGGCACACTAACACCTCTGTCATTGCTAGACTGAGTGAATGCTCTGAACAGAAAGGCAATGTGCAGCCTTGAGAAAGAGTGCTACTCATTGTGAGACTATGCTCAGGTTCCTCATGCTGCTGTCTGTCCCTGCTCACCTGAATGCATGCCATCTGTCCGTTTACCTAAACTACGATGGTAGAAATCTCTACCTCTGCCTTTGCTCAAGGTTGGCAGAGAGCTTAGAAAACAAAGACAGCTGATACATGACTGGGTTTTGAACAACAACAACAACAAAAAGATGCTTACTATTTTAAAAAATGAATTCTTCCCCACTCGCTCACAGGGTTTGCATTTGTGGGGATTCAGTTTGAAGCTTCTCTTCGGAAACCATACTGCCTAATAACAAGGTGGTCAAGAGCAAAACCCCAAATCCTCATTATCTCAAATTATAAAAAGCTTCTGCTGTTTGAAAAATAAACTATCAAAACGAACAGTTGGAGAACAAAATTATTTCATCACAAAACCTAGGAAATTGAAAATAAAGAAAATAAACAGAAGCAAAAAAAAAAAAAAAACAAGTCGCAGAAAACATTTGAACTAACGGAACAGCTAGTTAACTAGATACTTTCAATTGTAAGTGTGAAGTACATACACAACAAAGGAGTAATTCACCTAATGATACCTCTGCCTCCTAGGAAGTCATCTCTAAGCCCTTGAAACTGGTTGCTTCTTGAGAGTCTTTGGTTACAGATACAGCTCAGTGATAGAGTAATTACTTACCATGCACAAGACCCTTGGACAGATCCCTAGACCCACAAAAACATAGAAATAAAGTGTCTCTGTCTCTCTGGAGACCTGGGGCCATGTGAAAATGTTTTTGTCATCTCATTTACAGACTTCAGTAAATTCTGAATCCATCTTTACATACATCACTGAACCTAGGGATGGTGTTGGAGGGCTGTGAACTTGCAGCTTGTCTCAGATGTGTGAATGGCCTTGGGAACCCTCAATTTTGCAGTTTATGTTCACGGTGAGAGTCATTGTACCCCAAATCTCTCCCTTAGCCTTGCAGTACCCGGAAGTGAAAGTGAGTTGGAAGACCTTAGAGAGAGGGAATAGAGACACTAATCCAATCACATTTTCCTCTTACATCTGGCCTCTGACAGAACTGTCCAGAGACCGACGGGATTGAAAGCAGACAAAACAAATTTACTACTTACACCTCAAGGAAACCCACTGGGTGCCATCAATGCCATGTTCAGTTTGGAAGCCTAGCTTTCCCTTACATTCTGTGAACTGGAATTACTCACTGGAGCAAAATATAAAGGATAAAGCTGCCAGGTTACAAGGCAAGTGGGCGGGGGGCTGTGTAGGGCTCGGCGCCCTTTCTCTGGGAAGTTGGCGGCATGCAGCTAAGTTCAGAGTGCAATGGAGGACTGGGGGTGTTGGTTATGAAGAGGCGGGGGGGGGGAGGGGGGAGCGTTGGCTTTCAGCCAGTAGTGACTAGGCAGTTGCCTTTGTCACTTTGCCTCAGATAGCCAAGCCCCTATCACACTTCTGATGAAGACAAACAAAACGGCAAGTCAGAAAGGAAACCAGAGCCCGAAGGCTTCCGTGTGGGCATCCATTTCAAAGTGAGACGTGTCGGGGAAACCGGCGTGTCTAGCATCTGAGAGGTGAAAAGCTAGCTGTAAGAATCCCAAGGTCCAAAGCACCAATTTATTCCGCCTTCAGGACATCCCTTTCCTCTTGCCAGCTCACGAACTGCAGGTAGGTGGGTCTCCGTGGCCTGAGTTCTTGTAAATTGAGAAGGAAGTCTTGTGCACAGCTGCACCTGCATGGCAGGTTCCAGGAACCCCTCCTGCGAAGCTGCTCCACCTGTGACAGGGAAAGGAAAGCCAGCCAGGCGATTCTCTTCACTTCAGAACCAAGGCCCTTTTCACAGGGTCCAGTGGGCCGGCACACTGAGCACCTAGAACTCTCTGTTCTAAATCCAAATAGGACTCAGAAGGGATCATCTCTGCTTGCTCTCTGCTGGGATTTGGGGAGAAGCAGAGGCTCTGGTGTTCCCACTTGGTCCCCACATCTATTTTAGCTTTGACTTTTCCGCCTCTGTCCACTCATTTAATACACCTTTTCTAAGTTATCGGGAAGCCTTTCCTGGAAAATTATTTTGCAAAGTCCCAAATTCATAACTCAGCAACAGTGGCATTTTGTTTTATTAAAGAACAAGGCTCTGTAATTTAGGGATCTGAACACGCTCCCTCAGCCATGTGGTTCCTTGCAATTTGACAAGCTTGTGCAGGTGTGGATGTGTCCATATGTGTGTGTTTCTGATGATTTTTCACACATTGAGGAGGCAGGCAAATAAGGGGACACCTGGGCTCCAGTGGGACTCATCACACCATAAGAATCTGTCAAATGCCCCTGGATTTTCAGTAGCTTCATTTACCTTACCTTCAGCTTATCAAGCATGTTTCTAGAAAATATATCTTCTGTTACATAGATAAACCTTCTCTCAATTTCTTTAATTTGTTCCTTTCTCCCCATCTTCCTTCCTCCCTCCTTCCCCTTCTCCCTCCTGCCCCCCTTCCCTCTTCTATTATGACATGTACCCTTCCAAAAATCTGCAGAGTAAACCAGACACATGTGTTCTTTCTAAATCCCAGTTGGGTTTCTTATTATCTTGGGAATCCAAAATATAATCAGAGAGAGAGTCTAAGAAGCTGAAAGACTGATATCCATCCATCCATCCATCCATCCATCCATCCATCCATCCATATATTCACTCTTTTAAAAAAAATGGAGTCAATGATGAAATGGAGTAGTAGTCACTCTTAAGAAACTTAGCATCTAATGGTTAAAGAGAAATCCAATCAGGTGCTAAGAAGCAGTGCAAGTGTATGTTATATCCTGATAAGGCAGGTGCACAGGACCTGGGAAATATACCAGAGGAAATATACAGGAAGTGGCAGAAGAAGCTGTATCCCAAGTGATACCTAAGAACTGAGTAAGAGTTACAAGAAGAGGTTTGAGAAACTAGTCCAAACTAGTGGAGTAATGGAACAGAAAATCACAGCTATACTGAAGACTGCAGGGGAGGGTAAGAAAAGAAGGATCATCACTGAGGGGTTCTGGTGTTCTTGTACATTCACCTGGATAAAGACTTGGGCATGTATAGCAGTGGCCTTTGACTGAGGGATGCACACAGATTTAAAACCCTTCAAGACTCACCAAGCATGTTAGCATCCAACTTAACCCCTTTAACTGGGCTCACGTGGTACTAGGAAGCATAGCACCAGCAATCAGAGGTCTAATCAAGAGAAGCCTGAAGTTCAAAAATGGAAAATCCTGTTTGGAACACAGCATGGAATGGTAATGGGAAACACAACCCCCAGTTCAAAGCATGACTGATGGACTAACTTGATAATAAGCCTGAGATCTCTTGATAAATGTTATTTTACTCTCTGTCATGAGTCTTAAAGTCTGACACGATGCTTAATCTACAATGTAGAAGATTCAGATTCAATAAATAAGGCGGTACAAAGTATTTGGTAAGCAATGAGAATGAATGATTCATTCAAGGAACAGGCTATCCTCGGAAAGAAAGCATTCGTCTTCACTCAATAATTCAATATGTCCATGGTGAAATATTAGACCACAGAACACTTAACAAGCTTAATACACATATGTATGTATCAGGTGACTATAATATCAAATGTCTAGTGCAATAAAGATAACCAGGCAAGGCTAATGGCCCAACTGCCCTGGCTTTCCCAGATAAGAATACCTTAGAACACAATGGCAATGTCAGGTTAAGCCTAATAAACCATATTATGCTTTATTTTATCACTCCACTGATCAAACTGTTTATTAAAGAACATATTCAAAGCTTACATTAGAGAATTAAAGAAGACTTAGACATTTCAATGCTTATTTAATGAGACTATAATCTGACTTAAATTATCTAAATGTGCAAAATAGGAAAATAAGTGTCCATGGAAAGTTCATGCCCTGGGTACAGTGGGAATAAATAGCTAGTAGGCTCTGCAGAGGACTGGCTGGACTTAGAGCTGGAAAGAAAAGAAGTTACAAGATTCAATGATGACAGTTGGGTAGAACTTCAGAGGGCTGCTGATAAAATGGTGTCTTCATTTATTAACAAAAGGAAATGATCTGAAATCAATTGTATGTTTTGGTTCCAATTCACACTTGCCAATAGCAGTACCACCATCACTTGGACCTTCAACCACCCCATTTCCCCGACTGTCAGGAGCAGACTCAGTAATCTGACGGTTATTATCTGACATTTTATCCAGCCGTCTATTCCAGCACATTATCAAATCAAAGAGAAGGTAAGCGCTTCCTTCCACTCCTCCTCTGAGCACTGCACTGACACGTGCCAGGTAACGACATTTTCTGACAATTTCCATTTTCCTAATGACTTTTGTGGAGCCATCTCATGGGACTATTTAATGCCTTGGAAACTTTTAGAAGATAAAGTAGTTTATGGATAGTCTGAAATTTCCTTGTGTATTCTCATGAGAACATCTCTCTCATAAGCGAATGAGCATAGGGGACATTTTCTGAATCATACGGCCTCTCCAAGGGCATCTGTGACACACACATTATCTTCAGTGAGACCCTTAGTGTATTCTCTCTTTGCACATCTTATGTCTCATAATTACTACTCTTGAGCTCGACATCAAGTATATGCCTTATTGACAGGTCTTCATCAATCACCCCCCCATTCACTACCTAGGCCATGCTAGACAGTGTCTAGTTCTCATATTCCAGTCATACGAGGGTAAAGTTTCCAGCTGTTATTGATTCTGACTTGAAACTTAAGAAGCAGAAGCCTAGTTTCTTGAATAGCTTTTTACCTGCTCATGAATATTTCCTGAGCAAGACCTCATCCCTAACATGCAGATAAAGATGTAAGTATTTTAATCCATTGTGTGCCAACCTGCAATGTTTATTGTTTTACATGTTTAGATGTAAGACAAATTCACAAAAAGTAGCAACCAGGCATTTACAAAAAGACTCTGTAGTTAAGGAAAGCATGTCTATATTTCAGAAAGCCGTCCGTCAATCTTCTGAAAGAGTACATTTTGAATCATTAAGAACTCCAGGAGAAGAAAATTTATAATACTATTTTGGGGATAGAGTGGAAGGAAGATAAAATTTAATGAACCTTCATTTTATGTAAATACAACAGAATGTTGGATTTATAGGACTGATAACATCAGGGAACTCATTTAGTTTTATATAACCCAAGGTCCCAAACTTAAGGAATTAATCTGTTAAAGTTATTACCCTGTTAGATCAAGGGCCAGTAACTTTGTAAAATATGTACACCAGGGCACCAACCCTGGGTGGCAAAGAGCAGATGGAAGTTTTGGCTGATGTAATATTGAAAGGAGTGTTTTCTCAACAAATGCAGTAGTGTGGGCACCGTCCTAGTACTTGTAAACAAGAAACAGCACGTGGTGCTCAGTCCTGACACAGTCATAGCTTGGCAGAAGCTGTCTGTAGGAGCTGGTCCCATGAAAGAAGATGACCCAAGAAATTCTGGGTATCATCTTCTGGGGACACAGGGACAGAGCTGAAATAACTTGTGACATGACAGAACCCAAGGGAAGGAGGTAACTTTGTACCAGACCTTGGAACTGAGAGAACTGAGACAATCTGATAAACAGAGGTATGAAGACAGAAGATGAGGCTAAAAAGTGGAAGTGGTTCAAAGATCAAACTGACACATTGTCCGAAGAGAACTCCACAGTAGGAATGATGCCGGGCATAATCCAGGGGCCACATATCTTTTACTGGTTTTAGAGTGGAACCAGCCAACTGTTAGCTTCAAGATGAGAGGGTTGGAACATTCCAGGAAGTCATAATAATATAACTACATTTAAAGGCATGAGCAATGTGGGGAAAACTACAAGAGTAACTTGGTTCTTAGAAATAGGAGTCGTGGTTCAAAAGCTACAATGAAATCCTAGCTGGAGGAGCACACACTGTCACAAGCCAGAGAATATGGAAGCTTGTTTGTCCAGAAGTGGGTAGAGAATCATGGTGAGTAAGGGCAGCAAATCCAGTGGGAACTACCTCCCTTTAAGTATCAGACTGCCCAGGGGAAGACTATTTCTCTTGGCCTCAGCATTCCCTAGCTGCCTGCAGCTCTTAGTGTAGAGTTCAGATCTCCTGGGCTTTTTCCCAGTCTAAGTTAGTATGTCTATTATTATTCTTGTTCAGCTCATGTTTAGGCAGTCATGTTTGTAAGACTATGGGTGTGGCTTCTAACACTACTAGGAGACAAAGACTCATACTAAACTCCCTTGTCCTTCTGGCTCTTAAAATTCAATCTTGGGGCTGGAGAGATGGCTCATTGGTTAAGAGCACAGGCTGCTCTTCCTAGGGGACTCAGGTTCAACTCCCAGCACCCACATGGCAGCTCATAACTGCCTGTAACTCCAGTTTCAGGGGATCTGACACTTTCACACAGACATGCATGCAGGCCAAACATGAATGCACATGAAATAAAAATAAATAAATTATTTTAAAAAGTCAATCTTTCTGAGAAAACCAGTTAGGCTGCCTGTAGACGTTCTCCTGTTTCTCTCAGTTCCTTCAAATCCATCCCTCAGTCTTATTTCTAGCACTACAACAGAAGACTAGCTGCAGCCTCCCTTCTCCCATGCTCGAATCTGTGGATCCCACAAACCTGCCCCTCCTAACATCCCTCCCCCCATTCATCACTGTATCCCAACCTCTAACTCCAGCAGGCAACCCTGCTCAACCACAGGTCATACCTGCCAGAAAACCAAGTAAGCTGCCATCAGACCTCCTCCTCTCTTTGTTCACCCAGATCCAATCCCCCAGTCTCCTCCCCAGCTCTGAGCAGAGCACCGTTGGCAGCCTTCCCTGACCCCCTGCTCCCACATCCTGTGAATCCCACAGATCTTCCCCTTCTAGTCTTCCACCCTCCGTTTCTTGATTTGTCTCAGACCCTAACCCCAGCACGAACCCCTGCTAACCCAAGGGCTGCCTCTCCCAGGCCAATGAGTAGGATCCACAACTCACCTACAGCTCCTGAGATCCAAGCCCCCAGTCTCAAGCCCAGCTCTACAGCAGAAATCTTGCTGTGGTCTCCTTTTCCTCCCTGACCCCATCCCCAATAGATCACAACAACCTTCTCCTCCAACCTTCCCTTCCCCAACTCATCTTACTATCCCCGCCTCCAACCCAAGCAGCCATTCCATGTGAACACACCAGCTGAGCAAGCCAGGAAAATAGACAACACACAGCAACCACTCTCTCCAAAAATCTAAAGAGGAAGCAGAAACTAAGTAATAAAACATCCATCCAACAAAGACAAATCCAGAAATCAGCACCTAGACTTATAATCAATCATCCCAAACCCAGATGCCTATACACCAGCATGAAAACAAAATCACTTAACAATAACAATAAGGAGGGCTATATGGGAATATTTGTAGTGAGGATAGAGAGGGAAAATGATGTAATTATATTATAATTTCAGGAAATATTTTAAAAGTAGTAGAAAAAAGCATCATAACCAACACTAGGAAAATCTACACCAGGATACCAAGGAAAATCAGCCCCCTGTACACTAGCCTAGTGAAGAAATCTGGTGCCTTCAAAGATTTCATTCCATGTTGCATTTAGTTAATCGAATGTGCTTCCCCAAATGGTTAATAAAATTTATTCTGAACTCAGGGCCAGAAACTGAAAAGGGTTGAGTAGAATTTTCTGGCTATTTATTACTTCTAAGGACATTAGTCTCATGTGTTGATAGGACTACTAAATATTTGATGAGTTTCCAATACATGTTAAGAGATATATCTATGTCTTGAAAGACATTATGTAATCATAAAAGGTGATTTGACAACCTGGATTAAAAAAAGGAGTATCATTAATTCCTCAATGAAGTTCAAACTCTAAGGAAATTACATACATAGAAGAGGAATGACATATTCACAGGAAGAAAAAATGATTCCCATACACTTGTTAGGATCTTCCTATCAATTACTGAGTGATACTTTTGTGGTAACCGTACCTTAAAAGGCTCTATCATGGGTTATAAAGCTCACAAACAGTCTCTGCCTTCATCATCACAGGTTACACATGTTTGAGCCTGTAGCTGGATGTATATAGATTAGGAAAACAAAAAGATGCCTACTAAAGTGGAGCAATTAGGAAACAGTCCCCCTCCTGGGGAAAAAGCAGTCAGAGACCTTGATACCTGGGATGTCAGCTTTGGTCATGAGCAAAGAAGGAACTTAGTGATTATTAATGCCCCTGGCTGGGCTCTGTGTATAAAACACAGTCGACATAACCACAAAAACATTTACAACCACTTATCCAGTAAATACCTGTTTTGGACTTCTCCATGATGAACAAACAATTGCTTTTGCAGCATTTTTATGCTCCAATTTAGATGAGATCGGCAATGGGGAACTACGATTTGTGGATAGTACACGAATACTGAGTTAATCCTAATACAGAGTCCTTCAGCATGAAACTATTGGCTGTCAAGATCCAAAGAAAACAAGAAACTCAACAAGCCAAGGTTTGTACAGTGAACTATAGCCCTCTTCTTGGACAAAAACCCACAGTTTCTCTCATGACTTCATTGTCCAAACATCAAGGCATTTTCAAATTCTGAAGCCATGGAGCACTCAGATAGCATGTGTCTTCTTTTGGTCTCTGAGTCTTCCATGCCCCTCCTTATAAAACTTATTTTAGATATCACTCCACTATGACTGTCATGTAGTAGGCCTCTGTAATAATCAGGGGACCAACTGAGAAAAGCATGCTGGAGACAAGAAGTCCTACTATGTAGATTTTTAGGACATCAAGTGGAGTAGGAGACTTCACCATTTTCAGCAGCATTCACATCTGTTTGCATTGAGGCAAGACATTGCTGGGTCTCAGCCTTTGCATTTGTATAATGCCCTTTCATTAAATTAACAAAGTTCACCTTTAGGTCTAACTTTTTTTAGTGTACTTGTGATTAAAAATAGAAACTGCCTCTTACATAGAAGTTGTCAGATTTTCTATTCTGAGTATTCTCTTAGGATGTCTATACAGAATTGTCATTACTTTTTTAAGCTCTGTCCCCAGTCTCCAAAATTGTGCATCCCAATGTCATTTTCTCTATTTTCCTATAGCTGAACTTCTCCTTTGGTGGTTTCTACAATCCCCCCCAGATAGAAGAGTTTTCCCTCTTGCCCTCTAAGCCACCTGCTAATTGGCATGTGATGGAGCATCCCACCTGTACAATACCTCTCTCCTGCTAATAAGTGACAGAAATTAAAGTGATCACACTTACCGTATATTCCACTTGAGATTAAATAAGGGAATGCTTTATTCTGTGCAAGTATCTTCCAGCTGTAGGAAGAAAATGTTAATCAGACATTAAAGATGCCAAGAAAAATAAATTCAATGTGTAAATAGCTACTTTGAGTAATTAGGTATTTACTATTTATTAGAGGCTAAATAAGATCTCCCAGTTTACCACACAACACTGAAGAAGTACTTTGAGGGGCACCACAACAAGGTAGCATTGACATATCCCTGATGAAGCATCTAGAAGTTTAATCAAGTTCTTGTAGCAGTAAAAAAGCTCAATAGATTTTTTTTTCTGGTTGAGATCAAATTGAGAGGATGGGGCAGTTCCTTCCCGGCTGGTAGAGTGAGGTTATCGGATACATGGAGACTGTTTGTCAACATTTCCCTGATGAGGGAAGGTGTCTGACAGCAACAATTTAGAAGGAAAAAGATTTGGTTGGTTCATGGTTTCAGAGATTTCACTCCTTGGTCATTTGTGTTGAGATAGAACATCATCCTGGGAAATGCAGTGGGACAAAGCATGACACTCCACGGAGCACAGGAGGCAGAACCTGAGACGAAGGACTAGTGACAAGATACATCACTCAAAGGCATGGCCTCGGTGACTCACTTGATCCAATAGTCTCTACCAGTTCCCAATAAGTCTTAATCAAATTATAAAGTCATTCATGGATTAACCCATTGATGAGGTCAAAGTCCACACAACTCAGTCAATTCTCAAAAACCTTGCCTCTAGATACTGCCTTAGAGATGGTGACATTTAGCATTGACATTGGTGCCCTGACTAAAATCTTCTGAGAGTTTGATGAAGCATACCTGTTGGTATCTATCTATCTGAGGATTTCCAGAGACTGGGGGGAGAAGATCTACCCTGAATGTAGTTGGCATCATCCTGTAAGCTGGGGCTTAGAAGCCCATACCTGTGACATTCTCTCTCTCTCTCTCTCTCTCTCTCTCTCTCTCTCTCTCTCTCTCTCTCTCTCTCTCTCTCTCTCACTCTCTCTTCTGTTCTTCTGACACAAAGAATATGCAACAACAGTGCCATCTTGCAACTTGAGGTTGAACCTGCTGGAACCCTGATGGTGGACCTTTCAGTCTCTAGAACTAGGAAGAAATTTCTATTCCTCAAAACCACTCTCTCTTCACTATTTTGTCACAGTAACACAAATGGACAAAAATGCTACAGTTTATGAACTATTGTTGAAGCTCAGGCAGCCACTCCAAGCTCAGCACCACATGGTACTGGATGTCTTTGTCTTTCTTCGTTATCTTCTCAGTGCATGTGGAATGTGGAATGGTGGCGTGAACAAGGACCAAAGGCCCACAGTGGTAAAGCAGTCAGAATAGCAGCCAGCTGTGGTGGTATTGTGTTCCCCAAAATATTGTGTACCTTAAACTTATATGGGGTCAGAGAACAGACAGCCACTAGATACAGAGGCTAGAAAATGTTAGCACATGCCTTTAATCCTAGCATTCCAGAGACAGAAATCCCTCTGGATCTCTGTGAGTTCAAGGCCACATTGGAAACAGCCAGGCATGGTGACTCATGCCTTTAATCCCAGAAAGCAGCCTTTAATCCCAGGGAGTGGTGGTAGAAAGCAGAAAGGTTTATAAGGCTTGAGGACCAGAAACTAGAAGCATTTGGCTGGTTAAGCATTTGGCTGGTTAAGATTTTGGCTGGTTAAGTTTTCAGGATTTCGAGCAGCAGTTCAGCTGAGAGCCATTGGGATGAGGACACAGAAGCTTCCAGTCTGAGGAAACAGGAAGAGCTGAGGAATTGGCAAGGTGAGATAGCTGTGGCTTGTTCTGTATCTCTGATCTTCCACTTCACCCCAATACCTGGCTCAGGTTTGATTTTATTAATAAGACTCTTTAACATTCATGCTACAGCCAGCCCAGTCATGTGACTTCCCTTAGGACTTGTTTTACTTTGTTTTCATTTTTCTTATTTTAAGCCATAACTGTGCAAACTGAGAAATTCCACTGTGAAACTTCTATTCATGTATATAGTGGACTTGGATCATCTTCATCTGCTCTGTTACATTTCAGCAGACCCTTGAATGTGCCTCTGAGTTTCCTACATGCACGCGTTTTATTCAGGTCCCACCTACACATCTGTGGGACTAGTTAGGCTCACCATATCTCTGGAGTTGGCACGTCAGAGACAAGACTCCTTATGTCTGTGCATATTCCAGAATAAAATTTTGTTCTTCATGGTTGTGGGCCTTTGCCTTTGAACACACTTGCATGCTTACTGCTGTCAGTTCATGTATGTAGAATTATCCTGGGATTTTCATCTCATTAGATGTGGCAGTTGTAGAACAAGCATATGTCTTTATGCTGCTAAGAACACCATGTCCCCTGCCATACATTCTCACCCAGAATGTCGAAGTGCCCTCAAAGCATTCCGAAATGAGTTATGACTTTGACCCTGATCAGGATGGCTAGGCAGAAGTTAGAATGGAGTTCAAGGTGAGCAAAGAGCAAGGTTCGAAAGTCTTTGATGAAAAAGATAAGCAGTCCAGTACTGTGGGATCTCTTTCTGTATGCTGTGAATAGGTGCTGTTCCCATTGGCTAATAAATAAAGTTGCATTAGCCTATGGCAGGGCAGGATTGAGTCAGGCAGGAAATCCAAATGAGATAGTGAGAGGAGAAGGGTGGGGTCGAGGAGAGGCAGCCCACCACAACAGGGGCAACAAGATGCCAGAAGACTGGTAATGCCACAGCCACATGGCAACATATAGATTAATAGGAATGGATTAATTTAAGATGAAAGAGCTAGCTAGCAAGAAGCTAAAGCCATAGGAAGCTATAGGCCATACAATTTGTAACTAATATAAGCCTCTGAGTAATTATTTTATAAGCAGCTATGGGACCGTGGGTGGGAGAGATTCATCCAGACTGCTAGGCAAGGCAGGACCAGAGAAATTTCTGTCTACAGTCCAGTTATTGTGAAGAGGTCTGGACCCATTTCTGCTCAGTGAATGCATCAGCAAGCATCACGTCAGCAAGAGGACCTCTGTGACTGAACATTCACACAAAAATATAAAGGAGATGTCCCAGCCTAAGCAGCCATGCAGGCCAAGATGAGCAGTGCCCTCCCTCTGCCTAAAACTCCATTCAGACCCTCAGTGGGTTGGAAAGTTGCTTCCATCTCAGATGGGTGTCCACTATTCTGAGTCCATTGTTTCTAGTGTTCCAGTTCAAGACATACCCCAGAACAAGTTTTATTCTAGGCCTCCCATAGCCCACACAAGAAATTAAGCACAATATTCCAATTTTTCCTGGTGGTTTTTGTTTTTCAGTATCTTTAGGAAGTGCTTTCTATGATTTGTATGCCTTAAAAACAATATTTTTAAGTTAAAATAGGAAACTATCTCATGTATTTTCTCCACTATTATTTTTGTTCACGTCAGCATAAGAGGAAGAGCAGATACTCGTCTCTACATGGAAATGACTGGTCAATGTTGAACACTAATGCCCTCTGTTTGCATAAATAATTGTGTGGGAGTGGGAGAGAGAATGAGAGAGAGACAGAGACAGAGATAGAGACAGAGAGACAGAGAGACAGAGAGACAGAGACAGAGAGAAATTTTGAGCAAATGCATATATGTGTGTGTGAGAGTGTGGGCACATGACTTGTGCTCGTCCATCACCATCTCAGAACCAGGTCGTGAGGAACCCCCTGAACTTTTTATTAATCTCCTAAGAACATTTTTGTAGGGGTATCTAGAGAGGGGTTGGTGTTTAAGAGCACTCATTGCTCTTGCAGAAGACCTGGGTTCAGTTCCCAACACGCACCTGGCAGATCACAATCTTTTGTAAGGCCTGTTACAAAGAATCCAGTGCCCTCTTTTGACCTCAATGGGCTCCTTCCCGCACACATGCTGTGCACAGACAACACTCAGTCACTCACAGTTATACATAAAATTTTATAATCTTTGAAAAGCCAGGTATGGTGGCATTAGTCTGTCATCTTAGTTATGGTGACCTGGGAGGTGGAGATGTCTGTGCCTGAAGCTGTTCTCTGAGTATGTGCACCATGAGGGTGTGCTCCCACACCATCACCCACACAGTGGTGGAAGGCACCATCTTGGTGATTCATTCCTGGGCCAAGATATCACTGGAGAGGGTAGTTGCCTGTTTGTGAGTCACTTTAGGGTGAAGCGTCTTGTACCCCATGATCTCCTCAAACACCACCAAGAACTGCCTTCGTCAGGAACCATCTCAGTGTCTGATGCATGAAATGTGACACAGGTTTTTGTGGCTAATCATATAGCTAATAGGGAATTCATTCTTATATGTCTTTGTTTTCTCAGAAAAAAAATTTAACAAAGTTATTTATTTTCTCTCCTTTAAAGGATGCATTTGCTATGTGATTCTGGAACTGAGAACACGTGATGTAAAGAGATGTTTTTCCATTTTTCAGCCTCATTCTGCCTTCATGCTCCTTGCCTGGGCACACTCAGATCCCATCACTGTTTTCAGATACCTCAGGGCTGGAGAGATGGCTCAGCTGGTTAAGACACTCACCACCAAACCTGAGGACATGAATTTAGTCTCTGAAACCCACATGGTGAAATGGTAGAAGGAGAGAACCAACTCCAACCCTCTGATCTCCACAAATGTCACACACACACACACACACACACACACACACACACACACCAAATAAATAAATAGTTTTTTTTAACAATCAGCAGAGTTAACAAACAGCCTCCAGGATGGGAGAAAATCTTCATCAATTACACTTCAGATAAGGGACTAATATCCAGAATTTATGAAGAATTACAAAAATTAAATACCAAGAAAGTAAAATTGCCAGTCAAAAATGGGCTGAATATACACTTTTTAAAAAGAACTTAAAATGGCTAATAACTGTTTTTAAAAGTACTCAATAACCTGAGAAACCAGAGCCATACAAATTAAGGTTGCTCTGAGACACCAACTCACCCCAGTCAGAATGGCAATCAACAAATCTGTCAAGAAATGCTAGAGAGGATGTAAAGAGAACACTGTTGTTGCAGTTCAAATGGATACAGCCATTGTGCATTGTGGCTGTCAGTAAGGAGAGCTCTTAAAGAATTAAAGATAGAACAACCATATGATCCAGCTTATCTCACTCTTGGACATACACCCAGAGAACTCCACACCCTACCATAGAGATATTTGTATCCTTACGTTTATTGCTTTATTCACTGTAGTGAAGTTTGGAATTAACCTAATTATCAACCAACAGATGAATGGATAATGAAAAATTGATATATGCAATGGAATACTGTTCAGCTCTAACAAAAATGCAATTTAAAAACCTGTAGGAAATGGATGGACTTAGAATGTATATATTAAGTAGAGTCACACAATCTCAGAAAGAAAAACACCACATGTTATCTCTCATATTTAGAATCTGGACAATAATGTGTGTATATACGTAAACAACTGTACATGTGGGCACAGTCTAACATGAAGAAAAGAGAACAAGAAAGGCTAGACATAAAGGGATAGGGAAGACTGAATGTAGGTGATGGACACGAATTATGAAAAAGGTTAAGAAGCTAATTGTTCTTCTAGTTCTAATTCTATCATGAATTTTTTTTCTGATTGTTGATAAGTACATAAAACATATTTGATACTGAAAGAACAAAATTAATGTGAAGCTCCACATCTTTCATTCTGAATACCTATTCTAACTGTATAAAAGTTTATGGAGTTATATAGGTTTTGAGTCTGTTAGATCCATCCATTCAACTGACTATCTGACCATCCATCCACCCTTTTACCTAACCATCAACTCCATTCACCTATCCATCCCATTCATCTGTCACATGCATAAGGGACAAAGTAAAAGTATGCAGTTTGCAAGAAAGGCCATCTATAATTATTTTGTTTTTCTTCTTCTTGAATTTTCTATTCAGCTCACTAGTCCATTTGTTAACTAGCAGTTTTATTTCCTTGGTGTTTAATTTCTAGAATTCTTTGTAAATTCTGGATATTATTTGTCTGGAATGTAGCTGGTAAAATTTTTCTCCAGTTCTGTAGGCTGTATATTAATCCTGCTGATTATTAAATTAAATAAAAATACATCTTCTTAGCTCATAGAATTGCACTGAGCCTCACTTCTTCATGTGGAATATGGGAAGTGGGTACAGGTAGACAGAGCATGTATTGGGCCTGGACTCTAGAACTCCAAAGCACCACTGAGTCATGTGCTCCACTTCTGCTGCAGACCTTCAGCTGCAGGACAAACGGGGTGACCACATGGCATTGCCATGGATCAGCTGCAAGCGGAGAGTTTAGGCACATGAAGTTCTTAGATGGTAATTACTGTTAGTTGCTATTTTTATTTTTATTTTTTATAAAAATGTTATAATCCACTTAAGATTTAGAATTGGAAAAGGGACAACAAGGCAAAACCATTACTATTCTAACATATAAACACATTTGCTGTTATTATTCTGTTATATTTATTTTAGTATATTTAGGCATGGATTCACATTTTAAATAAGAATGGCACTGTATTATATATTTAGTTTTCTTCCTCATTTTACATTATTGGAAATATTGTGATTTTAATGAACATTTCACAGGCCACCATGTGTCTATGTAATGATTTGCTACCATTTAGCAAGAGATTACTAAAGTCTTTTAGATACATTCTAGTCTTCCACTCTTAGAAACAATACTGCATCAAGTAAACTTGACTGGTAATTGTGGGGGTCTATTTCTTGATCACCTTTGGAACTGGACCAGGAAGTTGGTGCTGAGATTTCTTTCTGGTCTTAGTTGTGATGAAGATACAGTGGCCCTGTTTTCTAACTGCTTCAACTTCTAGTTACTCAGACAGAATCCAGGTCAGGAAAAAGGGTCTACAGTTAGCACAAAGCACCTTACAGACCTCTGCCAGGTCCTAGGATGCCAGACACAACCAGATTTTGGCACAGGCATTTCACCTTCATCTTAGTGTTAGTAAAGTTTTATTCTAGATGCAGACAACAGGGTTCATGACATCATTACTTGGAGGAATTAGAATACTCCGTTTTGGGGGCCACTATTTGAGTTCTAGTTTATTTATGGCTCCCTTTTTCAATTTTGCATCTGTTAGGTCCATTTCCATTTCCCTCCCCTTTGATACCCATTCTCAAATATCCGAGATGTGCCTGTTCAGTCTGCATTCAAGGCCTTTCCTGCTTATCTCTATCTGTAGAAAAACAGAACAGATTTGGTATGCTTTAAATATATGTAAATTTGATTTTGCAACAATTATTGGGCATTTCTCATCATTTTCATTGCTGCATTATGCTTGTGAAGTCTGCCCACACTTCTAAACATGAATTTGGTTTGTTTTTCTGTGTGACATCCCTTTCATGCATTATTTCATACTTTGCTGTACCTCATGCAAGAGAAGGTCACTTGGTCTGTCTCCAACTCTTTCCAGCCATCAGCAGTAATTGAACAAAGTATTTGATCTTTTTGTAGGTTTTCTTACAGGAAAAAAAAGTATTTGTATAAGTTTTCCCTATAGAAAAAAATCTAGACAAGAGTTGCTGATGCTCAGGGAATTTTGAACATAATTTTATGATTAAATTGCTCTCTAAAAGGGCTGATCAGCCCTCAGGCCACTTGGCAGTGATGGATGATACTGGTTTTTCCATGTGTTTTCCTGCACTTAAAACTGTCTGGCCTTGGTTTTTGTTTTGTTTGTTTTATCAATTATACAGGTGCAAGGGAGTTTTTTATCCTTTTTTCCCCTTGCTTAATTATCAGTGAGACTGAACATCCCAGTAAGCATTTCTCAGCCACTCAGATTAAGTCTTGAAGGAAGATCATTTCTTTTGTGCCTACTTACCTCTGTCTCTCTGTTGACTATTATACATATGTACATACATACAATTATTATATGTACACACACATAAATATATTTTTTCAAGTACTCCACAGCTATGACTACGGGAGGAATTCTTGTCAGTGGACAGAAAATGATAAAAGTGATAGACACAGCCTCCCTTGTCTTTTCCACACATGAAAATGCTTAATTCATCCAGCTCTTGGTTTTAACTTCTCCATGTAAATTAACTTCCTTGTGTTATGTTGTAACTCATGGTGGTACTAATGGTAATAGCAGGTACAGCTTTGTTTCAGAATATTTGTGTATACTGTAAATATGTGTCTCTGCCTAAGGAGTCTTCCGATTGGTTAAATAAAGGGCTTAATGGCCAATAGCTAGGCAGGGAGAGGATAGATAGAATTTCAAGGAAGAGAGAGGAAGTGTGTTTTCAGAAAGAAAAAGGACCAGACACCAATGAAAACAAATACCCCAGGTTATCCACCCTCTTAGAATGACACTGTTTCAGTCTCTGCAAAATTATGCATCCAGAACAACTTCAAAGCTGCTAGCTGAGATGATCCAGCTTCACAGACTACTCCAGCCAAAACTTCAGATACATTCTATACTTTCCCATCACACAAAGACTAAACAAAAAAATAATAATATAGTTAGCTCTCCTAGGACTTGAGCATTGTCCCAGTTTTCTCAGGGTCCCCTAAAGATGCCATCATCCCCAGACAATGGGAAGCAGTCTAGATAATATGACACCCACATTCCCAAGAGGTGGAGTGGGTGGGTTTTGCTCATTAGGTAGGTTATGAATGTTTGTCATCATTTAGGGGGGTTGATTATGAGTTGTTATTCATCATGGTCAGGAAGAAAACTAAGCAAAGGAGGTTAGATTCAAAGATCTTGTTATGAAAAGCAAAAGGGAGGATATAGAAATGATAGGATAAAAGGGTAGATTATTTAATCTACTTTCAAACTAAAAGAGCAACTACTAGTTTCAAGTAATTTGCATTGATATGTAATTTTGGTATTGTTACATTGTATATATGTTTCTACTCTTGTTTAATATTTTCGTATATTGATACAAATTTAAGGTTATTTTTGTTATAGTGTATATGTGTTTGTATTATTGTTTAAAGTATTATACCTATTCAGTTCATTTTAAAATGTAATGTAAAGTTTCAGTCCTTGAAAGCTATTTAGGATAATAAAGAAAGACAGGTTGGTGTAGTTGGAAGTTTTCCTATGTCCTGGCCAGAGTGGTCAGGACAAATCTCTCCCACTTGTGTCCCCTAAGTAAACACGTAGAGGCTTATATTAATTATAACTGTTCGATCATTAGCTCAGGCTTATTACTGACTAGCTCTTACACTTGAATTAACCCGTAATTCTTATGTTTAGCCATGTGGCTTGGTACCTTTTCTCAGTTCTGCCTTATCATCTTGCTTCCTCTGTGTCTGGCTGATGACTCCTGACTCTGCTCTTCTTCTTCCCAGCATTCCTTTAGTCTGCTTGCCCCACCTATACTTCCTGCCTGGCTACTGGCCAATAAGTGTTTTATTAAATCAGTATACAAGGGCATTATCCCACAACAGGTTAATAGTTAGTCATCCATAATAATCAAATTTGTAGCACATTAGGTTTGTTTTCAATGTCAAACAGAGATATATTTTAAATAGAAGGATGGTCTTCAAACACTTCAGAGACATATAATATGGCATTTAAGATGTTTTAATAACATAAGGCTTTTCATAACAGTGAAACATGTCTGCTCCTGGCAGCACCAATTTACTTTAAAAAAGGATGATGGACATTGAAGTCTGCCCATATGGAGTTTGCTTTTAATGTGGCAAAACTAGCCATTTGGGCAATAAACTGCCCTTACCTTGAGTGCTGACAATATGCTGTCCAAATTGGACAAGCAGGACACAAAAGAAGGTGACTGCCAAACTGTCAAGACAAGGTAGGACAGTCCTTCTAAAATCCCTGTTTCACAGAAAAGTCTGTCAGATATTCTAGGTCTGAAGAACAAAGATGGATGCCCCAACATTGCAGAGGAGCCTTGGGTGACTGTCCAGGCATCCAGCTCTCTCTGTTGTTTTTAAATTTTGAAAGTTGTTTGTTCTGCACTTCCTGTTTACTCAGGTAATATTATATCCTTCTCAGGTCTCTGATGGGGATTGAAGAACGGATAGTTACATCATTTCCTTTTGTTACCACATTTAAAAAAAACTTACAAAAAAGATATAAAGTTTATAAAAGTTGAGAGACATGAAAGGTTAAGTTGTTTATCTAAGAAGATGTTTTAAGGTCTAAAAAGATATTTTTAGGATGGTAATACAAGTTATGATAGAAAGTGATTTCGATATAAAACTTTGGACTCAGTAAGATAGGATAGATAATACAGTCCTTTCTCCAGATTTGCCAAATATATATGGACTGGACATTGTGAATGTAATTCCTACCTGTCCTTATTGTATAATAGCTTTACTATGTTAGAGTTAAAACCTTTCCTTTTTATTTAGACAATATCTAATTATTTTTCTTATTAAATATAGTTTTAATGTGTTAGAGTTAAACCCTTTCCTTTTTATTTAGACAAAAAGAGGGAAATGTTGCAGAATATTTGTGTACACTGTAAAGATGTGTCTCTGCCTAAAACACCTTATGGTTGGTTTAATAAAGAGCTGAATGGCCAATGGCTAGGCAGGAGAGGATAGGCCAGATTTTCAGGGAGAGAGAGGATGAATAGGAGGAGTCTAGGCACGGGGATTTCAGCAGCAGACTCGGGGATAGTTGGATATGCCATACTAAGAAGAAGTAACTGAGCCACATGGCAGAATATAGATTAAAAGAAAAATATGGGTTAATTAACTTATAAGTGCTAGTTGGGGAAAACCCTAAGCTAAGGCCAAGTTTTCATAATTAATAATAAGTCATTATTTGTAGGCTGGTAGTCCAAAGATAGTCCAACAAGAAAGCTTGCTACACACACACACACACACACACACACACACACACACACAAGATTTGATGTTGGGAGTACAATCATCTAACAAGGTCACATTAAGCCCTCAGTTATCATGATCTCTTATAGTTTGGGGTTAAGATCTCAAGGGGACCTACTGTTGCTATGGGAGAGAAGTGGCACATCATATTTTTTCAGAATCACAACGTTGTATTGGCTCTGTCTTTGTTTCACATTCAAATCCCACAAACATTTCAGGCTATCATGTCTCAGTCTATGACAGAGATGAACCTTAGGTAGTTCATGATCATTGACTAAACAGAAACATAGACACTTCAGATCAGTTTTTAAAATATTGAGTCATAAATGCACAGGACATGTTCAGGAGATGGTGCCAGAGGTTTTGTTCTCAGAAATAAAGCCTCTTTTTGTATGTGTAACTAGGTGTGACACTCACTCTTGTTCTGTGAAGCAATCCTTTCACTAACCCACAGGAAGTAAAATGATATACTTATGACTTTGAAAGGTACAATGAGACACTGCCCAAGGCAATTCTGCCACATCATGGTGTGACTGGAGGCCCTTAGAGGCCTTGCATGGCACCCTTCTCCATTCCAGATGTCTAGAGCTCTCTAGTGAGACCTTCCTGGTTTAATATTGCCAATACCAGTAGGGAACTTGTGTAATCCTGGGGCTCAGCATTAGAAACAAGCTTCCCCCACAGGTGATAATTGTCTCTCACAAGCAACCCCAACTCTAAAAGCAAACAAGGTGATTTTATGACCTCCCTTTTTTATTCCTCAATTGAACTGACACTCAAGAAGAACGGTGTTGAGACTCCTAACAGTGGAGAGAGTGCTTACTACCGTGTGCAAATAACCAGGACTAATTCCCAGGCATTTTCATTTAGGAGGTCTTCAAATGGAATAACTTCTAGGAGTCTTTCAATTTTATTTTATATATTTTTAACAGCATTATTGGGTAAAGCTCCAATTAGTTCTAGTGACTCTGAAAACACTAAAAAATCTTGAAGGACATCTGGAAGATTTTTAAAACAAAATTCTCCAAATTCTTGTCATTGAAATTTTACTTTTGATTAATTTATATAAAACTTAGTGTGTATGTGTAGCTATCTTTATCAACTATTCTACCATAAACTTGACACCCACAAAAAGGTGAATCCTTAAAGAACTTTTTAAGGGTACTGTGTGTGTGTGTGTGTGTGTGTGTGTGTGTGTGTGTGTGTGTGTTACATTCATTTATATGTACATATGTATGCAGTTGTGCTCACTCATGCATGTGATATGGAGGTCAGAGGTTAACATGGAGTGTCTTTTACTTTCACTCTTTATTTTTTGAGTAAAAGTCTCTCAATGAACCTAGAGTTGACGATTTTGGCTACTCTGGCTGACTAGCAAGCCCTCAGGATCCAACAACTCTACACTCCGAGCATGGAGACTGCAGAAATGCATTTCTGTGCCTGGCTTTTATGTGAGTGTTGGGGATCCAAACTCAGCACACATACACACACACACACACACACACACACACACACACACACACACATTTATACAGCAAGCACCTTACCCACTTAGCTAGTTTCCCAGATCCAAAGCACAGCTTTTTACTCCAATTTTTTCCTGTAGAGGAACCTGAGGACCAGGGAGAGTAATGATTTTCCTGAGGCTATATAGACATCTACATGACATTCTGTAATTTACAGTAACATCTTCTGGGTGAGATGTTTTCCCACCATACCATTGCACTTTCTCATTTGCCGTGTGTCCTCAGGAAATGAGCCGTTAACAAGTGTCTCCAGAAAGCCCCATCTCCGCCCTGTTTTCCAAAAGGAAGCCCTCATATTCCTACTTAATTCCAACATCAAGTCCTTATATCTGGATTGTCCTGGTCCATATACTACTTTCCAAATAATACATGGAATAGATGAACGGAAGGGAGATAAGCAGATATGAGCTGATCCCATATTCTCTTTCCAATCATGGTTAATATCAATGAACAAAGCATGCCTACATTTTGTTACCTCGTTTTCAATATAGAGACCAAAAATGAAAGCTCTGAGTTGGATGCTACAGTGGAAAGAACACAGAGACTGGAATATGTTATGCAGATTCTAAGTGAATCTACTTTACTCTCTACCTGTGATGTTTAATTTGAAGTATCCTGAGTGCAAAACAACAGGGCCAGTTAAGGTCAAGGTTGTGTGTTGCCATATTTCCTGCTTTCTTCTTTGAAATCATTACTAACAATCATTTTGTTTGTTTGGGTTTGTTTGGTTGTTTGTTTGGTTGGTTTTGCTTTTTGCTTTTTCCAGTAGACCTTAGGGCAGAGCTGCAAAAGCTTCTACTCCAGGCCTCTAGATAGCTACAACCCAAGGACAGAGTGGGTAAGCATTTGAATTCCTATTTACCATCCATGACATAGATCACAACGAAAGTCAGTCCACCCTTAAGCCAAACATGTCAGTGGAGACAAAACAGCGTAATAATTTAGGGGGAAGCCCTCTCCTCCTGGGCTTAGGACACACCCACAGGGGGTCGGAGGAAGACCGATCTTATCTGGAGGGCTCTTACTAGAGGTGTTCACTTCTACTTAAAAAAAAATTAATAAATAAATCCATGTCATATTTCTCCCTGTCTGAAAACCCACATATTGGTCATAGGGTAGGGAAAAAGCAGAGATGCTCTATGCTGACGAGTGTCACTCAGGTGATGTGAAGAGGTATATAAACAATGCCAGTAAAGCATCAGTTACAAAACCCAGAAGAGACGCCCAGTAATGAACATGATCTCATATCAACTCCAAAACCCCCAGGTAAGGAAGGGTCAGATAACTATGTCTCTGCTTGGTGACAGGTGGAGTAACCAGCACAGAGGCCACCAGGGCCTTGTTAGTAACAGGATGGCAGGCTGCTCCCTCTGTCCCAGTAGCCCCTTCCTATAAATCACACCTGCTTCATCTTCATGGGGATCTTCAAAGAACCCTCAAAAGCCAAGAACCTAAGTGGACATGCTCTCTGGAAAATGTTTTGTTGTCCATCTTCAGACCCTCCTAACTGGCATGCCCTCCGGGGACTAAGAACCTCCTGCAGAAAGGTCTGCACCATCACATACATCAGTTTCTTGATAGTTAATAGCCCAGCTTGCTAAATGATATTCCCCATGCTAAAACCATAGGCAAGTTTGGAATCTGATTAAAAATTGGAGTTTAACCATTCAACACCTGGGCATCTAACTGTATCATTTTGTCCAGTTCTCTGCAACTCTCTCCCCACCCCACCCTAGACAAGTCAAAGAAACTCACAGCTGATCACAGGTTCGAGTTCTGAGTGCTTCCCATGGGCTTTCTATTTCCCTTCGCTGATAATCTAACTTCCTGCCACCTGTGACCCAATGGGTTTGAGTTGTTTACTAGTCGACACGAGGCTCTCGCCTCCTTAGCCCTGGAATTGACCCTCAACTACCTTCTATGCTAGAATCCAATCATTTCCCCTGAGTTCTAGTTACAGCATGCACCTGGTGTTTCCGCTCTTCTCAGAAGCCTCCCTCACAGCATGGGCCTGTGCTTGGGACACAAGGTCCTTTAAGGATGAAAGTCAGGTATTCATAAAACATAGAATTTGAGAAGCCCCTGTCCTTGCCTGTCACGCATGCCCACATAGAACGCCTTGTGTGTGCTTTCCCTGACAAGTTGAAAGGGCCTTTGAGGTTCAGTCAACAGACAGTGGTAAAAGGGTAACACACTGTTCACAGTGGGAATTCTTATCTCAGTGTGCCTGCTGGCAGAACACCAATGGCTGTGTGCTTTGCAATTTATTTGGCTGTAAGGAATAGGGGTCAGGATGGTTCCTGGGTTATTGCATATAAAAAAAAAAACCCCAAATGTTCTCAGCCCAGGAGTGATCTCTAGGCAGCATATGACTGCAGCTTTTGAGAAGTTCAGGACAAAATACTTCCTTTAAAGGGATACAGGCCTTTCTTTGTGCCTCATATCACGCAATGCCTCAATTACTAATGTTGGCACTTTAAAAAAAATCCTTTTTACTTTTGTCTCAGCCATCCCCAATAATTTTTAGATAAGCTAATGACAGAAAAAGAAAGAGACAATCCATAGCTTACAACGTTCCAGTCTCAGATGTATAGAGAGAATTCCTTGTGCAAATACCTGAGGATTTTTATGTGAAAAAAAATGTACTTATTGCATTTATTTTCCTTATTTTTCCCTTTGGTTTAGAGCTTTGTTGTTGTTTAACAATTTCCTAGGTTCAGATGCTGTATTTTAGTCAGTCCCTTTTCCTCTCTCATGGCCCTCTCCCTTACCCATTGAAACCCTTCCCCAAGTCACCCCTCTCCCCGCCTCCCACACATTTTCATTCCTTCTTTTTGTGTCTGACCCACTGAGTTTAACAGAGTTCCCCATATTTCCCCCACTTGTTAAGAATATCACTGCGTATATTCATTGTGCCTGGCACTGTGTCATGTAAGGACATTTTCATGCACGTACATTGTATGTCGAGCATATTCTGTGCATCCTTACGTCATTCTTTGGGGACCCATTAGAGATGTTGCTTACTGCCTCAGACACTGCACTGACTCAAATGTCCTGTGACAAACGGCTGACTCTGCTGCTCCTATGGGCCCTGGGCTTGCAGAATTGATCTCTCTTAGTAGTTCATTGAAAAGTAATGTCTGCTCCACACCCTAACCGATACATTTTAACAAGCTCTCCACACAGTTCAGATATACCTGATGATGGAAGAAACTTTGGAATAAATAAACCTAATATTTTCATTTCTAATTCCACAGTTTGTTTTGCTTTTAAAATTCATCTCTCTATTAGCTTTTTTTCAGACATACAAAACCATAGGTTTCAGCATACCATTATCAGAGCCTGGACTTTGCTCAGTCCCCAAAGATCTCACAGTCAACATTCATGGCTTTTGACTTCAGATACATTGTCAAAACCAACTCTTCAAATGCCATCTTCCTCTTTCATACAAATAGCACATACATATATTCTGGCAGCCACAGAGGCTAAAGTCAGCTGATACTCATGAAGGAGTTACCTAAGGCAGCCTTTGGAGTTCAGGAGTTTCAAACGGGTATTCACTGCCATCTGTCCAAAGGCTGTGGCTGCCAGCACAGGATGCGATCTACATTGTCCCTCATTGTCCCCCTATTTAGGGGGTGAGAATTTGAGACAGGGTCTCACTATATAGAACCCAGGCTGTTCTAAAACTTGAAGCCATTCTCCTGCTTCTGCCTCCTGAGTAAGTATAGGTGACAGGTGTTAGGCCTAGATTCTAACTTATCTGCTCAGAACTTCTGCTGTGAGGTTTTATTGGATTCTCTAGCGCCCCCCACTAGACCATCTTGATAAAAAGAGGTGGAGTCAGAAAATTCAATCTTTTAGGTAATAGGAAAAAAGACCTCTATCATGAGTTAAGATAATGGGTAGCATAGACCAATTTCTGTTTCTAACGCCTGTAATTCAACACAGTGAATTTTGAGCAAACTTGGTGATTGACTGCTGTTTTCTACATCATGCTGGATACGTCACCTACTATAGACTTAAAAACATACCTATACAGAAGCCTTCAGATTGCCACAAAGAAAATTAGTCATAATATGTTAATAAGTCATCTTGGTCGAGAAACTTTACAGAAGAAAGTCCAAGGATCCTTTTTAAATTATTTTTAATTTTGTGCCTCTACATGTGTATACACACACTTGCCCTTGTGGGTGCAGGCAAATGCTGTGTCTGGGTGCTCACAGAGGCCAGAGGTATCTGGAGGTACAGGCCATTGTGAACTTCTCAACTGGGTTGCTGGGAGATAAACTCTAGGTGCTAGGGCAATCTGGCTGCAGCATCTATCACCCCATTGATTGTCAGGGCTGGTTCAGCTGATGCGGCTGGCTAGGCAGGTGCCCCCTTCGTCCCCCACTGCTCCGTATGCGTCCCTCCCAAAGTTTTCCGGAATATAGCTGCGTTCGCCTGCTAGAACTTCCAAACAAGCTCACAAAGTCTCTCTTTAACAACGACACAAGCTCTTAAACTTCAAGTCATTTCTGCAGCCCTCAGGGTATCCTTAGAGCCAAGGAATAGGAAGATCTAGGTAAGCCTAAAGATAATGAATTCACTATGAAGGTATGAGTTGTGAAGGACCTTTTAAATTGTGTTTACATGAGCAAACTGGGTGTGTGTGTGTGTGTGTGTAATGGAAGGCAAGGGTCAGGGGAAAGGGAGCTTAGGAGAGCAGGAGGTCCTAGCTGGATCAGGAACAGAGTGGAAGTGTCCCTTCTGCAAGCAGGGGCCCTTCACGAGGAAAACCTGTTTATAAAGCAGATGTTCTCATAACTTATCTGGACTATGTTCACTGAATGTCTGCCTGCCCATCACTGCCATACTGGGAACTGGACCTTGTATTCTTCCAGAAGTCCTGGGGAGAACCTGGTTGGAGGGGAGCCCCTAGCACATTAAATTTAGGAGCAGATTCAATCTACCACCACAACAGATTTAAACCCCCAACACACACACACACACACACACCATTCACCACAACAACAGGAAACAAGTCCCATGATTCACTTGCATACAGTCAAGGAAATCACAACGAGCTGCTAAGACAGTTCTCCATGGCCAGGTTAGGCAGGGCAGGCATGAAGAGTCAGATAGAGAGAGAAGAGGGGAGAGAGAAAGGGAGAAGAGAGAGAGGGCAGGAGAGAAGGAGGGAACATTCATGGCAGCTGGCAGTGTCCTATAACATGTAGATCCAGGGTTTTATCCCTAGCAGTGAAAAAGAAACCAAAATCAAAAAAACGCTACAAGGAAGGTAACAGTGACGTCACCACAGGACAACACTCCCCAGTTCAGCTTGTGTATGCAGAACAGTTCAGGTTCAGGGGTTCTGAACTATTACAGATGTCCCTGGAAGTTCCCAAAGTGTCCTCCCAGCCATGGGGAGAAAATCCTGCTGAAAATGCAGGAAGAGTTGAAAAGATTCCTCTCCAAAGTCACAGAATACTGTGTCAGGCCTAACTGTCCCCGGCTCTGGTGAACCGCAGCTAAGTGTTTCAGGTGTAGTTGCTCCAAGCCTCCAGAGGATGTAAGAACTTTCTAGCATTATGAATCTTGGCTACAGACAGGTTAAGACCTGGATCCCAGGTCAGAACCTAAAATGGAGACCATAGGAAAGCTACAGACCAAAGCCAAGCGACAGTATGACTCCCAAGGGCTCACAGGGGTGCTCCAGTGGTGGGGACGTGGAGGGGTACTCAGCAACCACAGAAGGTCTACACCTCCATTTGAGTAGATTTCTTTCAGTAAATTTCCATGTGCAAAAACTTAGTGTCATGGATACCGCTAATATTGACCACAAAACAGATGAGTGTGTGAATCCTATCTGTACTTAAGTCATGTTCAGATCTTAGGTTCTGTGTCTAGTCCAGATCTCAAATATGTTTATTCTGACGTGCTAACTCCCATGTGCTGTCCTTCTGGCAGAGTAAGAAGACAGTCTGCTCCTGCCTCAGGCATTAACATTTTAATGAGCTGGTCTTCGACTGTGATAACAATTCATCTTTAAGGGACTTTCTCTATTATTAACCTTTTTAAATAACAAGTTGGTTGTTGCTGACATGTCAGTTTTTCAGGCCTCATCAAGGATGCTTCTCACTCTAGCTCTCTCGATTTAAATTTTTAGTTCAATGAAGCTGAATTTCTGTGCCAAGTGCATGTTTACCAGTTTGTTGGTTTGTTTTCCTGTGAAGCAATTTGAAAATGGTTCCCATTTCCAATAACAGTTGATTAAGCTAAACACATTTTATGGGCTTTGTTGAGGACCACAGTCTGCTTAGCGGGGATAATTTACTACTTCTGACTTTTCTGGGGGAAACAGACAGTCGTCAGACTTAAGAAAGAGTGTGTGCTGGGCATAGGCAGGGGTCAAATCACACAAGTTAGGTCCATAGTACATGGAAATAATGTTGGCGGAATGAGCAATTACATTTCTTACTATGAGTGTGATGTCCCGTTTTACTGAAATAATGACAGTGCCCGTTAAGTCTATGAGGGTTGAAGAGAAAGAAATCCAACATGAGTCTTCTGCAACACAGAACTGAAACAAAGCTGCTAAAGTGTGCTGGTCGATCCTGTGTCTGGGGATTCAAACCAACAATGATGAACACAAGGACGACAAGAAAAGGAGGAGTTAGAAGGCAGAGTTTAAAAAGAAGTTTTAGAACCAATTTTATGTTATAAAAAGTCATTAATGTTTCCTCTAAGTAAAGACAGTCAGGAAGGACATGCTTGTTGATGTCCATTAAACAGGGGAACCGCACTGGGGTTTAAATGTCTCTGTAGCAATGTACAGAATCGGGTTTTTATATGAATAAAGCTTGTAACCTTTTTATAAAACGTTGCTAAGCAAGAGCTGGCAATGCTATAAGCTTGGCAGAGAGAGCAGTAAGGAGAGAAGTGGGACACACAGAGGATATTGCTGACAGTATCCAGTGCCATACAGTTAAAAAAAAGTCAATGGTGGTTATATAGAAAAACAATTATTTTTGATTTTCAGTCTGAACAACCAGGACGTCAGTGGTGGTAAAAAAAATCCTCAGTAATAACAGTACAAGGATCAAATGCTCTAATGAGAAGGTCCTAAGCATTTCATTGGTGGTTCTGAGAAACAGTGAAGTAAAAACACAAATTTCACAGCAAATTTATGATAAAAGAGC